>NC_067282.1:124381769-124981769 GCF_020740795.1 Apus apus
AAGCTGTATCTCCGAGAGGCACAGAGGCCGCAGTGTCAGCTGGGATGACTGTAGACGTGTCTTCACCACTTCCAGGGGACAGGTCAGGATGGCTCCAGCTGTGCCAGCACATCTACGGCATAACAGCACATGTAAGAATGACCACTGTGCAGGACCAGGGCAATTAATTCTGACCCTGCTTGCCCACAAACTCTCCCCTCCAGGAGAGTAGGTTAGGACCCCCAGCCTGCGTCACACATGACCTCCTGCTCTGACATTGATTAACGTAGTAACGGCTTAGCTTGGGACATCTCCTGGCAGCCTCACTCTGAAACCTCACTCTGTATTTGAGACAGTCCCAAGTCCATAGGGACTTAGCAGTCCCTTGGCTCAAAGCTGCTGATCTGTACACTCAGAACTTCCCAGAGCAAACATTTCTGTTGCCCAATCTTGCTGCAACACCTTCTGCTGAGATCACCAGGCACCGTGCCTCACAGCAGTGCTGGCTCAGAGAGCAGCAGCACAGAACTCCCCCATTGCTCAGCCTGCCTGTCTTCAACCCATAACCAGTTTGACCCCACATCTGCCAGGCCTTGTAGGCACGATCAGTATTTTCTTCCAACAGCCAGACTCACTCCCAGCCTGACCTGCTTAATGGCAGAAGACTCTGACCTTCAGCATATGGAAGATATTTTTGGAACTCGTGAACCACCACCATCAATCAGTTCAGTCACACTTTAGCAACGCTGAAAGGACACGTATCCCCATCTTCCCTTTCTGCCACCCAGGGAAAAGTCATAAGCAATACATTCGGTTCTAAGCATCTGCCCCTTCAGATCCTCTGACTAACAACTTTGGTCCTCTACAGGATGCTTAGCACCTGAAGCAGTGTTTTGAGATGAATTTGCAGGGAACAACCATGCAAGAGGCTTTGACAAACAAATATTCCTATCTGCCACAGCCAAACTCACTTTGTTTCACAAGAGATGGAGACTAGGAACAGAATTAGGTATGATGGTACAGGACAGCAAATGGCTATAGAGTTCTGAAGATTTTAGAAAAATCTATACAGCTCAGTGGACACCTACATGGCTCTCACAGCCTTTGCTTCGAGGGCTTCATTTGGGGCAGAATCTAGTTGGAGGCCTGTGACTAGTGGAGTCCCTCAGGGGTCAGTACTGGGACCAGTGTTGTTCAACATCTTCATCAACAACCTGGATGAGGGTTCAGAATGTACCCTCAGCAAGTTTGCTGATGACACCAAGCTGGGAGGACTGGCTGACACACCAGAAGGCTGTGCTGCCATTCAGAGATACCTAGACAGGCTGGAGACTTGGGCAGGGAAAAACCTGATGAAGTTCAACAAAGGCAAGTGTAGAGTTTTGCATTTGGGGAAGAAAAATGCCATGTACCAGTACAGGTTGGGGGCTGACCTGCTTGAAAGCAGTGTAGGTGAAAGGGACCTGGGGGTCCTGGTAGACAGGAGGATGACCATGAGCCAGCAGTGTGCCCTTGTGGCTAAGAAGGCCAATGGCATCCTGGGGTGCATTAGAAAAGGTGTGGTTAGTCGGTCAAGGCAGGTTCTCCTCCCCCTCTATTCTGCATTGGTGAGGCCGCATCTGGAGTATTGTGTCCAGTTCTGGGCCCCTCAGTTCAGGAAGGACAGGGAAGTGCTTGAAAGAGTCCAGCGCAGAGCCACAAAGATGATTAAGGGAGTGGAACATCTCCCTTATGAGGAAAGGCTGAGAGAGCTGGGTCTCTTTAGCTTGGAGAAGAGGAGACTGAGGGGTGACCTCATCCATGTTTACAAATACGTAAAGGGCGAGTATCAGGAGGATGGAGTTAAGCTTTTTTCAGTGATGACCAGTGATAGGACAAGGAGTCATGGATGCAAACTGGAGCATAGGAGGTTCAAGGTGAATATCAGAAAAAATTTTTTTACTGTGAGAGTGACAGAGCCCTGGAACAGGCTGCCCAGAAAGGCTGTGGAGTCTCCTTCACTGGAGACATTCAAAACCCGCCTGGACACGTTCCTGTGTGATGTACTCTGGGTGACCCTGCTCTGGCAGGGGGGTTGGACTAGATGATCTTTTGAGGTCCCTTCCAACCCCTAGGATTCTATGAGGCTATGATTCTATGATTCATTTAGTACTGCCTGCATGCTAGAGGAGGAGGGGAGAAAAAAGGGAAAAGAGAAAAAGAGGCCTGGATACCTATTGCAATGAAATCCAAGAGCTCAAGATCTGACAGCTAGAAGGTTATGCAGCTAATGATGCCAGCAACTAGTTATGCTACTCCATTACACTCATGGTGCTTTGTCATGCCCTTTGCAGATCTACGCAGTGGCAACGACTCGCAGAGCAGGCAATCAGCAGCAGGTTTCCTCAGGAGATATGTGGGAATGGTGGGAGTCTGGGGTCAGGTGGAACATGGCCAAAGAACATAACTTGGGCTCAGAAGACAACACAAAGCAAAGCAGAAAACGTCCTGGCTCAGGTTCTCTGGATGAACAAGCTGATCAAGCACAGACACCAAGACAGCCTATGTAGCAACCCAGCAGTAGCAGGTGGCAGGGCCTCCTTTTGTAAGAGCCGTCTTGATTCTTCCCATGTAGACCATATTCACTCAGGGGTACAACAGTCTTGTTCTTTACTGTAGTTTCTACTGACTTGCCTGATACAGGCTCCAGACTTACACACCTATTGCTTTCTTGACCAGAAGTGCAGTCTCCAGTCCAGGAGAAGACTGAGTACAACAGTGACAGATCAAGATGTCTGAGAAGTCTGAATAGATCCGTTTCAACTTTGTACCTAAAAGCTGAGCAAACGCCCCAAGAGGACAACATTTAGAGAAGCAATTGCTTGGTATCCTGAAGATGTTTCTCTCTAGCAGCGAATATGGAGGCACAACTTCATGTAATGTTTTAATAATACCTCATTTTTTCATGAGGTTCCTATCTAAGCATGGTCAGGATATTAACTTGAACCCACACCTCCAGCACATATGAACATTTCCTGAATTCAAGTTACTCTAGCTGCTGATATGTATAGACAATAGAGAAGAATTTTTAAAGCAATAGTAAGAGTTACAAGAAATTGTTACCCTTTAGCATGGTGGTCATTTAATGAGCACTAAGAGAGGCTGAGGTGAAGGGGCACCTCAGAGCCACCATAGCCCAACGGCGAGACTGAGGAGGATTTTTCAGAAAGCAAAGAACACTGACAAAAGAATGCTAAGAAAATAAGGTGTATTAATTGTGAAAAAACAGAATAAATCCCAGCTATGATGTCTCATTATGCACTACATGATGATACAGCTGCTCACCATGCATGAAAGGCATGGGTCTCCAAAATTCTTCTTTCAGGAGAAATGGAAAATTACGTACTCACGTTGCAAAGAGATGAACTATTTTTCAGTCCCATACTAATGAAGGCAAAATTGAACTAAATCTAGTCAGAACAAATGTTTTAAAATGAGCAGGCACAAAAAACCTCTCATGGCCATGGATATTAAAGATAGCTGATTGAGACTTCATATGTACAGATTTAAAAGAAATGTTAGGGGACTGGGGAAATGTATTACCCTGGAAAAGTTCGAATGTCTACCAAATCTAAAAATAAATAAATAAATAAATAAATAAAGGTATTTATAGTAATTCATGCTGCTAAGGTTAGACGATTTGAGATTCATGCCAAAAGAGAATGACAGACAATTCCTGAAAAATGGTTGCAAAGCAGTTGACAACCATTACAACATGCACCCTGTCCAGAGCAGAGCAGTGGCAAGACAAGCTACCTGAATGAGGCAGGTAATTCTATCTCAGAAAGCTGTACCTGCCTCTAGATCTTGTTTTCACATTTTAAAAGGAAAAGCATAAAGTCTGAGGTGTTAGAAAAAGAGGATTCACTGAAAGAAATACAAAAAACACTGTTAACATACTTTCAGTTGTTTGAAAAGGTTATGAGAATATGCACAGAAGTGACAGAGTTTACTGGGAATGGACATTATAGCCCTTCCTTGGGTAGCCAAAAATCGAGATGGCTTAAAGATCTTAATTTTAAAATAGCACTGCTAGGTCAGACAAATCTGCAGTAAAAGAGGGTTCTGCCTGGGATACAGGCAAATAAAGATCATCTGCAAAAGAGCAGGAGAACTACTCATCTCCAGAACACTCTCCCCATTCTCCGGAATTTTCAGCTCAGGGATTTGCTCAGCCAGGAATGTTGCATTGCATTTAACAGTCTTCAACACATTCTTTTTCCCTAATCTTTTTAAAATGCCTTCTGGGCACATAAAAAGCTTCTACCTTCTAACATCCTGTGGGCCAGGAGTCCCACAGCTTAACTGCACGCTGTGTTAAGAGCTGTGTTCTGGGATTAGTGTTGAACAAACCTATCAGAAATTTAATTTGACGGTACCCAGTTCTCATACTATAGGTGAAAAATGCTCCTTCGTCAGCGAGATCTGTTTCATTAGGTAAAACAGCAATATTAACTATAACTGCAGCAATAACCTGAACTTCTTACTCATTTTTTACTAGACTCTTGGGTTCTAACTAATTGCAATTCAAGGATTGTTGCTTAATGGGCAAGGACAGGATGCAGATTGACAAAGTGATTCCAAACTCTCCTAGTTTTTCAGGAACCAAAGTGGAAAATGAGGATGAAGAAAAGCTTAAGAAGAAAGCTAAAGAGTATTAAAAAATACATTGAGGAAGGCTAAGATGCAGTGACTATATTGTTCAACAGCTAAATTAAGGGAATAACACACACAAGATACCACTAGAAACAGAAAGGGAAAATACATGTAAGCAAATATTGACATAGCACAACAACTCCATTAGCTGCAGAAAGCTGTAAATTTACTAATTAAGAGCAATTAAATTATGTGCTTTGTTGCATGGGCAACACCGCAGACCTCACTCTCGTAGGAAGTCCAGCAGGATGGAGGAATTTGGAAAGGGATTAGGTGGCTGCCCAGGCAAGGGAGTTCTGCAGTTACCCAGCAAGCCCGGAGGACCCCAGTAACTCCCGCTTTAGGACATCATACAGCGAACTGTTCAGAAGCGTAAATGAGGAACGTTTCTGAAGGAGAGGCAGGGCGAAAGGCTGAGCGAGAAGCACACGCTACCCGTTCAGACGCCGCCGGGATCCAGGCTCCACCAACACCTGCCCCACCAGGAGGGGCCGCACCATTTAAAGCCAGGGAAGGCAGGCAGGAACGCCAGCCACGCGGTCACGGAAGGCTGGCTGCCCTCCCGAAGACACGGATGCTTCCCCCGTTCGCTCCGCTGAGAGGCCTGGCGGCGCCCGCAGCCCGCCTCCTCTCCCCCGCGCCCGGCAGGCTCCGGCGGAGGCCCCGGTGTCCCGGGGACAGGCTCCCCCTCCTGCCCCGGGGACAAGCTCCCCTCCTGCCCCGGTGTCCCGGGGACAAGCTCCCCTCCTGCCCCGGCCGCGCAGACCACGCGTTCGCCCCGGCGCTGAGGGGCGGCGGGGCACGGGCAGGGCCTCTCTCCTCCCTCCCAGCCTCGGGCGGCCGCCAGCCGAGGCCCGCCCGCCGGCAGGGACGGCCGGGCCGCGCTCCTCCGCGGCGAGCCGGCCAACGGGAGGGGCCGGGCCGGGGGCTCCGCGGGGTGAGGGCTCCCGGGTCGCGCCCTCCCCCCCCGCCCCCAGGCCGGTCTCGGGCCTCCCCGGCAGCGTGTCCCGGGCCGCGGCCTCCCCGCGCAGGGCTACTCACCCTCCCGCGAGCAGGTGGAGCAGCGCGCTGTGCTGCGGCATCGCGGCCCGCCCGCTCGGCCCCGCCGCCCGCTCTGCCCCGCGCCTTGGCTGCCGGCCGCGCCGGAGGAGGCGCCCGGGCGGGGGCGGCAGCAGCGGGGGGAGGAGCGGGCCGGGCTCGGAGGGCAGCTCAGGCGGTGCCGGCCCGGGGCAGGGAGCTGCCCTGCCGCCTGTGCCCTGCGCTGGGCCCGGGCCTCGCCCCTGCGGGGCCTGCGCTCCCCCCGGGACGGTGGGCTCTCGCTTCCCTCCCGGCAGGTTTTAGGGTGCAAACGCAGCCAGCAGCTGCCGCCCAGCCGCTCGCGGCTCCTTCGCTGCGTGAGAGACGTTCGTGGCGCCAAGGGACAGGCCCACACGGATCCTTTTATTTACGCTCTGGCAAGAATGGGTGACCTAAGCAAGCAGGCACACCCGTAGTAAGGTGAATAACGGTGTTTATTCCCTATTCCCGACGCAAAGTTCCCTCCCCCGTTTCCCCACTGCCTGGGTAGCCCAGGGTTCACAGACGATCCGACACTTCTAATTATCCTAGAAGTTTCCCGCCCCTGTTCACACATTCCATTCTAGCAGTTTACTTTTTCCCTTTTAAGGTATAATTCTGACCTTTCTTGCCCCCTTGGCTGTCCTCCCAATCACCAAAATGATCTATCCCTACTGGTGCCATCCTGCCCCGAGGAGCAAGACAGAAGTGGCTTTATTGGGTCTGATCTCGGCCATAAATCCTGCTCCATGTTCGGATCCCCCAGATGGAGCCCAATTAAGTCCCTCAGTTTCTCGGACTGTAAACCACCCCAGGTGTCATTGGAATGCCCAGATATCTCGCTTCTCTTAAACAAACTATTCTATTCCTAACACTAGGGTATATAAAAAAAAACAAAACCCAACAATGTGCTTCTAACACTAGGATGTGAAAACAACACCAAACCCAACAAACACTATGCTTCTAACACTAGGATGCAAAAGCAACACTGCATTTCATTTCTAACAACTAAGAAACAAAATCAAACCAAAACCCCCACCACCAGACAAAACCCAGCCAACCAACAAAAACCAAGCCAACCCCAACCAAACAAAAAAAAACCCCACAAAACCAAACGCCAAGGGGGAAAACCCCCCCAACCGAAGAACCCTCTTCGTTTCTTTGTTTTGCAAGTGAGGGAAACAAGGCAAAGATGGCAAAACGCTTCCCTGACGTCAGACAAGTGATGGGTCCAGGAGCAAAGTCTGGTTGTCCGTGACTCAGCCCAGCTCAGTGGGAGCACAGATGCTTCCTCAGATGGTTGGTTTTATGGGAAAGTGAGCCAATGTGTTTCAGACCAAAAAATAAATAAATCAGAACAAATTAGATGCATGATTTTGAAGTCACAAGAATCAGTACGTTAAACATGAGGAATACTCAGGGCCAAAGTGTTCTTTGTTGCTTTTGCTAGTGCAAAGTTTGAAATGGTGTCAGAGGGCATGGAGTATCATCTTGGAAAAAAGCAGGATGTACGTCAACATGAAGCTGTTGTCAAAAAGGCACATCATCTCGGCTTGTAGGGTTAGAAGAATAGCCTGTAGGTCAGATGAAGTAAGCTGTCAGATGTATTCTGTAGTACTCTGAATTCAGTCCCCACAGCACTGCGTGACACAAGACCGAGACTCCAGTTTGGGTACCACACTGCTACAATCAGGCAAATGTGGGAGAGTGAACCCCAAGAGAGGAGCAACTCTCCTTGAAAAAAATAGTGTGTAGTGTTAGAGAAGAAGGAATTGAGGGAGGCATGGCAACTGACTTCAAGTGCATACAAAGTCACTTCAAAGAGGAAATTAATAATTTCCTTATGTATGGTGAAGAAGAACTCTCAGCCCATCAGTAGTGCCTGGCACAACATGGAAAATAAAGGGAAGACCAGTAAAAAGACTGACCTTCTGGTCAGTGAAGTGGAAAATTGGCCAACGATACCGAGAAGTTCTAAGTATTTTTCACGTGTACGCACTGTGATGGTGACTAGGATGAACATTTAAATAGCAACAGTGGAAAGTGGGTGAAAAGTCATTTGGGATTTCTAAGTGCTTAGGCAAAGTCAGTGCTTTCAAACCAGTTAGGCTTGATGAAATTAATCCTGAAATGGTTGCAGAACTGGCTGAAGCAACATCAGGCCCACTGGCAGTTATCTTTGAAATCTGTAGAGAATGTTCAAAAGGCTGGAAAAGGTCAAACATATTGGCTATTCAAAAATAAAAGGGATCTGATCAATTACTGGCTAGTCAGCTTTATTGCCTCCCCCTGTGATCCTGGAACAAATAAACATTAAGCGGACAACTCACATTTTCCATTTGTCAGAAAAAGAAATCAAGTCAAACCAATCTTTCAGGGTAGACCAAAAAGCCTTGTGGATAAGGAAGTAACAATAGATGTCATATATTTTTACTTCAGGAAGGATTTAAATTCTGTTTCATCTGACAGTCTTGCAAACCAGCTAGGAGACATGGGAAACTGGACCTACTGAAAGAAAGAATTAATTTCACTGAGTTAGGATGGGGAATAGCCAGGCAGAGACCTCCATTTTTGAAGGCCCAGGCAGAGTGCTGGCCATCAAACTCAGGCTAGCTGAGGGATGCAGGGCCCAAAATAGCCTTTTCAGGAATTGTACAATTTACTTTTCTCACCTCTCCAGGAGTTAATGAGGCCCCCTGATATTTCAGTTCTTGCTGCCTAAATATGTACACTTCACATACAAGGGCCCATTGTCTTTCTTCCTTTTCCTTGTGACTTGAGCTCAGACCCTTTGCTTTCTACCTGCAAACAGAAATGTTTGTGGCTTCAGCAGGATACTTATCCACCAACAGCTATAGCTGTGGTCATCCTGGATGCCATGCCACCATGGCCGCTTCTGATTCCTTTGGTTACATCACAGTCTTTTGGGACTGTAAGGCATGAATGGGGCTACCCAGCTTTTCCTTCTGTCTCCATTGCTCTGGGTCTAAAACCTAGAAAGTCTCATTCTGAAAGGCCCCTTTCTGTACCTCCAAGTGAAGGAACACCCATGTCTCACACTTAGGCAATGGCAAACGTTGTCTGAGCCATGGAAGATGATTTTGGAAGGCCTCTTCCAGGCTGTCTTCAGATTGGTGCAAACGCTACCATGCCATTGGCAAAGAGGGAAGAGAAAAGAGGATAATTTTTTTTCTGTGTTTGTTGTCCCTGCAGGCTGCAGCAATAACCCCATGTGGGTTCCCAATGGAGCCTGTTCTTGCTGCTCACCACTGAGGAAGGGAGGCTGTGGGGACATTTTAACAGGTCAGTCTTTCATAGTCCCTGCACTCAACCAGCAAGACAGGCTGGACTGATACCATAGGCTGTGTGTCATGGGCGTAGCCCAAGACCCTGTTACAAAAGTTTATAAATCAAAACCGCTTCATCTTCACTTGTTAATGTCCAGGCCCTGATGGCTTTTAGATTTCTGCCCATGCCTTATCTCAATGCCGACACCTTGTGCAGTCTCTTGTTTTTCTTAGGAGGAGCACTGGTCCATCTGTTCTTCTTGAAAGTAATTCAGGATTGTGCCCAAAAGCCTCCCCCATCTGTCTCTTTTCTTCAAGTGCTCTTGCTAACCCTTGATCAGATGGAGTATATACAGGATTGGCTTTTGGTAACAGCAGGTGAGTCTTGTTTGGGCTTCGTTCTGGAAGGGCCAGGTTAGTGTACTCATGGTCCTAGGATGATTACAATCTACAGGCAAGAAGAGAGAACTACCACAAGGTAGAGACATCTGGAAGAGTGGAATGTATTGTCCCAGTTACATGAAAATGTCAAGTGTCACCATCTTCATGCAGCTGCCTGAGATGTAAGGTGCTCCCACATCAGTGCCTGAATGCATGTCTGAAATGTGCTTCCAAAGTGAATTTTCTAGTAATTCCACTTGCTGGGCTTTGCTTTCTAGTGCAGAACAGTCTCAGTGTGCAAACCAGGTTATTTTCAGGTGGGGTTAAGCTAGTAGATGTGCCATGCAAAGGAGCACACCTCCTGCAGTTCAGCGACTGATTGCTGTGCAGTTCGTGGGACCAAGGAAGACACAGACCAAAGTAAAGCACCCCAAACCTGTTTGGTGTGGATGCTGGACTTCCAGCCCAGCTCTATCACTTTGAAGATGCGCTCCTGTTGAGTCATACTATTTGCTAGCACAGAACTGGCTGGAGGTGTCATATGCTTTTCAATGCTGTAAGGAGAGCAGTCTAGAAGACTTACTGACAAATAATAGTGTCTGAAACAGCAGTTTGTGGACATGTGGACTGCTTCTGGGAAGTTTGGAGAGGATCCTGCAGAGAAGCATTTTTGTTTTGATAAGAAACATAGAATGGTCTGTTTTGGAAGGCACCTTAAAGATCATCTAGATCCAACCCCCCTGCATGGGCAGGGACACCTCCCACCACACCAGGTTGCTCAGAGTCCCATCCAACCTGCCCTTGAACACTGCCAGGGAGGGGGCAGCCACAGCTTCTCTGGGCTACCTGTGCCAGTGTCTCAGCAAAGACAACAGGATAGGATCTGGTTCTGAAACTAATTTATTTCTAGGACCATACTGTCACAGAATGCAAACATCTCTTTGTGCCTTTCTCATTCTTTTAAAGAGAATGATTTTCCAGGTGCTTTGCTTTTCCTTTAGAATTGCACATGTAGAAGGATGAAAACTGTAAAGAAGCCGACATTCCTACAGCTTCTCTGAAGCCATCACATACTTTCCGGCCAAATGCAGGCGATTCTTACCTGCTGCCACCAGCTATCCCAAAGCAAATAATAAATCTGAACACGTGCTTTTCCCAAACACTACAAGAACCTCCCGTTCTCCACCTGCCTGTGCAAGGACTCTCCCCTCAGGCTGGAGCCCCGGGCTCTGCTGCGGTGTGGGCTGCAGTCACTGGCAGGGCAAAAATCCCTTACCCGTGTCTCCAGTTCAGCCGAGGTGAGTGTCCAACCTGACACTGGCCCTGCGGCAGAGCTGCTAATAAATGCAATGCATGTACTGGCCCTGTGACACGGTTTCAATCACAGCCTTATGTGTGTATTTCTATGGGTGCATCCCATACACACCCCGCTTGGCTCCAGCGGCGGGCAGGGGGGGCTGGCAAAGCCCGTGCTGGTGTGCTTGTCCTCCGTGTCACCGGAGCTGGGCCCGCGCGGGAGGGCCGGGCTGGGGAACCGGCCCCGCAGCTGCGGGAGGAGAGATGCGGGAGGAGGGAGAGATGCGGGAGGAGAGATGCGGGAGGAGAGAGATGCGGGAGGAGAGATGCTAGGGCAGGGCAGGGCTGCGCTGGCGGCCCTGCAGCCCCCGAGCTGCCCGCAAGGGCTGGAGCTGCCCGGTGCCCCGCTGCGGGGCGGGCTGTGCGGGGCGGCGCGGGGCTCCTGCGCCTTTAAGGCGGCGCGGCGCGGTGCGGGCTGCCCGGCCTGGCCCCGTCAGCGCTGCGCCCGTCCCGCCAGGCCCGAGAGGCCCGGCAGCCGCAGGTACGGCCCGAGCGGGGCAGCCCCGGCGGGCTGGGGCTGGGGCTGGGGCTGGGGCTGCAGCGCCGGGGGTTCCGCCGCTTGGGCGGGCGGGGAGGCGGGCGCGGGGCTGCTGGGGCTGCGGGGCGAGGCCGCGGCCTGGCCCTGCGGGCGAGCGGGTGTCCTCCCCCGGGCCGCGGGGGCTGAGGCGGGGCGGGGGGGGGCCCGGGCGGCCCCGCTGCCGGCCCGGGAGGGGTCTCGTCTTCCGCGCGGTGCTTGTTCCCGGGCGCGGCAGCCGTGCCCGCCCGGGCTGCGCTGGGCCGCGCTGGGCGGCGGTGGGGCAGCTGGCGCCGTGCCCTGCGCCCGGCCCCGTCGTGTCTGACCCCGGCTCGGCGCCTCTGCGGGCCCGCAGCGCGGGGAGGGCTGCGGGAGGGGGTCCGGAGCCAGGCCCGGGGCGCCCCCGGGAGCCGGGGGTTCCTTCTGGCGTTCACCCGGTGTCCGTGCCGCCCCGCGGGCAGGTGCGGGTCTGGTGGGGTTGGAGACGGAGGCTCCCTGCCTGCCAGGCGCCATGGCCATGAGGGAGCTGGTGGAACCGGAGTGCGGGGGCTCCAACCCGCTCATGAAGCTGGCCGGCCACTTCACCCAGGACAAAGCTTTGCGACAGGAAGGACTTCAGGGCCCGCTGTCCTGGCCCCCCGGGGCTCCGGGGGCTGCAGCCGTGAGTATTGCTGTGCTTGCTGGGCTGGGGCCTGCCAGTCAGCACGGGTGTGCTGGGGTCGGGGGCAGTGGTGCGGTGGGACTGCGGGTGCAGGTAGGTGTCGAGTTGCTTTTTTTTCTGGGCCAAGGGACCAGGGTGTCACCCGATTTGTCCAGCAGCCAGGCGGGGCAAGGACTTGTTTGTGGAAGCTGTGTTTATGGGCACTCGGAGGGTGTTGGTGGCTGTGGTGAGCTGTATGCCTTGCTGTCACAGGCCCTAGCACAGAACGTGGTGGGAGGATGGGGTTTAGTGTCAGTCAAGCTATTCCTACTCCTTTAACTTCCACATAAGCAGGCAACTAATGCAAGAAGATGCTGACAGCCTAATCTCGAGGAAGATGTTAACTAACTGGGTCGTGGTGTGTGTGTGTGTGCAGAGAGAGGTAGGGGACAAAGCTGTTGGTATAATTGCCCACTGTTCCCTCTAGGTATCCAAACCATTGGGAGGAGCCACTGAAGATGAGGTGAGGGTGGATTGATTATTCTCCTTACTGCTTTTCTCATCAACACCATTTGCTGTTTTTCCCCTTACCTGATTCTTACGTGTCTGTTTCTTTCTCTTATGCTCCACCTGTTTGTCTTCTGTGCTCTGTTTGTATTTGATCTCTGTCGTTGGCAGCTGGTTGGAGAGTTCCTGCAAGAGCAAAATGCTGCGTTACTGTCCCGTGCACCCCAGACCTTTAAGATGGATGACCTTTTGGCTGAGATGCAAGAGATTGAACAGTCAAGCTTCCGACAGGCCCCTCAGCGAGGTGAGGGGAGCAGGAGTAGGTGGAGAGCTGGAAAATGTCTTTGTGTTACGTTTAAGCTCCTAGCAGGGTCGTGCCTGTCTATTCAGCACTTGTGAGATTGTGTCTGGAGAATTGTTTCTAGATTCAGGCTTCCCAGTACACTGACATACTGGAACAGGTCCAGTGGGGATCAGTAAGGTGTTCAGGGAGTGGAATACATGGTGTAAGAGGCAAGGTTGAGGGAACTGGGTTTTTTCAGCCTGGGGAAGAGGAGTCTAAGGGGCATTGGGGGTGGAGTGTCTACTTGCTGTCTTCAGCAGCCATGGCCAGGATCTTTGTGGCAATATAGAGCAAAAGAAGGGGCGATGGGTAGAACTTGTGGAATGGGGACTAGATGTAAGGAAGTATTTCTTCCCAGTTCAGTGCTGGAACAGGTGCCCAGGGAGGCTGGGAAATTGTCAGCTGTGGACAGGTTCAAAAGTTACCTGATGAATGCCCCAAGTAACCTAATCTCTATCTTCAGTGTTAACACTGTCAACCCCCAGAGATTCCTTCCAAGTGGAATCTTTCTCTGATTTTGTTATGACAAAGAAGTATGAGAGATGATGAAGGCTAGCCTGAGACACTTAAATGATGCTTTTGAGTCCTCCAGTCCTCACTTCTGCTTTTTCTTTTTGCAGCTCCAGGTGTGGCAGCCCTGGCACTGTCTGAAAACTGGACCCAGGAATTCTTGGCTGCAGCAGATAGTGCTGGTGATGTCTCTTCAGATTACAACGAGGCTGACTGGTCACAGGAGTTCATTGCAGAAGTGACAGGTGAAGGATTCAATTTGGAATTACTGTCAAGGTGTTGCTGGGTCAGATGCCTGTGTATAGTGGAGAGTTAAGGAATGTGAATCTGGAGTAATACTTTGAGCCCAGTAGTCAGCGTGTGCCATAGCAGCTTTAATGGGGAGTAAAAAAAAAGCTCCTTTGTGATGGCTTAGACAGATTGTTCACAATGTGTCATGAACAGTTTTGGTAGAAGGGGTCTTCTGTGTGTTTGTTTTTTTCGTGTTTGTTTTTTGTTTTAGCTTAGGGTACTTGGAGAGAAATTAAGCAGGCTATTCTAACTGCTTTTATAAAAATTTATTAAAATTACTATGATTCACCTAACATAAATTCTGGCAATGGTCTGGTACTGCTTCTTGGTTATATATTCTGTAATTCCTTCTCTTAAGGCTAGCTTTGCCTTTGGAACAAAGGTAAATAATTGTTAATGTGCTTTGTCCAAATACTTTTTGTCAGCTTCATGGAAGGACTTTGCATGTTGGAAGTGTGCAGAGTGAATGTTTCTGGCCCAAAGGTTAAGCTTTCCAGTTCAAGTGAGCCAGTAGTTTATTTGAAAAGCCATCCTGCATTGTGTATAGAGCTGGAGCTGGAATAGGGGCCTGTTACCATCCATGACCTAACTTGGAAATTATGAGTAAGGTTTAAATAAATGCTATTCTCTAGGATTTGCCACTAAACAGAGACAGGTAGACCCATTCTTTGACCTTAGTTCTTTATACTCCTGGGAATATAAATAAACTTTTACACAGGTATTTGAGAAAGTTCTGATGAAAACCTAGTGCTTTGTAGGCTGTGCTTTTGACAGAGACTTGTGATGCATTGCTAATTTGCTTGACCTACATAGTATCTCACATGGAGCAGACAAATAAGTTGTGAAATTAAAGTAGAAAATGGTAAGGATTTTGGCACCACAGTGGCATCTCTATTAATACACAGTCTGCTCCTAATGCTTGATTTTTAGATCAAAATAAACTAAGATAGAAGAAACATGCATGAACAACCTTTCTTTGAAGAGGCTTTCTCTGTATGTTAGTATGTGTGTAAAGAGGAGAGGGCAAAGTTAACGAGTGATCATCTGCTTATCTTGCTCTTCTCCCCATCCTTCCCCATGTCCTGTGCAGATCCACTGTCTGTGTCTCCTGCCAAGTGGGCAGAAGAATACCTAGAGCAGTCAGAGGAGAAACTGTGGCTTGGGGAATCGGAAGACCAGTCTTTGGCAGATAAATGGTGAGTCTGTCTTAGCTAGACTAGTTGTTGCTGCTGTGCACTTGAGTGAGTGAAATTTGGATAGGTGAAAGGAATCTGCTATAGTCTGAATGCTTTTGTGTCATTCAGCCCAGACTGATGTTCTCAGTCCTTTGGTTTCGGAGAATGGAGGAAATAATGCTTGGAGACTGAAGCTTTTAAGAGATCCTAGCTTTTTCTGTTTTCTGGTTCCACGAAGATATTATGATCATGTATGCTAGCTTAATTTCATGCCTAATGCAAAGCTCCTTAAGGGAGATTACAGGAGTGAGTTCAGGAACTCCTAATCAAGCAGACCTTTTTTCCCCCCAACAGGTGCTTTTTTAGATTTAGAGATCTCAAGTACCAGACTCCGATAGTTGTAAACTTTCATCACTTTATTCTCCCTGTCTGACAAACCACATCCAGCCTTTCCTTTGCGTATTTCTAGATTCAGCATTTCAGACTTTATTTTCATGTGTTTTTGTGTGGTAGAGAACAGTCTACTACTACAGATATTCTCTGTATAGGTGCCTCTTGACTACAGTCAAGTTTTTGAATTAAAGCAGCAAAACAAAACCAAGCGATTTGGGCTTCTTAGATCTTTCCCTAAAAGAGATTTTGCAAATTTGTATTCTCCTTCCTCCTGGCTCTTGCATTTTTTGTTAACTTTCTGTATATCTGGACATTCCTGAGTTATTGCTGCCAGTTCCAAAGACTTCACCAAGACCGAACGTAGTGGTAACACCTGAGACTGGTCTATCCTGCTGTAAGCCAGACAACATTCTGAGTGCTTGCTATAAGCCCTTGGTCCTCTGCAGAGTTAATGCTCTTCTGAGACACCATTCCTCTTCCATGAGCATCACCTACTTTGTTTCTAGGTATAGGACCTTGTTTTTGGTAGTGCTGAAACCTGCATCTGAGCTTGCCAAGGAATTTTGTCTGTTCTGCAGAACTGTGCTGTCACTGTGATTGTTTAATTCTGCTACTGTTTGTACCAGTCACTTGCACAGTTAATGTACCTAGTAGTAATTAATGTAGTATGTAAACTAGCAGTAATTTTGTATTTTTACAGATGGATAAAGGTACTGAGTCACTTAGGAGGACCTGAGGGTCTTTCAGGAGGGTTTGTATCCCTCAATACCGTTGTCTGGTCCCTCCCTTTAAGGGTTCAAGGGCAGGTTGGATGGGACTCAGAGCAACCTGGTCTAGTGGGAGGTGTCCCTCTCCATGCAGGGGGTTGGATCTAGATGACTTTTAAGGTCCCTTCCAACCCAGACCATTCTATGATCCCATGAAAGTGTTCACTGTTGCCTTGGTATCAGACTATCTCTTTCCCTTTTACTGCACTGGAACACAGGTATGAGGAATATCAGCCTGAAGATGATCTTAAGAAAACTGTTAGTGATTTCCTCTCTAAAGTGGATGATCCAAAACTCCAGAATTCTGAGGTAAGAAATTCCCTGACGGGTGTTGACAGGTATCTAGTGTGAATAAGGGATGTGGAGAACCGAGAAGGGGGAAGACAGTAAAGGAATAAAGCCTCCTGCTGTCTTGAGTTTCCATTTCTTCCCTGATTCCTAGAAGTTGAACCCTACGATCGACTCTAGGTATTAGACATCTCTACTGCATGACTCTGGTGGAGTCCTTTCCTGCCCACCTTTTTGGGCATTTTCTGCTCACTTTGCAGAGAGAAGTCGTCTTAGTGAAGGAGGGGAGCATGGGCAGAGGGGCTTGTTGGCAAAGCCCCTGCTCGGCTCCACTCGTGTTTCATTTCTCTGCCACAGTTCCTAAAGTTTGTCCGCCAAATCGGAGAAGGGAGGGTATCGATCGAAGCTAATCAGGTGACCCACAGAGACCAAGATCAGGCAGAGCAATGGGCAGCTGAGTTTATACAGCAGCAGGTAGGAGCCCCAGCCCTGTGTGCCCTGAAGGAGGAGAGCTTGTTGTCACAGTGCGCAGTCTGGGAGTGAGGGAGAGTGGCAAGCCCAGCTCTCAGCCATGCTCTACTAATGACTAGGTGTTGGGAGGCCAGGGAGGGGCTGTTGGGATCTTAACACAGTCTAGCCAGGATCTGCCAAGGTATTTGGACAGTGTGAGTTTTCTCATTTGCCATAGCACCTGGGAGGAAAGGGGTGTCCAAAAGAACTCTTCTCCACTTGACAGGCCATCAGTTCTTGCTGATGGGGAGAGAGGGTCATCACAGACCCTCCTGCTGTTTTGGGATGTGCCCCAAGGTTGCCAAATTCTAAAATGAAAGTGTGTTTCTGTTTCCAAACTCCCAGGGGGCGTCTGATGGCTGGGTGGATCAATTTGCACCATCTGGGAGCGCGTCAGCTCTTGATAAGGAATTTGAACAGGCAAAGACTGCTGTGGAGGTAAAGTCTCATGGAGGAGGAGGGCTGGGGTACCAACTCGGAGCCACTCATGGCAGGGTTACCTCTCTTTTCTTTGTGTGCTGTGATGAGAGCTAGAGATGTTTAAGAGGGTGTTCTCTGGGGTGTCTGTAGAGCTCAGTTTAAGGTTGAGGTACTGTAGTCACTTTCTGTTCTCCCTTTAGTCAGATGTGGACTTCTGGGACAAACTCCAGGCAGAATGGGAGGAGATGGCCAGGAGAGATGCAGAGGCCCACCCTTGGCTTTCTGATTATGAAGACCTCAGCTCCTCATCATATGACAAGGTAACAGAGAACAGGGTCCCTTAGCCCTAGCACTGCAATGGCCTGCCTTAAGCAGTCTGGCAGTATGTCTGCATCACAGGTAGGTTCCACACACCCCAAATGCTGCTGGATTCCTTCTCACACTGATCTTTTGCTGCCGCTTGTACCCTCATCCCAGATCAGCTAGACAGTAAACAAATACTGTTTTCACTTCTGCTTATCTACAAATGTGATCTTCCAATTAATTCTGGGATTCTTTGCAATCAGAGCAAGTGTTGTTGCCTCTGCCCAAGCTAATAGGGGACATACCAGATGTTTAGTGTCTGTTGCAGGTCTGGTCTGGGGGAATTTTTCAGCACGGAACAGGCAGGAAGAATAGCCATTGTTCCCTGATGTGCTGCAAACTGGCAGAGAAGGCAACATGCTGCCTGGTCTGCAGTTTGTGTTTCTGATGCAGCAAGACTAGAGTGTGCTGTGCTGTAAAGAGGTTTTTTTCTCCCTAAGCCCATCTCTTAGCATTAGCCCCTCTCTGCCTTCCCTGCTAGGGTTACCAGTTTGAGGAGGACAATCCCATGAGAGATCACCCAGATGCATTTGAAGAGGGACGGAAGCGCTTGAAGGAAGGTGACCTCCCCAATGCTGTCTTGCTCTTTGAGGCTGCAGTGCAACAGAAGCCAGATCATATGGAGGTGAGTGAGAGCAGACGTAACAGGCTTTGGCCAGGTGTCCTGCTACTTGGTTCCTTCCCTTGTCCGGTGTCCTGGTGTATGTACAAAACTCACTCATAACACCGGTGTGTTAGGAGCTGTGCAGGGTGTATGAAAACATCTCATTTTCCTGTGACTCTGGATATGTCGCTGGTCTATGTGAATCCTCAGGAGGGCTGTGGGCAGGGTGGTTTATGGCAAAGGTCGCTTACAAAATACACAGGCTCTGGCCCAGAGCTGTGTGAAATCTTTGGAGCACATAGGACTGTGCATGGAGCCAAGACAAGGAGTTCTCATCTCATAAGTTGCTTCTATGTAAGCCTTTATTGTCATTGCTTACAGCAGATGCTAACTGTCTCCGGTATCTGTATTAAAGACTAGTTCTGTGCAGCTTGTTAGACTAGGGTTCCTGGTTAGGTCTTCCATCTAGATGCCAGGAGAAGATATTATCCAAAAGGGTTGAGGGACATGGCTTGAGTGTCCTCACAGTTTTAATTTGAAGTTGTGAGCCAGTGGATGGTTTTTATACAAGTTTCCATCTCCTAATTCAGTGAATACTTATTTCCATAAAGCACTTCAGCTCCTGCAGGATGGATTGAGAAATGGGATAGGCAGTGTGCTTTTCTTCAGGGGTAGAGAATGTGGATAGTTTCAGGAGGAAAGAATGCAAATACACCCATGCTGCCTGTTTCTGGAGTGCCTGAGTTGAAGACCCAGGGTTGCTGACTTCTCAGTGTGTCTGATTGAAACCCTGCTAATTGTATGTGATTGGCGTTACCTGATTTGTTAACCATGTGGTTTAGATGAGTGATCTCAGAACAGGGGCTCTTGGCTTCCAGGAATACAGACATACCCTTCCTAGGGTACTGGAAGTATGTGAAAAGTAAGCAGAGGTTTTGGAGACCTACTTGAGCTTTAAAGTTGTCAGAAGGTGTTGCTAATTCTTCTAGAATCAGCACTCCTCTCATAAACTGGGCTGTAGTCTGAGCATGACAGTAGTGGCTGAAGCCTTAAGGGAAGAAATCTTGAGCCAGTTCTGGCTGGCTGTATTGGAAACATTCTGAATTCTGACTCTGCAGAAAGTACAGGAGAAGTTAAGACTTGAGCCACGGTACAGTAATCAAGTAAGACTTAAACAGCTGCTCTGAAGGAAATGTCATGGTTGCTTTGGTGCAAATCACAACTTTACTTTGAGTCTCAGCTCTTCTGCCTGCAGAGCACTCTGCAGTTATCACTCGTCGGCTTTTACTGAGTTGCACTGGGCTGTATGGTGAGGCATTAGAGACTTGAGACAGTAGACTGCCTCTTGTGGTGGCTTATGCAGTGTGTCTGGATCTTTAATAATGAAAGTCACCTTGCTTAAGGCAGTGGATACTGCATTTTGTGACTTGTGGTCAAAAAGCAGGTACTTCATGCTGACTATCCAGCCTGTTTTTGAGCATGGGGTGTGGTTATCAACATAAAGTGAACAGGTACTTTGGATTTAGTGCCTTAATTAAGTATTCCCTGTGTCAGCAGCTTGGAGATCAATGTGGTTTTCATGTACTGGTGTCATGATAATTGAGGATTTAGTAAAGTAACAGTGCTTCTAATTCCAGGTCTGATGGTCAGCTTCTGAAGGTTATCACTTGCTAGTGAGTCACAGAATCATAGAATGTGTGTAGTTGAGAGGGGCCCTTAAGGGTCATCAAGTCCACCCCCCTCTGCAGTGAGCAGTATCTCTTTAACTAGATCAGGTTGCTCAGAGCCCAGTCAAGCCTGACCTTGAATGTTTCCAGGAATGGAGGCTCTACCATCTCTCTGGGTAACCTGTTCCAGTGCTTCACCACCCTCATAGGAAAAACTTCTTCCTGATAACCAGTCTAAATGTACCCTCCTCTAGTTTAAGGCTATGGACCACTGTACAAGAATATACAGCTGTCCACCTTGTGGCTCTCCTCATTGTTAGCACTGCTGCTGTGCTGTTTTGCTCATAGGAAATAAGAGATCTGCTTTTCCCTTCTCCTGTGCAGTTTGACCACAGGTAGAAGTTAAAAGTGGAGATTCTGTGACGTAAGTGTAAAACTA
This sequence comes from Apus apus, assembly GCF_020740795.1. Taxonomy (NCBI): domain Eukaryota; kingdom Metazoa; phylum Chordata; class Aves; order Apodiformes; family Apodidae; genus Apus; species Apus apus. The sequence goes on from NC_067282.1 coordinate 124,401,955, forward strand.
CCAACAGTTGCTTTATGCTTGATCTCCAGGTAGACTTTCACTTCTCCTATTCATGACTACAGGAATGCCAGTTTTACTGGCCTTGATGACTTACGTGCCCTGAAGTCTATATGTCTTCTGAGATAAGTTTGTATCTGCGGCCAATGTGTATACGTGCATATATTTGGTCTCACTCTTAAAGTGTGTGGGATAATATGGTGGATTTTATCTCTGCACCTGTGGTTTGAGCCGGTCCTTTTTATCTGGATTTGAAGAAGTCTGACTTTGTGCATCTTTATCTTTTTCCAGGCCTGGCAGTATCTGGGAACTACCCAAGCAGAGAATGAACAGGAGCTTTTGGCAATCAGTGCCCTCAGACAGTGAGTGTTGCAGAAAAGCGTTTGAGCGTGTCTCCTTGTCTAGTTCATAGTGCCACAAGGACCCTGTGGCTCACATGGTGTGCTCGGTTTTCATTGTGTTACCTCCTGTACCTGTGTGTCTCCCACGCTGATTTAATACTGTTCTCACTTTTCCTTTGCCCTGCAGGTGCTTGGAGCTGCAGCCTGGGAACCTCACAGCACTTATGGCTTTAGCAGTCAGCTTCACCAACGAGTCCTTGCAGAAGCAAGCCTGTGAGACACTCCGGGACTGGCTACACCACAAACCAGACTATGCCCACCTGCTGGAGAAGGAACCTGGCGAGAGTGTTGCTGGGACAGACCTGGGGCCTTCCAAGCGTGTCCTGGGTTCCCTGCTGTCTGAGTGAGTTAAGGTTACAAATTTCAACCTTCAGCTGCAGGCCTTCTTGGAAAGGTTGAAGCTGGTCCAGGCAGGAGCAACCCAAAGCCAGCTCTCTCCACAGCACACCAATATGCTTGTTCTGTGCTTTTCCAGCTCCTTGTTCACTGAGGTGAAAGAGCTGTTCTTGGCAGCTGTGCGCAGCAACCCCTCGTCTGTGGATCCTGATGTTCAGTGTGGCCTGGGGGTCCTTTTCAACCTCAGTGGCGAGTACGAGAAGGCTGTGGACTGCTTCACTTCCGCTCTCAGTGTGCGCCCCAATGTAAGGAAGGGCAGATTGTGGATGCTGGAGGAACCTGGTTGATTTATGGGTGAAGGTTTGGGTGGAGGTGCTGCTTGTACGAGAGGCAGGTTTTTGAAGGAGTAAGACACATGGGAAACGGACGGGTGGCTTGGAGTTGAAAAAGATCCAGTTTATCTCAGCCCTTTCTGCCCCCTTATCCAGGACCATCTTCTGTGGAACAAGCTTGGTGCCACCCTGGCAAATGGGAACCGGAGTGAGGAAGCTGTGGCCGCCTATCGTCGGGCACTGGAGATCCAGCCAGGATACATCCGCTCGCGCTACAACTTGGGCATCAGTTGCATCAACTTAGGGGCCCACCGGTGAGCATGGGCTCGGGTAGTTCTGCTGTGACCCCTGAGAGTGAGTGTGTTTTTTTGGGGAGAGGCTGCAAGAGGTCACTACAGCTGTGCATTGCTGCTTGCAGCCTTCCCTTGGCACAGGAGAACAGAGCGAGTGTGTTGGCTCTACCCTGAGAAAAAAGTGTGGGTGTTGATGTAGGGGCCGTCTGACTGCAGCTTCTGTTAAGGGGGAGAAGGGGGAATCTGTGGTGGTTCTGGAGCTGGGCAGGATCTAGTGAAAAGGAGAAACTTTTGAGGGAAAGAAGTAGTTTAGAAGCAAATTGAGGAGGGGCATTACATCATTAGATGTAGAGTTTTCTCCAGTAAGCATGTGTATGTTCTCATCTTGACAGTGAGGCTGTGGAGCACTTCTTGGAGGCTTTGCATATGCAGCAGAAGAGCCGAGGCCCACGGGGGCAGCAAGGTGCAATGTCTGACAACATCTGGAGCACCCTCCGTATGGCCCTTTCCATGCTGGGGCAGAGTGACCTGTATAGGGCAGCTGATGCCCGGGACCTTCCCACACTGCTTCAGGCATTTGGCCTTCAGCAGTGACTCTGGGATGACTTCCCCTGTGAGTGCAGTGTTGGCCTAGCCCAGCAGTGACCTTCCTTAGAGAGGAAGTGTTCACTAGGGTTCACACATATCTTTGCTCTGGTAGGGCAGATCATTGGCAACTGTTTTTTCAAGGACCTCCCTTTAAAGCGTGTGACTTCCCCTGCCTGTCCTTTGTGGCCTGAACATCTCTGAATGGTTCATGTTATCTCCATTACTGACTGACACTGCTGGTAGGGAGGTGATCAAAGTGGGGGAAGATGGCAACATCCAGCCCTCTTGCCAGACTGTATTTGCAGTAATGTCCAGCTTGGCTGTGAGACCTTAGGATAGCTGTTCTGCAGAAACTACCTGCTGGACATGTCTCAATTGCAGGTGGTTTTGGTGGGGTGGGATTGCCACTTGATGCAAGGGGGAAAAATCCTGGATTTTGAGCATGCTTCCCCTGTGTCTGTGCTTGCATGTGTGTATATATGGGTTGCTGGGGAAAACAGGGCAACAGTTCCCTTTTCTGGGTACTGGTAACTTCATGGTACAGCCAGATTCTAGTTTATCAGAGTCTCTTAATGAAACTTTTAAGAGCAGAGTATTTTTGCTAGAGATGCAGGTGGGGGCCCTTAGCCTGTCAAGGTAAGAGGAGATCCCAGAATCTGTCAGACTTGAGAGAATGTCATAGGAATGAAAGTCTAAAAGTTAACCTCCCCTCCCAGAATATGGTGGGGAAAGGTTCAAGTCTTAATTTTCACTTGATCATCTATCATTGTTTTCCTTTGTGCAGAAGTTCCACATCTTGTGTGTAACTGAATCTTGTTAATTATAAATATCTGTATATTCTATTGAGGAAAATGTTTTTTAATTGTAAAGTATTTTGTATATTAAAGAGGGGAGAATTAATATTGCCAAAATGACAACTTTCTCTGTGTCTCTGTTGGAGCTGCTTGCAAGTTGGTTGAACTCTGGGGTATAAACCCACTCGTTTTCAAGAAAGATCAGAGTCTCTCAGTTTCTGTCTCCCCTTTTGACCCAGGCTTTGTTCTATTGATAGCTCATATGCAAATAAAGCTTAAGGGACCTGATTTTGCTGTAGCCTCAGGATTCAGTTCTGTGAGCCAACAGAAGGGCTTTCCTGTGTGAAAAAGCTCCCTTTTTCCTTGTTAAGGTGTAGGGGTCAGAGAAGGATTTATTTCATTTCTCTTGCCACCTGCAATGAGTGAAGTTGTGTTACATTTTCTCACCTCTCTGAGGAACCTGACTGCTACAGTAGTCAAAACTGGGGGCTTAGCCAGGGAGCACTTACCCTTCCTCTTCCACCATGTACCTGCTTCTTTATACCTCTACCTCACAGGCTTAGTTTTTGTCTTGCTACTGTAACAATCGGGAGCAGAAACTGCCAGCCAGTAGTTCTTGCTGTATTCTGAGCTGTAGCTTCCCTGGTGTCTCCCATCCAGCTCTTTGGCACTGAAACCTACACACACTGTTCTGAAATTGCTGTAATGCGTGCACAACAATTTGGTGCTTGTGCTATCTAAAAGGAAGGGAAATGTTGCTGTATTCTGCTCATGCACACAGTGCTCCTGGGCAGAGACAATGCCTTTTGGTTTTTACTGATCTCAGTCTGGTCAGATTCTTCTCTGCTTGGTGAAAGAGAACATGAGTGCCTCTGCTCTCCAGGTGTTCTCCCTTCTCCGGTTCTCTGCTGTTCCTCAACTGATTTTCTTTGCCTCTTTGCTGCACCACATATCACTTCTTGGCCTTCCCTTTTTATCATCCTCAAGTTCTATTAATGCTTCTTCTCCCCTTGGCTTCCTAGTTGTCTCAGTTTCTCTTGTCATTTGTGTTGGTGTCCTTCCCTATCACATATGCCCTCCTGTCCTGCAACTACAGTGAGCTGTCACTGTTTGTTCTCATTCCCTGTAAACTGTTACCACTTTCTTCCTTCCCTCCCACCTTAAATCATCTCACAGCATCTGTGCTGGGCCCAGATCTTCACCTTGTCACGGTTTGACTCAGGATCAGCAATTAAACCAGCAACAATAACGCTCTCCATCCCCTCCCACCCAGGTGGGGAAAGGAGAGAGAGAATTAAGGAGAAAGACTTGCTGGCTTGAAAACTAAACCAGACAGCTTTAATTAAATACTAATGGTAAAAGAAATATGTACATTTATATACAAATGTGTTCAGGAATGTGCAAAGCCCTGTTGCCTCCCCCCAGCCCCAGCAACTCCCAGGGCATCTCCTGAGCTGGGAGCAGTTCCCAAATGTCCCGGAGCTGCTGGAGAGACCAGTAGAGCAGACATGAGCTGAGGGAGAGTGAGGAGGTTCAGGAATGCACAGGCCTGGGGATCAGTGGTGATGGACAGATGGAGTTCTCCTTGGGCACTGGCTATGGATGGAGGAGAAGGGAAGAAGAAGCAGGAAGGGGCTTGACTTCTGTGATCCCTGACCTTACACCGAGCTTACGTGGATATATGGAATGGAATACTTGGATCAGTTTGCTGTCTGCCTAGTCCACTCCTCACAGATACAGCTCTTCAGCTCCCTTTGCATCTGAGGCTGCAGTTTCAACAAGCAGAGCAAAGTGACCCTGGTGTCTCAGCAATAACATAAACATTCCAGCATTATCAGTCCACTAGCTGGAAAACTTGCTGCTAGTTAAAAGAGTGATTACTGAAAAAAAAAAAAAATCAGTAGAAGAAAAATTGGCTTCATCCTGGCTCAAACCAGGACACATCTACACACTAGTCCCTATTGAGTCTCCCAGGGCTGAGTCAAGAATAAGCTGCCTCTCTCCAGACCTTGTCCTATTGTCTTTGGAAATGGAGTATTGGTGCAGGGAACATCATCTGGCTGATCGCATCTGCATTCTGGTTTTAGTTCACACCTTTTGCCTGCTCTCTGCAACCCTGTCTCTGACCACCTCCAAACCAGGCTTGCTCTGGGGGTAAGTATCTTGATTCCAGTTTGCATGTGCAACCACATCCAAATCTGTTGCCAGGCCTCGTTGTACAGTGAGGGTGGGTAGCAGGTACTGAGCATTTTAGACAGATGGAAAGGTAAGGCATTGGGGATGTCTGGAGGCCTTTAATCCAACCCCCTGCTCACTGTAGGCCCAACTTGAATTCTGTGTTGGGGAGCTGAGAGCCTTATAAATGATAATGCTCTGCAATTTTTGTACTTTCTCCTCTTGTACTTTCCACAAGGTACAGAACAGTGGCACATCCTATTGCCACTACAAGCATGTGAGGGACCCCAGCAGGCCCTTCTTTGTTCTTTACCAAATCCACGGGCATGACAGGACCCAAACTAGGTCTTTCAGAGGGCACTGGCAGTGTGGTCAAAGGGGGTGATTCAGTACATGTTCTTCCATCTGTGCTCCTTCCTATGCTTCTGCTGGATTTCTTTCTTCGACGTTTTATTTATTTCCTGCTGAAGGCCCCAAGAAATCTTAGAATCTCTTGGTCCTGGCCTTAGTCAACACCCAGCTGAGAGGTACCTGTCATGGTCCACTCCTCAGTGGACATGTGATGGTTGGTTTCAGCTGTGATCCCGAAGTACAAAAATGAAATGGCAACAGGCCCAGGGAGTTAATTTATCAGCACACAATTACTTTATTGGTCATGCCCGCAAAGCGGCGCGTGATAGAAAGGAAGAAAAATAGGAAAGATGAGGTAAAGAGGGGGGGGAAGAGGATAATGGCTACTACCACGGGTCCAAAGGTGTCCCTATGGTCCCGAATCCAGCAGGCGTTCTTTGATCATCATGATCTCTTGGTGGGGAAGATCTTCGAAGTTCGGTTACTAAGGAACCATCTTTTATCCTGGGTAGCACACCTTGCTCCTCCTTGGAGCAGTCCACCTCTGTCCCGTGGAAATGTGCCAATCTCCATCTGTCTGGAGTGAGGCTTCCACGCATGCCCAGAGAGAAGTGTCAGGCGTGGCCAGCTTTGGAGGCAGGTAGCTTCCTACCAGGAGGTGTGTTTTTGTATTATAATAACATTATAATGAGGAAAGTTCAACTGAGGCTTCCTTGGTGTTGTCACAGCAAGCGTGATCCATCTTCCTCGACAGCACTTTTTCCCTTTGCTGCTCCAGTAGAATAGACCTGTACCAGGTACCAGCACTGTCCGTACCTCAGTCCGTTCTCCATGGTTTCTGCATCTGCAGCAGTCACTGCCAACTCGTGTTGAGATGTTAGTTCTTGGGGTCTAGTCACTGATGACAATGTTGAGACAATACTGATCTTGTGATTGACTCTTACAGCGAGTGAAACTTTGTGCTTTGAGATCCTTGTACCTCTAGCTTCTCATTAGCTTCCCATCTTGTCAAGAAGGAGGGTGTGCTGCCATTGTATATTCTGCTTTACCACTGCAGTTTCTTCATCTTGAGCTGCTGGCCCTTACGATCCTTGGGTTTCTTGAGCTAGAGCCCTCTGATCACTTCTTTGGGGTCCCAGCTTTCTACCTGGCATAGTCAGTAGAATGGCAAGCGATGTCACTCATAACCTACAGAAGCATGGTACCAATCCACACCCCAGTTTTTCAGAACAATGAGTCCATGATAATCAATCACAGAATAGTTTGAGTTGGAAGGGACCTTAAAGATCATCTTGTTCCCACCCTCCTGCATGGCCAGGGACACCTACCACTAGACCAGGTTGCTCATAGCCCCATCCAACCTGCCCTTGAACACTGCCAGGAATGGGATTTAAACAACTTCCCTGGGCAACCTCTTCCAGTGTCTCACCACGCCCACACTAAAGAATTTCCTCCTAATGTCTAACCTAAATCTCTCCTCTTCCAGTTTTAATCCATTCCCCCTTGTCCTCTCACTACAAGCCTTGTAAAAAGCCCCTCCCCAGCTTTCCTGTAGCCCCTCCAGGCACTGGAAGGCTGCGATGAGGTCTCTCTAGAGCCTTCTCCTCTCTAGGGTGAACAACCCCAACTCTCTCAGCCTGTCTTCACAGCAGAGCTGCTCCAGCCCTCTGATCATCTTTGTGGCCCTCCTCTGGACTTGCTCCAGGAGCTCCATGTCATTCTTGTGTTGGGTTTCCAGAACTGGACTCAGTGCTCCAGGTGGGGTCTCATGAAAACCAAGTAAAGTGGGAGGTTCACCTCCCTTGGCCTGCTGTCCACAGTATTTTTGGTACAGCCCAGGACACAGTTGGCTTTCTGGGCTGCAAGCACACATTGCCAGCTCATGTTGGGCTTCTTGTCCCTTTGTCACCTCCAAGTCCTTTTCCTGTGGGCTGTTTTCAATCCATTCTCCACTCAGCCCGTATTTGTGCTTGGGATTGCCCTGACCCAGGTGCAAAACCTTGCACTTAGCCTTGTTGAACTTCATGCAGTTTGCATGAGTTCACTTCTCACCTGTCAAGGTCCCTCTGGGTGGCATCTCTTCCCTCCAGTGTGTCGACCTCATCACACAGTTTGGTGTGATTGGAAAGCAGTAGAAAAACTGCTAAGGGCTGCCAGGAGTTAAACTAAGGATAGAAAATATAAGGGTGTAATTTGTGAAATGGTGGGCACCTGGCCAGAAACTGCTTATGAGTATAGGAAGAATAAAAATAAAAGGAAGCTGGACCTTAAAAGGGAAATAGAAGGCAGAAAGGCAGCTGAATTGATCCTGTGAAAATTGAATAGCTGCAAAAACAGTTACAGGAAGAAAAAGAGAAGAAACAGCAGTTGCAAGAAAAAGTTATAATGCTGCTTGTGCATGTTCCCCCATCCCTCTGACATGGTATAAAAGAAGAAACTGGTAGCATCCTCTGGAGAATGGGATGGAAACATACGGGGTAACCCTGTCTGTATCAAACCAGGAGAAGATGGGAGTATGACCTGGACAGGAAGGAGTTAAAGTCACTGAAGTAAATGGAGCAAGTGTTAGTTGGGTAATTCGTGGCTCCTGGGCGAGAGGCGGATGTAGCCTACTCGTTTCGCGGTGGAAATACTTGAAGCTGTGATGAAGGGCCGCACCTGGCGCCCACCAGAGGGCAGCGTGTGGTCCTTCGCTTCAAACCACCCTCATCCAGACAGAAACGAGAAGACCTCCAGGTGCTTTCACTCCGGTGCAGCTCCTGCGCTCCTTGATCCCGGATTTACTGATGTCCCACAGTGTCCGATCTCTGCCTCGGCACGAAGTGGAATTTCTGAAGGAATAAAAGAGGTGCAAAAACGACGTGTCATCTCCAGGACCCACCCCCCATGCAACTGACCTATTTGGCCAGCCCAGAAACTGGTCTGGAGGTGACACTTAGCAACTGATTATCAGCATTTACATGCTAATGCAGTCTTACTAACAGCTGCTGTACCGAACACTGCAAGCTTAACAGTTCCTTTGGAAGCAGCTGCACACCCAGGGACAGTGCTGGGTGCAAAGGATCTGCTCTTTAGGGTCCCCTTACAGGAAAAAAGATATACTTGCCTTTAATACTTGCTATAACTTTAACAGACTCCCACAGGGATAGAAACATTTTCCCACGATTGCTCATGCTGCACATGCCGAACTCTTGCAAACAGTCACTCTCCCATTAGATGTGAAACTATGCCAATACATCGGTGATATTGGAGGAGCTTCTCCTGGAACGGGGGGGAAGTAGCAGCAGCAGCAGTCCTTGTTCCTATTCCAGCAAGACGGGATTTTGCAGAGCACGATGCCTGTTGCAGTCTATTCCAAACTGGCTGTGACACACCCAAGTGACCAGTGTTGTTCAGTCCAACTGCTTTTAAAGAAATAAAACAGAGATATTCTGACTGGGGAAAAAAAAACCTTTTGTCTCTAGTCATAGAATCACAGAATGGTTTGGGTTGGAAGGGACCTTAAAGATGATCTAGATCCAACCCCCCTGCATGGGCAGGGACACCTCCCACCAGACCAGGCTGCTCAGAGCCCCATCCAACCTGCCCTTGAACACTTCCAGGGAGGGGGCAGCCACAACTTCCCTGGGCAGCCTGTGCCAGTGTCTCACCACCCTCACACTAAAGAATTTCTTCCTAATGTCTAACCTAAATCTACCTTCAAGTAGTAGTCCAAGCAGTTAAACAAGTTAAGCCACTGAATGGTAACTTGTCTGGCAAAATCCTGCCAAGACTTGTTTTGGTTTTCCATTCCAGGAACACCCCAGGAATGATACCAACACTCCTGAAGTCTCCTGAAGCCCAGGTTAACCACAGGAGAATTGTTTATCCTTCTTTTGGGAGCAATACTTGCCAACATAAACCAAGTTCAGCTCACACATTGACAAGCCCAATCCACAGGGTGGACACCCTCGCTTTCATTTATGTGCCTCAGTCTGGTAACTCCACTGCATCTTGCACTGCTCTGCTGCTTTGGTTTGGTAGGGTTTTTGGTAGCAGGGGAAGGGCCCCAGGGGTGGCTGGGGTAAGAAGCTGAGAAGCTGCCCCTGTTCCAAACCCAGCCAAGGAGCCATTAGAGGGACAAGAGATGCACCTCTGCCATTAACATAAGAAAGAACTGAGGTAACACCTGAGCAGAGCAGCAGAGGGGGGAGAAGAGCTGAGCTGGAGAGGCAGAGCTGTGCTGGTGGTTGGTGAGGAAGAAGGGGAAGAAGGTGCCCAAGCAGAAGTTTCCCTGCAGCCCATGGCGAGATGGCAGCTGTCCCCCTGCACTTGTGGAGGAACATGGTGGAACATTCCCTGAAGGTGCCAGGAGGGGGGAACTTGGCCAGTGGGCTTGGATGTTGTGGCCAAGGTCCTTCTCTACGGAGCTGCTTTCTAGCAGGTCTGCTCCTGATCTGTACTGGTGTGTGGTGGTACTTCTCCCCAGGTGCAGGACTCTACACTTAACTCTTGTTGAACCTCAACAAGTCCCTCTGTGCCCAGCTCTCTAGCCTGTCCAAATCTCACTGAATGGCTGCACAGCCTTCAGGTGAATCAGCCAATCTTCCCAGCTTCACATCATCAGCAAACTTGCTGAGGAGACACTCTGTCCCATCATCCGGGTCATTAGGGATGATGTTGAACGGGACTGGACTCAGCACTGATCCCTGGGGAACTCCACTAGTTACAGGTCTCCAGCTGGACTCTGCACTGTTGATCATGACTCTCTGGGCTCTGTTGCTTAGCCAGTTCTTGATCCATCTCACTGTCCATGATGAGGTACAAATAATCATTCTAATATTTTTTTTATGTTTGAAACCTTACTAACATTAGAGTATGTGACTTCAGTTATTCAGCTCCTGTTGTAACTCACCAATTGCTACAATCCAACTATATGTTGTCTCAAGATTTGCTGCCTACTGCTGTTTGGATGAATCTCACCCTGGTGAGAAACCTCCTATAACAGGAGGACCTGAAGCAGTTCCCGAAGGAAGTGCAAGAAAGTGAACAAAAGTCTTTAATTGCTGTGCATCATGATGCAAAGGACATACGTTGAGTGTTGGAAAGAATGAAGAGAGATGGAGAACAGCAGTGGTGGGACACTCTTTTTTGATAGTCACCAATTGCCATGGGACTCTTCAACAAGGTGTTACATCTTGTTGTTGTTTTGCTAATGTTCAAAGTACTGTTTCGTTTTGACAATCAGCTTGTATGTTCAACTTTAGAAAATGTGTAGAGGCTTAGCTCCTTTAGTATTCCCAGAAGAGGCACATGTATTTGATAATCCTCATGTATTTAATAATCCTCATGTGACATTCGCTATTTTTCCCAAATATTGTGAAGCTTGAGTGACTCTAGTCACAGGGAGGATTATGTGGAACAATTGCTGGAGATGACTTAGAAATTTAACTTATACTCACATTTTAATGGAAGGTGAATTCCTTAAATTGAATTCTTGCATTCCAACCCTACATTGAAGCAGGGTGGAATGCAGCTAATATGCAATGAATTTGTACCATGGCAATTCCTTAGGTCACTCTAGAGCTTGACAACATCAGAGGAACTTGGTGTGCTCGAAGCTCGAAGATAAATTGCATGGAGGGTTGGGGGGAGTGGAGACATCACAGCCACACTGTGGCAACAATGGGATTTGAAGGTAGAAGGTACTATGGAGAAAATGAGCTGCATGTTTGGTACCCTGGGCCAACAACTTGTCACCTTTTGAGTGTCTTCAGAGAAGGAGACTCCACAGCCTCTCTGAGCAGCCTGTTCAGTGCTCTGTGAGCCCCACAGTACTGGAGTTTTCCTTTTGTTTATCTTGACCCTCCTATGCTCCAGCTTGTGCCCTTGTCCTGTCATTGGACACTGCTGAAAAGAGACTGGACCCATTCTCCTGACACCCACCCTTTGGATTTTTATAAGCATTTATAAGATTCCCCCTCAGCCTCTTTTCTTCCAGGCTAAACAGACCCAGCTCTCTCAGCCTCTCTTCATCAGGCAGATGCTCCATTCCTCTAAATATCTTTGTGCCCCCGTGTTGGACTCTCCCGTAGTTCCTTATGCTTCACTAACTGGGGAGCTCAGAATTGGATGCAGTATTCCAGATGTGGCAGTCCATTGCCCTTTCCTTTATCCGGGGAGACTTTGGAAGGGAAATTCTAGTTCGAAGTAAGTCCTTTCTGGCTGCTGTGTCTTGTAAAGTGGGACTTTTAAGACTTTGTCAGTCTGTATTTGCCATGCCTCTCTTTCCAGCACATGTTCTGTGGGACTCACTCCCAGTGCTGTGAGTGCAGCACTCATCCAATAGGAACCTGTTGTCCCCCTCTTAGTCTTTGCTGAAAAAGTAGCATTGTTCAGTCCACTTTACTGAGCACAGGCAATTGGAGGGTGTAGCAAACTGTGGCAAACAAAGAGAGAAAGAAAAAATAGGGGAGTTTGTGTGAGGCACATGCTAGCCAAAAAAGGAGGCATCTTTTTTTTTTCCCTCAAGGGTTTGGCAGTAAATTCATTTATTGGTGGGTGGGCTGTGCACAGCTTGGGGCTCTGTGGACTGTTTGCATTTTCCTATGTTGCATTTTTAGGGTCTGTTTTGTTTGAGAAACAGAAGTCTTAAAGCCAAAAGTGAGAAACAGATTCCCTCTTTGTGAAGAATTACTTGAGTAGCTCTAACAACTGTTGAGAGAGTAAAAACCAAAAAACCACCCTCCCAACCACAAAAACCCCTCCAAAACGAAGAAACCAGTGTCCTGCTGCCTTGAGTCCACAACTACCAGAGAAAATACTGATCAGGAACTGAGGAGATACAGTTCATATGAGATTTTTTTTTCTTTTTTAACTCCATAGTTTTAAAGTAAGGAATAAAAAGAGAGGAGTAATTACTGAGATACAAACTAAGGTATCCACTGTGATGGAGAAGGGTGGAAGTATGAGAGGATCTGGAGGGGGAGAAGTTTGTTCTTAATTTGATTTTTCTACCATTTTAATTCTTCCAGCACAAGTGGGTGCATAAGTGACATCCACAGCTTTAACTGAAATTGCTCTATCACCCTGCGATTTATTGGAAGATAGACTCTGGCAGTGGAACAATGATGAAGCCAACCACAGAGGAAACAGAGGTAGATAGATGCATAAGAGACTCGATATATTTGGAAATGACTTGATGGGAGAGCAAAAAATAAGCTCACTATTAGGCCTCATCAAAAAAAGAAGGAAAGAAGGAAAGAAGGAAAGAAGGAAGGAAGGAAGAAAGGAAGGAAGGAAGGAAGGAAGGAAGGAAGGAAGGAAGGAAGGAAGGAAGGAAGGAAGGAAGGAAGGAAGGAAGGAAGGAAGGAAGGAAGGAAGGAAGGAAGGAAGGAAGGAAGGAAGGAAGGAAGGAAGGAAGGAAGGAAGGAAGGAAGGAAAGAGAAAGAAAGAAAGAAAGAAAGAAAGAAAGAAAGAAAGAAAGAAAGAAAGAAAGAAAGAAAGAAAGAAAGAAAGAAAGAAAGAAAGAAAGAAAGAAAGAAAGAAAGAAAGAAAGAAAGAAAGAAAGAAAGAAAGAAAGAAGAAGGCAACCAGTTTTATAAAAAAATATAAAAATGTTTTAATAATTTTTGCTCTAAATCAGAATAGGCCTTCATTTATTCAAGTGTGTTTTGTACAATGCTCTTCTGCACATTTTAAAAACCTGCATGTTCCCCACTCATCTTGCTTGTTCTTCCACGTTCTGTCTGCTGAGGGCAGTAGAGAAAGAGAGCTCTATCCTTTTCCTGTTAGAGTTTTTTTCTATTTCTTTTCACTTTTGTCATACACTTTCTTTTCCAGATTTTAAGATACTGCTATTTCCATAGGAGGGGTGTGGGGGAAGTTTAAGCAAAATAATTTTCCAATAAGGAAAAACAACCAACAACCCCAAAACCAACAACCAAGCAATAAAACCCCAAGCCATAAATATTTTCAGTCTCAGATCCCTAGTCCCACCCTGTGGTATTCTGCTTTTTTCATTGACTTACTTCCTAGAGCATAAAGCACCATATGCATAGGATGAGTGACACTGAAATCCATTTAGTTTTCAGTACCAATAGCACTAGCAAGGATGGTGATTAGAACCAGGAGCTCACTTCTTTCTGTGAGCTTGGGAGTGTTTGGACAGAGATCTAAACTTCTGTTTCAACACATGCCATTGCATATGGCCTTTTGAATTTCCTCAATGCCACGAAAAGCTCCACTGCCAGCTCTGGTGGGCTGCAGAGGGCATGTGGGGGCTTCAGAGGTCACTGTTGCCTGGGTCACTCTGTAGCACAGATGAGACACACTCACACTCACTCTTTGTGTTGCCTTTGTGGCTCATACATTTGTTCAAAGGGCTTTTATGAGTCTGCAGGTGCTGAGAAAGATGGGAATGTTTAGTTTGTGCTGAGTTATGTTATATATGTATATATATATATTATTTTTTTTTTTCCCCCAGAGATACAACTAAATAATGAGTAAAATATACCAACAAGCTAAGAATGAATGTTATTCAGTAGCAGCCTAAATCCATCCTGTTCTAGGCTGTTATAATTCCCTCTTCTTCTAAACATTCCTCCCTTTGGTGTGCTCATTCTCCCCTGCCTTACCATACGATGGACACCACAGTTCAGGAATGGAATGGGGCCTTCCCAGCAGCACTGGACTGTGTAGTGAGCTCCCTGCACACACAAACCCAGGCTTTAAAGGTGTGACTTGGCAGTACAGAAAAGCTGATTCCACATCTAGTTGCTGCTAGAAAGCAGGGTCCTGCTTCTCTCCTCCAAACCCCAGTGTGCAAATTTCCATTGCTCTGTGTCCAGCCTTCAGAGACCAGCAAAAGAATGAACCATGTGGGAAAAAAACCAATATATTTTGGTGCTAGATTAGTACAGTGATCTGGCACACCACAGGCTAAGACAAGCACCACTGAAAGAAATGCAGCAGGAGGATCTGGCTGGAGTTAGTAGTGCACAGGCTGCCTGTTCTGGCAGGGGGAGAGCTCTCTCTCTTTCCAGCTCCCTGTCTTCTCCAGTAACATCTGCAGGGGTTCCTGAAGCATCCTACACTGGGGCACCTTAGAACAGTAAACTTGAAAGAAGCCCTGCAGGTCAAATGTTGCCTCCTGGGGTCTTGATGTCTAATGACAGACTAGAGCAGCCAAATGGTTGCATCTGCTCTGTAGCTGTAAGCACAACTATGTGTTTTCTTTCTCAGGAGTTCTCATATATGAAAAACTGACTCATAGCCCCTGCCTCCTTGGTACTCTCAGAGGATTGCACACAGTGCCTGGCCAGCCTGCCCACATCCAAGATTTATCTGAGATCTACCACTGCAAGCTTGTGGGTATTTGATTTACTTGCTCCACTAAATCTCCTCAAGTCTTTGTTGGGAACTTTCTCATGCCCGGCGGTGAGGAAAACACTTTTCTCTGAGGGGGGCTCCCAGAGAGGCTGGGCAATTTCCAGCCTTGGCAATGGTCAGAAGTCATGCAAGTCACTGAGCAGCCCTATGTACCTTGAGATTCACGTTATGAGAAGTGGGAGTTGGACTCAACACCTCCAGAGGTCCCTTCCTACCTAAATCTTTCTGTTAAGCTAAACAATTTCTCACTTGCTTTCACTGGCAGCAGAGCTTGTTAATCTTCGTATCCATTTGCTATCATTCATCAGACCATTGTTTGACTGGGGGGGGGAGTGGCTGGAGAGCTGCCCAGCAGAGAGGGACTTGGGTGTGTTGACAGCCAGTTGACCATGAACCAGCAGTGTGCCCAGGTGGCCAAGAGGGCCAATGGCATCCTGGCCTGTACAAGGAACAGAGTGGTCAGGGAGGTGATCTTGTACTTGGCACTGGTGAGGCCACACCTCAAGGACTGTGTTCAGTTTTGGGCCCCTCACTACAGAAGGGACATTAAGGTGCTGGAGTGTGTCTAAAGAAGAGCAACAAAGATGGTGAAAGGTGAGGAGCATATGCCATATGAGGAGTGGCTGAGGGAGCTGGGGTTGTTGAACCTAGAAAAAAAGGAGGCTGAGTGGAGACCTTATTGCTCTCTGCAACTACCTGAAAAGAGTTATAAAGAGGCAGGAATTTGTCCATTCCATGAAGTTACAAGGGACAGGACAAGAGGAAATGGCCTTAAGTTGCACCAGGGAGGTTTAGATTGGATGTTAGGAATAATTTCTTCATCAAAAGGGTTATCAGGCATTGGAACAGGCTGCCCAGGGAAGTGGTGGAGTCACCATCCCTGGAGGTATTTGAGAGCTGTATAGACATAATACTTAGGGGTATGGTTTAGTTAAGGACTTGTCAGCGTCATGGTTTGGAAGGTCTTTTCAAACAAAGGTAATTCTGTGATTCTGTTATTGGAGGTGGCTAAAGCAAAATAAGCCTTTCAAGGAAGTACCTTATTTTTACTGTTGTAGGTATTTGCAGGGTATGGATTGCTCCTGAACTCATAAAGTTCCCATTATTACCCCCACCTTGAGTGAGAAGTGGGAAAGCGAACAAAAAAACAAAACTAATTGCATACCACCTCTGTGACCTGGACGTCTCACATAGAAACCTGTTGGAAAAAAAACTTTGTGCATTAAATGTGCTTCCAAGGTAAGCAAGCAGGTAAACTGCAGGAAGCAAAAAAATTTCTACAGCCCATCTGTCATAAACTACTTCGATGTGATTTTATTACTGTGATTCAGCTGACTTCTGAAGAATAAAGGCAAACACCAATCAAAGCTCTAAGCTTTATCAAGATACTCACTTCTCAATGGACTTTGAACCAGAGCAGCCAGGTGGCTGGTTGTAGGAAGATCATCAATAAAATATGCAAAGATTTTCAAGGCCTGAGTGTGATACTGGCCACTTCTCAGTCCTGTGCAATGGGGTGTTTCACAAGACTCCCAGGCCAGCTATAAATGTGGGCCAGCGAGCTGCCTCTTGCAGACAGCAGCACCGCACTGGAGGGAGGCCCGTCAGCTCCCCCATCCGAGATCCTGCCATCCAGGTGAGACCCACCCCCTGTAGATGAACCTTCCAGCGGTTCCTTGGGCACTGACCATGCACTGCAGATGAAAAGAGGTTTTGGTCTGGGGATGGGAGCTGCAACACCTGTGTGAGGTCTGTCTGTCTGTGCAGAAACTGAACGCATCCTTCAGGTGGTGAGAAGACAGCTGCAGGAGAAACCTGCCTTGCAAAGGGGGAGAGGGGAGAGAGCCACTGCTCCCAGGTTCCAAGAGGCAGAAGGGAGTGTGCTACAAATTAATCTGGGGCATAGGAGCTTTATGTTGTGTCAGCAGAATTAACTTTTATTATCATTATTATCATCATTATCGCTTCTTCATCAGGCTGGAGGTCATTACACGAGCGCTCAATGGATCGACAAATTAAAGCTCAGGCAGCCACAGCCTCCATAACTTACACTATAAATGTGAAAAAATGCTTACATGTTTTAAATCACATGGTGAGACTTGATTTAAAAAATGAGATTGAAGTGAGTTTTCTCTTTTAGTGTTGATTATGTTCCTTTTTGTTTCCCCCACTCCCGCATTTTGCATCTGATGTGAGGCGGCTTCTCACAGGTGTCGCTGATTTTCTGTTTTCCTTTTCTGCAGTCTGACTCAAAGAGCTGATGCTTTGAACTTTGTTGCTTGTACTTTTATGTCGAGTCTCTTGACTTCACCAGCAATTGCTACCAGCAGAAAAAAGGTATTCCAGTGAGTCTAAGAGTTCAGCTCTGGTCTTAAAGAACAGATTCTTTTTCCTGTTTACAGCACAAAAATGCCCTGATTTTAGAATTTAACTTTCTAAAATAATTGTCAAATGGAGAGATGTATTTGGGAAAAATGTTCAGATGGGGTTTAGGTTTAGCTGGTATCAAATAACCAGGCAGGTAACAAATAACTCACTCACCCTTCCTTTATATACCCTACTCACGCCTCCCTTCTTCCCGGGCCCAAATCCCTTTGTTCCCGGTTTCTCTCCCTCCTTCCCCCCAGCGGCACAGGGGGACAGGGGATGGGGTTTAGAGTCACTTCACAGGGTGGTGGTTCCTGCTGCCCCTTCCTCCTCAGGAAGAAGGATTCCTTACAGTCCTTCCCTGCTTTTTCATGGGTTCCCACATCTGCTCCACCATGGTCCACAGGCTGCAGGTCCACATCTGTTCCACCGTGCTCCTCCACGGGCTGCAGGAGGACAGCTGCCATCTCACCACGGGATGCAGGGGAAACTGCTCAGGCACCTCTTCCCCTCCTTCCTCACCCACCTTGGTACCTGCTCCAGCCTTGCTCTCACCTCCCCTCTCCTCTGCCCTGAGGTCTCACAGCAGCTCCTTTTCCCTTCTGGAACATGTTAATGGCAGAGGTGCCTCCATTGCTGCTGGGGCTGGATTTTGGAGCCAGCGGGGACCTTCCAGCAGCTCCTCACAGGCTCCTCACCCACTGCCAAAATCCCACCACACCAACCCAACACTTGTACATATCTCATTTCAATGTTTTCTTCCCAAATCCCATTTCTGTGACAGGCCCCTAGCTCTTCTGCAGTTGCTGCTATATTTATCCACTGCTAAAAATGTTTCACTTGCCCTTTTTTCCAGTGTTTCCCCCCTCCAGCACTTTGTGTCGGATGTGAGAAGGCACCTGACAAGTATTGCTTATTTTCTGTTTTCCCTTTCTACAGGCTCTGGTCCAGCTCTCCTAGCAGGAAATACATACTACAGAGATGGGAAAAATCATTGTTTATGAGCATGCCAACTTCCAGGGCTACTCCAAAGAATTCACCACTGACATTAGCAATCTAAAAGCTGTAGATTGGAATGATTGTATCTCCTCAGTGAAAGTATTTGGCCAGCCTTGGGTGGCTTATCAGCATGACAACTTTCGAGGCAAGTTAGTGGTATTTGAAGAGGGAGAACATGACTTTGTTGGTAAACAGATGAATGATCGGATCACTTCTCTGCAGGTGATCACTGAAGATCTGCACAATCCCCAGATCACTCTCTATGAAGATGCCCACTATCAAGGGAAGTCCAGGGTGATAAGAGAAGCAACCAATCTGGCTAGGGGATGGGACAATAACTCCATATCTTCTCACAAGGTCCAGAGAGGTGTCTGGCTGTTGTGTGAACACAGTGATGGGGGTGGTTTTCGTTACATTGCTCGGGAACACGAACACCTTCCAAATTACAAGGCGATCAGTTTCAATGACAAGCTCTCATTTCTGCGTCCCCTTCTCCCTGGCACGTGCTGTTAGGCTGCAAATCCTGCAATGCTGAAGGAAGATGCAGCCCCGCCAAGAGATGTGAGACCTGGGTCTCTGTCTGTGCTTGTAATGCTTTTTTCCCCTGTGCCTCCCACCCCATAATCCCCACAAGTGCAAGAACTATCATATGTGGCCACATGAAAGCGGCTCAAAGATGAGAGACCTGCCAGGGATGGGTAACATCTTGCAGCTGCAGTTGGCATTGCCATGTCCTGTGCTATGCAGTGGAGAAGCCTTGCATGTGGCTTCTGTTGCTCGGTGCATCAGCAGAGTGGGAGCATATAACCAGCATCACCTGCTTTGTAGTTTGCTTTACAATGCAGTTCTTCACCATGGCCTCTGCCACTCCTGTATCCCATTTTGTGTAGTTGCCATTAAAGAAGCTGCTGAAAGCAACAAAGGATCTATTCTGTGTGTGGTGTGGGGTTTCATACAGACAAAGGCTGCCCCTTCCTGATGCAGTGTCTCTGGATCCAGGGAACGGTTTGTGCAGCCACATGTGAGCATTTTCCATGGATCTCCCGCAAAAGGTTTCCCTCCTTCCGTTCTCACTTGTCTGTGCCGTTGGGTTCAGGCTTGACTCAGCCAGACTTAACAGTCTTGGTGAGCATAGTGCTGTGATCCTGGCCAAACCTGGAGACTTCACTTAATTTGCCTTTGCAAATGAACCCAATACTGTCCCTTTACTATGAGAGCATCAGTGTCAACTGTTTCCAGTTATTTGTGCAACTGTTTCTCCAGGCCCATGCTCGATACTTCAGAGGGTACAACACGGTGTTGCCACTGTAAATTCCCAATGCCACAATGGGATACGTGGTGAGCATTATAGCATCAGGTATAACGAGTACAGCAGACAAGATATTGTTGCTATTTGGATCATAGGTAAAATTAACAAGTCACCACCACAATTGAAGTTTCTTTTCATAGGGTGTAGCATGATTCCAGATCACCTTCCTAATTTCCACAGGTAAAAGCTCACCCTCTCTCCCTCCCTAATTATTGCAGCGACTGTGAATTGTACCATAACTGAGCTCGGACACAGCTCAGTGCTATTGTGGTGTTGCTTTGAGCAGTTTGTAAAGCAGTGGCCAGTGCGGATGATTATTGTCATGTGCTCTGTCTACATTTGACAAGAGAATTGAGGTTAACCATTCGTTAGTCCCGAAAGCCAATAAAGAAGATCTCCAAGGTTGATCCATGAATTTTAAATCATTTGCTACTCTGTGTAGTTTGTTGGCAACTATTTTTGCATCAACGGTGTTTAATACACCTAGTTCAGTTCCCACCATGATTATTTTAACTTTGAAAACTCCTTCTCAGGCAATTTTTTTTACTATCTTCTTATTGATACGGTGGCCACCACTGATTACAATTTTGTTTCTTCTTTTGTTCGGGGATCCCCTGTAAATCTGTCCCAGTGTTTCAGGATGTATCCTTAAGAGGTACAAGATGTATACTGGTTCTGTTGCCTTAAGTACTCTTAATTTCCACAATATCTCAATCCAAGCATTGCACTTGGTGTCACCTGCTGCCCAACACAGGAGAGGTGCTGAGGGAGTCCCCAGTCAACAGGTGGGTGGGCACTGGAGTCTTCTCCAGTTCCTCCTCCCCAACAGACTCAGCAAGACAAACCAGGCAAGGCTGTCACTATGCTCCCAAATCTGGGGTTCATCACCCAGTGTGCATGGAGCCCACCAAGCACACAGAGCTGAGATCCTGTTTTATTCCAGCGTTGTGCAAGGTTGGGTGCTGGGTGGTAATTCCACAAAGCTGCATTCGGATTTCTGTGATACCGAGTATTAGTGGAATCATAACAGATACTGTGACACCACTGGCTCTGATCCAGAGAATGAACCTTCAGATGAGGATCAGCCTACGCAGACAACAAAAGTCTGCTTGTGTTTGTTTGCTGGTTTTCCTTTTCAGAAGTAATAACAAAAAGAAACCATACACAAGCCAGCAACAAAACAAAACAATCACAAAGAGTGACAAACTTGAGAAAGCTGGAAAGAAAAAGGACCTTTTTGAATGACAAAAGGACGTCACGTCAGATCCATTGTGAACTGCTTGAATATTTTGCATACATTATCACTCCGTATATAGTCTGGGGTAAGAAGAGTAGCAAACCAAAGGCAAAGTCCTGCAATAGCCGTTTTCAGCATGCCTGGTTTTAAGGCAATTAGTAATCCAGAAACGAATGTCAGGCCCTGCTTTATCAGACCACTGACAGGTCATAAAACACTGAGTGAGAAGGCCAAAAGTTTGCCTGGTGCTTACAGGTTGTTTTTTCCTCTCTTCAAGGGAACCTGGGTTTCTCCCACCCCATCAGATGTTTTTTGGTTTCTCTCTTTTTTTTTCTTGCTGCCTGTTCTCTTGCAGCCCCTGTTTCTGCTTCCTGAGCTGCTGGCTGATCCTGTAACAATGTTGGGGGCAGTTCCAAGGAGAGTGCCTTTCTCCCAAGCTCATGCTGTCACTGCGCTGGGCGGGGAAGCTCGTATTTCTTTTGGTCTCACACAAGCAGAAGTACAAGTTTGCACCCGATGTCCAAAGGATTTTGGCCCTTTGTGTTTTAGAGCTTTGTCTGGTGGTTTAGCTTGCTTGTTAGAATCTGACCAGTCTCTATGTCTTGCATGAGTCCCCGTATCATGTACAACTTCTGCCCATGTAGGAATCGGCCGTCCCGGCTGACCGGCTTGTATCCCCTGATTGTCAAACTCATCTGCTCCAATGCCATCTTGGCACCTCCCTGAATAACCTTTTAGGTCTGCTGGAGCACCCCTGAAAAGAGGCTTTACCAGGGTTCACCCTGGCAGTGACTGGGGTGTCTCTGTCAGCGCGATCGCACAGTGCTTGTACACAGGCTGCTTTTGGAACAGCAGTTACTAGACCAGCAAGTGAATTGGCAGGTGTAACAGTTGGTTCTCCCCTGTCCTGTGGATCTGTTCCTCCAGCTCGGCTGGTAATAGAATGAGGACAGTTATCAGGAGGAGGGCCAAGACTGAGCTGGACTGCAGAAGCCCAAAACCCACTGGCTTCATTGTTATCTGTAATTACTGGTTCTCTTCTGAGAGGCACACCCTCCACGAATACTGAGCTGCGTGTATTTATCCTGCAATGCTGACACCTGCAGAGGGTCCCAAGGAGAAACCCTAGTCGCAGCTCTCCTCTGGCCTCTCTGCGGCCCCTCTGATACCTCAGTTTTAACTCCAGATCTGATCTTCAGTCCAGATTCCTCCTGGTCCACCCCTGCTGTTGGCACGGGGCTGAGGCAGCGGTAGCGGCCACCAGCGCTGGAGAAGCAGCAGGATCGGTGCCGGCAGCGGGGGCTGCAGCGACGCTTCCCGCGGCAGGAAGGGGGAGAGGGGCAGAGGCCCTGGCCAACCGTCCCCTACCCACACTTGCTGTAGCAGCAGTGGAATATGTCCCTGCTCTTCGGAGACAGGGCAGAATAGGTGAGGAGAACCACTCATCCTCCTCGAAATCTTCCTCCTCAGAGTCTCAGCTTTCCCAAATCCCACCAGTCCCCTGGTGTTGTTACTCGTTTTCGGACTTGTCTAACACCTTCTGGGTTAGGGGCTTTCAGCATGATTCATTCCACATTCTCCTCCAACCCATTACCCCTTCCTTGGATGGCTCTCAGTTCTCACTTTGGTTGCAAATTTTGAAACATTTCTGTTTGTTTCAAATTAGTCACTCTTTTGAGAGCTAGTTCCTTTCATTGCCATGCAGCTGTTAAGCAGATTCCTAGCACATTCCATATTATACCGTTCCCCTTTGCATCCTTTAACGAGCCTCTGTTCTTACTAATCTAGTTAGAATGTTCTCCCAATTACACCACTTAGCTTCTGACCAAGGGTCGTTAGGTTCAATCTGTAGGTTGTGGCTCAAAAGGAATCCGGTTCAGCCCGTTACTTGTTCCATGTGTCTGAAGGGTCCTCAACAGACCCTGCAGGACTTCACAGGATCCTGCCACTACACCAATTGTCCTGGCCAGAACAGGTGACAGACAAGACGTTTATGCTGTAACCATAACGTTGGGGTCTTAATTATTTGGCCGAGAGGCTCAAGTACTGCAAAAGTGTAGGGAAACTGGGAGATCCAAACAGAAATGCAGCTTGAATGGGGAGGGTTTATTAGCAGTGAATTTTGCTACTTGTAATTAAATCAAACAACAAAAGTTAACCACTAAAATGTTGGCAACTTACTTATCAAATTCTATCCTAGGCCTAGACTGTTAATTATCACCTTTAAAGGATTCTAAATTCTTAAACTTAATAATGAAGATCACTTAACATTAAGTTTACTAAAAAAGACAGTGAAAGAGTGAATATCTCTCACCCTTGCCCGACCACAGCTGGGTGCTCCTGCATGGATGGTAATTCTCGAGAATCGGTCTCTCTGGCAGGCGTCCCCGCTGGGTCCAGCAACCTTCTGGGAAAGTGGATGGGAAGTCCCCTTGATCAAAGATGGGACCAGGCTTTTATAGAATAAAGTGGATTGGCTGCTGCCATTTAACCATTAGACATACCTCCAGCATCTCTCATTGCAGGATAAAAGCAAAACACTAGAAAAAAACCATAAAGGCCCAGTTCTCGCCAAGCAAACTCTGTTTATCTGTTGGTTCTTACTTTATCTCCATTTTAGGCCTAGTTGTGGCTGAGCTGGACTCCATGTTCTTCAACACCAAAGAGCAGCTGGTGTTCTGAAGACTCACTTGGCCTCTGTTTGTACCTTTCAAGGTTGTTAGGATCAATGCCTTGAGATACAAACAATCTTGTCATAATAAAGTGAAGTCTCCAGGTTTGGCCAGGATCACAGCACTACTTGATATGCTCACCAAGACTGTTAAGTCTGGCTGAGTCAAGCCTGAACCCAACGGCACAGACAAGTGAGAACGGAAGGAGGGAAACCTTTTGCGGGAGATCCATGGAAAATGCTCACATGTGGCTGCACAAACCGTTCCCTGGATCCAGAGACACTGCATCAGGAAGGGGCAGCCTTTGTCTGTATGAAACCCCACACCACACACAGAATAGATCCTTTGTTGCTTTCAGCAGCTTCTTTAATGGCAACTACACAAAATGGGATACAGGAGTGGCAGAGGCCATGGTGAAGAACTGCATTGTAAAGCAAACTACAAAGCAGGTGATGCTGGTTATATGCTCCCACTCTGCTGATGCACCGAGCAACAGAAGCCACACGCAAGGCTTCTCCACTGCATAGCACAGGACATGGCAATGCCAACTGCAGCTGCAAGATGTTACCCATCCCTGGCAGATCTCTCATCTTTGAGCCGCTTTCATGTGGCCACATATGATAGTTCTCGCACTTGTGGGGATTATGGGGTGGGAGGCACAGGGGAAAAAAGCATTACAAGCACAGACAGAGACCCAGGTCTCACATCTCTTGGCGGGGCTGCATCTTCCTTCAGTATTGCAGGATTTGCAGCCTAACAGCCACATCTCTTGCCAGGGAGAAGGGGACGCAGAAATGAGAGCTTGTCATTGAAACTGATCGCCTTGTAATTTGGAAGGTGTTCGTGTTCCCGAGCAATGTAACGAAAACCACCCCCATCACTGTGTTCACACAACAGCCAGACACCTCTCTGGACCTTGTGAGAAGATATGGAGTCATTGTCCCATCCCCTAGCCAGATTGGTTGCTTCTCTTATCACCCTGGACTTCCCTTGATAGTGGGCATCTTCATAGAGAGTGATCTGGGGATTGTGCAGATCTTCAGTGATCACCTGCAGAGAAGTGATCTGATCATTCAACTCTTTACCAACAAAGTCATGTTCTCCCTCTTCAAATACCACTAACTTGCCTCGAAAGTTGTCATGCTGATAAGCCACCCAAGGCTGGCCAAATACTTTCACTGAGGAGATACAATCATTCCAATCTACAGCTTTTAGATTGCTAATGTCAGTGGTGAATTCTTTGGAGTAGCCCTGGAAGTTGGCATGCTCATAAACAATGATTTTTCCCATCTCTGTAGTATGTATTTCCTGCTAGGAGAGCTGGACCAGAGCCTGTAGAAAGGGAAAACAGAAAATAAGCAATACTTGTCAGGTGCCTTCTCACATCCGACACAAAGTGCTGGAGGGGGGAAACACTGGAAAAAAGGGCAAGTGAAACATTTTTAGCAGTGGATAAATATAGCAGCAACTGCAGAAGAGCTAGGGGCCTGTCACAGAAATGGGATTTGGGAAGAAAACATTGAAATGAGATATGTACAAGTGTTGGGTTGGTGTGGTGGGATTTTGGCAGTGGGTGAGGAGCCTGTGAGAAGCTGCTGGAAGGTCCCCCCTGGCTCCAAAATCCAGCCCCAGCAGCAATGGAGGCACCTCTGCCATTAACATGTTCCAGAAGGGAAAAGGAGCTGCTGTGAGACCTCAGGGCAGAGGAGAGGGGAGGTGAGAGCAAGGCTGGAGCAAGTACCAAGGTGGGTGAGGAAGGAGGGGAAGAGGTGCCTGAGCAGTTTCCCCTGCATCCCGTGGTGAGATGGCAGCTGTCCTCCTGCAGCCCGTGGAGGAGCACGGTGGAGCAGATGTGGACCTGCAGCCTGTGGACCATGGTGGAGCAGATGTGGGAACCCACGAAAAAGCAGGGAAGGACTGTAAGGAATCCTTCTTCCTGAGGAGGAAGGGGCAGCAGGAACCACCAGCCTGTGAAGTGACTCTAAACCCCATCCCCTGTCCCCCTGTGCCGCTGGGGGGAAGGAGGGAGAGAAACCGGGAACAAAGGGATTTGGGCCCGGAAGAAGGGAGGGGTGGGGTAACATATACAAGCCCTGCTCTGTCTGTGTCTGTGTCCTCTTTGCATCTGATTAGTGATTAATGAAATTGCTTTTTTTCCCCAATTTGAGTCTGTTTCGCCCATGGCAATAATTCTCAAGTGAACCCTTCCACAAGCTTCTAGTTGGATTTTGTCCTCCCCATCCTACCATGGAGGGAAGGGTGAGTGAGTTATTTCTTACCTGCCTGGTTATTTGTTACCAGCTAAACCGAAACCCCATCTGAACATTTTTCCCAAATACATCTCTCCATTTGACAATTATTTTAGAAAGTTAAATTCTAAAATCAGGGCATTTTTGTGCTGTAAACAGGAAAAAGAATCTGTTCTTTAAGACCAGAGCTGAACTTTCAGACTCACTGGAATACCTTTTTTCTGCTGGTAGCAATTGCTGGTGAAGTCAAGAGACTCGACATAAAAGTACAAGCAACAAAGTTCAAAGCATCAGCTCTTTGAGTCAGACTGCAGAAAAGGAAAACAGGAAATCAGCGACACCTGTGAGAAGCCGCCTCACATCAGATGCAAAATGCGGGAGTGGGGGAAACAAAAAGAAACATAATCAACACTAAAAGAGAAAACTCACTTCAATCTCATTTTTTAAAGCAAGTCTCACCATGTGATTTAAAACATGTAAGTATTTTTTCGCATTTATAGTGTAAGTTATGGAGGCTGTGGCTGCCTGAGCTTTAATTTGTCGATCCATTGAGCGCTCGTGTAATGACCTCCAGCCTGATGAAGAAGCGATAATGATGATAATAATGATAATAAAAGTTAATTCTGTTGACACAACATAAAGCTCCTATGCCCCAGATTAATTTGTAGCACACTCCCTTCTGCCTCTTGGAACCTGGGAGCAGTGGCTCTCTCCCCTCTCCCCCTTTGCAAGGCAGGTTTCTCCTGCAGCTGTCTTCTCACCACCTGAAGGATGCGTTCAGTTTCTGCACAGACAGACAGACCTCACACAGGTGTTGCAGCTCCCATCCCCAGACCAAAACCTCTTTTCATCTGCAGTGCATGGTCAGTGCCCAAGGAACCGCTGGAAGGTTCATCTACAGGGGGTGGGTCTCACCTGGATGGCAGGATCTCGGATGGGGGAGCTGACGGGCCTCCCTCCAGTGCGGTGCTGCTGTCTGCAAGAGGCAGCTCGCTGGCCCACATTTATAGCTGGCCTGGGAGTCTTGTGAAACACCCCATTGCACAGGACTGAGAAGTGGCCAGTATCACACTCAGGCCTTGAAAATCTTTGCATATTTTATTGATGATCTTCCTACAACCAGCCACCTCGCTGCTCTGGTTCAAAAGTCCATTGGAGAAGAAGTGCCTGGATAAAATTTAGAGCTTTCCCCCTTCTCCCATACACAGCCATTTGAGCAGCTACAGGTCTGCCTGGTAAAGCAGGGCCAGGAGACTCTTGTAGAGATGCAGGGGCCATTTTTTTGCTTCTTCTCTTATTGCAGGTTTGTGCCTTAACATGTTTTCAGCCAGGTTAATTGGCACACCACAAACCCTCTAATGCCATTGCTACAGCACACATGCAAACATACCAGTGTTTGCTTGCCCCCTCCCAACACACTTTCTCCTTTCCTTGGGCACAGCTGTCTTTACTTGGAGGGTGCTCAGTGTTTCCAAGGTATTTTGGCCTAGAGTAGGGAGAATGTTCCATGTTCTTTGTGTTGAATTTTGAGGCCCCGAGAAAAGGAGACATTTGATGAAGAAAGCAAGGAAGCTTGATATGGGCTGCAAGCAGTAAGAAGTGTCCCAAAACACATGGAGCTTGAGCTGTCACCATTGCATTTGCTGAGCAGAGGAGCACAAGAATCAGCAGAGCCTGCAGTGTTGGTTTCAAAAAGGGAACAAAACCCAGCAGATGACAGCACAGCCTGTTCTAGGTTTCATTTTTAGCTATAAATACAAGAAAATCATGGCAAACAGGGGCTCAGCCCAGAGCTAGATAAACTTGGCAACGTGAAACTGTGTGACAGCTGTCATCCTACATGGCTTGGAAGGACAGCCTTGTGAGACAGGTGTAGCAGGACGCTCCATCTCTCAACATGCCTGCCTCAGTTTCTTTCCATGATTCAACTGCTTTTGCTGCTCAGTTTTGCAGGCCCAGGCCTGCCGTGAAAGGTTCCCATGAGAAGGGAAAAGGTCTAGCAATCTCTGAGCTATATCACTCCAGGCATATAATCAACAGCAGCCCCCTTTGTTTCACCTTAAGGGCTGTGGTGCAGCTCCATTTGATCAGCTGTATGAAATGACCTACCCAAACTGGTGACCTGTACTTGTAGCTCCCGCTCCCAGGCAGCCCACAATCAGAACAGCAGAAGGAAACAAGAAGATGAGATATTCTGCTGCACCTCTTAATTTTTTTTTTATTCTTTTTTTTTTTCCCCCTGAATAACATTCGCTTTGGGAAACTCAAGCTGTTTTTAACATGCAGAAATCTCCAACTAGCAAACCTGCCAGCTTCCAATGTTGCTTTCTGTCCTGCTCATTCCATCCATCCAACCATTCCTCTGCTTGATGTTGGAGCAGCTTTTAATCTCTCTAGGTATCCAACCCTGAAAACCCATTGTAGGAAGTTGGGCTGTAGCAACTTCTTTTTTTAATTATTTTTATTTATAAGCATCTTAAACCACATCTTCTTTTTACTGAGCAACACAGCTACCCCACCTGCAATTCAGTTGCTGCTTCTTCCTCTAATTTCTTCTTGTTTTTCTTTATCAGAATATTCCTCCCCTTGTGCTGTTCCGGTTTCCTGGCTGTGCCTTATTTGACTTCAGTTTAATCATAGCAACATTACAGCAAAGATTAAATGTGATTTCTATCCTTGTAAATCACACATCACAAAATGCAAAGGATGAAGCTGATAAAAGCAGCAGTGAGAGACCTTCCTGCAGGGATCCGTAGCCATCACTAGGAAAATGATTGTGACTCAGTGAAATGAGCACAGCTGCAGCAGGTTACTCCTATCAGGAATTCCCCTTCTTGGAGCAAGCTTGTTTTTGTCTTGCATACAGTTCCAAAGCCCTGTTGCTGTTTACTGATTCCCACATATTCCTGGGTGCAGTTCATCTAATGAAACACCATCAACCCTAGAGCTCAGTACACTCACCTTGAATCCCCTAAACACCTGGCAGCTGTGTGATGTCTATGCCCCCACAGGCAGATGCACTCAAACAGCAAAACCTGCCTACTGTCTTTTGCTCTGAGACACCCTCCCAGAGTGATATGACCTGCAGGGAGTAAAGCAGCTTGGCCATCTCGAGCTGCTACTTATCCCTTCCCACGTCAGTGATACTTGGGCTCAAGGACGATGCAGCATGAAGTGCCCTTATCAGCAGCACAAGATGGAAGGAGCTGTTGTTTATGTGCACTACCAGATCGCCTAAATGAGATGGAGGAATCAATGGAGCAGTAAAACTAAGTGAAATGTCCTTGAAAAGGCTGGGAACAAACTCCCTTTTCACATCAGTGAAGCCACAGCCTACCAGCCAGGCTCCTCCCCACATGGAAACACAACAAACAAATATACCACCTGCACGTTGAAGAGATGACCACTAACAACAAGGCAGGTGTTTACTTGTTATTTTATGCTCCCTCTCCACCTGTGGTCATTCAGAAATCGATGGCAGGAGATACTAACAGAATTAGAGACCAACAAGCAGATGAGAGGCTGATGAACTGCACCTGGGAATCCTGTAGGCAGTACATCTGCTCATGGAAATGCCTATGACATGTAAGGTGGTGTCACAGCCTTGCAACCATCAACAGCACCATCTCTCAGGAGGTATAAGTGACAGGAATATGTTGGAAACTGACTGTTACGTGGGGACAAGTGCTGAATGTTGAAGCATCAGAGTGAGATCTGTTGCATTAGGAGAGCTAGATGACTGCGGAGGACAGAGGCACGTGTAACAGATATCTTGGCTAAATTCACAAGTAACACATACAAATACAGAAAGAAATAATGAGCAGGAAGTACTTTGATATATTTAATTGTTAACACACCCACTTGCTGAATAACCTTAACTGAACAAGTCACTGGTTAAGTGCAGTTATTTAGCAAAAGAAATCTTCCCTCTTGATGGAACACCTATTTTACAGCATTAGTGCTATGCTCCTGACACATTTAGTGTCTTTTGCTGCCATAAACACAGTGAGTACATGATAGGCCTTACTAGGATCAATGGAAAGCAGTACTGAGCAGTGCTTCTCAAGGATTCATACTGGGACTGATACTAGTTAAGATCTCCATCAATGACACAGATAGTGGGATTGAGTGCATCCTGAGATGCAGAAGGCACTAAGCTGAATGGTGCAGCTGGTGCACTTGAGGGAAAGGAGGCCATTCAGAGGGACCTTGAGGAGTGGGTCCACCTGAAGCTCATGAGGTTCAACAAGACCAAGTGCAAGGTTCTGCACCTGGGTTGGGGCAATCTCCATGAAAAATTGGGGAATTAATGGACTGAGAGCAGCCCTATGGAGAAGGACTTGGGGGTATTGGTAGATGAAAAATTGGACATTGAGCTGGCAATGTGCATTCGCAGCCCAGAAAGCCAACAGCATTTTGGGCTGCATCCAAAGAAGTGTGGCCAGCAGGTCAAGGGAGGTGACCCTCCCCCTCTATTCCACTCTGGTGAGATCCCACCTGTGTCCAGCTCTGGAGTTCTCAGCAGGGGAAAGACATGGACCCAATGGAGAGGGTCCAGAGGAGGGCACAAAGCCAGACAGAAGGCTGGAGCACCTCTGCTATGAGGACAGGTTAAGACAGCTGGGCTTGTTCAGCCTGGACAAGAGAAGGCTCCAGGGAGACCGTATTGAAGCCTTTCAATGTATAAAAGGGGCTTATAAGAAGGACAGAGTAGGACTTTTTGCCAGGGTCTTTTAAACTGAAAAAGGGTAGATTAATATTGGACATATGGAAGAAATTTGTTTACAATGAGGGTGGTGAGTCACTGAAGCAAGTTCCCAGAGAAGCTGTGGATGGCCCATCACTGGAAGTGCTCAGGGTCAGGTTGGGTGTGACTTTGTGCAACTTCATCTGTTGCCCATGGCAAGGGGGCTGGACTGGATGATCTTTAAAGGTGGCTTCCAGCCCAAACCATTCTGTGATTCTATGATGCTAGGACATGTAAGTTTAGCAATACAGTGAACTTTGCCCTGGTGTCAGGTCAGGTTATCTTAGTTTCATATTGCTCTTTTCATATCTACAGTAGTTCCATTGCAACAACAGAGTAATACACTTAGAAATTGTGTATATCAGCAAAACGAGTCTAAAGCTCCAAGTATCAGCAAAATAAACATTTAAAAATGTAAGCTGCTCATGGGTGACTGCGGAGGAAATCTGCCATATACCAAGATGTAGGGCTGTGTAGACCCAAGTATATTTATGGTAAAGCTTTAGCATTGTTACAGCTAAAGCTGGATGGCTTATGGTTGTAGTATTACAGGACAAAAAGAAAAAGAAAAATGCTTTAAAGCTACATATTAGGCATAGAGTGGACACCACCTGAAGGGAGTGAAGCACAGTGGAAAAAAGCCCCAAGTATGTAAGGAAGGAATTCAAGATAATGGA
Organism: Apus apus; assembly: GCF_020740795.1. Classification (NCBI taxonomy): domain Eukaryota; kingdom Metazoa; phylum Chordata; class Aves; order Apodiformes; family Apodidae; genus Apus; species Apus apus. The sequence continues at coordinate 124,432,848 of NC_067282.1, forward strand.
ATGGTTAGATATGTACAATGGAAAAAAATTAAGATAGGAGAACATTCTTGTTGATGTAATTTCCTAGTTTCTGACACTATGACCTGAAGTTTCTTCTAATGTAGCTGTAAAATACAAATGCCCAGTTAATCTTTTGGCTTTTAGTAGGAGTAGAAACTGCTCTTAAATTGGTGCTTTGGGGTTATTTCCCCTTTTAAGTAGAAGATACAAATGACGAAATGAGTTAGTTACTATTAACCAGGCAAAATCCAGTTAAAGGGATTTATTCTTCAGCAATTTCAGAAACTAGCTACATTTCACTCCAAAAAGGTTAAGTTTACTTGCAAAGGCTCTATAACTACTCTCACTTGCTGTGTCTAAGCAAGTGTTGAAAACATTTAGTGGAAGAAGGAAGGCCAAAGGGCGGGAGGTAAAGAATTCTGCCGCTTGCATTTATTCTATATAATTATTGATTGTGTTTATGCCTATTGGATCAAACCAGGAGGCAGCCACACCTACTCAAATAAAAAAGAAGTCTGCAAATACCTGTTTCATAGGCTTGTTATGCATAGCTTCATCTGTCTCCTGTAATCTACCTTAGCTCTTTTACATATTTTGTTTCCTTTCAATGCCACTTGTACGCGTAACCCTTCTGCCACGACCAAGAAAGGTCCAGGTAAGATTTTTGAAGGGGTTATAATGAGCACAAGACCTTTATCTGTAAACCTGGAGAAAGCTAACAAAGTATTCTGGTGGTCCAGTAGCTAATTTCCTGTGCTTGCAGGCATGAAACACTTGGTTAGTGAACTGTATTGTTATAAAAGGAAGAAAAGAGTAGTCCAAAATGGTAGATGATTCAGGTAAGAGGCAACACTTAATTCCCAAATACCTGTGACAGTCTTACAACCTCTTTTGCTGGAGAGGCAGCTGCGAGGCCACTTTCTTGCCCTTCCTCTCTTGCAGTAACACTTCACGCAGCTTTGTCTGTGGCTGCAATGCCCAGCTGAAGCTGTGCTATCTGCAGGGGGTTTGCTGCCCCTATCAGCTCTCCAGCCATTGTTCTCTTTTTCTCACCCACAGATACAGTTGTGGCCACTTTCCCAACACTTCCCATTACCTCAGCCCCTTGCATTGTCATAGTTGTCTGATAAAAAAACCTTCCTCTTCAACACATGCAAAAATCCCCTGGTCATTATTAGTCTTAATTTCTTTCCCTTTTCATCTTCAAAATGCCAGACTTGCATTCCAGTTGTTTTTTTTGCTTTCTAAATATGATGGCTATCTCTGAAGGAGACCACAGCAAAAATGTTGAGGTTTTTTAAAAAGATGAACATATTTTAAAGGAATGGTTGACCAAGTTAAAAGTGTTTAGTCTGAAAGAATTAATAAGAAGAATTGATAACAGTCTTCAAAGACAAAAAGCAGAAGGAAGGAGTCTGTTGTCTGTTTCCCTGCTAGAAAGAAACACTAGAAATATTGCTGGAAGAAACTGTGGACTTTTTAGAGATCATACCTGGATTTCAACAAAATCTTGATCCTGCCATGAGCAGGAGATTGAAGAAGAAAACCTCAGAGGTTCCATCCAGTCTAACTTTATAAACCCTTCTTGGGCATGTCAGAGACACAGCTACCCATGCACCATCCTACAAAACTTTTGAGGTCAAGGGACAAATATGAGAATATGAGGCACATAAACAGTGGGCTGGTGTCAGCACTGTAGCAATAAATATTCTAAACTCCTCACAGGTGTCACAGGAAAGGGAAGTTTTAAGGAGGGTTATGGATGTGTTGGAAACTTTCCATCTGCTCTTGCAGAGCAATTTTGATAAAGTGATAGAACAGAAAAAAATGAAAAATGTCAGATGAAAAAGTCTAGGAAGGGGTTCTTGAATAGTAGGAAAAAGTGAAGCTATGGACTATAGCCCTTAGATAGAACCCTGCTGTTTACATTTGATAACAAGTTAGAGCCTGTGAAGGAACTGGGAGGAAAGACTGACATTGGAGAAATGAACTTCATAATCCCCAGGTTATTGTACACGTGACTTGAAATGATGATGAAACTTTTTTATTAAAGTTGAACAAAGGATAACATTTACTTCTGAGTGACTAAGGCTTTCAGCTTTCTAATCTTTATTAGAATGATTCACAAAAGATTTAGGCTGGTGGTTTCTAAACAGCTCCAAGGGTGAAGTTTCCCCACCTTGTTTGGCCTCTTCTCCAGGGCTGAACAATCCTTGGGGTGAGAAATTTTTTTCCTTATTTTCAGAGTTTCTCTGTTGCAAGTGAAGACCATTGCCACTTCATAGAATAATAGAATCATAGAATGGTTTGTGTTGGAAGAGACCTTCAAGTTCACGTGGATCCAACCCCCCTGCATGGGCAGGGACATGTCCCTCTAAACCAGGTTGCTCAGAGCCCCATCTAACCTGGCCTTGAACACTTCCAGGGATGGGGCAGCCACAGCTTCCCTGGGCAACCCGTGCCAGTGTCTCACCACCCTCACACTAAAGAATTTCCTCCTAATGTCTAACCTAACTCTCCCCTCTTCCAGTTTTATCCCTTGTCCTCTCAGTACAAGCCCTTCTATAAAGTGCCTCCCCAGCTTTCCTGTAGCCCCTTCAGGTACTGGAAGGCTGCTATGAGGTATCTCTGGAGTCTTCTCCAGGCTGAACAGCCCCAACTCTCTCAGCCTGTCTTCACAGAAGAGGTGCTCTAGCCCTCTGATCATTTTCATGGCCCTCCTCTGGACTTGCTCGAGGAGCTCCATATCCTTCCTGTTATGGGGGCTCCAGAACTGGACTCAGTACTCCAGGTGGGGTCTCACCAGAGCAGAGTAGAGGGGCAGAATCACCTCCCTTGACCTGCTGGCCATATTTCTTTTGATGCAGCCCAGGACACAGTTGGCTTTCTGGGCTGCAAGTGCACATTGCTGGCTCATGTTGAGCTTCTCATTGACCAACACCCCCAAGTCCTTCTCCTCTAGGGCTGCTCTCCATCCAGTCTCCACCCAGCCTGTAACTGTGCTTGGGATTGCCCTCAGGGCAATCCTGGTTTGCAGGACCTTACACTTGGTCTTGTTGTACTTCATGAGGTTGGTATGGGCCCACCTCTCAAGCCTGTCAAGGACCCTCTGGGTGGCATCCCTCTCCCCCAGCATGTTGTCCTCACCACACAGTTTGGTGTAATTGGCAAACTTGCTGGGGGTGCACTCAATGCCACTGTCCATGTCTCTAATAAAGGTGTTAAGCAGCACTGAAGAGGTCACCATGGCTGCAGCTTTGGGTCAGATGGTAAGTCTTTTACAAAGGATTTGGCTTCACTTTCAAACTTTGCCTAAAGTCTTTGCTTTCTAAAAGCTACTGTTTGTAGCCTACTACTTCCAGAGGCAGGCTTATGGATTCCAGTGCTGGGGTCTTTGTGCTCAAACCCACTTCACCTACAAGCTACCGTGCTTTACAACAATTTTGAATCAGGAAATGACAAGAACTGTCAAAGGCATCTCATGCAAGACATCTGCTCCCTGGTTGGTTCTGACTTCAGGTGTTCACAGAAGAGTGACACCATAGGTTTTGTTCCTGCAGGAAACCACTTCATATCAGTATAGCCTCTATACCTCCTCTTTAATGAAATTAATACCATTAAAGACAATTGATAGGGCAACTCTCCATGTCCACATGTGATCTGCAGTCTCCTCCAGGAGTAGGCAAGATAATTTCCTGTTTGCCCAAATTATGCCATGATATGATCATCTATGGTTCATCTTACAAAAACCCACTAAACAAAAGAATTGTTTGAGCTGGAGTATCTTTTGAATGTCTTGAGGACTGTTCAGATTAATTTTCCTAGGACATCAAAACTTTGACACACCTCAACTATAAAAAAGAGGAAACCACCTGCCAAACGCTGACAAAACCCTTCCTTTCTTCATTCCTGTAGAGACTGCCTTCCTCCCAAAGGAAATGGTAGAAAGGGAGATACAGTACAGATGTAGCTATTTGTTGATAACTGCATCCATTGAATTTCCAAATTCAGAATTACATCTTAATTATGGAAGGGAAAAAAAAAAAAAAAAGATATTATTTCTGGAAAAACTGATAAAGACCTCACATTTCCTAACCAAACTTGATTGGAAAAAACTTGAAAGATGTGAAAAGGTATGTGTTTAGAAGAACATTTTGAATCAGCAAAGGAGCCGTTTCAGCCTCCCCTTTTGAGAGTATCTGTAAAAACAGCTTCTAACTTGTAAAATAATAATTTTATAACAAAGCATGAACGTTCTCTAACCTATTTCTCTCAGTAACTTTGAGTGAAGCCATGCTAGCTGTCACCAATCACCCCTTTGTTTTCCATGTGCCTTAACAGAGCCTTCAGAAGGATCTGCTCCATGATCTTGCTGGGCACAGAGGTGAGACTGACTGGCCTGTAGTTCCCTGGGTCTTCCTTTTTTCCCTTCATGAAAATGTGAGTTATGTTTCCCCTTTTCCAGTCAGTGGGAATTTCTCCAGGCTGCCAAGACCTTTCAAGTATGATGGACAGAGGCTTTGCAACTTTGTCGACCTGTTCTTTCAGATGCTGGGGAAGAATCCCATCAGGTCCCACGGACTCATGCACCTTGAGGTCCTTCAGATGGTCACGAACCTGCTCTTCTCCTACAGTGGGGAGATCTTCCTTTTCACAGTCCTTACCTTTGCCTTCTCTAACTTGGGTGGTTTGACCAGAGCCTTTGTCAGTGAGGACTGAGACAAAGTAGTCATTGGGTACCTCAGCCTTCTCTACGTCCTGCATGACTAGGTCTGCAATTTTGTACTGAAGTGGGTCCACAATTTCCCTTGTCTTCTTCTTATTGCTGACGTATCTGTAGAAACTTTTCTTGTTGTTCTTAACATCCCTGACCAGGTCCAACTCCATGTATGCTTTCGCCTTCCTTACCCAATCCCTTGCTTCTCTGAGAACTTGTCTGTACTTCTCCTAGGATACCTGGCTCTGCTTCCACACTCTGTGTACCTTGTTTTTACAATTAACTGTGTCCAGAAGTTCCTTGCTAATGCATAGTGGCCTCCTAGCTCTCCTGCCTGTCTTCCTCTTCATTGGGGGACACAGCTCCTGGACATGGAGGAAGTGATCCCTGAACATGAAGCAGCTTTCCTGGGCTCCCCTCCAGGGCTTTGTCCCACAGTACCTTATCTAGGAGATCCCTGAAGAGACCAACATCTGCTCTCTTGAAGTCTAGGATAGTCAGCTTGCTTCACTCCTTTCTCACTGCCCTAAGGATCCTGAATTTGACCATATCATGGTCACTACAGCCTACTCTCCTATTAAGTCTTACATCATCAACTAGCCCGTCTGTTGGTAAGAACAAGATCCAACACAGCACCTTTTCTTGCTGGTTCCTCTACCATTTGGAGGAGGAAGTTGTCAGCAATGCACTCCAGGAACTTGCTGAGGGTGCACTCAATTCCACTGTCCAGGTCTCCCATAAAGATTTTAAACAGCACTGTACAGGTGCAGCTAATCTGGATGTATGTAAAATGACATTGACACAAGTGGGTCTGATGAGCTTCTTTTCTTAATCCTAGCACTCATAAATTAATTTGTCCCTGCAATTTCTCTTTCCTCAGCTTAGCGTTTTGGGTTTTATGTTGCTATTTTTATTTTTTAAGTGTTTTTTTGTGAAACTAATTTTTCAGGATACTGTTTTATTCCTTTTGACACAGCAGAAGTAGAAGAACATCCTACAACAACTGCAAGAAAAAATGAACTCAGATAATATCTGCTGGTGTGTAGGTTTCAACATACCAGATGCTCTTCCAAGAAAGCCCGTGGTAGCAATTCCTATAAGCACTTGATCAGTAATAATGAAAGCAAATAGGCAAAAATAAAAGGTGAAAATGTATTACAAAACAAGGACAGAAAGTAAAAGCAATGAACAATAAAGTTGCACAAGCTAGTTTCTCTCTGAAAAACCACAAATTTCAGAGTTTCATTTTTGGTCAACTCACTTTTTCTGTGTACAGTGTGAATATAGCTAAGGGATGCACAGTGGTACAGTGGTAACACCTCCTGCTTGGCTGCTGGAGACCAGCTGGGTTCTCTCTGTTGAAGGCTGGTGGACACGGCTCGCGCTTCCCACATCGCAGGTTTAGCCAGTTGTGGGCATGTAACCCTGTGACATGCACACATGTCCAGGCATAGGACACTGACATGGCCAACTGCAGAGGCTGCCACAGACAAGGTAGTGCCTTCAACAAGCCATATATAACACTACTAGGTCTCACCAAGAATGCAAGTATAGACAGCCAAATCGCCTTCCTCCTCTCCAGATGACTGGGATTGAAGTCCATTTGTGAAAACATACACACCCTCTCTCTCTAGATCCACAAGTGCATTCACAGGCCCTTAAAATATCACCACAAGCCCTCAGCCTGTCCAGTATCATGCCTGGATCTTGGCTTTCTGACTCAGAGATGTGCATCTTCTACTCACTGGCTCGTCCAACTTGATTCTAGCTAGGCAACCAATGCACACACTCACACTCTTGTCTCACAGGCCTCCTCATACCTGTGGATACCCTTGAATTTCAGCATGAGCCCTCTGCCTGTCTAATATCTCTGCCTGCATCCTGGGCCTTCTATTTGCTGGCTAGTCCAGTTTGAAGTTTGCTAGCAGATTATACCACTACGATTCATTTTGAACCAGAAAGATCTTGATCTGATAATCTCAATGAAAAAGATGCTCTCATATTCCACATACCATTACAAGTATGACTGCCCCAGGCTTTAAAATTCAGAAGTGCTATAAGCCTACAGACACAAAGAGCAAGACGAGTCTTAGCAGGACAGGAGGCATTTGTAGAGCTGGTAACTGAAGAACAACAGAATAATTCATTTAGGTTGGGACCTGTTCAAGATCCACACCTCTTAAATATGGTCTAGGAGATCCCACGCCCTGTAGCAGCTACAGGTCAACGCTACTTAGCATATGTCACTGCCTCTGTTATATCCAAGGTTTTAATGCAAGTCCAGCCATGGCTTCCCTGTCAAAGCACCACACACTGCTCTGTCCCACACAGTATTCAAAGTTTCATGAAGACAGTCTTAGACCCAGCACGACCTCATGGTAACATAGGTCTCTTGGGTCTCTCTAACTTTCCCTGCCTCATATTTCTGACAGTAGTTGGACTAGTGCAGAGAGCTCCCTCTGAGTGGATACCAATCGTGTCTCACATCTTTCAAAACCAAAACAAACAACCAAAAAGAAAGACAAGCAGAATTAAAAAAAAATAGAACAACAACCAACCAACCAACAAACATTTTTTTCTTGCTGCTTTTGTGCTGAAAATTAATTTCATGCTAATTCAGATTTTCCAGTAAAGTTTTATGTGATAACATAAAATATTTTGTCAAAACATGAACCAGAAAGATTTTAAACAGCTGATAAAGCAATGAAGGCTGGATGCTGAGTCTGGGAATTGTTCTAGTGTTGATTTTGTAATATTGTCCAGAACATCTGATGGTTCATTTCAAAAACAAAAAGAGAGGAAGAACACCTCACAGTTGCATATTCCTGTAAGGCAGGTGCCCAGTGATTAATGATAAAAGACAGTTAGATAATACTTGTGAAGAAAACCAATGTTTGTGTTGTTCATTCTGTCATTGACTCTATGATGAATTCAATGAATTCATCGGATGATCCTTCTGGTGCTTGGTATTTGGTCAGGTACACCAGAGCAGAACGAATGAAGCCAAAGCCCCTTGAAAGACAGTGACCAGGCAGAGGATGGGCTGAGTCCTGTGTCCAAGTCCTGCAGCACCCATGCTACAGAATAAGCTCCAGGAGAGTTTATGGGATGCTGTTTTCCGCAAACAAGAGCTGCAGTATCACTCAAACTGTGCATTCAAGTCATGACACTCGTCACACCTTCAGTAAACTCTTTTGCCTCCATGTTCATTGTAGGTTGGTCACTATTTCCAGCAGCTGGCTGGAGAAGCACCACTGAAGACAGTGTTCAGGGAAGAGTGTGTTTGTTTCACAGTCACAGATTACAGCCATCATGTACAGACTGAGTTCTCAAGAGCACACCTAAGGTACCGTCACTTGTGAGACCACAGAAGAAATATTTTGCTTCAAGGTATCTGTCTCAGCATCAATTTGAATCCTAATGATAAGGAGATCTTTCAAGAAGATCCTTCAGTGCACTGCTAACAGCTCTTTTTGTTGAGGTAAAACTGTGGCATTTAGGAGAACCAATAACTTGATGCGGGAGATGATTTGTACCTGTGTAGAGAAGAAAATACAGTAGGATAAGGAAATGAGGAAAAGCAAGATCTGTGGTTAAGGAGTTTAAAAGGACAGAAAATATGCTGGGGAAGGATAAACTCTGCTTTTATATTCCATGGACAAAAGTGGAAGCAGTTGATAAAGGACAAATATTAAAAAGGAATATTATATTAAGTATTAACTTCAGAATAAATGAGGGAAATGTTTGGGGTCATGCTTAGCACAATAATATTGTTGCTTGTCATTTGTGTGGCATTAAAATATTTAATTTCAAAACAGTATAAAGCACTATTTACAGTATTTGGTCGTTTCTGCAAATTGAAGTATCTGCAAAGGTGTTTGTTTTCCCATCCTTCTGCTTTAAAAACTTGACTTCTAATCTATTTGTACACTATACTAGCAAGTCTCTATTTAGTCTCCATTTCTGGTTTTTACTTTGTGACATTCCTTTCTGTTTTTAAGACAATACTGTTGCTTTTTATTATGATCTACGATGGTACTGTCTACATGTATGAATATACCTATAGATACATATGCTTGCATATGTTCATATATTTATACACATAGTAGTTTCATTTTAACCCTAGATATATCTCACCTTGAAAGAGAGAACTGTAAGAAAAATAGTCTATGGCTTGTACAAGGTACGTTCACCATTTTTCAGCACTGAAGGTTAGTTACTTAGCTCACAGATTAGCGGAGTCTCTGCTGTGAGCCAGGCCAGCCATACCTACCTAACACACTTTCCATTGCTTGCCAAAACAAACAGATTCTGTTTTCAACAGGTGACCCAGCGCTGTGGTACCTCCGTCTTTCCCCAGTGCTTGAAATCCCAGGTTTTCCTGAGAAAAGTGGGAAAAGAGTGTGACTCTCCCAGCCCCAGAAAGCGCAGCCCTCCCTCCCCAAGAGGTCGGGGTCCTCAGGAGGCACCGAGTGAGAGCCCTCGCCTTGGAAAACTTGCCTGGGAATGGCAGGGAACTCGGTGGGGTCTGGCCCAGGGCGGGCAGTGGCAGCTGTGGGGGTTCTGTGACCTCAGCTGCCATCCTCCGGAGAGAGACAGGAGGGAGCTGCAGGAGCTCCACCAAAACCATAGTCACAGAAGGGTCCGGGTTGGAAGGGACCTTAAGGATCATCTAGTTCCAACCCCCTGCAGGTGCAGGGACACCTCCCGCTAGATCAGGTTGCTCAGAGCCCCATCCAACTTGCCCTTGAACACTGCCAGGGATGGGGCTTCCACAGCTTCCCTGGGCAACCTGTGCCAGTGTCTCACCACCCTCACACTGAAGAATTCCCTCATTTAAATTAATTATTTCTTTTTAAATTAATAAAAATATTTAAATTCCATCTAGTATATATCTACCCTCTTCAAGCTTTAATCCATTACCCCTTCTCCTCTTGCTACAAGCCCTAGTAAAAAGTCCCTGCCCAGCTTTCTTGTATTTGCAGAGTCTCTGTTGGGAACAATACCTGGCTTTCCTTTTGAAAATGGGATCAGCAGGGTGGGACTTTGCTGTGAGGGTCCCGACTGGAAAAAGGCGGGCAATGAAAGTGGGACCAGTGTGCCCTGAGGAACTGGTTGCCACCACACACAACAGCCTTGGGCCTTTGGCTCTGGGGCCAGCAGCCTGGCAGTGGCAAGAGGATTTTAAAGAAAAAGATCTAATACAAGAATCTCCTTTTTACTGCTCTCTCATAGACTTGTTAAAGAAGTTAAAATGTGAACCAGATATTTCAGGAATATCCTTACTTGTATCGCTGACATAATCCTTAGAAGGCCTATTAATTGCAGACTACAGTGGCCAGTATCATACGATCATGGTGACTATACCCTGAATATCTGCTTGCCCAGAATTTTCTCTATTACACTGTCATTATGATTAACAAGAAGACAAGGACTGATGTTCAGCAAAGGGGACCTGGTCTGACCTCACTGTAACACTGGATAAAGTTATCACCTGACAGTGAATGACTATGACAGGAATATAAAGGATTGGTGATGGAAACAGCTCCCAGTTGGCAGCAGCAGCTGGAAAAGGAAGCACATTAAGATACCCTCTCCGTGAGAAGCAGGAGCTGCAAGCACAAATAAGAATTACTTTTTTATTTATCAGTTTTTCATGTATTTCCAGTTATCAAATCAGTGGAACATTGTTTAGAGACTCTGCTTGACCATCCCCAACACCACATCGGGTCACTCTATCTAGCCAAGTGTTGAAAATATTGGTGAAGTCCATTACCTGGTACCCAGCACAGTGCTGCACTGCCTCCTAGTGAAAAATATTTTCTTCATGCCCAGTCCAAACCTCCCAAATCACAGCTTGTGTCAGGGCAATTATGGTGATGAGTGGATCAAGACTTGTGCAAACACCAGAAGGGCACGTTGTTGGGTGACATGTACTAAAATTATTGTTAGTGCAGACAGTGGAAGCCCACGTGTGAACACTGACTTTGTGTGAGGATTCGCCACATCACAACACCGCATTGTTTAAGGACTCCTCTGCACTACTAGACACTAGGCAGATGTAGCTTTTTCTCTCCCCCAAGGAGAGATACAGGGTATGCTAAGAGGAGTGTAGCAAAAATATATCCCTTAGCCACTCAGGGAGACCAAAGTCCTTTCCAGTGTGATGTGTAACTGCACAGCAGGGCTAGAGGGAGTTTTTTCAGGTTCCTAACTGATGTAACTATGCTCCAAACACAAGGTGTTGGGATAAGGAAAGCCAAGGCACAGCTGGAGCTGAATTTGACAACAATAAGAAGAAGGGCTTTTACAAGTGTGTAGGCCAGAAAAGGAAGATGAAAGAAAACCTAACCTCCCATCCCTGATAAATAAGGCAGGAGAACTGATGACAGCTGACATGGAGGAGGCTGAGGTAGTCAACAATTCTTCTGCCTCAGCTCTCTCTTCCTACATCTCTCAAGCCACTGAAACTCAAGAAAGACTGGGGGAATTAAGTTCCTCCTATTTTACAAGAAGATCAGGGTAAAGACCACCTGAGGAACCTGAACATACATAGGCCCATGGAACTTAATGAGATGCATCCCAGGATCCTGAGGGAACTGGCTGATGTTGTTGCCAAGCCACTCTCTGTGATATTTGAGAAGTCATGGCAGTCAGGCAAAGTGCCCAGTGAATGGAAAAGGGAAATATCACTCCTGTTTTTAAAAAGGGTAAAAAGGACCGTGGGAAGTACCAGCTAGTCAGCCTCACCAGCCTGTCCAGTAAAGTTGTGGAGCAAATTCTCTTGGAAGACATGTCAAAACATATGGACTATGGGGAGGTGAATAGAGAGAGCCATCATGGCTTCACCAGGGACTCATTGTGCCTGACTAATCAAGTGGCCTTCTATGATGGAGTTACTACATCAGCGGTCAAAGGAAGAGCTATGGCTGTCATCTACCTAGACTACTACAAGGCCTTTAACACAACATTCTTGCCACTAAATCGCAGACATATAGGTTTGAAGGACAGAATGTCAGATGGATAAGGCACTGGCTGGATGATCACTTCCAAAGAATGATAGTCAATAGCTCTATGTCCCAGTGGAAACTAGCAACTGGAGACCAGCCAGGGTCTCTTTGAAGCCTGGTGGATGGCTGAAGCATGGCTCCTGCTTCCCCGACTGCAGGTTCAGCCAGCAGTGACGTTGGGCATGCAACCCAGTGACATGCACACACACCCAAAGGACTCTGACATGGCCAACTGCACAGGCTGCCACAGACAAGGCACTGCCTTCACCAACCCACTGCTAGGTCTCACATAAACCAAGGACAGACAGCCAAGTCTGACATCTAAACGCAATGCCAATTACAACACAGTAAAGCTGTGACATCCAGAAACCCCTACTTGTTTTCTACAGTGATGGCTGAGTTACTCACCAGGTCTATTGTTGTAATTCTCAGCTTGACTTCATGTTTCACTGGAGAGAAAAACCTTGTGTTTACACTTTCGAGGGAGGTACTCTTTCACGGACATCCCTGGACTGAGGTGAATCTCAGGAAATTTCAGCATAACTGGAGATTTTTTATGGGTAGAGTTGTGAATGCCTGCCTAATGCTGCCAACACATCAAGCCTCACAGACTCAATTGACTGCAGGGAAAGATTTCTACTTCTCAATTTTCAGATTTTGGGTTTTCCTTCCCCCGTGTAGCAGAAAAAAGACGCTGGTCTATTTATCTTCCTGGGTGCCAGCACACTATTCATACTATGCTCCTTCCCCTGCAAGAGAGTTTTCAAAAATACTGTTTTTCTACAGGTTTTCTGCTTTAAAGAAATAGCCCATGGGATAAGCAGCAGTGCTCAGGCTTGGTCTCCTTTCAGTTTTATTGCTCTTGTTTTGTCTAGAGCCTGATGTTGCAAGTCGTTTGCAAATCTCTATTGCCAGTGACTTCACTGTTTGTTTTCAGGGTGGCCTTCTGTCCTTTTTACTTTCCATGACATGAATAGCTAACTGACAAGTAGAGCCATAATTTGCATCTTCTGTTCTACCTACCATGCAGCATTTCCATTGCTCCACAGTCCTCAACTTCTGACAAAAAATAGGTAGTGTTAAGTCTAATATAAACAATGCCTCCTGAATTAAAAAATTCGTAGGAAGGCTATTCACTGGGAAAGCAAAGGGCTTCTGGGAATAGTCACAGATCTTCCAAAATTAGATAGGGAAAGTAGTGATTTGAGAAAGTATGTATATTGTTGCTCCATCTTGGGTAAAAGTTAAAGCTTTAGTTTGCATCTTGGGGAAAAAAAAGAAGAAGTTTGGTAGATACAATTATATGCATTACTAAATTTCAATGGACTAGATCTTCTGATTTTAGTGTCCAGAAGTGTTGAGAACCACATGCCATGACTCCTGTCTCTGTGACTTAACTTACACAACATTATTCCTATGCTAAATTTCAGGCACCAATAGTCTGCACTATCCATCAAAGCCCAGGTTTAATACAGTAAGTTTTTAATAACATGCAGAGTGTCATCTCTGGCATTTCTGGCTGGTGTTTAACAGATTTCTGTAACTTCAAATCCTTCAAAGCCATGGGTACCCATCCTCATTGTAACTAAGGTTGTCTTCAAGTGCGTGAAGCTGGTGGGTATGGTTGTATCTGTTAGAGTGTCAATTAGGATAATCTTTTCCAGTTCACTATTCACCTCTTGAGACTCTGCTGTTGTAGGATGATCTTCATTTGTCCACATCCTCAGCAGAGAGAGAAAACAGTCTCCAGGAACGCACTGTTGATGAAAGAAAAAATTTGTTCCCCAGCTTTCCTTTATCCCATTGATGAACTTTCATATCTGCAGCCCTTTTGAACTGACTGCTCCGTTATTCTCAAGACCTAATGACTGTGAACTGAAAGCAGTGAATGAGAGAAATAGGGTTATTGATGAGCTTCTGGGGGAAAAAAAGAAAACTTGAAAGAAAAATTATAAAAAAAGCTTTGCTATCAGTGCCTCCCAGAAGTCCAAGAGGTTTGTTATGCATGGACTCAGCTGCAGTAGGTTCTCCATCCACCTGTGTGGGAAGCAAAATGGAAGGGGAGATAACAATGGAAGCTGAATTTGGTTTCATTACACAAGGGGGTTACAGACAGCTCAGCTCAGGCCATTAGCAGTGCAGTAGCCAACAGTCCCTGCTTTCCAGTCTCTTGCCCTTGACCACAAAAGACAGTAGATTTCATGTTTTTTTCCGAGAAAGACTGCTGTGTAATGAGACCACCAGTTCAAAGGAAGGCATTGCATTCCATAGAATCATAGAATGGTTGGGGTTGGAAGGGACCTTAAAGATCATCTAGATCCAGCCCTCTGCAAGGGCAGGGACACCTCCCACTAGACCAGGTTGCTCAGAGCCCCATCCAACCTGCCTTTGAACACTTCCAGGGATGGGTTTTCCACAATTTTCCTGGTCAACCTGTGCCAGTGTCTCACCACCCTCACACTGAACAATTTCTTGCTAATGTCTAACCTAAATGTCCCCTCTTCCAATTTGAATCCATTTCTCCTTTGTCCTCTCACTACAAGCCCTTGTAAAAGTCCCTCCCCAGCTTTCCTGTAGCCCCTTCAGGCACTGGAAGGCCACTATAAGATCTCTGTGGAGCCTTCTCTTCTCCAGGCTGAACAGCCCCAACTCTCTCAGCCTGTCTTCACAGCAGAGCTGCTCCAGCCCTCGGATCATCTTTGTGGCCCTCCTCCAGGAGCTCCATGTCCTTCTTATGTTGGGGGCTCCAGAACTGGACACTGTGCTCCAGGTGGGGTCTCACCTGAGCAGAGTAGAGGGGTAGAACCACCTCCCTGGCCCTGCTGGCCATGCTTCTTTTGATGCAGCCCAGGACACGTTTGGCTTTCTGGGCTGCAAGTGCACATGGCTGGCTCATGTTGGGCTTCTCGTTGACCATCACCTTTACATGGTGCTTTCTGCAAAAAAGGTCTAGGCTTCACTGCCTCACTGCTCCTTCAACTCTTTCACTCTTCATGCAAAAAATGTATTCTAACAAGCTGTTTTCCAACATGGTCTTAATGTACTGATCTTTATTTTCCTCCTTCCTGTCCTGTCCCTCTCTTCCCCTCACCTTGCAGTTCCGAATAGCCGAGGATTATGACAGCCCTAAGAAAACAACAGTAAAGGTCAATGGCAGTAAATCTGTGCTGGTTTGGTTTGGTTGGGTTTTTGGTAGTGGGACCCCAGGGGTGGCTCCAGGAAGAAGCTGAGAAGCTGCCCCTGCTCCAAACCCAGCCAAGGAGCCATTAGAGGGACAAGAGATGCACCTCTGAGATTAACATACAAAGAGAAAAAAATCAAACCTGATATAAGACCTGAGCAGAGCAAGTAGTTGAAAGGAAGAGCTGAGCTGGAGAGGCAGAGCTGTGCTGGTGGTTGGTGATGAAGAAGGGGAAGAAGGTGCCCAAGCAGAAGTTTCCCTGCAGCCCATGGCGAGATGGCAGCTGTCCCCCTGCACTTGTGGAGGAACATGGTGGAACATTCCCTGAAGGCACCAGGAGGGGTGAACCTGGCCAGTGGACTTGGATGTTGTGGCCAGTGGACTTGGATGTTGTGGCCAGTGGACTCTGATTATGCAGCTGTGGAAGACCTCGGTGCCAGGGGAGGTGGCTGTTCCCGAAGCAGCCCCTGGCTCTGTTGCTCAGGCTGTTGGAAGGTCTTCAGCTTATATTCCCTAATTATGGAAAATGAGGTTTTGCTAATAAAAGAAAGTTGCTAAAACTGAATAGGAAGAAAGTGTTTGAATATAGAGGAACAGACACAGATATGCTTCTCAGCTGTCATGGGCTCTAGCAAGCATTTTATTTCTGAATCCATTAAAACGAGTCTTGGAAACTATTAGGGGAACAAGAGATATCAGGCTTTAGATTGCCTGTCCAAGGCCAAGCTCTGCTGTATTCGTCAGCAAGTATATAAACATGAGCACAGCTTCTTGTGCCTACAGGACTGAGCTCAGGACTTTAACAGCCAAAGGGCGTTTGTCAGTGCTGTAATGCAAGGGGCCGCACAAGGTTCCAGAAAGCCTGGCCAAGCTCTAGTCCTCTGTTATTGTCAAATCTTCACTGTGACTCCCAGAAGGTTATATGGGGCTGAACTTCTTGTCCTATGTTTGCAGTGAAGCTTCAGTGTCACTTTACCTGCCCGTTCTTTAGTTGTGCTAGGGGGGTCCCAAAAATAAAACTAAATGGAAACAGGCAGTGAAGATGTCTCATCTAGCTTGCCTGCTTTGCAGAAGGAAAACAGGACTATTATTGTCCCCTTCCTCCCCCTGTTCCTCCATGCAGCTTATGAATTTGTTGTGCTATGTGATGTCTCCTTTCAGATAAGGACTTTGGTCACCCATGGAGCACAATGAAGAAATTAAATTTCTGACACATCTGTAGACAAGGCTGCCTGCAAGCTGATATTTCTCCCCTTATCTCTAACAGGTCCTCATGCAGAAAAGCTATTATGTCTCTTTTGCACCCACTTATCTGAAAATATCTCCTGTAAACTTGTGTTCATGGGCACCTACACTAGTATAATTTTGCTGCTGGATGGTACCACTAGTATCATCTCACCCTTTATTCTGCACTGGTGCTGCACTGCTTGGCTTTGTACTGAGGATAATTTGCTGAATTCTCACTAAGATGTTTTAGTTTTTACTCTTACGCTAGGTAAGTATATGGGGTTGCTGTGGAAATAAGAGACAGCATAATAAGAAGCAGATAATGCATAGATGGTTGTGTGAGAAAACAAGTAGAAATTATGCTAAAGAATGCTGAAGTCAAGAGCACGATGGTTGGTTGATTGAACATCTGTGCCCTTGCTATCCAGTGCAACAATCAACTGTATATGTTTTCTAAAACAGGTTCTGTCCACAATTAGTGACAGATTGATGTTTTCTTTCGTCCTCTCCACCCAACTTGCTTGAAACATAGCTCTGTCTAGAAAAGCTCCAGTTCATCTGTTCATTCAGACTGGGATGCTGGTTGTCAGAGTTTACTTTTTGCAATAAGTTTCTTTGGAAAAACATGTTGTTCTAATAGTTACTTGCCTTGCTACCCTGAAAATGAGCCTTGGGTTCCTGAGTGACACAGCTGTAAAACATTAACCTAGGTGGCCAAACACGAGATGGAAGGAGAAGGGCATCTTTGGTACACTGGGGAGAGACTGTGTGCTGCATTAGCTAGGGACAGTGTCTCCTGTGAAAAACTTCATCAGCTTTTCTGCCACCCCTCCCAGGAGCTGCAGTTGCATCAGATCAAATTAAGCAAAAAAAAATAAATTATGTCCCCAGGTGGAGTGTCTCAGCCACTGCCACCCTAAGGAAGAGCTCAGGTGGGACAATGCCTCATTTACCAGTGCACAGGGAACAAAAGGGGGCAATTAATACATAATTTTCTGATGTCAGCACCAGTGTTTCTCAGCAAGGCCCCAGGATACTGTGATCCCAGTCCCAAGAGGCCCTGAGCACTGCTGAGCACTGAGGTCTATGTGATGTGAAGCTACTCCATTCTTTTCAGAGAAGCCCCTCTGGCTACAGGTTATAAGCTGGCAGTTAAAAACCCAAACTTTTAATTAGATCCACAGAGACATCCACAAAGTTGTCCAAATGAATCCGGAACTAACTTCCAATAACATTAAGGGTTGTACTCTCCATATATCTCCTCTGGTCAGCAGCTCATTGTGAACAACTGGGAAAGGCTTCCAGGGAAGAAGTGAAGGGGATCACAGCCCTCATTCACATCACCTGGTGTCATGTATGTACTCCTTTCACATGGCTGGGATGGACTGTCTCACTTCTTGGTCCCCCAGTTGTCCAGCTTTCTCTCCCCTACCCCGGTATTTCTAAGGTCCTCGTTACTCCACTGGCATTTTTTCACTCTTGTGTGGCTTTAGTTACTGATATGTGACTCTGTCATGCTTCTTCTCTTGCCCTACAGCAATATGAGGCCATGTTGGTGTCATCGAGTTCTACTATTTTAAGCTTCTGGGGTTATCTTATTGAGAACTTGACTGATGTAGATGGGGCAGAGTGGTCACAATGTGAGACCTAATGTGGCAGGCTATCACATGGTGAGATGAAGAGTTGGAAAGGGCTGATGGGCACCTCAAGTTTTTCAGAATTACTGAAGGGTGATGCTCCTAAAGGCTGTGAAGGATTTTGGTAATCTGTTTTGATTACTTCACAGGAGCAACTAGATGCTCACAAAAGCTGAATTCCCAGAATAATAATGAAGCAAGTTCTCAATCTGATAAGAAAAGTTAGATCTGTCACCAGAATGTCAGCCTTCCATGTTACCTTCACCTTCTTCTTGTCATTAACTACCAGAGTCCAGGTTAATCCTTTCCACTACCTGTAGCTTATTTTTTAATTTTGTCTCTTTCATTTTCACTTGCTGTTTTCAGTGTAAACCTTTCATCCTCTCTTTCACAATTTCCCATTTTAGATTTGTCCTTTCTCTAGTTCTAAACCAAGTTTCTTTCAGTAACTTCATTTTTTTCCTGACTAGGAAAAGCTTGCTTGTTTATGATAGTATTAACTGATACATGCAAGTATTTTCTTAGCAGAGGTGCAAGACAATGCCTTTGGCTGGGTTAGAGCATGAGTCAGTACAATGAGGTGAAAGAAACATCCCACCTTTAAAAAACCATGAGGAGAAGTCAGCTGCCAAGTGGACTCCTTTTTACAAAACTCTGTTTTTGTTGGTTTATGGTTCAGCTTCTTTCCCAGAGTGTGCTCCCAGCCAGTGTTTATCAAGCCAAACAACAGCAACTCAACAAGAGCAGGGTGGTGCTTTTTCTCACCAAGGCAATTTGATGCCCATCATCCTGCTGTTAGCACCTCAGCCAGTTTCAGTTCCCTTTTGGGAACATTACAGCAATAAGGAAATACTGCTTCTCCTAAAGGCTGTGCAGAATTGTGTCTGTGTCTTACCTCTGTAGAAGGTAACACTTCTTGACTCCTATTGACTAGAGAATAGAGATCCTGTACCTGTTAAAAAGTCTCTTTCAAGATGCTGCAGTTCCCAGTCCATGGCTTGGCTATATCATGATCAGTCTTACTGGAATACTGTGTACAGCTCTGGAGCCCTCAGCACAGGAATGACATGGAGCTGTTGGAGAGGGTACGGAGAAGGGCCATGAAGCTGATCAAAGGGCTGGAGCAGTTCTGCTATGAGGACAGGCTGAGGGAGTTGGGGCTATTGAGCTTGGAGAAGAGAAGGCTCTGGGGGGACCTTATAGTGGCCTTCCAGTATCTGAAGGGGCTACAGGAAAGCTGGGGAGGGGCTTTTCACCAGAGAAGATAGTGATAGGACAAGGGGTGATGGTTTTAAACTGAAAGAGGGGAGATTTATGTTAGACATCAGGAATAAAATCTTCACCCTGAGGGTAGTAAGGTGCTGGAAGAGGTTGCCCAGGGAGGTTGTTGATGCCCCCTACTGGAGGTGTTCAAGGCCAGGTTGGATGAGGCTTGTGCAGCCTGGTCTAGTGGCAGGTGTCCCTGCTCATGGCAGGGAGGTTGGAACCTGATGATGTTTAAGGTCCTTTCCAGCCTTAACCATTCTATGATTCTATGATTGTGAACATACCTGCAGCAGAATATCAATGAAGCTGTTAAAGCAAAAATATTTGCTTTCTACAACAGTATGATACCCCCAGAGTATTGAGATGCAAAGAAGACCTGCTGTCTTTCTTATCCTCTTCATCCTTTTTTATCCCTGGCTAGTTACTTGTGTTCAAGGGCAGGTTGGATGGGGCTCTGAGCAACCTGGTCTAGTGGGAGGTGTCCCTGCCCATGCAGGGGGGCTGGATCTAGATGATGTTTAAGGTCCCTTCCAACTCAAACTGTTCTATGACTCTATGATATTATTCATGTTGCTCGAACATTATTTTTGCCTGATGAAAAATTCTTTGTCTCTCAATCATGTCAGAGCCTCAGGGCTCTCTGGGCTGAGAGTGCCACTTCCTCGGCTGTCACTGGGACTGGCCATCCCTCTGCTCCAGGCTTTCTGGTATGTGTCTCAGACATTTCCATTCTTGTCCAGATTGCTCTAGATTAGACTGAGGTTCCCAGTAGTTCTTCCTGGGCAACTTTCTTATTTATCTTGCTCTCTTTGGAGAAGACTGGCAGTTCACAGGTGTGGACAGGCAAGCCCAATGCTGGTCCTTTTTCAAAAGGCCAGGGCAAACATCCTCTGAAGTATGTTGCAATTGCTGATAGAAACCGATATGATGTGATTCATTAACTGTAGCTAGATTCAAAAAAATTCTTTATACAAATCTGGGCTAAGACAAGTCAGCCCCAAAGCCTTGCAGGCATGTACCAAAAAAAAAAAAAAAGCACACAGAGAGTGTGTGTGGGAGGAGAGCAGGATTGAACTCTGCAGCAAGGCAGAAGGTTCATCTCTCCAGCAAACTTCAGGCTCAAGACATGCAAACGCTGATGCGAACATACAGCTTTTATTCATCTCTGATGAATTTGGCTGCAAGCTGCTGCAATGAACATTCTGGGAACCCGAAACGTGTGGGCTAGAGGAGGAAGCATGGAGTTGCTTTGACATGCATATTCTCAGCCTCTCTTGCTTGTTGTTTGTCTTATTGCTGTGTGTTCTGGCACTGGGATTCATACCTCACTCCAGCTAACACTCCCCTCTCCAGTGAGCTGTGTTTTAGAGGTAACGTGTAGGCGTGTGTTGAAACTTTGTGGGCAGGGGTAAGTTGCACGTAAATAAATGACAGCTTATCTACACACACACAAAATGAAACAATAATTTTGCCTTACTTATTTCAGTGTAAGGCTGGGCACTATGGTAAAAAAAAAAAAAAAAATTAGTGCATATTTCTGCTGACTGTGTGGTATTGGTTACTGGATACGTGCTGACTTACCCAGGTTCACCTCCAGCCCAGCAGCAGAAAATCATAGAATCACAGAATAATGACCATCTAAGGATGAGAAAGGTGGAACAGACTTATCAAAATAGTTCATTGTAATTATTTTTTGCATTGTTACTGAGGTAGCAGATTTTCTCCTAGGGTTGGGGTTACAGAAGAGAATAAACATAAATTAAAGGAAGAAACCTAAACCCCATAATTTTATTTTATAACACAAAGATAAACTATGCATGAGCTTATCAGTTTGTGTTCTGAAATTCTCACCTATTTGCTAGAGAGAACAATCTTACTTTGCAAAGCATTTGATTAAAATATACTCTCCACTGTAAAGATTTGCTTCCTCTTATAATCCACCCAGTTTGCTAGATGGAATTATAAAATAATCAGACCCTCAGTTGTACTGTTGGTACAGCAGCAGAGGCAGCATGGCACAGAGAGAGTCTTCAGGGTTGTTGTTTTATTTGTTATTATACAACAGCACCTAGAAATTCCAGCTAGATTCAGAATTGAGTTTTGTAAATGCCGTGAGGACATTCTGTGCCCTGAATTGTTAGCAGCATCTTAGACAAAAAAAAAAAAAAAGTGTAGGGAAAAAAAAGTTGAAATAAAAAAAGGTTTTAAAAGTTCAAAGTTCAAAGTAAATTGAGAGACTAAAGAGGATAGACTCCACTACCATAGCTTTAATTCCAAGAAGTTACGTGACAGGCTTAAAAAAGAGTAAAAACACTTAAATGCAACTTTGGCATTTAAGTTCTGTCTCATTTCAAAATTGTGGCACTACAGGATCCTGGTTGGTGGCATTGGAGGAGCCAAAATGCCACAAGTATTTCAGTTTGTGACAATTAAGTTTCTCAGGTACACCCAGTTCTGCTCCTCTCCATACTGGACGTTTGACCAAAGATGAACAGACTCACAGACTTAGAAAGAATTAGAGGGGAGGGGACCTATAGAGGTCTCTAGTCCAACACCCTGCTTCTAGCACAGCTCCAGAGGTACATCAGGATGCTTGTGGCCCTGTATGGGCAAGATGTGGACATCTCCAAGGAGGAAGACCTCCCAGCCTCTCAGGACACCTGTTCCAGTGTTGAATCACCCTGTGAGAAGAAGAGCATTTTTCTTTATGGCCAATCAGAATCTTTTTGATGCAAACGTGACTGGTTCACTGTGCCCCTCTAAGAGAACTCTTTCTCTGTTGTCTTAGTAGCCCCCCAATAACTAGCTAAAGTAATCAGTTAGATCCCCCTGTGGCCTCCTCTTTGCCAGGCTGAACAAACTTACCTCCCTTGGCCTCTCCTTGAACTTGAGGTCAGCTCTCATATGGGGGACTGCAATAGTGGACACAGTGTCCCAGAAGTGGTTTCATGTGTGCCAGATAAAGGGGAACAATCACTTCACCTGCTGGCCACATTCTTGCTGTTGCAGCCCAGTATTTGGTTGGTCTTTGTTGCCTCTTCCAGGCTCATGTTCATCTTCCAGTTCACTGGAAGCCCAGGTTCTTTTCTGCAAAGCTGCTACCAACACAATTAGTCCCCAAACTATTGTACTGATGTAGTTTTGTCCCCAAACGACTGTGCTATATAGATAAAATATTATAGAAGAATATTTTGAAAGGTAGACTTCCTCTAAACCATGGCCTGGGAAAAATCTTAAGGTGCCATGTTTACAAGCTGGGTTGATGGAAAGCAGTTCCATTTTAGCAGAGAAAAATCTTGACTTTGTCTCTCTTTTCTACTTATAGAGATCTCTTTAATGATTTCAGTGTAGGTGGCCAAGAATAAATGTAACAACAGTAATAAAAAAACCGGGCCTGAATAATCTCAGTCCTGTCCACTGCTGTGATTCATCTGTACACAGTGGCTTCATCTGAGTCAGTAAGGAATAATGGATTCTCTGAACTGGTGAAAACTCCACTCAACTATTCAAGAGATGTGTTTGAAGTTTTTGTAATCTGTTTTGCTTTGCCTTTGGTTTAAACTAACCTAAAGACCCAAAGATTTGGGTTTATTTAAGAGCAGCAGCAATGCATTCCATTAATTAAATTTTTATCATTTTGGGTATAAACCAGCCCAGTGAATAATCAGCTCCTTTCAACTGCTTCAGTAAAGGAGTGAAAAGCTCTCTAGGAGGGTGTTACAACACCACCTTTCTCTGAAGGTGCAATTACATCTTGTTGCTTGATTTACAGAAAAACTGCAAACGCCCTTTTCTTGAGAGGAATTGGACTGCCTGTCATTCATGCAAGGAGGGCAGAAGCAGTGGGGAAGAGGGAAGACCTCCTGCTGGATATAAGGAGCTGGGTCCTGCAGAAGAGCAGAGAGGATGATTATGAAATGCTGAAGGAAAACATTGGCTCTATGGACATTCATGACCAGAGGGACCCCAGACTAGGCAAGAAACAGAATCTCAGCCCAGACTGAACCACACACATCATCAAGAGGAAGAAATCTCTGCTTCCTTATCTCCTAACCCAGAGACACTACGTTGTCACTGAAATGATCAGCTCCAAATGAAAGGAAGGGAAATCCTGGTTTCTTCCCCACTTGTGATTAGCAGAATCCCCTTAAAGTCTCAGTACTTGGTCCCCAGTGACTGAGTCCACAATCTTGAGATCATGTGAATCTCAAGATTTCAAGAAAACAGACCATCACTCCAGTTTTATTTGAAGACCTAGTACTTGCATACAGCGTCAAGAAAGCTTTCTAGCCAGCCTGTTTAGAATAGCTGTTGGGGAGGTTCTGCAGCAGCAAAAGGTAGGTGTAGGAGGTAGCCATGGCTTTACAGCCACTGGTCACTTTGTTTAGCAGCAGTCCTTGTTGAATTACCTGCTTTTTCAGGATCACTGCTCCCTCTACATTCTCTAAAGAGCTCCATTTTGGTCTTTGCTGGCTATCCATTTTTTGTTTTGGAGCTTACAGAAAAGTTTCCTCCTAACTTAGCAATTTTACTGACTTCTGCTCTGAAACACGGAGAATTTATTCCTATTTTTGCACCTGAGGTAATATAATTGTTGATGTTTTCATTATTCACCCGAGTCCCCAGATAGTTTGAATACTGCTGAGACACTGCATCACAAAAAAACCTTGGGGAAGCAAGTTCTAGCAAACTCAGTGGCAAAAATAGTGTCAAAGGTGTGTAGGTTCATCAGATTCACCTCCTCAACTTTATTGATTATTTCTTCTTGCTGCTTTTTTGAGGTGTCTTCTTTCCAGGTAAATCCCCGTCTCTGCTAATAATTTTCCCATCAATTTCCCATTCCTTCTGTTCTCTCTTGATGGCATTGGAATATCTAATGTAATTTTCCGACTTACTTCAGACTTAAATATTGCTGGCTTTTTGATGTAAGCCAAAGCCTTCAAGGAATCTCCACATTCATTCCTGGTTTATAGTAAAGTGTAGAAAGAGTTGGAATTGCTCCTTGTAGTAAATAGTACATTACATAACAAACACAAGAGCAATGAGCACTGTTCACCCATGACCAGTAACTATAATTTATTATTATAGGCTCTCTACATCCTTACCTTTTCTAGATCTTTACAACATAAAGAATTTTGCATTCCTCCACTTTCCTAGGAATTTCCATTCTTCCTGTGACAAGCAAGGTATTATTCTCTCTTAAGTCCAAGATCTTAGCTTTGTGTTTTCTTCAAAATATTGTTATACAGAGTATGTTGCCATGGATATCTTTGGTTTTGAATTTGGAAGTTTGATTATGTTAACTCCGATGCCATAGGACTGAGCCAGGCATAAAGATTAAAGCAGCCAAAATGTCAGCTCTAATTTTGGAATCTTCATGTCAAACCATTGACCGCCCTTCCATTTGAAACCTATTTCCATATGATCTTTGAGGCAGATCCATTGTGGGGAAGGGAGAAACCAGACAGTGAACATGTCATATTCCCATTAATTGGAGTCAGATTATAGAGCAGAACTTCTAGATCACTCTTTGGGTGTCCAGGTACATCTCTGGCACAGATGCAGAGAACTGCAGTATTTATATGAATAGAGAACAAATGGAGCCTGGGAGTTGAAGTACCGGAAGCAGCAATAGCAGAATGTCTTCCAGACCTAGGTGTTGTTGAACATCCAGATCCCAACACATCCATCTGCAGCTTCTTGGAACACCCAGATCAGTAGGGAGGAAGCTGATATTCTTTGATATCAATGTCATGGCACAGAATCCTGGGCAGATCATTTGGGCACAAGAGCCTTGGTTGTTGGGAGTATGGAACCTTGGTCATGGATATGAGTGTGTGTTGAATGTGTCTTAGTGAAATTAGTTTTGTTTTACATGCAGTTCCTCCCGACACAGTGAGCTTTACTTACTCGTCCTACAGTACTGCAACATTTTTTCCTATATGGAACTGACTGCCAGGCATCGGATCAAATTCAGCTGTCTCCCTTCTGTTTCTCTCTCTGTAGATGCCATGCGAAGGCTGCATGGAGAGGTACAATAACAGCACTGATGCAACCATGGAATTTGTCCTGCTCGGCTTCCCTGAGCTGCTCTGTCTGCGCGCCCTGTTCTTCCTTATCTTCCTCCTTATCCATTTGGTCACATTGGCAGGGAATGTGATGATCTTCATGGCAGTGGTCATGGAGCCTTCCCGTCCTCCTATGATTCTCTTCCTCTGTCAGCTCTCTGTCATCGAGCTCTGCTACACCTTAGTCATTGTCCCGAAGGCACTCCTTACCCTGATGCTGGTGGATGGCAGCACCATTTCTTTCACAGGCTGTGCTGTGCAGATGCACCTCTTTGTGGCACTCGGCGGGGCCGAATGCTTCCTCCTGGC
Organism: Apus apus; assembly: GCF_020740795.1. Taxonomy (NCBI): domain Eukaryota; kingdom Metazoa; phylum Chordata; class Aves; order Apodiformes; family Apodidae; genus Apus; species Apus apus. The sequence goes on from NC_067282.1 coordinate 124,458,263, forward strand.
GGCAATGTCGTATGACCGCTATGTCGCCATCTGTCAGCCCCTTCACTACGTGGTTGTGATGAGTGAGGAGCTTTGCCTCCGGCTGGCTGTGGCCTGCTGCCTGGGAGGCTTTGCTGTTTCCCTTGGGTTGACAGTGGCCATTTTCCGCCTACCTTTCTGTCAGTCGCGTCGTATCAACCACTTCTTCTGCGACATCCCTGCTGTGCTCCACCTGGCCTGTACACAGAGTTACACCCCCGAGCTGGCCTTGCTGGCTGCCTGTGTGCTCCTCCTGCTGCTCCCCTTCCTCCTGATCCTGACCTCGTACGTGTGCATTGCTGCTGCTTTGTTCGATACCACCTCCTCTGTAGGAAAAGACAAGGCCTTTTCAACCTGCATTTCACAAATGACCATCACCCTGCTACACTATGGATGTGCCACCTTCATCTACATCCGTCCTAAGTCCAGTTACTCACCAGCTCGAGACAAGATGATGTCACTGGTCTACACCAACATTACGCCATTACTGTATCCCCTCATTTATAGCCTGAGGAACAAGGAAATCAGAGGGGTCCTCAGGAAAATGTTGAGGAGGAAGAAAGTAGCTCTGCTGAGCTGGGACACTATTAGGCCTGTGATATGTGTGTGTGGTAAATTTTACTAGAACAAACCTGTGCTTTTTGGAAAACAGCCTCATAACCTTGCTAGGACCAGATTGTCTGTGGACTTCACTAGGGCAAATATCCAGGCAGAATGCAAGATACATTAATACATTTATGACAAAATCACAGAATCATCGAATGCGTGGGGTTGGAAGGCTCACGTAAAAGTCATCTTTTAGTCCAGTCCACCCTGTAGTGAGCAGGGACCTTTTTAACTAGATCAGGTTGCCCAGAGCCTCATCAAGCCTGACCCTGAATTTCTCCAGGGATGAGGCCTCCTCCACCTCCCTGGATAACCTGTTCCAGTGCTTCACCACTGACAAACCAAAAGACACCACCAAAAGCCAAAGAAACACCACCACCAGAAGACACCTCTGCTAAAAAAAAACACAACAAAAACCCCAAACAACAAAGGTCTCTAACATCACAGTTTGCCTAAAGGGAAATGCTTTAATGACTTGTGAGGAAGAAGAGCTTTGACCAGTTTATGATCTCACTTCTGTGATCACATACATACTCGTGCTTACATTTGTGGTCATCTCAGCACAATTCAAAGGTCCAAACAAAATGATTTAAAGCTGCTGTATTGGTTTAATGATTTTTCTATCAAGTTGAAAGTAGAAACTGGAACCTGCAAAATCAATAAAAATTTTAGACTGCTATGTTTATCAGCACAAAAAAATCTAAAGAGGGTTATTGGAAGGTTAGAAGAAGAAAGCCCATGCCTGGAAAGAAGTGAAAATTAAGTTGTGGTCTTCTCCAAATTTAGCAGAAGGCTGCACTCCAGCATCCCATCACAAGTGGAAAGATCATTAGTGCAAACTCTGCTGACTTTGAATTATTCTAGATAATGAAAATGGAAGTGCCGTCGATCTAACAAGAGTATGACTTCTATGCAATTGTTCCTTTATAAGGAGATACTTTAGGTTGTTCCTATGGCGACATAAAGGCTAAGATACTGGTCTTATCATGTGACTTTTATCAGGAAAGATTATCATATAAATAAGGATGGCTAAGGTGTGTTAAAATCTATCATGATAAGATTTATAGCACCACTGCTGTAGTTGTAACTTCTTCAGCAAGATCAGTGAGATCTACAGCATGGGCTGGACTGCAGCAGACATAAGAGTCTGAAAGGTGAAAAGCAGTGTAGGTTTATGTGTTTCCTACATGTAGGTGGAACAGGATGATTCAGACAAGAGGGAAAAGGGGGAAAAAAAACCAACTTCATTATTTTATTGAAGATGTTACTCCCCCATGGCTCTTTAAACCCTCCGAGAAGTCCTTATGATTCAGAACCCACATTTTACATATCAAATTGTTGAGAAAAAATTAAAAGGCTTGCTTCTGTTTTTCTGTCTAATCCAAAAGAAACTCAGCACTCCAGATGCCCTCAGCTCTCTCCCTTGGCAGGATGAGAGAGCAGAGTGATATTTGCTTTCTCTGGGCTACAATCATTAAAAATTATGGTAGGTGGATTTGACTAATGTAAAAAAATTGGCACTGTAACTAAGGAAATTAACTTGGAGCCATCTGACAAAAGAGAAACGTGGAATTAAAAACTCACATTAAAAGCTGTCTTCAAGTTGACAGTCTAGCCAGGCTAAAGCATTAACACAGAATATTGGCTTTCATGTCAATGAATAACTAATTACTGCTGTGAGCAAAGGTTTACCTGCATTATTTAAGATGATCAAAGTTGTAGTGAACATTTTAATTACCTGCCAGGTCTTACAAAAAGGAGAATGGGGGGGGGGGGTGCTCAGTAAAAGCACATTACTTGCTAATAAAGAAGTACTTTAGATAAATACTTTGAATAAAATACTATTAAAGGATTTAAAGATACTAAATAACTGTAATGAGCACAGGACAAAACTGAAGCATCAATTCCAAATCCTGTCAAGTCAAATCAAGCTTTGAAGTTAATCCTGCTGCAAGCAGCGGGCTGGAGTAGAGAACTCCAGAGGTCCCTTCTGAGGTTAGTAGGATTCTGTTGCAGGGGTTTATAGAGGTACTGATATGCTCAAACACCTGGCAATAAAACTAAGGGACAGTAAGACACTGAGGTTTATAATACTGATCAAAACCTTGGTAGAGGAGCTCATGTGTTTCTGGCAGTTGCAGGCACGGGATAGCAGAGATACAACTCTCATCTACTGCTAGCTGTGAGAGGATGGCAAGGCTGTGTCCTCAAGTGCAGATGTTCCTCCTGAACAACTGCTGATTGAGAGGGCACTTCAGCAGACCTGTCCTCACTGCATGGAGTTGGATGATGTCTCCAGGAGGGATAACATGACGGAAACAGCAGCCAGGCTAGACTCCTAGCTCTTTAGTTCCGAGATACATGTGGGAAGCACAACAAGCAATGAAGGCTTTCTGCAAAGATGATGTCTCCACCCAGTGTTTTTTGCAGATGAACATAGTGAAGAAGATAACCCAGCAACTAAGACTATCCCCCATCCTATCCCCACCATTATTCCCACACACATTCAGAGCACCCGTGGCTCCCCTCCTGTGCCCAGCTATGTTGAGTGTAGGGATTTACTGCTAGAGCTGTAGAGAGGACTCAGGGATGAGAGTGGAAACAAGGAAGCTTATTATGTTAGACCAGCAACAATAGTATCTTTCAATTACCAGGAGCTGCCTGAGGTCCCTTTTCCACTCACCTTTACCCCACTTTACAAGTGGCTGTTTCATTCCTGTTGACCCAGTACACTGCATGTTAAGAGCTGAGGAGTGCTCAAGTGGAGTAAGACAGCAACACCCTTCATGCCTGACAATTGTTAAGTCTTTTTCAGAGCTTCACAGGGAACAGCAGGATCCAGTCAGGCAGTGCAGGGTTAGACAACTGCATATTCGACCTCCTGCCAAAGATGGGTAGGGCATCATAACTAATCATACCCATCAAAGATGGGTAGGGCATCCATGGGCATCATAACTGTCTGGCTTGGGTAAGATCTCAAGATACCCTAGGGTATGAATAAGGTTGGGGACCTGCATTCCACCACAAATGGTCCTGTCCTTTCTTGGAAAGAGAATCCCCAAATTTGTAGAGGTCTGAAATCTGGCAAACACAGATGTCATGATGCTTCCAATGAAACCAGTAAGCCACCTCTAATAATGTCTTCATGCTTTGCACAGCCATAAAAACAGAGTAGCCATCCTTGCAATTAATTTTGTAAAGTCTGTCCTGAGCAAGGCAGTGGATGAGAACATAGATCTCATCAGTGGTTGAGCACCAGAGCTCAACCTGTAAGGCCTATAAGAACTCATCAGTGTTGCTCATGTGCTCATAAATGAAGCAGGTTTGTAGGATGCTGTCAGAGATGTTGAGTAACATTCAGGGTGCTCAAGTACCTTCAATGGTACACACCATTCAAAGATGTACCTTCACTCAAGGAGGTACTTCAGAATGGTATATTGAGTGCCACCTGCCAATACCACTGACACTGGTAGGGTACCACTGAAATCTCCTTCTCAGTGTAGAGAAGCCAGTGAAAACTCTTTCAGCTCTTTTCCTTTTTTTCCTTTTTTTTTTTTTTTTTTTTTTTTTACATGTTGTCATGTTTTGCTGGCAGTCCAGGTAAGACATTTCCTAAAAATATTTCCCATGAAAACCCAATATCCTAAAATACTTAAATGCACTTGCATAAAAAAATATTTCCTTACTTTTCTAAGAGTCTAAATGGAAAAAAAAAATAGTAAAGGGATTAAACCTGGAAAGTAGACTCTTATATCATGAGGGTGAAAAGCTGTCAAAGATGGTCATTTGCTCTATAGAGAAAAGGCCCCTGTTTTGCATATGTTTATTATTCAACATGGCAAAGACAATAGCTATATTGACTTTACCATGATAAAAACTACAACACTATGAGTTTCACTTTAAGACATTTATAGATAGAAGATTTACAGAAGAAGGGAGACAAGTCCTTCCTGAGATTGGTTTGTACCAATATATTAAATTTCTTACCAGCGTGTAAAATCTGATAGGATCCTATATGATACAAAAAAAAAAAAAATAAAGTCCACATCCCTAGAAATGAGCTAATAGGGAGTAAATATGCTAAAATATTTTGCCCTACCACACCAGAATAATACATTTCTTGACTCTAAAAGCTTTTTATTTTCCAGCTGGGCTGTTATGCAGGCACTAAGTCCCAGGAACACAGGGCAAGAAATAACCAGGAGACCAAAGTGGAGTTGAGGAATGAGGTAAAGCTCCATGTCAGCTCGTTGGTTTCAGAGTCAGTTTCACTTTGCTCTGTCATCATCTCCACTTCAAAAAGCTGACTGAAGGAGCTATGAATAATTCCAGCATTGTATTCCTAACCTAAAGCTCTTGGCTCTAAACATCCTGCTGTGCTCAGTTATCTTCTAGACAAGCACAGGAAAAATCGAGAAAGGGAAGGTCAGTAGCCACACAGTGTGTGCCCTTGGCTGTACCTGCATAAGTGCAGAGATTTGATATAGTCTGGCCTTACAAAATGGTACATCAAGATATAAGAACATCTGGTTCTACAAATAGGCATGTAAAGCTGAGGGAAGACCAGATGGCTCAGCAACATGTGGCCTCTAGCTTAGGCACTGCTGAAAATCAGGTGTCCTAAAGTCTGTGTCGAATCTTATTGTGTGTTTGGTCTACAGTTGCTCTGAGCATTCATTTCACTTTTCATGTTTGGATTTAATTAAGAGTTCAGGTTTCAAAAATCAATGGGGAACCTGAACTAGGCATAAAGTTGACAGTGAGCTGGGAAGAGGTTACCCCAATCAGTGTGCCCCCAATATAAGAAGGACATGGAGCTCCTGGAGTGAGTCCAGAGGAGGGCCACAAATATTCTCAGAGAGCTTCAGCACCTCTGCTATGAAGACAGGCTGAGAGCTGGGGCTGTTCAGCCTGGAGAAGAGAAGGCTTCAGTGAGACCTCATAGCAGCCTCCCAGTAGCTGAAGGGGCTACAGGAAAGCTGGGGAGGGGCTTTTTACAAGGGCTTGTAGTGAGAGGACAAGGGGAAATGGATTAAAACTGGAAGCGGGGAGATTTAGGTTAGACATTAGGATGAAATTCTTCAGTGTGAGGGTGGTGAGATACTGGCACAGGTTGCCCAGAGACGCTGTCGGTGCCCCATCCCTGGCAGTGTTCAAGGCCAGGTTGGATGGGGCTCTGAGCAACCTGGTCTAGTGGGAGGTGTCCCTGCCCATGCAGGGGGGTTGGAACTAGATGATCTTTAAGGTCCCTTCCAACCAAACCATTCTGTGATTCTATGATTCTTCCCACCTGCAAGACGAGCTATCTTCTCTTGATGTCAACATTGAAACCACTCACAGTGAACACAGGTTAGTAATGCAGTGATTAGTGGCACCTATTTAATTTCTGCACAGGACAGCAACACTGCAACAGCAAGATTAAGCTACGACAGCAAGAAATAAGGGCAAACTGAGTTTAGATTGTGGAGGCAACTCTAATTTGTCAAGAAGAGTAGCATAAAAATAATTGCAGATTTTAAAACTATATATAAAACCTTTAAAATTTCTGTTAAATCCCCCAGAAACTAAAATATTTATTAACTCACACATTCAGCGAACTGTCTAGAAAAAAGAAATCTAAAATACACTACCAAAGTGAGTAGTGATATGGCTGCTAACTGCATGTTATTAACGATAACACATTTTTTCAGTGTTGGTGAGATATTTTCACACTTGAGCACAATTAAAGAGTGGGAAAGGTTAGCTAGAAAATATGAAGAAATTACAAATTACAGAGAGACATATACTTGTCATGCAGAGACTCCTACTGCTATATTTTCAGATGTGATTCAATGGCTAAAAATGTCATAATCCTATTTTTCTACAACTTAGTTGAAGGAATCATGAGTGTCTCTACTAGAAATCAAATTTGTCTGGGTCAAATTTTATGTTTATTGTGCATGTGCTGTTGTGTTAGTAATGCTCAAGAAGAAACTGAATTCTGCTTTTTTTTTTTCCTTCTTTCCTCCCATCCCCCCCAATGTTAGTAATATAAGCAATAAAAACGTGAAAAATTAATGCCACGTAGATAAATAAATATCTTCAAATGTGCCCAGAAGCCTGTGCTCTCCAAGAGGAGTGGTAAGTGTAGAACTGCACTTTTTGGATGTATGATGTGCTATAATATCCATTAGAAAGTAACTTCCTCTTGTGATTCAGACTTGTGCCACTCAGGGCAATTTTATGAATGGCAATAGTAATCAGATTATATTATGGCTGGGTTTGCATTGCTTTCCACTTGTCTATCCAACATGTAGCATTTTAACATAAATGAAGCCTTCTTTTGCTTAGATTTTTTTTTTTTTTTTTTTTTTTTCCTTTTTGCAATAGGTCTCTCAGTTTCTCATGGCTTCACTGTGGACCCAAAGGGTTAACTTGGAAAGAAACATAATCCCAGCCATCACCAGACAAAACTGATCACATCAGCCTTAAACTACTTGGTGGTCCTGATGGGTGGGGTGGGCTGCTCTCTGCTCCTGCCACAGCACCTTGAGGCAGCTGGGACCTCTCGGGCTCCACATCTGCTGAACCATCATAGGGAGTGGAACTAGGATATAAAGGCAAGATAATTTTCTCAGGTGATTTCTGAGGAAAATAAGGGCCCTCCTCTTTTTCAGGATGGTACAATAATTTCATTTACTCTGGTTTTGCAAGCCTTGCAAGAGCATGGCAGACCATGTGCAGGATGGCTTTTTAAGAGACAAGAGCCAAAAAGCCTGCATGTAAGCCAAGTGGAAATACACTTCCGGGGTTAATTAGGTGTCCATCCAGGGCACCAGCAGATTAAAAAAAAAAACATAAAATGAATGTGTTGCTGATGAACAAGTAAGTGGAGTTTTATGCAGGGACACTCAACTACTAGTCCATGTTTAGTCCCTCTCACTGTGATGCTGTCAAGTGCAGTCAAGTCTGCACATTCTTACCTAGGAGTGACCACTTTGTGGTCAAGAAGGCTCACTTGAACTCCTTTTTAGGGGTTTAAAATATCTGTTTAAAATAAAGTCTGAGTTTCTGAATGAAAGGAAGTCCATGTGTAAAACTAATTTAACAGCTTAAGCCACTAGATGGTAGGAGTCTGTTTGCTGCAGAAAGGCTGTCTGAAGTCAGCTGTTTGAAATATTCTAAGATAATTACTGAGGGAGTAGAGGCAGAAAACTTTGCAAGATAAAAAAGAAAATACCAGAATACTAAACTGTGGTCATGGAGGTGTGAATAAGAGACAAAGAGGGCACAAATTCTCTAAAGGGAACGAAACATAGAAACAGAACATCCCCGAAGTTCTACAAAGCTGTAACAGATTTTTCTTAGAGTTGTAGAACTAGTGGATGACGGGAACAAAACAGAGGCCACAGAACATGGGCAATTTTCTGCTTTACACTGGAGTGGGGCTTGTTGCAGAATGTGACTGGCATCTCTGGGAGCCCTATATCTCTGTGTTACTGTAACCCCTCATTGAAAGCCAGCTCAAGATGCACAGATGCAAGTTGTCAACACTAAAGGCTGACAGATGTAGGGATGCTTTGACAGTTTGGGAAGTCACATCAAGTGAAGAACTCTAGAGAGTGTTTTTAGGTTCACTTTCATTCATCATCTAGAACAACATTTAACAGTACAATAGTGGAATGTGAGGAGCAGCCAACACAGTAAACAATCTGTAAGAACCATATGAAAGAAACTCTCTGAACTGTAGTACAAAAGAAGCACATCCCAACTCAGGCTTGGGAGTGCCATTTGACTGTCCCAAAAGTACAACACAAGACCTGGTACATACCATTCCTCCTCAGTTCCCTCACCACAAGCCGACATTTCTGTAAGTGTAAAGCCCAGGTGTGTTGTGTAGTGCTGTTTTCTGGCTGGATACCTAATCATAGGAACACATGCAACAGGATACTGGGAAATGAAAGAAAAATATCCTGTGATTCAGAAATACTCAGAGGAACTAGAAATACAGGATAAGATTCAACGCAAAAACATGCTGACAGTGAGTTTAAAAGATGCAGTTATCTTCTTACCATCAAAAAGCATGTCAGAGATAGGAAGTTCACTGGAAAGCGTGAAAAGCTCGTAGAGGCATAAATCATAGGATATGATTGTAAAGATACTTTTTTTTTAACTTAAGTAATTTCATATATATATATATATATTTACTAGACACTCAGGGAATTAGCTTTGCCCAACAGTTTACAAAGAAAAAAATCCAACCTTGTGATGCACAAGAAAAAGGATCTTGTAACTTAAATACTCAGCAGAGTTGTATGAATAATTCATGTGTAGTACTCCACTGTACAGGGTAGATCTGTGTAAATTCCCTTTTTTTCTCTTTGGATCTGCATTTCAGTGCAGAGGACACATGGCAAAGCGATGCTTTTACACATATCAGTGAAATTCCAGTCATATATTGTTCCTACTTTTAAACATTTCCACTTGTTTATAGATTTGTGGCAGATCTTGATCTGGCTGTAACATCAGGCTGTGTTTGGTTTGACTACCATCGTAGACATTCTAACTGGGAGCTACAGTAGGTGAACTCCCATCTGCAAACAAAGCAGTACATGTGATTTCTGAACACCATCACCTGGAACACCCTGATTTCTGACCACCAACAGCCAACACTAACAAGAGGGAGAAAAAGAAAGTAGGTTCTTCCTTAGGCCATCTTCTCCAAAAAGCCCTAGGAAATCTGTTCCCACCTATTCCAAGTAGCTTACATCAAGTGTCCTGAGCATCTGCCCACTAATGAAACAGAAACAGAGCTTCCCTAGGTTCTTCACTCAAAGCTTTGGCACTTCTGAGATTCTACAGATGCAGAGTGGGGAAGCCCTGAAGAACTGAACATAAGGCTCTAACACTGCATTTTGCCTTAGGAAGGTTATCAGAATCACACAGAATTACCTTGGTTGGAAAAGACACTAATGGTCTTGACAGTCCAGCTGTCAACCTAACACTGACAAGTCCTTAACTAAACCATATCCCTAAGTACTAGGTCTACATGACTCTTAAATACCTCCAGGGATGGTGACTCCACTTTGGGCAGCCTGTTCCAATGCCTGATTACCCTTTCACTGAAGAAATTCCTCCTAACATCCAATCCAATGAAGCAGCTTGAGGACGTTATCTCTTGTCCTATCACTTGTAACTTCATTGAACAGACGAACTCCCACCTCTTTGAAACCTCCTTTCAGGTAGTTGCAGAGAGCAATGAGGTCTCCCCTCAGCCTCCTTTTCTCTAGGCTAAACCACCCCAGCTCCCTCAGCCGCTCCTCATGAGACACACGCTCCAAACCCTTCATCAGCTTCCTTGGACACACTCTAGCAGCTCAATGTCCTTTCTGTACTGAGGGGCCCAAAACTGAACACAGTCCTTGAGGTGCGACCTCACCAGTGCTGACTACAGGGGTAAGATCACCTCCCTGGTCTTGCTGGCCACACTATTCCTTATGCAGGCCAGGATGTCATTGGCCCTCTTCACCACCCAGGCACACGGGAGGGTCATATTCAGCTGGCTCCTGAGCTTCTCTAGAGCCTTACCCTCCAGATGCGAATCGTTCTTCCCCATCTCACACCCATGTAGGCCTCACCTGCTTTGTCCCACCACAGAGGATTTAGCTGTGAGTCTCTGCCCCACTGCTGGATGACAGACTGAAGAAGGCACAGTTTTGTACAGATTAAGACTGAAATGGATACAGTCTACTAGTGCAAAATCAAAGTATGGGATGTAGACAAGGAAAACCTTTCATCAGTGCTGCAACAGGAGTCATTCAAATGTGGGGAAAAGTGAGCATAAAAATTTGAGACCTAGCACCATAGACTGAGAAAGAGGACTTTAGACAGGATTAAACTGGAATAAATATAAGATATAACTACTCTGAAAGATATTACAATTTTAATTATTTGTACTGATATTTGACTTCCTGTGCTATGTAAAATGTAAAGCTTAGTATTTTAACCATTTGTTCTTAAATTTCTTTTGCCTGTGTTGAAACTTCTTGGAATAGATTTTAATTTTCCAAGATGGAAACCTTGGAAATATTAAGAGGATCACAGAACTCACTGAAAGAGTCAGATGCAAGGAACTTCAGGAGGTTCATAGTCCCAACCCTTGCTCACAGCAGGGCTGACTCCAAACCTAGATAAATTGCTCATGACTGTATACCGGTAAGTCTGGAACCCTTCCAAGGGAGGAGATCCCCCAGCTTCTCTAGACAACCTGACAAAGTCCTTTCTTTAGCCTTCCTTGAGGAGGAGGAGGAAGAGAGCAGGAGGAATGCAGCCTTACAGCAAGTGGAGGAATAATGCCATCTGTATTTCAAAGGGAGGGGTGTAATTGCTGTGTATGGGTGGGAGTCACGTCCTTGATGAATGGCAGAAGAGATAACACAAAAGCAAATTGTTTCATATTTCTGCCCCTCAAGGAGGAAACTATAAGTCTCTTGAGATCTTCATACATGGAGTGAGAATCCTTCTGGCTCAGCCCCATGATTTTTACATTGAAAAGCAGGCACCTTCTAGTGTTGCTGAGAAGTTTGTTAAGAGAAAAATGGGAATTCTTCCAGATAAAGAGGCATGGCTATCACTCTGTGTCATGCCTTGGGAACAAAATGTGTGCCTACCACTACGACAGATGGATTTCCTACATCATAGAATGTCTGGGGTTGGAAGGGGCTTTTCAAGGTCATCAAGTCCACCCCCCCCTGCAGTGCGCAGGGACCTTTTAAACCAGGTCAGGTTGCTCAGAGCCCTGTCAAGCCTCACCTTGAATGTCTTCAGGGATGGACCCACCAGCACTTCTGTGGGCAGCCTATTCCAGAGCTTCACCACCCTCACAGTAAAGAACTTCTTCCCAATATGCAATCTAAACCTGCCCTGCTCTAGTTTAAGGCAATTTGCTCCTTGCCCTCTCACTACCAGCCCTTGTAAAAAGCCCCTCCCCAGCTTTGCTGTAGCCCCTTCAGGTACTGGGAGGGTGTTAGGAGGTGTCTCCAGAGTCTTCTCCAGGCTGGTGTGTCTACACAGCAGAGCTGCTCCAGCCCTCGGATCATCTTGGTGGCCTCCTCTGGACTCGCTCCCGGAGCCCCGTGTCCTGCCTGTGTTGGGGGCTCCCGACCTGGACACTGCAACACCAACTGCGAGGCCGCTTTCGGCCGCGCTACCGCCGAGAGAGGCGCTCCGAGCAGCCCCCAGCCCAGCCCAGCCCTGCCGGGGCTGCTTTCGGCTCGCAGAGCCCGGCGCGGGGCTGGGGGCCGGGCTGGGCAGGGGTCCCGCCCCGCGCCCCGGGCAGCGCCGGAGCGGGGGCAGCGGCGAGGGCCGCCCGGGAGGGGGCACCCGGGAGCCTCGGACGGGACGGGACGGGAGCAGAGGTGTGGGGAGGCTCCCGGGAGACGAGGTGGCTGCCTTTAAGGTGGGTTTATTTGCTTGCCAGATGGGAAGTCTGTGACCAGCCCCTTCGAAACAGGTAAAGGCAGAAAGTCTTCTCCACCCACTTCGCCTTGATCTTTCATCATAACTGTGGGCCAGGCAGGGAGGTTGTGCAATGTGTGCGCTCCGGTCGGGAGGCTGCGGGAGAGGCTCATGCACTTCCAGCAGGAGCCAAGGCTTGGAGGCCTGAGCCGGGAGAGCAGGCGAGGACTGGGAGCCGGCCCCCGACCCCGGCCAGCATGGAGCTGAGGACCTGGAGCCCCGGGATCAAGCTCTCCCTCAGGCTCCTTCTCCTCTTTCTTCCCAACGTGTCAGGGAAAGAAGGTAAGCATGGGACCCGCTGGTCCCTCTGCCTGGAGGGTTGGGCTTGGGTGGGGAGACAGAGAGACTGCTCTGAGGGGCAGGGAGCAGGGCCTGGCCAACCGGCGTGGGGCCCCAAGGGTTCCACAGCCTGCTCGGAGGGAGCTGGAGAGGAATTGGGATGTCTGGGAAGGGCTGGTGAGTGTGGGGGAACAAAGGCCAGGAGCAAATCCCATCCGACTCTTGGTGGGTTAGTGAACGGAACCCAGGTATGTTCTCTGCTCCCCTCTCACCCCCTCCCAGTTGAAGCACAAATGCCTCTGCATATCCAGCAATCCAAGGGAATTCTGCCTCTGTTTGCCTTAAACATAAGCTGTTGCAGATAACAAGTTTAAACACAAACTCAGAAAGTTACAGACACACACACACCCCCTGCAGTTTCCTCAGGAAGCCCTCTTGGGAGTTAACCCTTGTGTGCAAGAGGACAGTCATTTTTTTGGAGGCTTGCAAAGTGAGACAGTCTCTTACACCTACCCCTGTGTTGGAAGATAGACCTGGGCTTTATAATTTCCTCTTCTACCTCTTCTCTTGCTTCCCTTCTCCATTCCACTTAGTCTCTTTTATTAGATGTAGCGATCTTCCTTTCTTCCATCTTGGCAGCTGCACAGTGGTTATGAAACATACAGGGAATGGGAATTTTAATAGAGAGGTGAGGAAGAGCAAACCACTGTTCTGTTCCTGATCTCCTCCTGCAGTTAATTCTTGCCAGGGACTTCTAGTCTCTGTTTTGCACAGAGGGAGATATGTTGGGGCACCCAGGACAGACAGCCTTTGCCGTTCCAGGCTCTCAACCGAGAGCACTTAGTCATAACTGGCAGTTCATCCATAGGCTCATCTCAGACTCTACAAGTGCTGAGTGCTCTTTCAAAGCATTCTTGACAAACATGTTTGTAGCAAAGACCCAGCTACATGGATGCAGCTAGCAGACGTTGTGGAGAAGGCCAGCCTAGATGAGAAGTAATACAAGGTAGTGCCATGCAGGCGTTTCCAGAAGTGTGTAACCAGTAGTTGGCAGTAACACTCAGGGACTTCTCTGCCAGCTTCTTCCCTATCTCAGTCATCTCATTTGGGCCATGTCTGTGATCTGCTCTTCCTGAATGTGTCTATCTGGGAACATCTTATTTCCCTGGCGTCCTCTATTATCTGCAGTCTTTCTTCTTATTGGGGAGACCTCTTCCCGTGTGGCTGGACAGCCACGTGAGATTCCTAGGAGTAAGGTCCTAGTCACCCCCGAGTACTCTGTGCTCTTGGAGTCAGGCTGACTCATTCTTCCTTTCCTTGGAGGATTCCTGTTAAAGAGTTTCACTTTGAGAGGTACTTCTCAAGAGTGGACTTCACCCTCTTCAGTGGGCACTTAGCAGCTGAAGGAGCTGCTGTGCAGTGCAGTGGCACGGCACACAGGCTTTGCAAGGTTCCCAACCCGCTCCTGAGTTCCTTTTCCCTTGCTTTGCTACAACTTGCCATGCTGCCCCTCTCACTCCCACGTCACGCCTGGAGTGCGTGAGATAGATATTATCTGGATGAGGATTCTGGAAGGACAGGCTACCTCACCTTGAGATTTCTGGTAGGCAGCAACACGAGAATAGTCCCTTGAATAGAGATACTGAGAGCAGAAGCAACCTGAGTGAGGAGCCTTGTCTGGACAGGGAGTCTGTGGCTAGGAAGGTTTTGCAGTATGACCATGCTGTGAACACTGCGAACTTGCAAAACCTGGATTCCTGCTTTTCCCTTCTCCCAATCCTGAAAGGGTGTTTCAGAGGTGAGAACAGCAGCACAGTCCCTCTTATCTCTGATTCTGGGCCCACAGCCTGCTTCCTCATTCCACAGGACTCTTGCTGATCTGCACTTTATACTCTATTGCTTGTAGTTGGCAGGCAGTATTTGTTAAGCAGTCAGATGAGGGGGAGGAAATCTGGTTATTTAAATGCCATTTAAATATTTCCCCCTACTACCTTTCACCCCCAAATTATTTTTCTGAGATGGTTAGAAATGACCCTGCTGGATACACCCACAGGAATCTAAAAGGGAATTCAGGGAATTGTTCCTGTTTTGGATGTTCCCAGACTGGGTTTGCAGTAGGTGCACTGAAACCAGCAGTCTGTTCTGGCAGCACCAGCAGACCCAAAGGTAGGCACGAAGCTGCACATCCAGCAGTATGACTTGCTCCAGTTTCTCTCCCTTCTCCCCGTATGTCTACACATCTTTAATTTCTCTTTAGATCAAGACTTGAGGGCAAACACTGATCACATTCTAAAATTTATTTGAGGGCTAAAAATGAACATGGTGCTGAATTTCTCCTTTTGTCACATGACTTTAGGAGCCACACAGCCCTGCAGGGCAGCCCTGTGAGAGGTGGCAATGCTCTCTGTGACTGGCAGCCATTATTCTCTTGCTGTCGTGGCTAAAACAATCGTGGGGGAAAAGCAGTGAAACTATTTCTAGGCCACCATCAGATGGTGGACAGCCTGGGCCAGAGGTAGAAGGCCCAGCAGTGTGACCAACTGATGTCTGTCATAGCTTTTGGGTACAGTGACAGTGCGAAGTCCCTTCTCCCACTTCACACTGCCTCTGTACTTTCCTGCAGTGTTTCAAGGACTGAATAGTACCTTTAGGCAACACTGATTGATCTTTTGTTTTGGTAATTTATTTGATCACCTGCCTCATGGATTTTGTTTGAGGTCTTCTTGTTTCCAAGATCCATGTGTTTAGCTGGATTCCCATTTCAATCGGTTGGCCTCCTGCTTACCTTATTGGGGCAGCTTTCGGAAGCAAAAATTTGTCAGGATTGCATTTTTTTTTTGGATGTGTGTGGGTGCTACTTGAGAGGAGGATGGAAGGGGAGAGGGTCTTGGATATGAGGAAAACCTTTTAACTCCCGACTAGCAACACTGTCTTCTCATCCTTGCTTGAGCTGTGCTTTTTAAAGGTACAAGGTCACAAAGGATAGGGGGCTGTGGGCTGAGAGAGGAAGGGCAGGCTTTGTCTTCTGTGACATAACAAGGATGAAGCCATTCCAGGGGGCATATGAACTAGGTCACTGATTTATTTTTTTCCCCTTCTTCTGGTTTTCAGTGGATCTACTTGACACAAGCACTGCTCAGGGTGAACTGGGCTGGCTTCCAGACCCTCCAGAAGTAGGGGTGAGTACACATGTTCAAAGAAGGGGAGCTGTATGTGAAAAGCATAATCCAAGTTGAAATTCCAGCCTGCCTCCCCAAATTGGACTGCTGTACCTCCACCTTCTCCTGGACTTTGTATGCTGTATCTTCCTTGCAGCCACTGCACCTCTGCAGCCTCCTCCACTAGCCAGCTGTTTGAGGACTGATGCCTGTTAACTTCCAGTAGCTCTCAGTGATTAAGCATGTCCTGGAAATAC
Source organism: Apus apus (assembly GCF_020740795.1). Lineage (NCBI taxonomy): Eukaryota > Metazoa > Chordata > Aves > Apodiformes > Apodidae > Apus > Apus apus. The sequence continues at coordinate 124,474,077 of NC_067282.1, forward strand.
ATTGTTTCCATGACATAGTAAAAGTTAATGGAGAAAAAAGGGGAAAAAAATCAAACCATCACCTATTTTTTCATCCTAACATGTTGCAAATACATCTTATGTCTTCTTCCCTGGGCAAACAGCCATGTCAGAAGAATTTCTGTGTCCAAGGCTCTAAAGAATTTAGAATATTTTTTTTGTTTAAAATTGTTCTGTCATTTTTCTTCTTGAGTACTGAACTGAATGATACGGTTACACATTTTTTACCTGGGTAACTGACTGAAGAGATAACTTATCTCATGGGGCAGCAATCTGGCCAATGGGGTGGGCTCCAAGGTTCTAGGACTTTACACACAGCCATAATGCAATGTTTGGCCCACACAGCTGATAATGAGGGAGGCATTTCCCTTTGTTTCATGACTGCAGAATTGGGTTGATGGAAGTGCTTCGAAATCTACTCCTGAAACCACTGCAAAATTGGACTCAAAAACATAAGTGAGACCTCAGCTATTTTTGTACAAGTACAGCTATTTTGTATGAAGTTTAGTTGAGTACTCCCTCTAGCATCACAACCTACCTTATGGAAGATGGCTTCCTTTGTAACAGCAGGACTGTAGGAGTAGTGGGAGGAAGGCACAAAAAAAAAAAAAAGGGAATTCAGGGACTGCAGCAGTTAGAAGGACCTATTTTAATATATACTTCCAGTTCCTCGTCCATGCTCGTATCTTTCTAGCAAGCTCTCCTATGGAGAAAGAGTCTGTCCCCTTGCTGCTTATAGAGCAGACCTGGGTTCAGCCTGTTCCCAACTCATTTTCATAATATTCCTCTGTAATGCACTGTGGCTGGTTTAAATTCACCCCAGCTTCCTCCTTCTCCTGGTAGTCTTGCTGGGTGAACTAGAGCCAGACAGTGAGGTTCTCCTGTACTGGCATAACTGCATTTGTTTCGTTTACACAGCTGTTTTGGTTAATATTATTATTATACCCTACTCAAAACAGGTGCCCTAGTGACATACATGTAGATCATGTTTTGCCCATTGGTAGTTTTAACACAAAATTGTGCTGCAGGCACATTCAGGATGAAGCTTGCCTCTTGAAGAGATTGGTAAAAAACACTGAATAGTGTGTTCTAAAAAATAATCTGACAGAAAGGAAGCAAAGCCTTTGTTAAAGAAGGTCAGATTTTTGCACAGTGAGTTCCCAGCAGTGCTAGGTGCTGGCATACCCTTTGGCTTGTGCTACATTTGCTTTTTAAAATATGTGTATTTAAAATATAGTAGCTGTCACTCAGAACTGTAGAAGATGCTGGAAAATATGGCCTGAGAGCAATCTAAACTAATAGATCAAGATACTGGTGACTGATAAACTGAAAGGGGATGAAGAACAGATTAATTGATTTATGACAAGCAACTCCTTTGTAGGGATTTGTCTGATTATGTCATTTCCCAGTAACTGTCAGGTGGAAGGCTGACAAATTGCCACAAGCAGAAGGGGAACAATGGGTGATTCTCTTGGAATCAGGAGCTTAGGACAACTGTTTCTGAGATGATCCTCCCAAAATGAAAAAATAAATATGTTTGAAAGAGAAGTGAGATAATTTCTGGACACTTTTTGAGACAAAAGAACTAAGTTTAATATTGCATAGTCCGACCAGCTTGGTATATTAACAGGCTGGAAACATCTGAGCTGTATTTCATACAGAGTTGAAGAGTATATTTCATGTAGCACTGCTACTTGTATCTAACCTCAAATGCCAGAGCTCTCCCATCTGTGAGCTGGATTTCTGTCAATATGCTTATCACACAGAGGAGGGAATTTGATGTGAGGAATTTTAGTGCTTTATACGGACAAGGTCTCTGAGGTTTAGCCCTGAAGAGGCTGGATAATTCTGTGAAGGCAGAATTACACCTTTGTTTTCTCCTCACTTTTAGCTGTGAACAGTGAGCTGTACCCCAGTCATTTTTTTGACACATTTTTCTGTGCTTCTAGAGTTCAGTAACTGGCAGTGAAATCTTGCCTAAGATTAAACATAGTCTTTAAGTGAAAGTATCTGTAGTTTAAGTAAAGGGTCTGTAGGAGTTTGTTTGCTGAAAGTTTTGTTAGCTTGCTTTGTGGTAGCTTCTTAGAAAGGGTTTTATTAATTTTAGGGTACTATTGGAAACTACCTTAAAAAGGTAGTTCATGTTGGGAGCTCATAGTAGTTCATCTGGTAGTCCATATAATCACTTTCTTATCTTCCTTACCTGCCCCCATCATCTAATAAAATCCTTTATAATTGTTTTTGTCTTTGAACTTTTGAGATAGCAATAGCAGTTGGGCCTGGGGAGGTGAATTACGGTACTAGTATCAGATTCCTGGCTTTTAACATACTGTGTCCAATTCTGGAGCCCCCAACATAAGAAGGACACGGAGCTGTTGGAGCAAGTCCAGAGGAGGGCCACAAAGATGATCAGAGGGCTGGAGCACCTCTCCTGTGAAGACATATTTTCATGTATAATTGCATTGCAGGTGGTGTTGAGGAGTCATGTTATCCTCTTGCATTTTGCTTTTAGTAGAGAAGGCTCTGAGCAATCCACCCTGGCTTTGAAGTTAGCCTTGCTGTGAGCAGGGGATTGGAGTAGAGACCCAAAGGTCCCTTCCCACCTAAATGTTTCTGTGTTCACGTGATAGTTTTGCATTTTTTGTTATTATTCTGAGCTTGCTTTAGCCAGGCACAAAAGGTCTTTCCAGTTTTACCTGATTTAATGTTTTGAACTCTGTAATACCTGGTCCTATGGATTTTCTGTATCAGTTTATGTAGGCCTATGATACAACGTATTGGACAATCCAGTATTTGTCTTTAGTAGCTATGATTATTTTACCCTAGTTTTACCCTACTATTTCCAATTCCTTTTTTTGATCAGTGAACAGTATTTGCATAATCCAGTCCTACTTTCATGAGTATGTGTGACTACTTAAATTCTTAGCTGTTTACACTGTCAGATGCTGGACCACTCAATGTGACTTTCTGTCTTTATGCTGTTGAACAGATTGTAAATGAAACAAATTTTATTCTTTTTTAGCTGGTATGTTTTCTTGGGAGGCATGCTTTCACCAGTGCCTCCAGAAGAATCCTTTTTTACAGTAACTGTTCTTAAATTGGATATCTGTTATTTCAGAAATCACATTATCTCTGCTGCTGCCATTAATTGCCAAATTGTGTAGTATTTAGTACATATTAAAGGTTTAGCAACGTTCAGTTCTCAGCTGGTAGCTGGTTTATAGACCTTATTTTTCCCAAATGTTATTCCTGCATGGATCATAGCATTTTTAAAGCTTCCAGGTGATTTTCTTAGTCTCCTTCTTAGGCTGCTGTTCTTCTCAATCTCCTACGCATGCTGAGGTGGAGGACATAATCTTTCTGCCTGTTCTATACTCTTGCTTACTTCCACACAGAGTTCAAAAGTGTTGCCATCACTTTCAAATTTTCTACCACTGTGCATGGCACCTGATGTTCTCAATTTTTCTGAACTCTACCTTCACCCAGGACTAAGGATGTGCATTTCATCTCAGTGACCTAACATATCCCAGAGGCTATTTGTAAATAGCCACTGACTGTGACCATTGTGGCCTCAAAAACACTTGAAAAAGTTTGAAAATTAGATCATTCTTATGCAGTTCTGTACCCCGTGTTTCACAGGAGGTCTGGTTGTGAACATGACAGCTGCCGAAGCTATGTGAATGCAATTTGAGTAAGCCAGTACTCAGATATAATAATAATAACAACAATTTATTATTATTATTCTATTTTTATGCTGTCATTTTTCAATGAAATCCCAGGCATAGTGCAAATTCTATACTGCTCAACTATTTTCTTAGGGTAATAGACTGGATCAAGTTCCTGTGACCTGTCAGCAACTTTCGTATCATTGACTGTCCCTTCCAGCCCCTAATATTCTGTGGTTCTGTGACCACACAGTAATGTTTACATGCCTTCAGGCTCCAGCAAGGTGGGATACTGTTCCAGTGGCCTCAGAGGTCCCAGTTAGTGACAGCTGATGGGTGGTTTCTGTTTCCACCACTTCTGCTCAGAAAGATAGGTCTGGCTACAGGAGTTGAATGCACCATTAGTCTCAGCCAGTCATCTGTTTGTATAACCTGAAGGTGGTGTGCAAAATAACCATCAGAAATGCTGTTATGTGCATCTCTTTCCACAGCTGTTGACAATGTGTATGTCCTTTAAGATCTAACTCAAAGGGATGTCATCACCCCTGAACTTGGAATAGAGTAGCAGTATGTACCTCAGCCTGCTCTCAATTTAAGGCATAGGTAATTAGGTCTTCCAAGTGAACAGGATCTACATAGAAATAAGGGTCAAATGCCTAGTAAAGTCAACAACTAACTGGAAATGGGAACAGCTCTGGCTTCAGGGTAATATCCCAGTATGCCCTGCTGCTGTGGTGACTGGTGGAGATGCTCGATGATATTCTGTTAAGTGAGAACTAGTTATTTTGTGTGGCTTTGGGAGAGAAGTAAAAAAATAAAATGTTATGCATATCCAGATATACATTGTTTTATTCAGAGAGGTAAAAGTGAGAGAGGGGAATAACGAAAGTGAGAGGAAGTACATGAGTAACTACTGTAGGCCAGACTGCATGAGCCACCAACTAGGCAGCTCACCTGCTACAGATCCAAGTAGCAATCTCAGCTAGAGGACTTGCTGCTGTGACCTGAAGGGCAGCAAAGGCCACGTTCCTAGGCAGTGTGAATATGCTGTACAACCATGACATGCATCACCACAGCTTTGAAGGCACAACAGTGATAACAGCTCTGTTGCCTAGCAGCTTCAGAAAGCTGATTCACTCTTTTATAGCTGTAGAATGAGAGTGGACAAGGTTCACTGAACTCCCTCACATCACCACAAAAGCACCACAAGTCAGCTGGAGCTTTGAGATGAGTCTGCCCTTGCCAAGGTCCTCTGAAAAGACTAACAAACTATTTAAAGTAAAAACCAAAACAACTGTTATTATCATACCAACCAAAACTACTGGTGAGTTTGCAGGCAGGCAGGTTGGAAAGGAAAAGTTTCCTGTTTTGTTGCCTGCTGTGTCCTTGCTGGATGGACCTATGCTTTGAAGTGTGATTCTCACCATCTCAGAAGCAAAATTGCAGAAAAATGTGCCCACTCCCTCTGATTTCTTGGAAGGTTATTTCCATTGCTCCTAAGGCCTAGTTCCTGGCTTCTCTGTGCTTGACTGGGAACGTGCCAGCTCCTCACTGTGGGTTTCATGCTGTCATTTCCTGTAGCTTTTTTTCTCCAGGTGGGTTTGATTATCTCAAAGAAAAGGCACAACTACCTTGTCCCTGTGTGGGGTTCCACCTGACTTATCTGTCAAAGGAACCCATGCAAACAGAGCAAGTATTGCCCATCACCATCAGGCTCATTTCTCAGGTTCTCTGTAAATACTGGAAGTATATATACTGAACACACCACATAAAACCATAACTTACACCATACAAAGCCCTTTGCCTTGAAAAAAATAAATGAATCACTTCCATTTACAATTTCTCCTTTGCAATGTATAATGTAGTGCAAAAATAACATCAGAATGAACATTTGCTTTATCTGTAATATGACTTCAGCCCAGAACTCTGAACTCTTAATATGCACCATTTGATTTTCCACTCCTGTCCTTTTTGCAGTTATTGATATTGCTAGTGGGTGCTAGCAAAACAGATATATTCAAAACAAGTGTTCCAAAATACCGAAGTGAAATGATTGACTGTCATTATCCCTCACCTAGTAGCATCTTTTGTGACCCCAGAACTGTTTTCATGTAAGAATTTAATGTGGCCAGACAGTTCAGAGAATGAGCAGGCAGTAGAACCTGGGTTTGATAGACAGGTTTGATAATCAGTGCACTGGAGCTCTGTGACTCACATGAGCACCTTATCTTCCTGTAAGAACCTGAGTACAAGTTAAATTGGAAGGAGATGGGTGGGATGAAGACCTATGTGCTAGTGCTCTGAGGGACACATAATGACATAATGCATGTGCTCCTCCCTGACAATAATTGATGGATCATTGTGGGAAAAAAAATGTATCATCCCACCCAGAATGATACTGTAGTCAAGTAAACATCACTTCTGTGTTCAGTTGTGTCAAAGACTCCATGATGATGTGATGAAATCAAACTTCCCTGACCATTGCCAAATGATCAAAGAAATTAAAGCAGCCTCTTTGCTGTTCTCAGATTTAAAGTTACAGGAGAAATGAAGTGTCTGGGTGTCACCACACTCCTTTCATCATAGTAATCTAAATGGTCTTCCACACAGCAAAAGAACTTGAAAGAGTATTGAGAAATGTTCAGTGAAGGGTCACAGAAACTTAATTCTGGAATACTGTCAAAACACCACTGTGGTGCTGCTATTTTTGGCTAGCTGATCTAGTTTTACCTACTGATGGATTTGACAGATGTATTTTCATTGAAGAGAAGCTGTTCATCATACCATGGCAAGTATCAGCAAGATGTCTCTGTTGCCACAGTCTTTCCTCTGAGGCATTACCTAAGAATGTAGTACAGCCGACCCTGTAATGTACAACTGCTGTGAATTCTAAATCTATTCCAGGAAGGTTGTTTGGTTTTTTTGCCACAGAAACCATTCAGTGGTGTGTGTTCTGCTCAGTGGTTTCAGGCTTGGAACACAAGTGATGTATTGTTGCTGAAAAAGATGGCTGTTTTGAGCCCTGAAATTTTTCTTTAGGAAGAGATTTGATGGATTAAAATAGCGCTCTGAGTTGTTGCAAATTAAATGAGAAAGAGATGCACTTTCTAAGCACAGGTACACTGTAGCTGTACTAACTCAAGTGGTCTTTTCATCTTAGTTCAGTTAAGATTCACAGTTAGATTCAACTAAGTTCCCAGTTAAACAGGTTTTCAGTGGATGAACTCCTAACTTTTCCAGTGGAGACAGCCATCTTAGTAACTTGCCTTATTGTTGCCTTCTGTAAGAGTCTTAAAAAGTATTGCTGTGCCTTTCCCCAGGGGTCTGCAGGCCACAGATTGGAAGCCACTGTGCTAAGCTAATGTGAAGGCCAATGAAATAAAGGTCACAGCAGGCAGGATCTTACCTAAAAGGATACAGGGCAAGTACCTGGCGAGCTGTAGCTGAGACAGCATTACTGTTGCGAGCCATAAGCTCTTCTGAGCCTGAGGATCTGCAACACAGTCAGTCTGCTGCCCCTGTCACTGGTTGCCTACCTCTTTAATAGCAACAGTGCTTAAAAGCATCATCATAAAAAGTCTGGGTTTGGTTTTGGTTTTGTCTTGTGTTTTTTTTCCACAATGAAAGAGACTAAAACCAAAAGAGACTACTTGCTGCCTGCAGAGCCTGAAGTAGCTCTGAAAAGACATATAAATTGTCTCAGTTTGTTTTAATCTTATACCTTACAGCAGATCCTAGGAAGAGTAGCCCACAAATGAATGGAGGAATCATAGGTTTTCCTATATAGGCTTCTTGACACAGACCTAGAGAAAGCTCATTTATAGAAAAGGCAGAGTAAGCCTTCCTTAGGCTTCAGAGTTTCACACTGTATAATCAATTCAAAGTCAATCAAGGCAGATATTACAAGGCTTATGTTAACTTTGGATCTTTACTCACAAGGCAGACCAAACCAATACCATTTACTACAGATCTCCATTCAAGTCACACTGAGCTGCAATCAGAAAGATAGCTCATCTATCTCCACCACTGGTTTCTTTATTTTGAATCCAACCTAGCAATGGGAGGAAAGTTGGCTTCCTTTTTCCTAAACTTGCAGTGTTCTGAGATTATTGCGATAGTACTTTTGCTTTGAGGTTTTCATTCACTTAAACTTACTGTTGTGCTGGAATTATTTTCTTCTTTATTGTACCACCAGACTTTCAAGAACAAATCTCTGGAACAAAGTGCCTGTTAGCATATGGGTTCCTGAGAATTACAGAACAACCTTTTATTCTCAAATCCAATGGCTACATCCTTAGACTTTTTAGAAGTCAAGTTACTGACTTACGGTCCTCTCCTGATTGCACTGGCTTTTGGGCTTTTTAAACAACTTTGTAAGAACTTTGTAAAAGGTTTTAAAAGTTTAAAGACTAGTATAAGGACTACTTAAACTTTAAAAATAATTTAAGTTTAAAAGGAGTTTTAAATAATAAAGAATGAAAGAGCTGAAGAACTCTACCTTTCTTGGAGCATGGTGATCTGCTAGATGATCTCCAAGGGTCCTGCGTCTTTCTGTGATTCTAAATTTCATGAGAAAGTTTTCTGTAGCATCACAAAATCACAGTTCATTCAGTGCTAAAATTAAGAAGTCTGGCTCCCACTGAACCCCATTTCTTCTAGAAGAAAGTTTCCCATCCTCTGGCCAAAATGATGACTAGAGTAAGGGTATAGTTCTGGAATGAAATCGGTACAAAGTTGTTTTATCAAAGGAGGTATATTCAATGCCACTGGAAAACTGGAGAGCCAGGTAATTCATCTTGATTGAGGCAGACTTTGCCACATGTGTTCATTAGGAACATTACATTAAAAATCTGAGGCATACATTTTGATTTTGCAGCAGATTCTTTGAGGAAGTGAGACTGTTGCCTAGCAATTTCTGGACACATCATCCTTTCATTAAGTGTTTTATGTAACAGTTTTCCTCTACTACTTTGAATGTAAAGGCTTCACTGAATAATGAAGTATATTTAACAATAGGTCTGTATTGTTAGCATAAATATATTTGTTTTACTTCCTTTACCCATCAGCAGTAGAGTCTGGAGAAACCAGGTCTGACTTCTTTGTTATTTCTTTGCACCACACTGCAGCTGAGCAATATCGAAGCCCCCACCCTGGAAGTCTTCAAGGGCAGGTTGGATGGGGCTCTGAGCAACCTGGTGTAGTGGGAGGTGTCCCTGCCCATGCAGGGGGGTTGGAACTAGATGATCTTTAAGGTTCCTTCTAACCCAAACCATTCTATGATTCTATGAATAGTCAGTGCTAAGCATCTTTGCCCTGAAGAGTGAGCTCAGTCTGGAGGAAGCTGAGCTGAGAAATGTAGGGTTGGATTTTTTCCAGCCATAGAGTTAAAGGAAATTTTAATGCTAAAGGTATCACTATGGAAAATGAAATTTCAATCCTGTATCATTACATTTTTAAAATATTATATTCAGGACATGCATCACAACAGCTTCTATCTTTTGGTGAGACATGCAAACTCGCTTTCTGGTGACACTTGTCAGTGGCATTGCCTTAGGGTAAACTGCTAATGGAAGCTTGTCTAACTCTCAGCCTTCAAATGCAATTATGCGTTTCCCATCAGCGTGTTGGAAGCAGACACCCATGGAAAAATGCTTCTAAAAGCCAGTACAGACATCAGCAGTTTCTTTTGAAAGCTACTTTGCTCTTCTTTTCCTTTCTATTTCAATCTGCTTCAGGATGTGTTGTAAATTCAGTTTTGTAGCATTTCTCAGAAGTTCTTCAATGAAATAGTGCAAGGAGTTATTGATTGTTCCTTTTAGTTGATCAGCTGGGACTAATGTGTCTGTTTCTCTTGTTACCCTAAGTCTTTTAACGTCCAGTGAATGAAATAAGTGTAAATCCTGTGCAGTGCAGGTGTATGCCAGCTGGGTCAGATTAAGGGGGTGGAGTAACACTGGAGATTAATTACATGAAGAAAGAGGAACATAGATAGCATCCGCAGAACTTCCTGGGAGGAGGTTGCTGGTGTGCCCTTCGTTGCACTTGTGTTACCAGCAGGGCTTGCTAGTTTGGAGAAAGTACTCAGCTAGTTTTCAGAGTGGGGCTGCTTAGGAAATATGCTCTAAGTCATGGCATAAAAAGAAAGCCTTCTTTGGCATTCTGTGGGTCCATCTCTTGTATTCCACAGCAGAGTGACCTGGTCTGCAGGATGAGAAGCTAGGAGAGAAGCTGCAGGGTTGTGCTGGGAGTACAGGAGGTGGTGCTGCTGGAGAAATGTGTCTCGCATTCAGCCCATGAGACTTGACAAGCTGAGAGAAATATAGTGACTGAGGCCTTGTTTAAAGTGCATCTTAACCTGTGATTAAAACCAAGGTGCTTAAACTTGTGCCAATACCTGTGTGGGCACTTGTTTCATTTTGAATTGATTAAACATTCAAAGCATAATGAGAACAGTCTTAGCATGGGGGGGAGAAGGATCTAAGTTATTTTCCCTGTCGACAAAACTTCGCTTTCCAGCTTTTCAGTTCTTGTGTGTTAATAACTCCAAAGTGAATATTCTTTGCATTTTATATCTGACCTGTGGTGAGAAAACAAAACTAGAACAATTGTATGGTAAAATACGTATCAAACTTTGGATTCATACAAATAGTATATGCAGAGTCATACAAGCAGCTGGGCTCATGTCCTCCTCTCAGCTATTATTTGCCTGGGGAAGAAGCAGAACCTAGTACAAAATCAGGAAAATCAACTGAGTTTTAATAGCTAAATTAGGGTTTGCAAAATATCACACTTAAAGAACTCCAAATTAATGAGTGCTTGTGCTAGCACAGTCCTTCTGCAACTGGCCTTCCCATTGTGTCTGGCCATCTTTTCTCTTACCCCAAAGTGCTGTGCTTTATTTTCAGGGGCAAGATAATAGTCCTGATCTGGTTCGTCCTTCTGTACACATTGAATGTAAATGGTGGCAGAGAGAAGTGGCCATGGAGTAGTGGGTCTTTTTATCAGTCTAAGATGAGACACTGTGTGAAAAAAATATATTGGAACTGAGGTAGGATGAAGGGAATGTGCAAGGGGCCATGCATTGTTGTTTCCTTCAATTCATCTTAAGTCAGATCCTAATCACAGCATCCTCTTTGCTCCTTATGTAAAGAGGTTAGGCAGATACAGGGCTGAAGACTAGATGCAGCTTCTGTTCAGTGTGAAAGACCTTTTAGCTAGCCAGGCTTTGAGCCCGGAATGCTGTGTGGGAATGGATATTTTACGTTACATTTTGTCGTATTTGAAATGAAACTTGTTTCTCCCATCTGTCTAACAATGTGTGTTTTCTTCTGCCCTGTGAGCAGTGGAGTGAAGTCCAGCAGATGATAAATGGTACCCCGGTCTATATGTACCAGGACTGCAGTGTGCTTTCCGAGGGTGACACTGATCACTGGCTTCGCACCAACTGGATTTACCGGGGTGAGGCAGCTTCCCGCATATACGTGGAGCTAAAGTTTACTGTGAGGGACTGCAAGAGCTTCAAAGGTGAAGTGGTGACCTGCAAAGAGACTTTCAATCTCTATTACATGGAGTCTGAACAAGATGTCGGGATCCAGTTCCGCCGTCCGCTGTTCATCAAGGTCCGTAGCACTGGGTGTGAAGACTGAGTCATATCTTTCTGCTTAAACTAGTTGCATCTTTCAGCTTAAACTAGGTGTGTCTTGCTGGCTGGGGGAGGCCAGGAGAACCAGCATGTGGGGAGGGGCATGGATAGTTAGCGTTGTCCTTAGAATAAACTTTGCCCCCAGTGCCCTCTGTGATGCTCAGAGCAGTGTTTGGCACAGGAGTTTTCAAAGGAGATCAGCCCTCCATTCTGTGTAAGCACTTATTTAACTAGATACCACGTAGGTAAGGATTCTAAAGCAGTGCTAGATGGTTACACCAATTTTTAGAATAGTGAAGCAGAGAGCAAAGGAATTAGATTTGCTAAAGCAAGATTGAACTAAGTGAAGAACAAAATCCAGTTCAGGTCTCTGTGCTCAGGATATTTTACTGTGGTTGTTATGAGATACAGAATCATTTTTTCTTTTTTCTAAAACTAGATGTAGTGTCTTGCTACAGTGGATTCTCCCTTGTGTGAAAGTATTCAGCACCACTATATTTTAACTGCTGTTTTCCCCAATACAGTGCCCTCTTGCCATGAAAATATTTGAATTGGAGTAGGTGCACAAGTCAATGGGACCTGATGGGGCCCATCCACAGATCCAGAAGCACCTGGCAGATGCAGTTGCTAAGCCTCTGTTCATCATATTTGAGAGCTCATGGTGGTCTGGTGAGGTTTCTGCCGATTAGAGAAAAGGTGTCATAGCCCCTGTTTTTAAAAAGGAGAAAAAGGAAGACCTGGGGAACTGCAGGCCAGTCAGTCTCACCTCTGTGACTGGGAAGGTCATGGAACAGATCCTACTGGAAAATCTGCTAAGGCTCATGGAAAATAAAGTGTTGATTGGTGACAGCCAAAATGGCTTCATTAAGGGCAAGCCTGACCAATCTGGTGGCGTTCTATGACAAGGCTACAAAAATGATGATGTAATCTACCTCGATTTGTGCAAGGCATTTGACACTGTCCCGTACAACATCCTGGCCTGCAAACTGACAAGACATGGAATTGACAGATGGACCATCCAGTGTAATTGGCTGGATGGCCACACCTAGAAAGCTGTGGTCAGTGGCTTAGTGTCCAAATGGAGACAAGTGATGAGTGGTGCTCCTTAGGGGTCAGTACTGGGACTAGTTCTGTTCAACATCTTTGTTGGAGACATGGACAGAGGGATTGAGTGTATGCTCAGCAAGTTTGCTGACAGTACCAAGCTGTGTGGAGTAGCTGACACCCTAGAGGGAAGGGAGGCCATCCAGAGGGACCTTGACAAGGCTTGAGAGATGGGTCAGTGCCAACCTCATGAAGTTCAGCAAAGCCAAGTGCAGGGTCCTGCACATGGGTCGGCACGACCCCAGGCACAAATACAGGCTGAGGGGAGAATGGCTAGAGAGCAGTCCTGAGCAGAAGGACTTGGGGGTGGTAGTAGATGAGAAGCTTGACATGAGCCACCAGTATGTGCTGGAGCCCAGAGAGCAACTGCATCCTGGGCTGCATCAAAAGCAGCAGGGCCAGCAGGGCCAGGGAGGTGATTCTGCCCCTCTACTCTCCTCTGGTGAGACCCCACCTGGAGTACTGGGTACAGCTCTGGAGCCCTCAGCATGGGAAAGACATGGAGCTGTTGGAGAGGGTCCGGAGAAGAGCCATGAAGATGATCAGAGGGCTGGAGCACCTCTGCTATGAAGAAAGGCTGAGAGAGTTGGGGCTATTGAGCTTGGAGAAGAGAAGGCTCTGGGGAGACCTTATAGTGGCCTTCCAGTACCTGAAGGAGATAGAGAAAAGCTGGGGAGGGGCTTTTCACCAGAGAGGGCAGTGATAGGACAAGGGGTAATGGTTTTAAACTGAAAGAGGGGAGATTTAGGTTAGACATCAGGAATAAATTCTTCACCATGAGGGTAATAAGGCACTGGAATAGGTTGCCCAGGGAGGCTGTGGAAGTCCCCTACCTGGAGGTGTTCAAGGCCAGACTGGATGAAGCTTGTGCAGCCTGGTCTAGTGGCAGGTGTCCCTGCTCATGGCAGGGAGGTTGGAACCTGATGATCTTTAAGGTCCCTTCCAACCTTAAACATTCTATGATTCTTTGAATTGCAGAAAAGGGAACCTCATTTTTTTTTTTTTGTAATGGAACTTCTATAATCCAGTTTTGTCCTAAAAAGAACCCTTAGACCTAAATTATTTGACTGCTTTTTTCTTTGCAGTTCAAATGATGTTATGAAAACAAAAGAACAGTAAAGACCACCACAAGCAGATCAGAACTCTGCTAACAGATTTCCCTCTCTCCCCAGTGCCCCCTGCAGCTCCTCCACCTCCCCTGCAGCTGGGCCCTTCCAGGTGAATTTGTGCCATACCTTTGCAACTCCTGAAGCTGCCTTGGGATCCCACTGCCAGATGCAGTTGCTGTACAGATGCTTTCATCTGCACAGAGCTGGTAGTGTCATAGAATGGGGAGGGGCCTGCAGTGGAGAGGATCAGTTATCAGGCAGTCTCTCTGAAAAGAAAGACCACTCCACCATCAAGATCTCAGGGAAGAAAAGCCACCCCACCTATAGTCCAGCTCCTCCATAGCACATGAAGTCATGGAAGCCTTTTCCATGTACCCAAGTATTGAAACCATCTCTCTCTCATCCTTTGTTTGCTGAGGCAGTGGGAATATAAGAGCATGGGAGAATTTTTCACCCAATATCTACAATGCTGAAATATGTTGAGTGCTGCATGAGAAGCACCTTGCAGTAGATTATCTGATCTGCATCAAGTACAGCCTAGAAACAGGTATCTGTAATTCACTGGTCAATTTTAAATCAACCCTACATAGTATTGTGATGCTACTGCATACAATTTTCAAACAATGAAAAATCTCACAGAAGAGAGATTTGCTCTGAGGGGCAGTCCCTAATGACCTTTGCCATCAGAGACCCAGAACAAAGGGGACTGTGCAAGACCAGCGAATGACTTCAGAGGTGTTGGAAGGAGATGGTGGAAAGTACGGAGACAAGAAAAGATGCAGACCCTGTTGTGAACACCTCTTCCAAGTGCAAAGAAAGCACTAGCGTTAGAAACAGTTGACCATACAGGCTCTAAAAGGCCGCAGAGGAAAAGGAGCTTGAGGGGCATGGGTATCTCTGCTGCTGCCTGCTCAGGTCTTAATGCTGTTGTCTTCTTCTGTTTCACTCAGCTCAACACTGTGGCAGCAGACCGAAGTTTCACAAGCAGAGACATCGAATCAGGTGCTATGCAGCTGAACACAGAAGTGTGCCCCATTGGGAAGCTGTCTCGACGGGGCTTCTACTTGGCTTTCCAGAACTCTGGGGCTTGCGTAGCCATGGTGTCTGTCCGAGTGTACTACAAGACTTGCCCAGAGGCAGTGCGAGGCCTGGCCCATTTTCCAGAGACACTAGCAGGTTCAGAGGGGCTGACAGAAGTGCCCGGGGTCTGTGTGGAGTATGCAACTGAAGAAGTGGGCTCTCCCCCAAGGATGCACTGCAGCACGGATGGGGAGTGGCTGGTACCGATGGGCCGCTGCCTTTGTGCTCTGGGGTTTGAGGAAAGCGATGGGAGCTGCGTAGGTGAGTATGCAGACAGACACTTGCTGTAGGCCATGGGAGAGCTTCCAGGGAGCTAGAGATCACAGCATCTGTAAGCATAAAGTGGGACCGGGGGAGTTAGTGTGGTCTGTCTCTCTTGCCTGCTCTGTGTGCCTGCCAGGTGTATCTTATACCTTTCTTCCCCTCCTTAGCCTCTCTTTTTCAATTGTCATTTTTCTCCTCATGTGTCAGGTGTAAGACGTGCACACAGCTCTCCACTCCCTCTTGGGCTTCATCCAGAAGCCTTCAGCTCTGGAGCTAGTCTCTGTGAGCTGTGATTGACACTGACTCACTCAACAACTGGTTCCCAACCCTTAAATGGCAGCCTTGTTCTCTCAGGGCAGATAGGTCGGATGGACAGAACCGTGTATTTGTCCGGTGACCAGAAAGCTAAGAGCCAGAGGGAGGCTAGTTTCTCTTCTGTGTTCCCTTCTGCTTGGACTGGGATGGCTTTTCTGCAATGGGAAACCAGGTAAAGCACATTACATAATACTGTCGGTGCCTGGCTCATGTCTGAGGAAAAGCAATTAGCAAACATAGGAGTAACCAGGGTGCTGGAGCCAGAGTGAGCCAGGGTTGGAGCAAGTAGTGCAGGACTCTCCCTTTGCCACAGAGGGGACAGGATCTGGGTTCTTGGGATAACTGTGTTTGTCAGGAAAGAGGTCATGGTGGGTGTTATGGGGAATATGTGTTTCTGCAGAGAGGGAGATAGAAGCACATCTCTGCTGTCGTCAGAGCCATATGGCACAAGGCTAAGGCCTGAAGAAAAAGGAATCCATGCAGTGCAGGGTTAGCAGGGTGCACTCCCTGTCTCTTTGGTTTGTTCTGACTTTGCTCTGCTACAAGAATCCAGTGTCCCGAAGAATCCCCACTTCTTGCTGCACATTTTGCTTGGGGAGCTGGTGAAGGTTGAAGCACAAGATCCTTGCCCTTCTCCAGCAATCTTCTCTCCTTGCATAGCCCAGCCAGTTTTTCCACTTAGGTGCTACAGAGCTCTCCCCGCCCTTCTGAGAGCACTCCCCTGGGAAGGGGCAGGGAAGCTGTCATGTACGGACAGGCCCTGACTGCTATCACAGCACAGGTTCATTCTACATCTATGCTTTTATCCCACTCCACCCATGCACAGCTGCAGCCAGAAGTGTGTTTTGTAGGATCAGTAGGGACTGGGGAGGTCTCCCAGGAGAGGAAGGGAAGGGGGGAAAGCCTAGCAGGGGTAGGTAGAGGTACTTAATGCTTACAGCAATGTCATATTGGAGGATCAGCGAAGGTGAATGTAGGTTGCCTACTAGAGGGTATCTTGGAGTCCTCTCCCTCTACAGTAAAGACCAGGTGTTAAGCAAAGGAGAGGGAATAATCCAGGTCAGAGCTTCTACTTTTTGTCCTCAGAAGATGTAGGACTTCTCCTTCAAACATGAAAAGGGGGACAGGGTGGGGGAAGAAGACCTTCAGGCAGTGTCTTCTGGTTTTGAGTTTTGCCTGAAGCAGGAACAGAAAAAAGCGTAACTACTACCTATGCCTCACAACAGGGAGGAGAATTTGACCTCTGTTACAGAACAGGAGGCAACCGAAAGCCAGAGGCTGAGGTTCTGAAGTAGTTCATTCAACCCCTAGGTGAAATCCCATCCGTATAAAGCTCAGCCATCCTGTGATCCAGGAAAACTGTGCCTGCCCAGAGAGCTACGTCTCAGCCTCTCAAAGCAGACTTCGCTGCTGATAGATCCAGAGCTCTGTGATTAACTTCCCCGAGTGTGTAATTTACTGTGCACACGAAGGCTGGCTGCGCCCCTGGCCTGTGTTCTGGCTGCCTGATGGGCTCTGCGGGCTGGTGGGTGTGCAGCGCTCCCCACCAGCTCCGGCTCGGCGTCTGCAGGCTGCCCGCTGGCAGAGGGCTGGCAGCCGCCCTGAGCGCCTGCAGGGGTAAGGAGGGAAAGGAGGGCCTCGGGCGTTCTCCCTGTCCTCTGTGGCCTGGCGAGCGGTGCTGAGCGGGCCTTTCCCAGACCTGTTTTTCCCATCGGGTCGCCTGTAGCTGGTGCCCAAGGGCTGGGGAAAGCAGGTGCCGGCGGCCAGAGAGCCTGGGTGGGAGCTGAAACTGCCGGCGGCGCTCCCGGGGGAGCCAGAGCAGCCGCTCGGCTGCCTCGGCTCGGGGAACCCCAGGCGAGCAGGGCAAGGCGGGAGGCAGGCCGAGGAACCCGCCTGCCCCAGCCCCTGGTGGGACAGGCCCGGGCCAAGGCCCGCCGGCACCCCGCGCCCCCGGGCGCTCCGGGCAGGCTTCGGGCCGCCTGCGGGGCGGGGCCCGGCCCCGCGGCCCAGCGGCCGCCCCCGCCGCTCCCGCCGGGGCTCTGCAGCCCCCTGCCGGCGGTGCCCGCCCGGCGCCGGGGCTCGGCCGAGCGGGGCGGCGGGGCCGTTCCCTGCCGGGCACCGCAGCCTGCCCGGGGCAGGCGGGCCGGGCCGTGCGCGCCGCTCGCAGGGCGCCGGTCGGGGCAGGCCTGGGCTTGCAAGGCCCGCCAGCCCCAGGCCGGACGGGCCGGGGCCGGTGGGGCCGGGGCCGGCTGCCCGCGGGAGCTGCCTCCGTGCTTTGCCCGGCGCTCCCGGCCGGCCTTCGGGTGGTGCAGGCAGCTGGTGCCTCTGCCCTCCCTCGCACCTCCTGCCCCCCTAGACGCGGCCTCGGGTAGCGTGGCCTGGCCCGGCAGGCTGGTCCCCTGGGCGTACTTGCTCGGATGTGGCCGTGCCGCCCCCTCCCCTGCCGGGTGTGTGGCAGCTTCCCGGGCCTCGGTAAAGCAGGCGCGGGCTGGGGCTGGAGGAACAGGCCTAGCAGCGGCTCTCCTGGGGTCACAGCGAACTGTTCTTGCAAAGGTCCTCAACCCAAATTTCCCTCATTTACTTTCTGGCTGACTCAGCCTGGCAATAAGAGGGTGTGCATAGCATCCTGTATTTGTGGCTGGTAACCACGTTGGGACCTCTGTTAGACAAGTCTGTACCCTTCTGCTTGGTTTGTTTTTCACGTTGCTGTCAAAGTTTTCCTAACCCAAACTGATCCAGTGTCAGGAATTTTTAAATTCTCAATGCTGGAGCAAAATGACCAGAGGCCACAAAGCTTTCCATCTTCGTTCCAGCATGTAGAAGTGCTGTCACTTGTTAGAAGTCTAGAGATCAAAATAATTTTTCTTCCTTTTGCCTATTTCTGAAGGAGATTATTTGATCTTGGATATATTGCCTATTTATGAAGGAGATTATTTGATCTTGCATATCAATGGAATGTCTTTGGGCTAGTGACAGTCAATGCTTGAGCCTCTTAATTCTTTCAACAGTCTTTGCTGTCATTAACCACATCATTGTATGATAGTAGCTTGGAATGACAGACTCATTCCTGAGTAGTTTGGTTATTTCCTGAATAATTAGGGTGTAGATGATGAAATATTCTATAAGCAGCTGGGAGAGGTCTCACGATTGCTTGCCCTTGTTCTCGTGGGGGACTTCAGCTTCCCAGATGTCTGCTGGAAATCTAACACAGCAGAGAGGGAACAGTCCTGGAAGTTCTGGGAGTTTGTGAAAGATGACTTCCTGACACAGCTGGTGAGCGAGCCAACTAGGGAAAGTGCCCTGCTAGACCTGCTTGTTAGTAGAGGTCTTGCGGGGGATGTAGAGGTTGGAGGTTGTCTTGGGCAGAGTGTTGAGCGTTTTCAATTCCTGGGAGAAGCAAGGGGCAGACCCAGAAGAACTGCCACCCTGGACTTCTGGAGGGCAGACTTTAACAGATTTTTGACTTGTTCAGGAGCTTGATTGCCAGAATCTCTTGTGAATCAATTCTGAAGGGTATGGGAGTCCAGGAAGGCTGGACACTCCTCAAGGAGGCAGTCTTGAAGGCCAGGAGCAGACCATCCCCATGTGCTGTAAGGTGAGCTGGTGGCATGGAAGACCAGCCTGGCTGAACAGGGAGCTTTGGCTGGTGCTCAGGGAGAAAAAGAGAATCTATGGCCTTTGGAGGAAGGGGCAGGCCACTCATGAGGAGTACAAAAATGCTGTGAGGCTCTGCAGGGAGGGAATTTGAAGGTCCAAAGCCCAGCTAGAAATCAATCTGGCCTCTATGGTAAAGGATAACAAGAACAACGTCTATAAATAGATTAACAACAAAAGAAAGACCAGAGAGACCCTCCATCCCCAGTTAAACGCGGGAGGAAACATGGTGATGGATTATGAGGAAAAGGCTGAGGTGCTAAATGGCTTCTTTGCCTGAGTCGTTAGTTAACAGGACCAGTTACATAGAGGGAATCCAAGTCCCTAAGTTAGAGACCAGGGACCAGGAACAGAATGACCCTCCCACAATCCAGGACGAAATGGTTGGTGACCTGCTGCACCACGTAGATGTGCACAGATCTGTGGGGCCAGGTGGGGTGCACCCAAGAGTGCTGAAAGAGCTGGTGGGAATGCTGACTGAGCCACTTTCCATCATTTAGCAGCAGTCCTGGCTGACTGGGGAGGTACCAGCAGACTGGAAATCAGCCATAGTAACTCCCATATATAAGAAGGGACAGAAGGATGATCTGGGAAATTACAGGCCTGTTAGTTTGATTTGGGTACTGGGGAAGCTGATGGAGCAGATCATCCTGAGTATCATTATGCAGTACATGCAGAACAACCAGGTGATCAGGCCCAGTCAGCATGGGTTCATGAAGGGCAGGCCCTATTTAACTAATCTGATCTTCTATGACAATGTGACTCACTTATTGGATGAGGGAAGGGCTGTGGCTGTTGTCTACCTTGACTTAATCAAGACCTTTGACAGGGTTTCCCACAGCATTCTCCTAGAGAAACTGGATGCTCGTGGCTTGGATGTGCCCATGCTTTGCTGGATAAAATGTGGTTGGATGGCTGGGTCCAAAGAGTTGTGTTGAACGGAGTTGAATCCAGTTGGTGGCTGGTCATGAGTGGTGTTCCCCAGGGCTCAGTGGTGGGTTTAACATCTTTACTGATGACTTGGATGAGGGGACAGAGTAAGATGGCAGATGACACTTAAGTTGGGTGAGACTGCTTGAGGGCAGGGAGGCTCTGCAGAGGGACCTGGACAGGCCTGATCAATGGGCCAAGGCCAATTGCATGAGGTTCATTAAGGCCAAGTGTTGGGTCCTGCACTTTGGCCACAACAACCCCCAGCGGCACCACAGGCTTGTGGAGGAGTGGCTGGAGAGCTGCCCAGCAGAGAGGGACCTGGGGGTGATGACTGACAGCCAGCTGAACATGAGCCAGCAGTGTGCCCAGGTGGTCAAGAAGGCCAACGGCATCCTGGCCTGCATCAGAAATAGGGTAGCCAGCAGGACCAGGGAGATGCTCCTGCCCCTGTACTCAGCCTTGGTGGGGCTGCACCTTGAGCACTGTGTGCAGGTTTGGGCACCACAGTATAAGAAGGACATTGAGGTGCTGGACAGGGTGCAGAGGAGGGCAGCTAGGCTGATGAGGGGTCTGGAGAACAGGTCTGATGAGGAGAGGCTGAGTGAGCTGAGGCTGTTCAGCCTGCAGAAGAGGAGGCTGAGGGGAGACCTCATTGCTCTTGCTGAGAGGAGGTTGCAGTGAGGCAGGTGTTGGCCTCTTCTCTCTAGAGACTAGCGATAGGACAAGAGGAAATAGGGTCAAGTTGCACCAGTTCAGGCTGGATATTAGGAAAAATTTCTTCACAGAAAGAGTGGTGAGGCCTTGGAACAGGCTGCTGCTGGAGGTGGTAGAGGCTCCAGCCCTGGAGGCATTAAAAAATTGAAGCCATGGTGTATCAGGAGATGGTTCAGTGGTCGTGATGGTGTAGGGCTGATGGTTGGACCTGATGATCTTGAAGGTCTTTTCCAGTCTTAATGAATCTGTGATTCTGTTAAATTGGAAGGCGCTGCTTGCTCCCGCTTGGGATCAATTCTTCTTTCTATGCTCTTGATGCTTAAGTGCTGCAAATCCTTTTGGGCTGTGTACTGTCAGTATCCCCACATGGTTGTGTGATGGTGTTACTATGCAACTTCACATTACTACACAAGGCCAGTTGATCTCACCCAGTGTTAATGGGACAATCTGCCTGCCGTCCCAGGGCAAGAAGAGGGACCAGTAAGAATGAGATGAAGCCACTTCTCTGATGACATTCTAAAGAGATCTCAGTGTACAGGGAGAAAAATGACTCTTCCTGAGACTGATGCTGAAGAGCCTCATTTGACCTGTGTTAGTGGATTTTATTTTAGGTCCCTCAGGTGTTCCTTTGTGTAATATGGTAGGAAAGGCTGGAGTGGTTTTTGTCTTCTGGATAAAGGATCATTTCCTGTACTATGCTCCACCACAGTACGTAATTTGTGTCAGGCTCCTGAGCAAATAGCTTTGGGGTGTTCTCTGTTGGAATATCCTGAGGGATTACACAGGACATTGTAGCCTTTGTAGTGCATTATTAAAAGGGTGATTCCCTCAGTGCTCAAGTTAAGTGCAAGGTGGTAGCCATGGCAGGAAAGTAGCATATGCATTTCTCAGCTTTCTGATCAGCAATAGGTTGTTTCTTTAGTTTAAGAAAATTTGATAGATTCATTTAGCACAGGCCAGGAAACCCTTAAATTCACAGGTTACTTCAACCTGATAGTAGATACAACTTGTAAATTCAACAGGTTACTTCAAGCTAATAGTAATGCAGCAAAACCAGTGTGTCAGATACTATACTCAGAGGAAGTTGTGGATGCTTATTTTTGTAGGACTGGAATTGGAAAGCAGCTGGCACCAGTCTGTGTTGGCTCCATAGCCAGTTACACTCAGTGCTGTTAAGTGAACTTAGAGTTACCCAGATATTCCTCACAGCCCTCCTATGTGATGCTCTGGTACAAAACTTGAAATCAGAGAAGATATTTCTGCTCAAAAGCCCACAGAATCACTTACGAAGTTGGTAAGCAGAGGACTCTGAGGAGTACAAGGACTTGGAGCTAGTATTTGGAGCTCTTATTTATGGTGTGGAAAATGTAAGGGTCAAGGTGGGGACTAGTCTGGGTTTATGTTGAAAGAGGTCTCTGAGACTGACCAGCAAAAATTCAATTTCATGCAGCACCCATGGGGAATGAGATACCTATTCTTCAGTCTACAAGTCCTGTCATAACCTTGATCCTACCTTGAGCTTGCATCTCCTCTCTGTCTGCTCTGAGAAGATGATTGGTCTAGATGACCTTCAGGGGTTTCTTCCAACCTAAATATTCCTGTGAGCTAGGAAAATGGAAGGAAAGCAAACAGATAAAGAAGTGTTCAAGAAGTTGAACAAAACTGGCAGGTAGTTTCTTACTGGTCTTGGTTTGTTGTTGATCTTACGTTGCCTTGTTTGCCTCTTCACAGCCTGCCAGCGAGGGTTTTACCGTCACTCCCTGGAGACTAAACGTTGCCTGAAGTGTCCCCCCAACAGCTTCTCCAATGACTCAGGGGCTGTGTCTTGTTCCTGCAATGCAGGTTTCTACCGTGCACCTTCAGAGGGCCAGAACATTGCTTGTACCCGTGAGTCCTAGATAGAAAAAAACAACAATACCTATGCAGGCTGTGGGATTAACTTACTGAGAGCAGCACTAGAAGGAGGAACTTAAGGATACTTGTGGGCCGAAAATTGGATATAAGCTGACCATGTGTGCTCACAGCCCAGACAGCCAGTTGTATCCTGGGCAGCATCAAAAGAAGCATGGCCAGCAGGTTGAGGAAGGTGATTCTTCCCCTCTGCTCTTGTGAGACCCCACCTGGAGTGCTGTGTCCAGCTCTAGGGTCCCCAGCACAAGAGAGACATGGAACCATTAAAGTGAGTCCAGAGGAAGGCCACAAAAATGATTAGAGGGATAGAACCCCTCTCTTATGAAGAAAGACTGAGAGAGTTGAGGTTGTTCAGCCTGGAGAAGGCTTTGGAAATACCATATTGCAGCCTTCAATACTTAGAGGGGTCATATAGGAAAGATGGAGGAAGACTTTTTAGCAGGGTCTGTACTGACAGGACAAAGGGCAATGGTTTTAAACTGAAAGAGGCTAGATTTAGATGGGACTTGTGGAAGGCATTTTTTATGGTGGGGGCAGTGAGACACTGGAGCAGGTTGTTCAGAGAAGTTGTGGCTGCCTTCTCCCTGGAAGTGCTCAAGGCCAGGTTGGGTTGGGCTTTGAGTAACCTGATGTAGTGAAAGATGTTCCTGCTTATGGCAGTGGGGTTGGGCTAGATGACCTTTAGAGGTCCTGTCCAACCCAAATCATTCTGTGATCCTATGAACAAGGACATGGGAGGATGCAAGATGTTGGGAAATGGGGATGAGAGATCAGAGAGGGAGAGGCTGGGAGAACAGAGGGCTTAGTTGGAAACGCATAATCAGATAAGAAACTGCCACAGTACTTCGGGTATTAGCAGCTGGATCTCATACTTTCTTTCATGTTTCTTGTAGGCCCCCCCTCAGCTCCCCGCAATGTCAGCTTCTCCCTTACTGGCACACAGCTGAGCCTGTGGTGGCAGCCACCCAGTGACCACGGAGGGCGGAAGGACCTGACTTACACAGTCTTCTGTCAGCGCTGCCACTTCCTGTCGTGTGAGCCGTGTGAGGCTGGTGTGGTGTTCTCCCCTGGTGCCTCTGCTCTCACTAAACCTGCTGTGGATGTGGACGGCCTGGAAGCTTACACCAACTACACCTTTGCTGTGGAAGCCCGTAACGGTGTCTCAGGAATGGGACCTGCTCCACAGAGAACTGCACCAGCTGTCTGGGTCTCGGTTGGACATGCAGGTTAGCAGAAGCAGAGAGAAGTTCTTCCTGCTCATCAGGAAAAGGAAGAGGAATCTCTGTGAATGTTTAAGGTTTCTTCATCTTCTCCTTCTGTCTGCACATGTGTTGGTATGGTATAATAAAGACTCTAAGGTACCTCTGCTTCTGGCATGTAAAGCCCATCAGTCATATTCCTTGCAAGTTAAAGAAGCAGTAGTCATTTCCCACCAAGAGTTATGAATCCACCAAGGACTTAGCAGAGGTGAGGAGGATAAAGCCTTCCCTGTCATACACTGGTGTAGTCCAGCCTAAGTATTCTTACCTCTGTGACAGGAAGAACAGGGTCTGTGGCATGGAATATTTTTCATGACTTGGATATTGCAAGAAATCCAACCAAACACAATGCAAACCCTGTTGTAACTGAAAGAAAAGAAAAAAAAAGGAAAAAAAAAAACCAAACAGCCCAACCAAATAACAAACCCAAACTAAAACCCCAAAAATGCTTTGAAAGCATAGAGAAATGAGGATGTTAAAAACATGCAAGTTCTTGACACATTTCTGTAGGTTAGGTTCAAGCTGGCTGATTTGGCTGTCCTGTGCATACTCTCCAGAGTGCTGTGAAATGTGATTATAGTAAAGTGACATTGCAGTACTCAAAAAGCCTTGGTGCTTTCCCCAAGTTCTAATTCAATAATAAAATACAACTTTTCTTCCCGACTCTATACAGGGGCAGCAGAAGTAGAAGAGCAGAGCTACTTCTAGCTGGCCTTATCACTTCCTGGTGATGAAGAAGGGCAAGGCAAGAACAAGGCTTGACTCTTCAGTCCTTGCAGACTGCTGAGAATTTCTTTTTGTTCATAAGCAGCATACATTTGCAGTCAGCTGAGACTTTGAGCATTGAATTTCACTGCACCCTTATGAAATGGAGCTGCATTCATAAATCACATAGGCTAGTTGTGTTACTGCTGCTGTAAGAGCACGAAATGCTAGCATTTTATTTCAGATTGAACGCTTCCAGTGCAGCACTGGATTAAACGTAATTTCTTGGAACACTGATTTTGTTTTGGAGGCCAAACAGAGTTACACTTCCACTGTTGGGGTGGAAGCATACTATTCACAGGACCTCGTTACCCTTTTGCCACTGAGGAGAAAGATGAGGGAGTGGCAGTGGTGATGAGAGTTCCATGAGAGTGTGTGTTATGACCAAAGAAGGAAAGAGAGGAGCTGGTGGAGAAAGGGCCTGGTCTGCATTATTTTTGCACTTCTTCCTGATGTTCTCTGTTCTCTCCCCTGAAGCTCCAGTGACAGTATCCCAGTTTATCCTGACACAAAGAGATGACAGTAGTCTTTCTGTTTCTTGGCTTGCCCCACGACATGGCAGCCGGGCCTCAGTGGAGTATGAGGTCATGTTCTTTGAGAAGGTGAGGCCTACCTTATTTTTTCTTCCCCCTTTTAACCCAAAGGTCGGAAGTGGCCTTTGTGTTCCGTGTGTGTTTGTTACTTGACCCTGTTTGATTTCTGCAGGGAGAGGAGGCACGTTACACAGTGAAGCACCTTCTTGAGCCAAATGTCACACTGACAGACCTGCAGCCAGACACAGCCTACCTGCTTCGTGTGAGATCCATCACACCCCTTGGGCCTGGACCTTACTCCCCAGAGCAGGAATTCCGCACCCTTCCACCAGGTAAAGGACAACCGCTGGTATCTCACCTGGGAGAAGCTCACTTCTCCATCATGTCGCATATTCACATGATACATGGGTCTCTTTTTGTGTTCTGCTAGCTCGCTATAAGGTACAGACACCACACTCTTGAGTTCCTTGTCACCAGGGCCAAGCCTGCTTCTTTGTAAAAGTACAGAATAAGGAGACAATTATCCTGTTTCCTTGCTGTCGTACAAAATTCACGTATGTTTTCCTGTTCAGACCTGATCAGCCTCAGGTTTGTGTGTTGTACTGGCAAATTTCTCACCAGCTCTTCTTGTAGTCCTCCTGAAAGACATTTTGATTCTGGCTAATGTTTCTAATTTTGAGTGTTAGCAAAACAATTACCATGTGGCTCCTTCTGTGTGAAGTTTACTAGTGAAAAGAGCTCCAAGGACCTCACCACTGTATTTTGCAGCTTTACCATTTCCACTCTGTGTAATCCAGTCCCTGAATGTAACTCTGCCTCAAAAGATGTTAAATGGTGCTGAAAAAGTTCTCCACCAAAGCACAAAGTGTAGAAGGCCAAGCTATTGAGGCCACAAGGAAGACCTTTCTCCTATGTCAAGTAACAACTCATACCGGCCTCACATCCAACCTCCTGTTTCCTTGGATTACCCAGAGACTTCTCCTTTATAAAAAATTTTCTATAATGCAGTTTGCTCCTTCCTCATCCCATACACTTCATGGATCCTCCTGGTCCTAGTTTAGAAATACATCTGTTGGAATGATACCTATGAAAGATGAGTTTTATTGTAGTGAAATGAGGACTTGGAAGAAAGCAAAGGCATACCTTAATATAACTAAATGGCTAACTGTGTAAAAGGAATTGTGATACCATGATTGGAATGTAATTTAAAGACAGGGTTGTTTTTTTAGCACCAGGAGCTTTTGGTAAAATTTAAGTGAAATCACAGTACTGAAAGATGATGACATAAATTATCTTTAACCAGTAGAATGTACCACAAAGGTAAAAAAAGCAAAATCTGTACGTTAACATGTTACCTTAGATGTTTTTATTATAAAAATAATCCTGGGGTGCATTAGAAAGGGTGTGGTTAGTCGGTCAAGGGAGGTTCTCCTCCCCCTCTATTCTGCCTTGGTGGGGCCACATCTGGAATATTGTGTCCATCTCTGGGCCCCTCAGTTCCAGAAGGACAGGGAACTGCTTGGAAGAGTCCAGCACAGAGCCACAAAGATGATTGAGGGAGTGGAACATCTCCCTGATGAGGAAAGGCTGAGGGAGCTGGATCTCTTTAGCTTGGAGGAGACTGAGGGGTGACCTTATCAATGTTTACAAATATGTTAAGGGTGAGTGTCAGGAAGATGGAGCGAGGCTTTTTTCAGTGGTGTCTAGGGATAGGACAAGGGGCAATGGGTGCACACTGGAACATAGGAGGTTCCATGTGAACATCAGAAAAAACTTCTTTCCTGTGAGAGTGACAGAGCCCTGGAACAGGCTGCCCAGAGAGGCTGTGGAGTCTCCTTCTCTGGAGACATTCAAAACCCACCTGGACACGTTCCTGTGTGATGTGCTCTGGATGACCCTGCTCTGGCAGGGGGGTTGGACTGGGTGATCTTTTGAGGTCCCTTCCAACCCCTGAGATTCTGTGATTCTGTGAAAAGGACATGTTAGGAAATACTTCCATCAAGATTATGCTTTTTTTTTTTTTTAATAAAAGTTGATCACCTCATCATGGTATTTTGAATATGAAAGGGATTTAAAACAAAAGTTCCACCAAGGTTTCATTTTGTGGGAGTTCTTTGATAATACTAGAAGCATTGCTTATCTGTAATGGTCTGGGGACATTAGTGGAGCGAGCTTTGCAGGGAGAGGCAATTTAAAAAAATCTGAATTTGAGAATTTAGGTCCCTTCATTTCCTGCTATGTCCCTAAAAGCATGTCTATTTTATTAACAAAAGATATTTCACCTTACGAACCTTGACTTTTTGATTTTAACAAAAACGAACATTAGCTCTACCTCTTGATTTCTGCCTAAGCTGGTGATTTTTAATGAATTTAGTAGAAGTCAGCATCAAATTAAGCAAGAATAAGAAGTGTTATTTAGGCTTTATGAATGCTGACCATTGGACTTGATGTTAGGAAACACTTCCAGACACAGTGGTCTCTTTCACACAAGCTGTTTTTTGCTTTAAAATCTGCTAATTTATTGAAACAATTTCTGTAGGAATTTTCTTTCTGGATGTTTTCCCAAATCTATTTAGGGAAAATATTAAAAAATGTAGTTTCTCATTAGATATGGATATGAACACTTTTTATTAATATATTTTTCATTTTTAAAAATAGTTTTAGAAGTTATGTGATATATGGTTTAGAAGCATATACTTTACCTAAAAAGGTAATTCACAGTTTCCTCTGATGAATACTGTGTGGAAATGGATGGCTTTAGCTTTAGAATCTAAATGGAAGAAGACACCCTGTGTTATGTAAATGCTATTCAGTTACAAAATGAAACCACCTGACACTTAGTTTTGAGAAAGGAAGTTCATAAGTCAGTACCTGCTTCTTTCAAAAGTCCTAAGCAGACGGGAGCTTCTGTCAAGGTAATTAGGCAAAGGACCAACCCAGATATAGATGGAGGAGGAGGGTGAAATTAATTTTGAAAACAAGAAGAGAGTCTTGTTAGACTGCTGGGGAAAATTCAGCCTGGAGAGGAGAAGGCTCCAGAGAGACCTTATAGCTGCCTTCCAGTACATGAAAGGGTACTGCAGGAAAGCTGGGGAAGGACTTTTAACCAGGGCATGGAGTGATAGGATGAGGGGCAGTGGCCTTAAACTAGAGCAGGGTGGATTTAGATTGGATATCAGGAAGAAGATCTTTAGAATGAGGGTGGTGAAGCACTGGAACAGGTTACCCAGGGATTTGGAGGAGGCCCCATTCCCAGAGACATTCAAGGTCAGGCTTGACAGGGCTCTGAACAACCTGATCTAGTTACAAAGGTTCCTGCACACTGCAGATGACCTTTAAAGGTCCCTTCCAACCCCATATATTCTACAATTCTGTGATTCCATGATTCTGTGATTAGGTCTTTGCTGTGCCATAGTATCAAGCAGCTACTGAGCAGGAAGAAGGGGCTGATCTGAAAGAGTGAGTAGAGGTGAATGGAAGGGAAGGAACAGCTGTTCTTAATTTTTGAAAGTGTCATGGAATTTACATGGGAAATCAGGCATAGGGATAAATTACTCAAGTAGAAGATGAAGACTGTAGATAAGAGTAAACCAGATAGCCACCAGAAGGTCCTCCATGCATTTAACAATATTTTGGGACTCAAATCTGGTGGCTCTGTGGCCTGGGAGACAAATGGCTGCAACTCACCTAATACCATTGGCTGGTGGAAGCTGGTTGCTACATTCCAGACAAATAGTTGTTGGTTTTTTAAATGATATGGTCTCTGTTTTTTGTTTCTGCAGGCACAGGAGCTCTGTCTGGTGGAGTCATAGTCTCTATTATCTTTGGAGTTCTACTATTTTTTGGGCTGCTTGTAGGACTTTATGTCTTTCGGCAAAAGTAAGTGTTGATTTTTTGAGTTTTGAGAAAGATACGGATGTAGGAATAGCTGAGCTATGGAAGCTTGAGAAATGCCCTGATTTCTCACAGGATATTGGATAGGCAGAGGCAAGTTATAGAGCAAAGAATGTGTGTGAAAGACCAGTGTGCTGATGCAAGATGGAATGAGTCTTAGTAGGGAGTTTTGAATAGCAGGATTGGAGGGATTTATATGTCTGTAAGATAATCCTGGCTGCTGAGGACAGAGGCAAATGTGGTTATTTCTCATTTTTTGTTACAATCCAGCAGTAGCGTACTGTTATAATGACAGATGAATAAAAACCTTGTTATGGTACAAGCTGCTGATCAATTAAGTGAGCAATACATGTATCCAGTAATTTAAAACCGTTTTCCATGTACTTTAGTGGTGGTCTACCCAGATATAAAATTTTACTTCTTTTCTAAATGTCTATAAGGCTGCTGCTGTTTGGTTTTTAGAAGATGAGGTATTGTACTGAAAGTGTACAGAAAACATAAAATCAGTAGAAATTCATCTGTAGTGCAGCCAGCAGAAGGATGAACAAAACTCCCTGCCTGGAAGCAAAGATCCATTTCTAAATGGAAACAAAGCATCACATTTTCTTGCTAGCTGTCCTTTAGCAACTGGGTGCAGTGTCTAGTTCGACTTTGTTCTACCCTGAACTCTGTCACTGACCAACCACGGCAGGCAACTTGTCTTTTTTTTTCCCTTTGCTGTCTGCTGACTGGTTTGTTTTCATGACCATTCCTTCTGTTCCAGGCGTGCTCGTCGGAGACATGCACGGCCAGATTACAATACTTCAGGCTTTGATCGAGGTGAGCTTCAAAGAGGCAGGAGAACCAGAGAGAAGCCTGGAATGGATTGGAAGGAAAGAAAAGAAACAGTAGTTTCAAACCAGACACAGATTTGTTTACTGACGTTGTCAGAATCCCATGGAATCACCTCTGCTTCTGAAGCTTTGCCCTACAAAGCTAGTCCAAAGAGTTGACAAGTTAATGTACCCTTTTCATAGAATGGTTAAGGTTGGAAAGATCATCAGGTTCCAACCTCCCTGCGATGAACAGGGACACCTCCCACTAGACCAGGCCTTTTCCTCTTGTTCTCTTTAAAAATGTGTGCATGGTTACTGGGTGAATATTGGTTTAATAACTGGTGGACATTGTCTTGTCAATCTCCTTTTTAAGAGCCATTCCTTGTCACATAAATCTAGTCTGTCAGTGCCCATTGCCTTTATAATCTTCAGCAAACAGTTTTATTTCCAATCAGGACACAACACATCGATCTAAACACTCATCTGTAATGGATCCATTTACATTAGGAGAGCATCACTGTAGCTTTGCTGTTCTGTTTCCCTTTAACATAGAGAAGGTCTGGTTGAAGCCCTATGTAGACCTGCAACCATATGATGACCCCAGCAGAGGGGTGCTGGAATTCACTAAGGAACTGGATGTCACTTGTGTCACTATGGAGAACGTGATAGGAGAGGGTGAGTCGCTTGTCACTCTCTTAACCTTTCAGTCCTCCCACGCTGTTATTTTGCTACCCGTTCCTGATTTTACCTGTGAGCTTTTGCTTCTGGTTGTCCTCAGGGGAGTTTGGGGAGGTCTATCGTGGGTCCCTGCGGCTCCCAGGAAAAGAACGCATCGTGGTTGCTATCAAGACCCTGAAGTCAACATATTCAGACTCACAGTGGTGGAACTTTTTGCGTGAAGCAACAATTATGGGGCAATTCAATCACCCGAACATTGTGCGTCTGGAAGGAGTTGTCACCAAAAGTAAGAGTGTGTGGGAGAGTCCTCAGATGAGGGCAGAAACTGGCAGGTTTCTCGGGCCTTTGTTAGAGAGGATGCTGTCAGAGAGGCTGGGCTGGGAGAAGCCAGACATTGTAATGTTAACCTATGGCAGAGAAGGAGGAAGGGAGGAGGGAGATGGATTTCCAACAGAGTTATGAGGCAGTATTAGCAGAGGTCTTCTTGGGTTGGTGAGTGAATGAGAAGATGAGATACCATAAGGGATGCTGTAAGTTAGATGTGTGACACAAGGAGGAATACAGAATAATTGGGGGAGGTCTAAGGAAAAGGGTCAGCCAGTTGGGCCAATGGGGTGGGGATGTTTGCTGGGATTGGATATGATTCTTCTGTTTTGAGGCAATGTGGAGAGCATTGAAAAGCAAGAGTAGAACAACTGGAAAAAGGCTGACATCTTCTTGTCTTCCTCAAGGGAGGCCAATGATGATCATCACTGAGTACATGGAGAACGGAGCTCTGGATACCTTCCTTCGGGTGAGAGACTCTAGTATGAAATAGCCTTGTGTACTGCTGGAACTTGCACTTGACCTGGATTTAGGGCCCTAAAAGAAGACTAAAAATAAGATCCAGACATCAACTTGCATCCTGCCCACTAATGTTTCCACTCTCAGCAGCTGAAGCTTGATGCCATCCAATTTGCTCAGTGCCCAGGGTGTTGTCTTTGGTAGTTGAAGTGCAGGTGTCTGCTGGTGATTCTAGAGCCCACCAGCAGTCCCTTAGTGAGAACCTGTTGGGTTCTTTATGCTGTAGTATTGCCTCTTTGCTTGTTCACCAAAACCCACTTTTGCAAGTTGATAAGTAATTACAAGTCAAGCAGATGGATGTCACTTGACCAGGATCTTCTCTCACTTCTTCTTCTGTGCAGGAGAATGAGGAAAAATTTAGCTCTGTGCAGCTTGTGAGCATGCTGCAGGGAATAGCCTCTGGCATGACCTACCTTTCAGAACACAACTACGTGCACCGGGATCTGGCTGCTCGCAACATCCTGGTGACACGGAGCCTGCAGTGCAAGGTGTCTGACTTTGGTCTCTCTCGAATATTAGAGAATGATGCAGAGGGAACTTACGAAACCAAGGTAATCAAAGACAATCTCTCAGTCTTGTAAATGAGCTGTCGTCTCAGGGGGATGGGGATTGGGATTCTGTCAGAAAAGAATGGCAGAATTTCTTCACAATAGGAAACACCAGGTCGGGGCAAGATTTGGATGGAAAAATCTCTGAGGAAAATACATAATAAGGCTGCAAGTCCCAGTTTGGTTGATTCAGAAGGTGGTGCTTTTTGGTCTGGAGTCCATGTAGATTTTGTCTGCTAAGAGATTCAGAGGGATTATGGCTTTGAAATAAGAAACAAAGTAAGAGGTCTGATCTTTTGGACTCAGTGAACTAGATCTAGCTTTGAAGGTAGCCCTGCTGAGATCAGGGGTTTAGACTAGAGACATCTACAGGTCCCTTTCAGTGAAAGTTGCAGTGATTCTAATACCTGGTGTCATTCAAAGTAGGGCTGTGACTGGTGTCAGGCTGTGACTGTTGTCAGGCTGTTACTCCCACAACACTGGTTTTGTGTAGCATTCAGCTGAACAGAAGGCTAAAACTCATTCACTTCCCAAGAATGTTTCTGTTGCTTTGAGAAATTTCTCCAGGGATGATTACATGTTACGAAAGTGAAGTGGGCCTAGTCTTTGAACCACTTTGTAAGCTACTTATGTGAAAGGGAGATAAATCTCACACTGGATACCTGATATCTCTGTCCTTTCTCAGGGTGGTAAGATTCCCATCCGATGGACAGCCCCAGAAGCCATTGCTCATCGGATTTTCACCTCAGCCAGTGATGTCTGGAGCTTTGGAATTGTCATGTGGGAGGTGCTGTCATTTGGTGACAAGCCGTATGGGAACATGACCAATCAAGAGGTAACAGACACTGAGCTTAAGTGCTGATTTAAAATAATGAACAAGGCATGTAGGTCTGCTTTTCG
The DNA here is from genome assembly GCF_020740795.1 of Apus apus. Lineage (NCBI taxonomy): Eukaryota > Metazoa > Chordata > Aves > Apodiformes > Apodidae > Apus > Apus apus. Next base: position 124,506,721 of record NC_067282.1, read on the forward strand.
TAGATATCCCTCAGCCTGTAGTCTTGACATGCTTTTGAACACATAACCACAGTGTCTCCTTGCTAAAAATCAGTGCAAACAAGTCAAGGGCATTAGTTGTTTGGGCCTCTGAACCATGCTCAGGTGTCAACAGCAATGAGTCAAATTAGAGACTGGTTGAATCAGCCGTGGCATTTGGATCTGGAGATGTTTTCTTTGGGTTTCTTTCTTTCCTCTGGCTCTGGGGGGTTACGTCTGGTCTCATTCTAGGTTCAGCACATCTGGAGGTTAGCACATGCTGTTGAAATTATTCGTCAGAGTCTGGTTCCCCTTTTCTCACTGGGTCTGTGCCAGGATCATGTAGTCCTCGTTTCTCATGCACATGTGCCCTGAATAGCAAATGGGAGCTAAGCTAGGGACGTGCAAATGCCACTTCACTTCTTGGCATCCCTTAGGTGTCCTGATCCTTTGCTGTGCTGCCCAAACCCTACTTCATACATGTGTAACCTGCTTCAACCTCTCCCTGACCGCACACTGTACAAAATGGTGAACTACCTGCTCCCAGCCCCACAGAGGCCTCTGGCTCTTCTTTCATGCTCTCTGCTGTTGGCCAAATTTCTCCCTGTCCTCTGTGCAGGTGATGAAAAGCTTAGAGGACGGGTACCGGCTCCCCCCACCCGTGGACTGCCCATCCATCCTCTATGAGCTCATGAAGAGCTGCTGGTCCCACGACCGTATGAGGAGGCCTCATTTTCAGGAGATCCGGGCACAGCTACAACATTTCATCTCCAGTCCCCAGCTCCTCCGGCCTGTCGCAGACTTTGATCCCAGGTGAGCAAGCTCCCACTGGAGCAGGAGAGGTGAGCTGGCAGGTTTTCACCTCTCTGCCTCCGGCAGGAGGAGGGGTAGTGCTAGCAACGCAGGCTGGCAAGAGGCACCTTGAATGTCCTGTATGTGTTGATGATAGTGGTCATCTCTCGTGGTGACAGAGGGCATGGCCATTGGCCAGCACAATCTGATCGCACTGTGGAGAGTGCAGGTAAATTGGCCTAGGCCTGGCAGAGGCTGCTTGCCCTTCAGCTACTATCTCATAGTACTGGCCCTTTAAGGTCGTTGCCTGGCTGATGAGGGTTTTATCTGTCCTTAGGGTGACGCTGCGGCTCCCCAGCTGCAGTGGGTCTGATGGGATCCCTTACCGCTCCATCCCCGAGTGGCTGGAATCCATTCGCATGAAGCGCTACATCTCCAACTTCCGCACTGCTGGCCTGGACACCATGGAGTCCATCCTAGAGCTCACTGCTGAGTAAGGGCAGGCTAAGCTCCCACAAGGCAGCTCAGGCTGTGCTACAAAGAGCTGTGGCTGTTCCTGTGCTACCTGAACAGGAACTCATACTGGAAGGCTTCTCTCCATCCTTCTCTATATAGTTAAATAGAAGCAGACTAGCTTCTTGCCTTAAAAGGGAGGAATCAGCCCAGAAGTACTGGGGTCAGCCCAAACTGTGAGACTAATTCCCTAACTGTCCATGCTTGAGGCTCTTCAGGGGTCTGAGCTGCTCTGAACTTACAGCAAGGGGAGATGGTAGATGGCCAACAGTTCTCTAACCTGACCATCTCCCTACGTTTCTAGAACTTTATAAGATAATTTTCTTGTCTTGAACTCCACACAGGCTAGTGATATCCGGCCCCCCCATCAACCAGGCACTATTCTATCACAGAGCAAAGTCCTGAGCTCTTTAGAAGGAGGCTGACAAGAAAGCTCGAGAGGCACTTTTTAATGGGGCATGTAGCAAGAGGACAAGGAGTAATGGATTAAAACTGGAAGAGGGGAGATTTAGGTTAGACATTAGGAGGAAATTCTTTAGTGTGAGGGTGGTGAGACACTGGCACAGGTTGCCCAGGGAAGCTGTGGATGCCCCATCCCTGGAAGTGTTCAAGGGCAAGTTGGATGGGGCTTTGAGTGACCTGGTCTAGTGGGAGGTGTCCCTGCCCATGCAGGGGGGTTGGAACTAGATCATCTTTAAGGTCCCTTCCAGCCCAAACCATTCTGTGATTCTCTGACTCAAGTCACAAGCTTTACCAATACAACTCCAACCAGGGCAGTTACACAAAACAAATGTGCAGGCACAGTGGAGGGATAGACCTGCCAAAGGGTTGAGACATGGCCCATATCACAAGCTGACATGGACACAGTCCTGACTCAGTGGGAGCACAGGCCTGCTCATGAGGTGGAAGAAGGCAGTAGACTGGGTGGACAGAGGTAGCCATGGAAAGACAGGAATATGTAGAAGTTTCTTTCCCTCTAGAGAAAGGTAGGTGTAGTAGGAGGCACTGAGGTAACAGAAGCTTTCTGAACTAATGCTTGGTAACTGTTTCTGCCCTTACCCGTATACCAGTCCCCAAGGAACAAGAATAGCAATTAATTTTTTTCCTTTTTTTTCCCATTCTCTTCAGGGACTTGAAACAAATGGGAGTGTCACTTCCAGGCCACCAGAAGAGGATCTTGTGTAGCATTCAAGGCTTTAAGGAGTGATCAGTCATTGCACTCTTAAGATTGCTAAGTAGCCATTCTTACCAGGTATCACTTGGAATCATTCCTATGGTAATTGCTTCCAAATGAGTGACTGGGACGAGCAAACAGACAACAACCAGAACTGAAAAGGCTCATGAGGCAACACCACCTGCTCTCATTTCTGTTTCCCCTTTCTTTAGCTCTACAGCAGCCATCAGTAACACTGGTCTTGGAAAGTGTTTTCAGCCCTGTCCTCTGTAGTCCGTTCTGTGCAGCATCAACTGATCCCTGTAGTCCATATACTGGAGTTTCAGACTCTCAGAATATGACATGGAAACATAAGGAGACATACCCAGTGGGTTGGGAGCAGTGGATGTTTTAGGATTGGAGGTGAGGGTTCAGATATACTGGGACATTCAGGGAACATGCACGAGGACACAGACAGCTAGAGACTGGGCCCATTCCCTTCCTGACATGCATCCCTTGTGACACTTCAGTAGGCTTCTGTTTTCCTTCTTTTAAAACAGGAACAAACTATTCAGTCTTTCACAAGGCTGTTGGTAAGGGATCTATGTTTTAATTCAGCTGTTCTTGCCTTAACCACCAACTCAGGGTGGACTTCTCTGAAGAGGCTGGGAGTAGCAGCACACCCTGCTATGACTTGTGTGATCACAGAACCTCAGCATGTTGCCATTTTGCGCATGCACACTTCAGCGGGGAGATTTAGATCTCTCCAGCCTGCTTCATACCTTTACTTGTGCCTTGGACAGAAAACTCCCTAGCTACCTATTTTCCTCTGCCCCTTTTTTAAAGAGAGAATAGTCTTTTTTGTTTGGATAGGGTATTTGTAACAGAAAAATGTGTAGGTGGTCTGTCTTAGTCCTTCTCTGTGGAGGAAATGTTATTTATCAGAGCTCAAGACAGTTATAGACTGTAAATAATATTTTGTAAATAAACCTGTGGGAGAGCAGGCTACATTGGGAGTTCTGTGGCTTATTTCAGATATGATTGGGACCTTTACTTTAGCATATACATAAGTTCTATCAGAGTCTTGGCATCTGTGTTGGTTTGTTTCAGTTAATTGTCCATTTAACTGCAGGCTTCATGAGGAATGCAGTTGCATTAGGGTTAAAGGGTACATAATGTAGCTGGTCACTTCAGACTGTTTTCTCTAAACCCAGTTACAACTGTGTCCCTCCATTAGCCACACTGACCCTTTTACAGCTCCTGTGTGTACCCCTGCGCCATGGGAAGTACTGGAAGCTACTGCTGTAGTTTGAGGAAGGGCATGTGAGTAGCACTTGCTTCTGCTGCAGAAGATACTGTCCTCAAGGAAAAAAAAATATCTCACTATGACTTTCCTAAGATTTTCTCTTCCTGGGAAGAGTATTTCAGTACTTAAGCTAAATCTAGGTTGGTGAAGAAAGTGAATGTGAGCAATTCTGCAATCAGTTACTTGCTGTAGCTCAGTGCTTCCATAACTGTATAATGGTCCAAATTCTAAAGGCTATAAATGAACATTTCTGCTCCTGGGAAGGTGTTGCTTAACTATAAATGACAGAAAGGTTGAGCAGCAGAGATCTGAAGAACAGCAACTTAAAGCAAGAAGGCTGGTTTCTTTTCAACATGAGAAGCAACAGAGTGTACACAGGAAACCAAAGTATACACATACCTCAGCTACTCGAGTCACTGCAGCTGTAGTAAGAGAGACAGCTTGACAAGATAAGCTCTTATTGAGAGGCTTGTTAGTGTATCAGTAAGTTCAGTCTTAGTAATAGGTGTTTTTAACATGAAGTACAGATAATAAAGTAGCTACATGGCAGATATCCAGGGTAGAAGACAGCCCTTGGTGAGGCTGACAAGATTATATAAGGGCTTGTTGTGCATATGTAAACTTCAGCCTATTCACAGATGGTAGAAAATTGGCAGTGGTTGATAGATAGCTCTGCTGCCATTCAGAGGGACCTTAATAGGTGCAAGAAAGGGGAAGAGAGGAGACTCACGAAGGTGAACAAAGGGAAATAAATGCAGAGCCCTGCAAATGGGAAGGAACAGTCCCATGCCAAGTACATGCTGGGTGCTAACTGGCTGGAAAGCAGTTTGGCAGGAAAGGACCAGAAAAGGTCATAGTTAACACCAAGTAGCACTTGAGCCAGTAACATGCCCTTGAAGCAAAGGAAGCCAATGGTTTCTGGGCTGCATTATCAAATGCATCCCCAGTAGCTGAAGGCAGTAGATTGTTCCACTCTCCTCAGCATTGGTCACACATCCAGAGCATTGTGTCCAGTTTTGGGCTCCTCAGTACAAAGACGGGCACGGAACTTACTGGAGCAAGTCCAGTGAAAGGCCACTATGATTTTGAAGATATTAAAGCATCTGACATATGATAAGAGGTTGAGAGAGCCGAGACTGCTCAGCCTTGAGATGAGGTTTGGGTAACTCTTACCATTGTGTAGAAATACGTGCTGGGAGGGAGTGAGGAAGAGGGAGGCAGACTTTCCTCAGTGGTAACCACTGAAAGAAGAATCAGGAGTTGGAACACATAAAAAAAAAAATCCATATGAAGGTAAGAAAAAAAACCCCAAAACAACTTCCTGTGAGAATTGTTAAACACTTTGTGGCTGTTTGGACAGTTTTCTATCACCTAACCACACTCAGGAGGGGGGAAATAGGGAAAAGGAAAGATGACCCATGGGTGAAAATGAAAGATTTAACAGGGTAATAATAATGAACTAATATTAATCCCAATGCTAACAGAAGATGCAGAGTTATACTCTGCTCCAGACAGTGGTCACGAGCTGTGCGCTGCTGAATGCCCAACACTTCCAGCACAACAGCTCCAGCAAGAACACAACTCTCACAGGAAACAAAGGAGTAGGCACAGGATGACCAAGATGGACAGGACCTTTTTGGGAAGACAGCCATAGCAGAAGTTCCAAACATCTCCACAAACTTCATGATTTATAGTGAGGATGACTTTTATGGTATGGAATATTTCTGTTGGCCAGCTTGGGTCAGCTGCCCTGGGCTTTGCCTCTCCTGGCCCTCTACACCTGTATGGTTCAAAACTACTCTCGACTTTGGTCACTATGCAAACATGCACACCAGAGCGTCTTCTCTCTTTTGTTCTCACAGATTTGGACTCTGCAACCTCTCAAAACTACAGTTTCTCAAAAATTATTTTAGAATTCTGTGCTAGCAAAACCAGGACGCACTGGAACATGTTACCCAGGGAGTTCTTATCCTTGGAGATACTAAAAAATCGAAAGGGTACATTCCTGAGCAACCTGCTCTGAGCAGGGAGGTCCCTTCCAACATCAGCTGTGAGGAGCTGCTGAATCAGCTGGCCTTATAGCAAAGGGGCTGCTCAGTTCCAGGTCCTGACATACAGCCAGCAGCAAGCCTGAGCATGTATTCCCAAAAGGCACTCAGGCACACAAAATATACATGTATATGATGTGTATACATGCACATGTATCCACACACACACTAGGACTGGCCTGAAGCAGAAAACACAGCAGTCATGCAAGCACAGCACAAACAGCTGGATCCTAATCCCTACTCTGGCTGATCAGGATGAACCTGTTAGGAAGAAATATATTACATATATACTATGGATCCCTCTAGTGTCTAAGACAGTAGCTAGAGCCTAAGCTGGTCTCAGTTACTGGCACCAGAAGACGAGTCCTCAAGGCCTGCAGCCCCACCCCAGGGGTGTGCACTCAGATGCCTCATGTGCTGGCCCACAGAAACACACACGAGGCCCCCAGTAATTAGCCTCACATTGGCTCTGCCCAGCTGCTGGCCCCAGGATTCTCTGGTCTCCCACTCACCTCATACACAGATTGAAACTCTTCTCTGGTAGCTGGTCCAGGCTTACCAATAGCTCATTTCCAGACCCAAGGCTTGAGCGCTCTAGCAGCTGACTCTCAGACCGGTCTTTCCAGCACCCTGCCAGACCCACAGCCATGCCAACTCATGGCTCTCAAGTCTAAGCCTCCTCACTCACCAGCTACTCCGACTCAATTCTCTCTACGGATGACGCAGGGGTACACGCACCCATCCCATCTGCATGCACTCAGGTATTTCCAGTTGCACTCAGACCTCCCCATGAACTGAAGTCCTTTCAAACAGGGACAAAAAGAGTTTAGTAAGAAGGCAGGACAGGCTGCACTGATGACACACAGGGCATGGCCAGGCAAGCGTACTGTGTACACACAGCCAGCCCCTTCTGTGCCCTTTTCCCCCTAGCCTTCCCATTCTGCTTCTTCTCTTTGATCCCTTTTCCTGCCTTTGATCATGCCCTTACACATCCCGTAACAAGTGTTGCACTGTCCCCAAATGCTCTTCCCCTACACTCCATGACCCTCGGAGGGAGTAACCTCCTCTTAATCTGCCAAGAGCCCTTCCCCTTGACTCAGTTGGACAGGTTTCACACCCAGACTCTGGGCCATAGTCCTCTGATAGCTCTGGGAGGAGCTGGGTTAGCAAGCTTCTCCCCTCCCTCCCCCTGTTTCTTTCCCCTGTGCTCCTTAGTGCTTGTGGGCACAAGCTTGTTAATCACATCATCTAGAAATAACCACTCAAAACCATGCCTACAAACCAGCATGAACTCAGGTAAGAAAAAGAAAGCAAGAGTAAAATGTATTTTTTCTTTGCTCATCATATAGGAAACCTCAAAGCATTTACTGATCAGTTTGCAAGGAGGCGTTCAAGGCTTCCCCAAAACTGGCAAAAGAACAAGAATAGGTTTCATGTCTTTGAAGTGTAGAAACATTGATGCTTACCACAAAGAGGAGTTTCACCTGGAGTGACAAAGACAGTACCATGCTTAAAACCATAAAGGACAAACACTTTCCAAGTAGCAATAACTAAGGCAAAGCAAGCAAATTTACTGCTTTATTCCAGTCTTATGCAAGTGGATTGTAACAACCTGCCTGCCAGTGAGCCCATGGAGCAGGCTGCCACCTTGCTGTGCAGAAATGCAGGTCTTCCACTGCTTTCAACCAGAGCTGCTCTTCAGGAACAGAAAAGCAGGAAACTAAACAGTCTGAAGAGGAGACAAAGAGGTGGAAAAAGGCCAATTTTGGACTCACCATCTCTGGAAGCTGGGTGTAATAGCTACGATACATACATTCTCTGCTGATTAAGACAGCAATTGTTATGGGTAGTTGAACAAATACAGTAGACATGTTAATGGAAAAACCCCACATTTTATTGAATGCAAACAGTGGTTGGACAGTGTAGTTATTCGAAGGTTTGTTCAGTTTGAGAGTTTCTAGCTCAGGAAATGGGGCTCAGTGCAGTTACACTTGAAGCCAGACAGTACATTGCAAGTACACTGTATCCTTCACTGACAGCAGTGAAAGAATCCCTACTGGAAGAGGGAGATGTTCCTCAGACTGCTGGATCCTCATCTATACACTGGAACATCGTCACCACGTGCTGCCCATCCTGCTGACAGTCTTAAATTGTAAACATGTGTTCTTTGGACTGCTTTGCTACTCTGGTGCCCAGCCTGGCTGCCCAGAAGCCACACTGGGAAATAATTCATTGCAGGGAGGAAAAAAAGATTTAAAAAAAAGGTTCCAAACTCAAGAAGACAGTAGGCTTCCAAAGATTGCCAGATTGATCTGGCTAAGGAAAAAAAAATGACAATAGTCAGTAAAATCCATTACAGCCAGAAAAGCTACAGTAGGTTAGCTTTTTTCCTGCAATGGTAACAGAGATTCCCAGTACGTTCTGCCTCCACACTCTAACCCAAGAGGGAGAGGGAAGAGGAAGACATCCTGATAATGAGGTGACACAATAAAAAAAATATGAAACTGAAGACAGAAGTGGTACCCACATGGAGGCTTCCACCTTCTAAGGTCAAATCATCATTCTTGGCTCCATGGAACAGAAGAATGCTCAGACCTTCCCAGCATGTGCCACCAGGTTGCTCTTTTTACTTCCACCAGGCAGTGGTGGGAGATCTGGTCCTTCTCCTCCAGAATCTCGAGGGAACCAAGGTGGTGCACTCTCGTTGATTGCACTCCCATTGATCATAGCCCCCAGCCTGGAAAAAAAATTGTGGCCAGGAAGCAGTGACAGGAGAAGGCTTGTTCTTGGTGGGTGTGCAGAGCGAAGTCTAGGAACTGTGAATCCTACATGAGTAAAGAACTGCACTGGCATAGTATCCATTGGGAGCAACCTGCCTGGTCAGGCAGAAGGTCAGGACAATGCAGGGGAGGGGAGAAGTATTGAGTGCAGGGGTCTCCAAGCTCCTCAGCGTGCTGCTTTGGCACGAACAGTGTGACATTTGATACACAGCACATGCCCATCCAGCGGGAAGCACCCGTTCTCATTTGCTTCAATGGACAAGGGCTTCCCACAGTCCTAAAGAGGGAAAGAAAAGTGGGAGGGTGCTCAGTGACAGCCAACAGCAGAGTGAATGCATTCAATGCCCCAATGGATCAGAATCATAGAACGGCTAGGGTTAAAAGTGACCTTACAGATCATCTAGTTCCAACCCCCCTGCACAGGCAGGGACACCTCCCACCAGACCAGGTTGCTCAGAGCCCCATCCAACCTGCCCTTGAACACTTCCAGGGATGGGGCTTCCACAACTTCCCTGGGCAACCTGTCCCAGTGTCTCACTACCCTCACACTAAAGAGTTTCTTCCTAATGTCTAACCTAAATCTCCTCTCTTCCAGTTTTAATCCATTACCCCTTCTCACTACATGCCCTTGTAAAAAGTCCCCCAGCCCACTGCTCTGTCTATGATGGTGCTAATGGGAGATACTACTTTTGAGGGAAAAGGAACTACTTTCTGTGATCCCAGCATGCTTCCCTGGTATACACAGCTGCTGGATTAGGGATGTCAGAGATAACAGCCCTGCATAGTTCTTTTTCATGGACCTGTAGTCTCTCAATGTCCTAATCTTTTTCTGAACCTGCTTAAAAAATGCTCCAGATTAATTCAAAACAACCTTAGTCTTTGGTCAGAATAGACAACAGAGGTGCCCAGTTGCTGGTGATGTGCATGGGAGATATGGGAGGAGTGAAACCACCAGGCTTACCTCACACTTGTAACATTTCATGTGGAAATTTTTCTCCAGTGCCACCACACGCACTGTCTCATCCTTTCCAGGCTCTGGCATGATGGGCTCACTACAGACTGAGCAGCGTGGAGCATACTTCCTGCAACCCACAAAAGCATGGAGGAGACCATGACCACGATGGTGATACTGAATGCAAGTTTCTCAATGACATACAATAGTATCAGCAGCAAAGCAATAATAAATCCCAAAGAATTTTAGATGGGAGAAGTCCTAGTTGCTACAAGGTACATTGTTGACTCATTTTTAGCTTCATGGCCAGCAAATCACATGAGCAACCCAACCTCACACTGCCGCAAAATTAAGCAGGTGTGAGGGAATCTGCCCTCTTTCAGACACCACATGCACGTGCTCTCTCTATACCTGTGGTAGTCATCCACACAGTGAGGCTGGTTGGCCTGGTCCACAATAAAAGAGGTTCCTTCCAGAGGGGTATGGCACATCACACAGGTGAAACACTGGGGATGGTAGGAGTTACCAGTGGCCTTCAGCATCCGGTCTGTGATGGTCTGTTTGCAGACACTGCACTTTTCCAAGGTCCCCTGAGCCCAAAGAAAACAAGACAGACACATTAATCTCCCTCCCCTGGGAGATTACACCACAGGTAAGATGGAAGGAGGAAGGGAAAGCAAGGGACAGCAACCCTAGCACGCTCAGCTCTACCCAGGAGCTCTCAGCTCAGTGACTCACAGCATAGCAGTCCTCACAGAAGGGCTTCTCATCCACGTTGTAGAACTGCTGCCCCTGCAGCTGCTTCTCGCATTTGAAGCAGGTGAAGCATTCCACATGGAAGAGGCAGTCCAGTGCTCTCACAGCTGGCTGGGTCCGTGACAGGGGCTTACGGCAGAAGCCACAGAGCTCTGTCAATGGAAGGAGAAAGGGATGAGGAGAGAGGAAAGCCCACCACAGTCTTAGTCCTACTGCTGTTCACTGATGGAACGCACCAGAAGTAGCAGCCTCTGCTGGGGGCGGATGCTCCATATCCTTCATTAATTTCTGGGTCAACATCTCTAGCTCTTCTACCTCCTTCATGGTCAGGCAGGAGTTGCCCCTAGGTGGACCTCCACTGGAGCCTGCAGGTCTATGCTGCAGGAAGAGGAAACAGTCAATCCCAAAGGACACATGCACACAGACTCCCCCTCCCACGCTGTTCCTAATAAATCTGCTTCTCTCACCTTTACTTCTCCTTTCTGTTTCTCTCTAGGAAATAATCTGCCATCCACTGTGCTTGCTTCTTTGCACCTTTACATCAAGTCCTATCCCTTTCCACCACTGCCTCTAGTTATATCTCTCTTTCAGATGATTAACAGCTTCTCCTAGCCTGGAACAGACCTCATCCTCCAACTTCAATCCCAGTCTGTCAAAAGGCCCTGGTCCCCATGGCTCTACTCCTTACCGTATCTTTTGCAGCTGCAGGTTGTTCTGTGGGACGCAGCTTCTCCTGAATTTGGGGTCTTTCCCTCTGCTGGGCATAGGTGAAATTGGGAGGCTGTGGTTGAGAGGAGGGACCTGAAGGTGAAGGGGCTGTGAACTGAGCCTGAAGGGAGGTAGACCTTGCAGAGTTTGGGTAAGGCCCAGGAACATTGGCACCTGATTTGGACCCAGACTTAGGAGAGCCAGAAACAGCAGGTGGGGTGAATTTAGGGGTAGGCTGAGCAGGAGGAAGAGATGGAGGTGGAGGGACTGGTGCTAGAGGCTCCTTGTGTTGCTGTGGGGCTGCCCATGGGGTTGGGGAAGGGGTCAAATCCACCCCAGGGGACTTGAAAGGTAAGCTTCCACTTGGCTTTGGAGTGAACTTGGAAGGAAAGGAATGAAAAGTATCTCTGGGTGCAGATGATATCTCCGCAGGGGCTTTTGGGGCCAATGGTTTCTCCAGAGAACCTGTGGTTCCTGAAGATCCCTGCAAAGGGAAGCAGAAGAGAGAAACAGGCAGTGATCAGCAAGGTGGAAGAGAAAATACGCTGTCTATAGCAGTACAGTCAGCAGCTATCCCAGACCCACAATGCTAAGAGTTCCCACACTGTGCCACATTCAGCAGTCCCAACAAGTTGCAAGATCTATGCTGTCTGCTCCTTCATGTACACTTTCATGCTATGGCCTATCCAGACATTTTAATTTTCAGTAACACCCTTCTCACTACTGCTGTTCAGCAAACCCATCATCTCTCCTTCCACCTGTGGCATTCTGGAGAGCTCACCCGGGATTTGAAGGGGTCATTCTTCTCCATGTCATCCAACATTACGGACAGTGTGTCAATCTCAAGATCAATGCTGCTCATCTTGCCACGTACCTACACCACCATTCACGAGGAGAGAGGGAGCAGAGCACATTACAGGAACTGCCAGAGAACCTGGTGTAATTCCCCTTACAACAGCAGATTTTGACATTGTGGACTGCAGTACTGATCTGTTCCTTGCTTTGAGTGGGTTCCTTGCTTGAGCAAGATGGCAAGGATGAACAGAGCACAGTCTCCAAGGTCTACAAACAGTGGGAAAATACACAGCCCAAAGAAACTCAGACAGATTTACACGGGAAAGGACATATGGAGGTTTCAAGTCCAATTCCCTGCTCACAGCAGGGCTTCCTCCCAAGCTAGTCCAGGTTTCTCAGGGCCTCGCCCGGGTGATTTCTGAACATCCCCAAGGATGTAGATTCCCCCACCTCTCTAGGCACCTGTGTTGAGCCACCCTTGGAGGGAAACAGGTTTTTCTTCTGTCCAACAGGTATGTCCCTTGCCGCAACTTGAGTCCATTCTCTCTTGTTCTCTCGTTGTGCCCCAGTAAAAAGAATGTGTCCTCTCTCCAGCCCTCCTTTAGGTACTGCAGATTGCAGTTAGACCCCTGCCTTGGCCTCCTCTTCTGCAGGCTGAGCAAACCCAGATCTCACATCATTTGCTCCAACCCCCAATGACCACTTATGACCCTTTGCTGCATTGCAGCTAGATCATAGAATCATAGAATCACAGAATCCTAGGGGTTGGAAGGGACCTCGAAAGATCATCTAGTCCAACTCCCCTGCCAGAGCAGGGTCACCTAGAGTACATCACACAGGAAGGCGTCCAGGCGGGTTTTGAATGTCTCCAGCGAAGGAGACTCCACAACCTCTCTGGGAAGCCTGTTCCAGGGTTCTGTCACTCTCACAGTAAAAAAATTTTTTCTGATATTCACCTTAAACCTCCTATGCTCCAATTTGTATCCATTACTCCTTGTCCTATCACTGGTCATCACTGAAAAAAGCTTAACTCCATCTTCTTGACACTCACCCTTTACGTATTTGTAAACATGGATGAAGTCACCCCTCAGTCTCCTTTTCTCCAAACTAAAGAGACCCAGCTCTCTCTGCCTTTCCTCATCAGGGAGATGTTCCATTCCCTTAATCATCTTTGTGGCTCTGCACTGGACTCTTTCCAGCAGTTCCCTGTCCTTCTTGAACTGAGGGGCCCAGAACTGGACACAATACTCCAGAGGCGGCCTCACCAATGCAGAATAGAGGGGGAGGAGAACCTTTCTTGACCTACTAACCACACCTTTTCTAATGCACCCCAGGATGCCATTGGCCTTCTTAGCCACAAGGGCACACTGCTAGCTCATGGTCAACTCACTGTCCACCAGGAACCCCAGGTCCTTCATCTGCAGAGATGTAGCCCAGCCAGTTGACTCTAACCTATGCTGGTCCACGGGGTAGCAGCATTTTCTGCTTTCCTACATCTCAAGGCTTCCTGCTGCTGAGTTCAGAGAGTAGTGAGAAGCTGTCCCAACTCACAGAACAACACAGGAAACTATATTTCCCTTGACCTCACTCACCTGTGGGGCAGGTACTTTGCTCACAGGCTCTTCAACAAACATAGGTGGAGGAGGAGAAGGAGGAGAAGGAAAAGCTTCTTCTGGGGCTGGTGGAAAAGGCTCTTCAAAGGGTGGCGGTGGAGGGGGGAAAGCACAATTTGAGGAGAAACTTGCCTCTTCTCCAGGTGGGGGAGGAGGTGGCAGTGGCAGTTCTATAGGGAATAATAATAATAAAATAAATAAATAATAAAAACCCACATTTTTTGATTACTTCTTACTCTTACCCAGTAAAACCTCCAGGGGATGTCTTGAAGGTATTATAGCAAGTAGTTCCCCAGTACCCAAAGGACCCCAGCACCCATCAGGGTGACTGAACTCCACAGGTAGACTTTCACTTTGTCCAAAGCTATTTGGCATCATATAAACCTTCCTCAGTAGCTACTGCAAACTGTCACTGGGTACAGCTATTGTATAATTGGGAACCTTGCCTTACAATGGCCTTTCCCACACCTTCTCTCTTGCTTTAGTCTCTAGCATATGCTTCTCCTTCCAGTAAGTCACTCAGACTGCTGAACAGGGAGCAGCAGACAACCCAGGACCCCGAAGAGCCTGTATTATTACAGGAAAACAGGCTGACACCTCACAGCTGGCAAGTAAACACCACTAGAAACAAGAAAATACAAAAATCAAGTTAGACAAACTACCCCTTACATATATGAGGAACCTTTGCAATGACTTTTTTTTTTCCTAGGAGATCAAAACAGCTTTCCTTTTGGAAGACAGAATGTCCCCACACACGATACAGATTAGGACATGAGAAATTTTCCAAAATAGGCAAAAGCAGGCAAAAAACACTAGAGTACCTCAGTCTCCTAGAAGAAAACCCCATTGGTCCTACCTATTCATACTTGCTACCAATGTGGAACAGGCCAACAGAGACATTTTCTACTACAACACAGTCAAATAAATGTGAATCCTCTTCCCTTCACTGTTTATGGGAGAAGTTGCTCTCTGTTCACCCAAGCAGCAAAGAACACTGAAGACAAGGAGACATAATGTCCACATCCCATCTGGACACCCACCTCTCTTCCTAGCTAGCCCCAACCAGCAGCAGGGTGAAAGACTACCTTTTTCACTCTTGCTGTTCCATGTGCAACTTTTAACAGCTGTAATGGAATTCTCTAATCTTTAGATCCACATGTTGTCAGACTTTATAAGGACTTCCCATCTGTGACCTAAGGGAGACAATACTGGCCTTTCAGAAAATGAAAGCTGAAATCTCATTAGCTAACGGAATGCATAAACTCCACTGGTATGCAGCACCTCTTCCAAGCCTTCTTATGCCACAGTAATTTTGCTGGGGTGGGGGGTAATACTAGACTGATATTTTTTCTAAACTATAGTTTGGGATTGAGTTTGCATATGCTTGCCATTTGGTTTATTGAAATAAGAAAGAATATTGCAGAAACAAAGCCCTGATCTGCGGTCGTATTTTTTCAGATGCACTAAAAGGCTGTTTTGTGAATTGTTTATACAAACAAAAAGGTTCCCCACAAAGTTACCATATCAGATTTGTAGAATGACCAATACAAAATATAACTTTCCTACAGCAATACTACCTTCACCATCCTGTCATTTAAGACAAAAAAGCTAATTGTTATGGCTTTATGTGACACTGCTGGGTTTTTAGCAAATGCATAAGGAAGGAAGAGAAGGATTGAAGAGATGCACCAAAGAAGAATCAAATCAGATGCATTTCTCTCATGACTGTGTTTTGGTGGTCACCTGTACTTCAGATGTTTTACTGGCAACCTTCACCCAATGGTAACACAGCAGCTTAAGGTGAATGGTTCTTCTGCTAATCTTTCTGTCAAGTTAGTTCCTCCACAAGAAAATTTATAAAGCAGGGAGAAGTGGAGCAAACAACACGCAGTCCTCCAGTCCCACTGTATCTTGAAAAATAGTATCGAACATCCATCCGTCTACTTTTATAGTTCAGGTAACATATTTGTGTCAGTTTGAGACCTCCCAACAGACACATCCGCAATACACACAACTATAGCAGAAAAACAAAGCCTAAAGTGAAGCCTTGGATTATAGACAAAAGACTACAGCTAAAAATGTGCAAGAAAAAGGTCACCAGAGTTAGCTGGTACACTTCTAGGAGAAGCACCAACATGCTGAGGCTCTTGTGACCCAAGAAATGGAAAAAATGGCTTAATAATTTGCCTACTCTGAAGATAGGACCAGCCTTCCTACAGCTGTCTGCTAAATTAGCACACTAAGCTAGAAAACATCAGTGTTGCACAGTCTATGCTAAACAGTGAAAGGAAAGGAATTTAAAACAGCAGTTAGCATCATCTGAACATGTGCCTCCCAACCGAGGTGCACCCTGATGAAATCTTAGCATAATATGCAGCATTGGGCATTAGCAAGAGGTCCACAGGGAAAATTCTGGTGGCCCCTTGCTGATCAGTTCCAATGAGGGAGCCACACAACCAGGAACCTTCTGCTTCTGCTTCTTGGAGGACACAAAACCAACCAACAAAAAAAACCAACAAACCACCACAGGAAAAAAAAAATAAAGAAGAAAAAAAGGAGAGAGGAAGAAAAAGAAAGCCATGCTAAAGCAAGCAGCCACTCTACACAGGAAAACACACCTAACCCAAACCACTAAAAAACATATAAAACTCCACAAGCCATACAAACTCTGAGTCTCACTTCCTGTTTAATGAGACCTTCCACCATTTTTTCTACACAATTATTTCTTCCTCCGTACCTCCAGCAGCAAGGATGGCATGAGAAAGTTCTCTACAGTACAACACAACCGACTTGAGCTGAGAGAAATCAACAAGGAGGAGGACAGAATGATTTGTCATCATCAGGGTCAACTTCTCTAACATATTTGCTCTCAGACATGCTGGCTAGAAACTAACTGCAGTTACACAACTATGCACTCAGGGAATACTAGGAAAAATCCATCACATTCCTCCAGCATCAGTGCAACACAGGATTGCCTTCCCAGATATTTCCTAATGGAGATACTATGTATTTTGAGATCCCTTGGCAATAGTTTTATCTCATTCTGAAACCTGCCAGCCTCGGCAGAAAGAGAATTCATCACCTCCAGCAGTTCTCACGTTTGGCTCAATTACAGACCTCACACTCTGAAAATTTAGAAATGCACATTCATGTTTGATAGGAGAGCCCTCACCTACCTTCTGCCAGAGAGGATGTGCACGCTGATGGAATCTCTCCCACCTTCCCCATCTGAGCACGCTGGGCGCCAGCTCCAGGAGGTGGGGGCAGTGACGACTCTGATGCACCCCCAGCCTTGAAGGGGTTCACCTTGGGCTTAGGGGCAACCACAGGTGCAAACTTCTTCTGTGGGTTGTAGAAGGAAGGAGTAGAAATGTTGATACTGACTGCGGATGTCATGCGGGTCCCCGGTGCACCTGGGGAGGCCATCTTCTCAGCACCTGGCAGAAAAGAGAAGGGAGGAAACCTATATGAAGTCAGCCTTGGGCCAGACTGGACATCAATAAAGAGGAACACATGAAACAGAGGGATACAGGAATAAGTCTGGTCAGAGTTTAAGATGCCCAAGCAGAGCACTTCCAGGATCAGCTCAGGAAAAAGGAGGAACAGACACTGCAGACAGCTTGGATGAGCCAGCATGCTTCCGGCTCACAACCAGTCCAACACTGACTGCAAAGAGGTTCTTGCTACAGAGGAAACCGTGCTCTTTGCTGCACAAGAACCCCGCATGCACACATGCTGGAGAGGACAGCAGCAGGCCGTGGGGAGGAGCGTTATCTACCGCACACACCAAGCCCCACAGATCCTGAGGAGGCTGCACCCACACATCATCTCCCAGCACTGGAATTAGCATTTCCTCTCCTCCACTTACCCGATAACGCCAGTTGGTTCCTCTCGACCTCAGTTTGTGACAGCCCCGGTACTGTCCCCTCTCACCCCCCCCAGACCTGACACCCCCCCTGCATCTTCTACCCTTTACCTCCAGGCCCCTGCATCCCGAAGGAGCAAAGGCAGCTGCGGCAGAAAAAGCTGAAAAACCGGGCGGGGGACGAATTCCCTTCTGTTACATCCCCGGGCAGAGTCCCCAGCTCTCCGGATCTCGCCTCCCCCCTTCCTGCCCCCGGCGAGGGTGACGGCGGCTCCCACCCACCACCCCTCACTGGCTCCGCGGGCGCCCGCTCCGCCCCCGCCAGGAAGCGCCGGGCTGCGCTGTCACCCCGGGGCTGCGCTGTCACCCCCGGGCTGCGCTGTCACCCCCGCTCCCCTCTCCTCCTCCCGGCAGGGCAGCCGCGGCCCAGGGCAGGCTGCGGGATGGGAGGAGGGCAAACCCTCCGCCTGCTGCCTGCGGGCATGCGAACCGCCTCCTCTCCCTCCTGTCCATCAGGCTCCGACAGCCAGAGGACAGTCCCACCAAGCCGGCTATTTCAGAAGCCGCAGGCCTCACGACGACAGCCACACTGCTAGGATCCCTTCAGTCCTGCAATCCATGCCAGAGATCTCATCTGTGCTAGAAATCTCCACGAAGCCAGACTCTTTGTTGCAGAGCCTAGCGTGCCTGCAGTGCTAACACCCCGGCACAACAGCGCTTCCGCCAGCACAGGGGCTCTGCGCCAGCACCTCAGCTTGGCATGGTGAGATCAGTGCCGCTCCACACTGCCAGCCGCTCCCACACGGACACTAACAGCTGCTGGGACAGACGGTCCTGGGGCCACAAACATCCCACCCCTAATTCGGCTGCTGCTGAGACCTGCATGCCCTGTTCCAAGCACTTCCACAATTCGGTGCAGTATGACAAGATGCAAGTGATCTGCAACAACTTCTCCAGGTCACACACGTGTGACAACACAGACAAAGGTCAAGTCTGTGCTGCTGCACTTTGTGTTCCCCGTGTGCAGGGCCAATGAGTTGCATGCACCTTGAGAATCCCTTATGCACCTTTCAAAAGGAGGAAGAGGCTGCAACAGTAAGCTGCAGCCAAAATGTTGTGCTGAGCATCTCCCACATGATCCTGCATGGGAAAGGACCCAGGCAGAAGAGACATTATCCAGGTCTGTCCTCAATCCCTCAGACTTGTAGGGGTCAACAGATTTGCAAGTCAGAAGAAACTGACCAAATCACTCCAGTCTGCAGCTTCCCACTTTCCTGTGGTGTAATGAACCCCTTGGAAGTAGCTCTACCAGAGGTGACAATATTAGGAGCAGAACACCATGGTGACATCACTTCTGATTGTGAACTGTACCAGGGTTAGTCAACACAAAGACACTCTTGGGACATCTGCTGCTCTGCAAAAAAAGTGCTGGCTTTGCTACCAGCAGCTACTTCCCTTCACCCAAAGCAGCCCATTTCCAGCGTGCCATCTCACTTTTCAGACCCTTTCTGTTCAGAGCTGCCTCCATCCAGCAGCTGCACCTGCTCATCCTCACTTACTTATCAGTCCACCCCTACACAGACCAAACAGACTGAAAAAGGATGGCCTTGCAGAGAGTCACCCCTACACACACTCGCCAGCATTGCTCATAGCCTTTAAGCCTTACCAGATGCACATAGCTTATGTGAGTCCTGTGGCTGTAACTGTTTGCAAAAGATATTGGAGAAGAAGTGTCACACCAGTAGACTTAGTCTCTGAATGTTGTCCTCCCACTTTCTCTGAGGGGAGAGATTTTTCTGCCTGCTGTAACAGCATTGAAGATGAGTCAAGCGAACTATTAGAAAGACATGCCCAAAGGACACAGTCAGGATACTTAGTTGCCTCATTTCTGTCTAACTCAAAAAGAGTTGACTCTTTCTAACAGGAGATCAAAGAGAAGAAGTAGGACAGAACCAACTGGACACCTCCAACAGCAGCAGGGACACCGCCCAGGCAGTCCTATGGTGGGTCTTCCACCGGTTATGCACCCAGACAGCTTTCAGCTCTTTGACCCCAAGACACCACTTTCAAAAAGCTCAGCTCCTTTGCTGGGTCAGTGAGAGGAGAAGGAACCCGAGGAGGCAGAGCACTGAGTATTATTTTTCACTTCCATTGGGAGGAAGTGGTTCAGCTTCAGCCACACCAGGAGACCCCGTAAGAGCTAGCCCAGCTCTGTAGTCCTACACACTGCGTCTGTACTTCCCCCTTCCCAAGTTCCTCCCAACTGAGAGGAGTCAGAAGGAGAACTACAGCAAATAATTTTTTTTTTTTTTTAAATAATAAAATGAACAGATCAAACAAAGTTCGGAGTTAACTCCAGAAAGTTCTCCTAGCCGGGCCCAAAGCTACTACCAGCTATGTGAGCTGCAAGGTAAAGCCTTAAAAAACCGGGCTGGGGGAGGGGGGCACTCCGAGCTACAGACTTCTCCCACATAGGCCGGCTTTTCTTCCTCCTCGAGGGTGGGGAGCGGGAGGGGGAAGAGACAAATTCCAAAAAGCAATGCAAACATATTTAAAACGTTAGGAAGCTCTACCACTTTGCAAGACTTGCGTCCTCACTTTCTCAGGGCTCCCAGAGAGACAGAAACTCATCAATTAAACAAACTTCATGCACAAAGAGCCCCAGATTCCTCTCTCTCCAGCAGATCTGGAAAAAGGCTTCAGAGGTGTCTCACTCATCCGTGCGCACACAAAAGAGAGCTTGTCCCAGCTAAACCCAGGCAACTTTCCGTCCCTCTTCCCCACTGCTGAAGCTACACAGCAGCGTTTGTTTCGCTGCCTCCATTTCACCGGGAGGGAAGAACTCACCAGATTCACACACACGGGAACCTCTCTTCTGCAGAAGCCGACAAAAACCCCAGGGACCACGACCAATCCTCAAGAGATTAGGAGTCTAGGTACGAGGCAAGGAACCCCTCCCGGCGGGCACGGCAAGAAAACCCGCACCCTTCCACACGGGCGCACCGTTTCCACCGGCTCAACACCAGCCCCGAGGCTGCAGATAGAAAGAGTTTTGGCTAAGCCAAGAGACTCACCTCTGGGGCCGGGACTCGGTGGAAGGAGAAATGCCGCCCCCGGGCCTGCAGATGGCTGGGGCTGGGGCCGGGCTTCTCTCTCCCCCCGCCCGCCCGCCGGCAGGGGAAGGCAGCAGCAGGCAAAGGCGGGGGAGCTGCCGAGACCCGGCGCTTCCTACCAACTCGCGAAAAAAGCCTCGCCCAGGCAAAGTTGTTTGACCATAAAAGGCGAGAGGCTGCGCGAACAGCTGAGCTCACTCGCTGGGGAATGTGGCGATGATGTAAGGGGGGGGGAAGGCGCACACGGCCGGGGGACAGACAGACAGGGCCTGCGGGGGGACAGACGGACAGACAGACAGACAGACAGGGCCTGCCGGGGCAGCGGCGGGAGCCCCGGGCGGACAGGGGGGCTACGGCGGGGTTGTTTCTCTGCCTGCCAGCGATCACGGAGAAAGGTCTGATGGAGTTTCCCCCCAAGCCCTCTCCCACAGCCCCACGGGGGCCTCGCACCGCAGCCGGCCCGCCCCTCTCGGGCCGAGCTCGCTGCTTCCCGTCCTCACAGGTCGCTGTTCCTCTCTCCCCAACTCCAGAGCTGCCCCCAGCCCATGATTTCACTTCCAGTAACTGAGCTGGAGTTCAGGACGGTATTTAGCAGCCCTTGTGAGTCACGGGCCCCGCTGGACTCTCCATGGCACGAACCAGCTGCGAAAGCATCTGACTCACTCTCCACCCCCCCAGCCTCCCAGAAGTTAAAGCAAACATCAGATGACTCCACAGTGCAGAAAAAGCGGCTTGTTCTCCTTGTACCGACTGCAAGGCAAGCGCTACACTGTTTTGTATCAAACACTAGCCACTGGAATTACTTGGTTGGGTTGCCTGTGCTGCACATGGGTTTATTTGCTCCAGTACTGGCCGAGGGTTCAGCCCTGCGGCAGAGCAGGGGCAGCCTGGCCCAGCACAACAAAGCATGCCATTTTCAGCCCCGCTCTCTTTCTCCTTTCTTCTCAGCCTCTCCGGGAGAAGGGATGTAAAAAATATTCTCGTGCTTTGTGCAATCATTGGACTTTGGAATTTGGCTATAATATTTGGGTTAGTACCCCTACAGCTGAAAATCCCCTGGAGAATTACTGCATTGGCTAATGCTCAGGAGATCTGGGGCTTGTCTGCTCCTAAGCTCCTATCAAAATAGCTGCCTTTCAGTACTGGTATTTTACTCACAGGTGGGTAAGCCACAAGCCACACCAGTTAGACTCCCAGTGTGCACTACTGCAAAATGTTCACTTTAGAGAGCTATGCAAAGAGGTTCATAAAATATTAAGGAATCCAGCATAAACAAATATTTAATTTTACAAGCAAGGTTTGTACAAAGAGGTGACATCTTTTGTTTAACCAGCTGATAGTTGGGTAATTGGCCCCTTTGTGAGGTTTTTCATTTTAATGTACAATATGAAAGTGTCATCTGTAGCAATGCATAGCACTGAGCATCTCACTCCTTACATAGCTGCAACTGTTGAACTTTGATCTATATATGTGCGTTGCTTAGGGATGTACAGCTCTTCTATGGGTGCTAAATAATCCCAGAGCCACTTTTGTAAGCATAGCATCAGCCTCATTCTGTCCCTTCACCAATGTACAGAGTAACCATAGGATAAAGGAAGTATCACTGTGCTGTGTCTTTAAACACCTTCCTAGTGCAGACCATTTCCCCCCTACTCTTCAGGATCTCATTGTGAAATTGCTAACCAAGTTCTGGAACATCACAGCACACTTTACACCATCAAGCCTGACCTCAGAGTACTGTGCCACTGTTCCCTGGGCTAGCCCTCACTTCAGAGAAAACAAAGAATGTCTCAGACTGAGATTTAAAAAGCGCTGAGAGAATATGAAAAAAATCTGCTCTGGTACTTTCTGGTCACATCCCCATAAATCCAGATGCTTGCGTGTTTGATTGTCTCACCAACATGGTGATGTTAAAAGCTCATGAAAAGAGATCAAGCAAAGCAGGAATAAGAAAAACAGACTTTCCTAGACATTCAGTATTAACTTTTCAGTATGAGGAGACAAATACGAAACAGAGAAGTGTTTAGCAGGTTGGACATGTGAAACACAGAATTCTCAAACAGGAATATGTCAGAATACACAGGGAAAAACTTCAGTCTGATTTTGTATTTGCCATACAGTGCATTTAAAGTTTGTAAAGGGAAATGAACTAACTTCCCTGTTTTAGTTCTGATTCCTCTGGAAAGAAAGCAAGAATCTCCTTACACTGCCAACTTCCTTCATGCAATTCTTTGCTTGGCAGACATTTTTCTGCTGCAAAAGGGAGTTAGTTTGAGATGTACCGTTATAGTCAATCTCATTATCTGAAGCAAAATATTAGTCCTGAATAGGTGTTTAGCTATCTGGGTACTGAGATGGATCAGCAGGTATACTCAGCTTATTGTCTCAGATGGCACATATTTGACTTTGTCACTCCTGAAATTAGCAGCAGTCTTTCTGCATAAATTACCTCAGCTGTCCCATGTCATGAAAAGTGATCTGGTGTTTTGGAGTACCTTCTGGGTGAATGCTACTTTGCACCAGGGATGAAATGACAACCTGCCACAAAGCAGATGTTGGAGAGATTTAGAATATACAGTTCTAGCTGGGCTCTTCTTTGAGATGAGTGACAGGAAGCAAGCCTTGGTACTGGCTGTCAAATCAAAGTTTAGAAATTCTTAGAGTTCAAGGAACACACCCCAAAGAAACTAAGTTTTCATGGAGACAGATGAATCTCCACTGGTAATTCAGATGTGTCATGCAATGAGTAGCTAAGGAATAATGCCATGCAGAAGTGATGTGTAATTCATGTACTGCACTGAAATGAGGAGGATGCTAGCAGTGGTTAGGTGCCTATAAGATGAAAATAAAAACAGTTGTAAGAGAAGAAAAATCAAGTCCTTAAATGCAAAAAGGATTATTTGCAAGAACACTAATATGGAATTAAACTTGTAAGGCAGAAAACCTTACCTAGATTAAAGAAGGTTCAGGTAGCTGCAGATGGGAAATCTTCATGTTAACAATAGGCTTAAGGTCTGAGGGAAGAAATCTGGACACTTTAGTCCTGTTCATAATGTAAAATGTCTGCACCTGTGTAACTTCCACCTATATAAAAAAATATATTAGTGCCATTTTATCTCTGCTGTGAGCTGGTTAATAATTACTGATGCCACGTAGGAGTCCATGTTTTTACTAACCAATGAAAAGATCTGATTCGTATCTGTGTTGCACCTTTGATATTTCTTTCATCATGCAACTTGTGTTTAATCTGACCACATTTTATTGGTTGATGCTAAGCTGCTATTCATGAGCTTACCCTGTCTTGCATTAAATGCTTTTTCCTGGCCTACTGGAAGTGTTGAGAATACATAATCATAGAATCATAGAATGGTTAAGGTTGGAGGGGACCTTAAAGATCATCAGATTCCAACCTCCAGGCTATGAGCAGGGACACCTCACACTAGACAACATTGCACAAAGCCTCATCCAACCTGGTCATAAACACCTCCAGTGAGGGTCCATGTTGGTCCTCAGGTTGAGGTACAGATGAGGTTAGGCCCACACTGCCCAGGCTACATCTGGCATAGGCTGACACCTGCCATGGCTGCTTCTCTCACTCCTTGTAGAGGCCATGACATACGCAGAAGACTCCTGACCAATAAGCAGTTTGTAATGCATTTGCAAAGGTCATTAATTCACCTGGAGAAGTCCCTGAACAACCAGCTACCCAGAACTAGTGTCTCTCTGCTGCTTCCCTTCAAAACTGAGTCTGCTGCGCTAAGCACACTTTGGAAGTGTCCCTCTCCAAACACGGGAGCTGTTGAGCACCTACAGGGAGCTTCTGTGATCTCTGAAAAGTGTTGCTGCAGGTCTTTATCCCACTGTGAAAGGATTGCATGGAGCACACACACGTGTACATACTTGAAGAGGCCATTTTAGCCATACATACAACTGGATTACCCTGACCAAAACATTAGAATAAGGTCATAAGCCATAAGCAAAAACTCCCAAATCCTTGCTGTGCCAGGAAACACTTTTTAGTGAGGCATATACAAATAAGAGAGAGCAAAGTATCTTTGTGGTGTGAGCTTGGTCATGCCAGCATGTGACAGGCCATCAGAGTGCTTAGACAGCCAGGGGAGCAAGGATCTGGGGTGCTATTGTTCCAGGGAAGAAGCTCCATTTCTAGCAGCGCTGGCAGGTCCTTCCCAGGCAGAGCCATTGCAGGGGCTCCAGGGCAGGAGCCAGCTCACAGGTGAGTTACCACTGCTGTATCCTTGTCTCCTGCCATTAGGATTTCCTGCTGAGCTGCTGCCTCTGCCCACTTCTCAGCAGGCTGGCAGTCTTGCCAAATCCTTGTCTTGTTCACTGGCATGTTTCCCCCCCTGCTCACACTGCTCTCCCACCCCTCCTGCTCACTGCTGCTGGGCTCTATGTCTTGAGGGGTGAGGGAAGCAAGCAGGCTGCCCCTGCAGAGAGGCCTGGAGAAGGCAGTGGGATGCAGCTGAAGCATGGGTGGGTGACTGGGGCATGCCCATGTCTGCAGCTGAGTATGGACGGCCACCAGAGCCCATTCTGCTTTGGAAGCAGCTGTTTCCACATTCCAAGGTGCCCTTGCCATTTCCTCAACTGCACGCCCCCCACCCTTTGCCACCAGCAGTACAAGCGGTGACATATTTGACTGCTCTGTGCAAGTATTACTTGTCAGAACTGATTATCAAAGAAACAAATCCTTCAACCTACTTATTAAAGAGCTTCTCTATGTGGTGCAAACCTCTTTCCACCCGAGTGCCATGCTCTTGTGGTGGAAGTTTCCTTCACTTCATTATGTAGTCCTGTGCACATGTCAGAAACAAGCCATTGCTCCTTCCTGAGAACAAGTAGATGGGTGCACACATTGTTGCATCCTGAAGGATTCTAGCAAAAAGTTCCAGGAATAATTTCAGTGTGTGTATGTGTCAGAGGAGGGTGTTGTGTCCTTGGAAAAAGGTTCTTCCCCCACATCCTCCCTATGACAATGCTGAGAGGCAACAGCAACTTCTCAACAGTTTTGGTCTCATACTGAGCCTCCTCCTATGTCACGTAGAAGAAATTCTGTGGTGCCTTCCCAGAGAAGCCTCTGGCACAGCTGCTAAGTACTGGAGGGACAGAGATGAAGGTCAATATGATGACCGTGTTTCCTAGGTGCTTGGCAAACCTCCTGACCCTTTGCTCCCATGGCTCATGGAAAGAAGTTACTTGAAATCTTTACCTTTATCCAGAACACTTCTGTTTACATGCAAACAACTTTAGGTATTCTTTTGGCCAGTTGAAAACTACATTAAAATAATCTGTATTCAGGCTTCACATGGAAATACACTTCTTCCTTGAAATTCTTGAGTTCCAAGTGATGTGACAGTGCTGGCTAAAATTTGGGAGCAGCAGGTAGAGAAACATGCCTGGAAACTATGCCAGCAGAATCTAAACAGGCTGCTAAAGAAAACAGCACAAGTAAGGTTATGAGAAAGTCCTATCAAACCATTTTCTACAGACTGACTGATGGTTTCAGGGACAGTGTTAGACTTGCTGCTGCCAATAGAAATAAATGGGCACTTAAAAAGCTATTTCTCTAGGTCAGTGTTGCTTTTCCTGGGCCTCTCACACAAACAGCTTTCTTCCTGACACTTTGGTACGTACTGTTCAATGTCATGAAAAGAATGGCTGGGTCCCATCAGCAGTAATAATTTTGTCCTTCATCTTAC
Source organism: Apus apus (assembly GCF_020740795.1). NCBI lineage: Eukaryota > Metazoa > Chordata > Aves > Apodiformes > Apodidae > Apus > Apus apus. Next base: position 124,532,832 of record NC_067282.1, read on the forward strand.
ACTGATAAGTAGCCTACAGTAAGCTGCATCCTCTGCACTTTGCTCTCTTACCAGGCTGTACCAGAGTCCTAGTCTCCAGCTGTGTTTGCACTTGACTCAACTATTGTCGTTCTCTGAATCCGTGCACCTCCAAGCAAGGAATGACATTTCAAGTTACGTAATTGGTGCCCTGTGCCAGAAGAATTCCACTCTCCTAAACGTAGCAATTGTTTATCTGAGTTGAGGGACCAGGAGACCAGAACTCTTCTCATTTACAATTGTTTCAATTTCCAGCTGACAGTAAACTGAAGACAAGTAGCAAATATGAAAGTACGACAAATGTTCTTTTATCTACTGCAGATTAAGAACAGCCTTTGGTGAGAGCAGAGACAAGCGAAGATCCCCCCAAACCCAGAAGACATTATCTTGCATTAACTGCACCTTATGTTTCAGGGCCTTACTACATGTGAGAGTGTGAGAAGTGGGACACTTGAAACATTGTGATGGCTGATCATAATATTATACTGTAAAAAAACCCCTATATATTGAATATATATGTGCTTTTATTCCATTTAAAATTGCTTTTCTGTCAGGAACAGAACAGGGTTGGCTGAAGAGGATGGGTAAGGGCAAGCCACTGCCAATCAGGCTGGACAGGGCATTGAGCAACCTGATCTAGTGAAAGATGTTCCTGCCTATGGCTGGGTGGTGTTGGCCTGGGTGATCTTTAAAGGTCCCTTCCAACCACGCTCTCCTTTCCTTGCCTGTTTCTGGTAGGTGATGCCTCTGGGCCAGAAGCACCTGAAGGTACAATCAGGATGTCAAGGTTTCACAGAATCACAGAATTGTCAGAGCTGGAAGATCTATAGATCATCCAGTCCAACTCCCCTGATAAAGCAGGATCCCCTAAAGCACATTACTCAGGGCTGCAGCCAGGTGGGTTTTGAATATCTCCAGAGAAGGGGTCTCCCCTCAGCCTTCTCATCTCCAGGCTAAAGAGTCCCAGCTCTCTCAGCCTTCCCTCATACAGGAGATGCACCAATCCCTCAGTCATCTGTCAGCCCCCTCTGGACTCTCTCCAGTAGTTCCCCGTTTCTCTTGAACTGGGGAGCCCAGAACTGGATGCAGTATTCCAGAGCTGGCCTCACCAGGGCAGAGTAGAGGGGGAAAATGACCTCTCTCGACCTACTGGCCACACTCTTCCTCATGCACCCCAGGATTCCATTGTCCCTCTTGGCAGCAAGGGCACATTGCTGGCTCATGGATAATTTACTATCTACCAGGACTCCCAGATCCTTCTCCTCAGAACTGCTTTCCAGCAGGTCAGGCCCTAACCTATACTGGTACATGGGGTTGCTCCTCCCCAGGTGCAGGACCCTACACTTGCCCTTGTTGAACCCCATGAGGTTCCTATCTGCCCAGCTCTCCATCCTGCCCAGGTCACAATGGATTGCAGCACAGCCCTCTGGAGTGCCAGCCACCCCTCCCAGTTTGGTATCATCAGCAAACTTGCTGAGGATACACTCTGTCCCCTTGTCCAGGTCATTGATGGGTATGTTGAACAAGACTGGACCAAGAACTGACCCCTGGGGGACACCACTGGTTACAGGCCTCCAACTCGACCCTGCTCCATTGATCACAACTCTCTCAGCTCTGTCTGAGCTCTCAATCCACCTCACTGTCCACTCATCTAGCCCACACTCCCTCAGTGTCCTAATGAGGATGTTATGGGAGACAGGATCAAAAGCCCTGCTGAAGTCAAGGTAGATGACATCTGCTGCTCTCCCCTCATCCAGCCAACCAGTTACAGTGTCATAGAAAGCTATCACATTGGTCAAACATGATTTTGCCTTGGTGAATCCATGCTGACCTCTCCCTATGACTTTTATTTGTTTGCACATGTTTTGAGATGACATCCAGAATGTTTTGTTACAACACCTAGAGGCAAGACTAACCAACCTGTAGTTCCCTGGGTCTTCCTTCTTGCCCTTTTTGAAGACTGGAGTGGCACTGGCCTTCCTCCAGTCCTCAGGCACCTCTCCTGTTTGAAAGATAGTAAGAAAAGGTAGGGATGCAGCCTCTTCTGAGATCCTCTTCCTCATATTTCATTAGAGAACACAGAAAGAAGCAAAGCCCAAAGGTGCTTATAAAGAGATGGTCAGCAGGCGAAAACATTTGACCTCAAAAGACTTGGAAACACAGATAGGAATGGAAAGGTCACCTCCAAATAAGCACAGAGGAAATCGTTCCAGATCACACCATATTCCTTATGGAGAGCAGCACAGTAGAGCAGGTAGATGTATTCAGATCCTCCAGAAACAGCAGGAGCCTGACTTGATTCCAAAAATAGTTGAGTCAATGTTGATTTGCCAGAGCCTACTCACAGCAGCTGTGTGCTCTGTTACATGGCAGAGGGTACTTTCTGGAGATTGTTTTAAATATGAGGGCCATTCTGTTAGTGCATGAGAGAACCATTTAAGTTCATATTTTGCTTCTGGATACATTATACTATTATATTCCATATATAAGAATTTGTTAGCGAGGACAGAATCACTAGATTTTTAAGTATGAAGAATTCAGACTTGATTTTAAGCTTTTGGCTATTTAAAAAAAAAAAAAAAAGTTTTTATTAGGATTTTTATAACTCCAAAACCATAATGCAGGAAAAAAACAACAAACAACCCTTATTTTTAAAAGAGTTAATATCTACAGTTTCTGCAAGCTTCTAGTACTCCATCTCCAGTACGTCAGAGGGAGAGGGTGAGGAGATGACAACTGGTATTTTTTAAGGCTAAAAATATTGTGCCTCTTTACATAACACCAAGAATTAAAAAAGCACATTAACTGCTTGCAGATTATTTTTAAATATGCAGTTTGAGCAACATCTCTAGCAGAGATTCAACTGACATTTAGGAGAAGTAGCTGCTGTATGTTTCAGTGCTTGGAAACCAGACATTCGATAGAGAATGAAGTAAATGTTTTTTAAAAGGTAAAATAAGACTCAGACTGCATCAAAGCTTCCTGCACCCTAATATAGACCTCACATTTATGTTGGTGGTGGTCTTTGTTTTCCTAGTGCATACCATGTACCCTTTTTAAACCCTCCTCAGACCTCCCCTCTTGGCACTTCCTACAGTGAGGAACTCATCTTTCCATTTCATGTGCCACTGGAAAAGCCCCGGGCTGTGGTAGAAGAAACCAGAATTTCAGAGCACAGCTCAGTCTGTCTCCAGTCTCACTCAGTGTAGCAGGCATTCAGCTGCTCCAGAGACAAGGACATACAAGAGATGCAGAACAGATGTATGAAAGAATGGTGTTGCTGAGTGGATGAAATTAGTGGTAGATGAAGGCTAGACTTGCAAATTCTTTGATACTGAGCTGCAGTTCCAGAGAGGGCCAGTTCAAACAGAATGGACAGGAGCTTCTACCCATAAGGAAAGGCTGAGAGAGCTGGGTCTGTTTAGCTGACAGAAAAGGAGGCTGAGGGGGGATCTCATCAATGCTTATAAATATCTAAAGGGCAGGTGTCAGGAGGATGAGGTCAGACTCTTCTCAGTGGTGTCCACTGACAAAAAAGGGGCAATGGTCACAAATTGGTAAACAGGAGATTTAACACAAATATAAGAAAATACTTCTTTGAGGGAAACAGAGCACTGGAACAAGCTGCCCAGGGAGGTTGTGGATGCTGAGAGACTCCTGTGCTTGCTAAAAACTGGCAAAACAGCAATGTTGTTCTGAAAAAACATGAAGCTACAAATCCTCAAGAAAAACGAATGGAAGGCAAATGTCAAGGTAAGGTGAGAAAAGAAGGATAAACACTGAGCACTGAACATTTATGTGTCTACCAAGATGCCATACCTATGTGTTTTAAAGAGAGGTGATTGCATTTTAAGAGAATACTGCAAAATAAGCGAGGTCACAGAACCAGAACCTTGCAGCAAAGCAGGTATGGGAGTACTGTCTGTTCTTGGATTACAGCTAGCCCCCTGCTTGCCTGCTCTGCTTTTTATGTGTTGGGATGACATACCTCTCCGCTGCAGAAATTCTTAAAATTTGTTTCCTGATGTTCTCGTTTAAACCAACAGGCCATTAAATACCACACGGTTGCTCACTCACCCTCCCCCACCCCAGAGGGTGGGGAAAGAGAACTGGAGGGGTAAGGGTAAGGAGACTGGTAATTTGAGATGAAAACAATTTAATAATTGAAATAAAATTAAATAATAATAACAGTCAATTAAGTAATAGTAATAATAGAATATACAAATGCAATGAAGAATGCAATTGCTCACCACCCACCAACCACGGCAAGGCCCAGGTTATTCCCAGCTAGCAACCCCAGAGGACAGTGTCTGAAACCACAAGCCTGTAAGAGCAAGAGAGTGATTTCCTGGCCAACTCTCATCTAGACACTGAGCATGATGTTGCTTGGTATGTAATATTCCCTTGGCCAGTTTGGATCTGTTGTTCTGGTTATGTTCCCACCCCAACTTCTTGTGTTCCTGCACACTAGCAAAACATGGGGCCCTTCATTTCTTGGCAACAATTGAAACCATTATTATGAACATTCTTCTCACACTAAAGCAAAACATAGTGCTATTATAGCTACTAAGAAGAAAATCAGTTCTATCCCAGCCAAAGCCAGGTCACATAAATACTTTCTTAAAGTTCAACTTGTGTTGAAATGAGCACGTTTTTAAGGTATCTGGCTAACATCAAAGTATTTCATAACTCTGAGTAAGACTGTCCTCCATTTGGGACACTCCATCAGTGTTCAGTTTCCAAGAGAGGATGCCAGGATATCCAAAGCGTGTGTCTCTGCTTTGGCAGCACAGGCCAGTTTGAGACCTCACCATGCAGGGTAAGTGGAAAAATAATCTTTCAGTGCTCACCATTACCTCTAATCAGCAATATGGGACAAAGTACCTAGGAAGATTTTTTTATATATACACTATTGAGGGGGTAGATTGATTAGTTCTGTCTCAGCCCTGAACTAATATGCTCTTGTGAAGTTGGTTTTTTTATGACCTCTGGGTGCCAGCCAAACAAGAGCATTTCCTCAGATACGAATGTAGGTAAGCATGAGCTTATACCACAATCTGTAATGCAAAAATATTCTATAGCTATACCTCCATCTCTTGTCCCTTCTAATCTTCAGTTGATTCACAGAGCCTCAAATATTTGCCCAGTTGGAAAGGACCCAGACTTCCACCTATGTCAGGTAAGTTACACCACTTTGAGGATTGGAACTATACTGGCTCTGCTTTTTTTCATTCTCTGAGCCTCATAAAAAACCTTTCTGTTTGTCCCCTGCACCCAAGGAGCACTGAATAAGAAACAAGAACAGCATGAGTCATTTTGTTATCTTATTTCCTTTTCAGTCCACATGAAAACCCTATCAGCAGCTAATACAGCTCGATGTAGAATTAACTCTTGTGGCACCTACTCCATTACTTCTGTGAAGCAATTGGAGAGAACTCTGCCAGAAGCAGCATTTGTGGGGGAATCCATACTGCCAGTGGCAGGAGGCCAGCAAGGAAGCTTATTGGAGGAACAGTCCCTGGAGGACGACTCCTGTCTCTATAGATCTGATACAGACACTATTTCTTTTAACATCTACTCATGGACTTCACAGCGCTCTTATTTTCCACAGCTGAAGATGCATCTTGCAAGAAACATGTAGGAAGTTTCTTCATATCATTCTGTGATAGTAGTTGGTCAGGCCACAGGACTTTAAATAACAATTTTAAAAAGGATCAGAGAAAGTGGTGAATGATCATTCTTAAGAAACTTTTCATGAGAGGATAGAACTGGTTGCCAGAGAGACCTCTTGAGACAGGAATTCAACACTGGCAACCAGTTCTAGACAGAAGGAAGGCATTTTAAATTATTTGGGGGTTGGCAATGTTTACCTGACAGTGGGACATTAGGTGGCAAGATTTCTATTGTGTTTTTTTTTCATATTACATGGTTTAGATGGCAGCTATGGGAGACAGCAGGGACACATTACCTACTGTGATGTAATCTGCATCCCTGATGAAAAGAATACATTTACTAAGCAGGTATGGCAGTGGCAATAGCTCTGTGTTTTAGAAGCAGTGTTTCCTAGGAAGAAGCTGTTTCAGTAGCTGTGAGATATACAGAGCTATAGGGAACATCTGGAAGAATAGGTTTATTAATCAATGGTTATAGAAAAGATAAACAATGCTGAACAGATGCCTCTTAAAAAGCCAACATTAATGTAGAGCACAAGCCTGTCTTCAGGGCTACAATGGAGGTGCCTCAGTGTGTATTTGGAACAAACTATTAAAAAAATCACAGCTAGTTCTGAAAGTGCTTTGCCCTGTGCTATTACCAGCCTCTCTACCGGGCTTTGTTAGAAGTTTGTTTTCCTCCCCTACCCATCCCTGCTCAGAACTAAAGTGACCACTCTGCCTATGTGCAGGGGTTGGGGAGGAAGAGATTGCTGGAGGCACAGATCCTTCTCTGTTCCAAATTCACCTTGGCACTCAACCCCCAAATCTCAGTAGTACTCACCTAGGTGCACATGCTTAATAAGTTGATTATGGCATCTCAGTCCATTTCTCTGTTGCATTCATGGCAAAGGTGCAGGACTAGGTGAGGAAAAAGGTCAGAGGAGCATTATGTTGGCCTCCCACCAGCAGCATCCTTGACCTCTTTCGGGCAGCCCTGAAGCTCTGATCTGCACATAGAAGTTCCTAATGGCAGTGACCTACAGCCCATGACAGCTTGAAGAGCTATGCTCTTCCTTCTCTCTGGCCCAGCATGCCTCTCACAATGGGGTCTGTGGAGAGGGAAGTCTACAGCTCTACAACCACAGAATTTCACCTATCACACAAATAATTCAGGAGGCTGGAAGTGGCTTGTCTCCTCACTTCCCTTCTCCATGGCAATTATAATGAAATTATTTTCTCACGAAATCATACATTTATTCAGAATGTAAAATAGATGCAGTTTTCTCATGCTACCATATGATGTTTTATTTTAACCAAAAGTTAAAGGTATTAGCTTATTAAAAACTAGCAACTCTTCACTGACTATGAGCTCCCTGTTGCATGGAAACTAGTGTATGGAAGAGCCAAGCAGCTACATCAAAACTTACAGCTGATAGTCTGACAAAGTCTTCCAAACTTCTAATGACACTGAAATTTAAACATGTAGATTTAAGAATACAAAGTCCCTATAAACATATGAGTAAGAACCAAAAGATGGTGAAAAGTCAATCCTTTGATTAAATCAATTATGTTAAAAATGGCAGACAAAGCATGGGTGCAGGTGCCAAGAGAGGTAGTGCTCTCAGCAGCTAAGTGATACTGATTCCAGACTAAAAGAAAAGAGCACTTGTGGCATCAGGACACATGAGACAGCCACGAGACAGGCCAGTCATCCTGTGCAGTGAACAAATGGGCACTTGGGTACAATACTCCTCCTTTCCAGTTCACTTACTCTGCTGTGCATGCCTGACACCTGCCTTGCAGCAGCAGAGGCACTTCCTAGATTCCTGTGTAAACAACCGCTCACTAAAGCAGCAGATGACAAACTCATCAGGAATAGGAAAGCTGCTCTTCAGGCAGGCTAAGTGCTAGGACTTGCTCACCTGCCTATGGAATCACATCCTGAGGCAGAAGTCAGAACAGGCTGATGTAGGTGATATTGCAGCTTTATGAAAGGAAAGCCAAATGAGCACTTGCTAGAACCTGGAATGACTTTGAGACACAGTGATAGACAAGCCAAAGCATCACGTGGAGGGAATAAGTTAAGAAGAGTCAATGTGACTTACCTGAAATCTTCACTGAAATGGAAACCAGAGTAGAGATCCCTCAGAGTACAGAAAAGGGGTTCACAGAGGAACAGCTTTAGATGGTGGGTAGGTGAGGGGAAGAAAGGGATGATAATGAAACCAGAATCTTTGTGAAAAGAGAAGAGAAATTGCCCACAGCTGGGTCGGTCATACATCTTCGCAGGCTATGATGAAATGCAAATGGTGTTTGGTGGAGTTTGGGGTGAAACTCCTGAGGACACCTGCCCTTGTCAACCTGTCTGCACGAGACTGCGGATGGCAACGGTTGGCTGGGCAGTTACTAATTATGAAACATTTCTCTAAGACAGGCTCTTTGCATTTCAGTGTGCTTTTGTTTCCCCTTTCCTTGCATTTAGGCCTTGGAGTCATTATGGATCAGCTTTTCCAAGATGCTGAAACACCTCTGGTTAACGTAAAGTTCCACCAGATCTGTTTTGCCAGATGTTTGCAATTTAGGTTTCAAGAGTGCAAGATACACGAGGAAAAAACATCTTTAGTTAGTCATTCAAAAAGAGCAGATGAAAACTGACAGGTTTGGAAATACATGGAGGAGGGGGAAAGAAGAGTAAAATAGAGAAAGAATTCTAGCTGTGGAAAAACTTCAGACTCAGTAGAGATTTAATGTGCTGCATCCATAGATAAGCATTATAGCACCAGAGCAGACTCTTGTTGACCTCTGGCATCCTGACAGGAGGAGACTATGATCTGTTACACTTCAGCAGTCTCATGTTCAGCATACTCAGTAAATCTTGAACACCACGAAAGAAAAAAGATGTGATTGCTGTATATATTCAGACATTGCTATGTCTTTTTTTTCTGCCCACGTTCTTCCTATGTAAATTTTAGTTTGTAAACTGACTTTGTGTGAGTAGATTTGCTGCTTATGCTCTCAGAGGCTCAGGCAAAATATGGCCTGTGTGAAGTCCTGGTTGTTTTGGGTTTTTTAAAAGCTTTTTTTTCATTCCTCAAGCTGACTGTAAGGAAAACAAATGAACTTGCCTACTCTCCATTACTACTGTTAATCAGGGCTGTTCAGCTGTCTCAATTGACTTCTCAGCAATGCAGACAGAAAGTGAATTTTCCAGGCCCAAGGATGAGAACTGATTTGGAATGAGTGAAATTCAATGTGCTGTTATTAGAGGCTGGTGGAAGGAAGCTGGTGAGATCAGTGAGGCTTTTGGGGTGAAGAAAGCAGATTGGGACAGGGAGAAATCGTGAGCATTTCCGAGAGGGGAGCTGGAAGAAGCAGGCTAGGGACAGCCCCTGGTCCTGGGGATGTGTGCCAGCAGGAGGCTGCCTGTTGCTGCTGCCATCAGGTGAGGAAGTGAGGAAGTGAGAAGAGCAGCCCTAGCAGGACCTTCTGCACCTGCAAAGGCTCCTCCTCACAGCCACGTTAGCGGGGAGGACACGGCAGAGGCCTCAACACTCTGCCACAGCGCCCAGCTTGCTTTTGTCACCGTTCTGCGAGGCGATGCGGGGCGGGCAGCGCCGCGCGTTTGCGCCCCGCGTCTCGGGAGCCCCGCAGGGAACCGCGGCTCCCCAGGGCTCCGGGAGGGGCAGCTCGGACAGGGACTCACCGCCCTCCCTGCCCCCGCAGCCGCCCGGCCCCGGGCAGCTCCCGCGGGGCCGCTTCCCGGGGGAGGCGGCGGCGCAGCCACTAGGGGGGCTGCCGGTAATTGAGTCGTGCCGGCAAGTGTAGTTACCGGCGAGCGGCTCCGCCATCCCCACGGCCCCTCAGCTTCTCCTTCCGGGGACGCTCCCCTTCCCGCCCTCCCCACCTGCTCGCCCCCTCCGCTCCCGGCCTGCGCCGCCGCTCACCTGTGCCGGCCCCGCCCCGCTCCCGGGCGGCGGGAGAGCCCCGCTAGCGCCCGGCCCCGCACCTGCCCGCCAGCAGCACGGCAGCCCCGCGCTCTCGCGGGCAGGCCGGGCCGCCCTGCCTTGCCGGGCCGCGGAGCCCCGCAGCCAATCGCCGGGCTGTTTACCCAACCTCAGCCCGCCTCCCCGTCGGGGAGCCGCCGAGGGGGGAGCCAGCGCAGGGCGGCTCGGCGGCGGGGGCAGGGACGCGGCCCGGGAGCCGCAAGGGGAGCGGAACAAAGCGGGGAGCCGCGGCGGGGGCAGATGACAGCCCGGCCCGCCGGCTCCCCTCCCGCCGGCGCCGCCCCCCGCGGGGGCACCTCGCCCTCCTGCCTGACCATGCCCCCGCGCCGGTCCCGGCTGGGCCACCCCGGCGTTTCGCGCTGAAGGGACCGGCTCCTTTCCATCTCCCCCGCTCCCTCCCTCCCTCCTCCTCCTCCTCCTCCTCGCTGCTGAGGCTGCCGCCTCTCCCCGGAGCCCTGCCGGAGTGATGGGCTGCATCGGATCCCGCACCGTGGGTAAGGCGTTGCCGGGGACGGCACCAGAGGATGCTCGGGCAGTCGCGGCCCCCGCCCGGGGGCCGGCACGACGGCGGCCAGCACGGCGGGTGGCGGGTCGCCCCCGCGGCCCCCTCCCCTCGCCCGCCCGGCACCACGAGGGGCGCGCCCCCGCCCCCTGCCCCGCAGCCCCGCGGCGGGCGCAGGGCAGCGCGGAGCCCCGGCCGCTGGCCTAGATGCGGGCAGCGGGGGCTGCGTGGCACGCCCGGGGCTCGGGGGCTCGTCCCCGCCTGTCACCCGTGGCGGAAGGTCGCGGCACATGTGGGTCAGTGCGGTGCCTCCGGAGAAGCGGGTGGGTGCGGGGCGTGCCTCCCCCGGCGGGATCGGGCGGCCGCCGGCTGCCTTCTTCGCTCGGTAGCGGGTTTTTGTTAGCCGAGCATACATAACGTTGCATGTTCTGCACGTCTTCTTCTCTCCTCCTTCCCCTTACGTAGACTTAAGTGGAGAACAGCAAACAACGCCGAATCCCTTCCCTCTTGCAGAGCCATTGCGAGGGGACACGGTGGGAGGAATGGCACTGGGCCATGCACATTTTACAGCAGAGGATCCCAAGCCTTCGGGCTATGTAACCTAGCTCTCCCCTCCTACACACATGCAGATGCCAAAATATCCCTTGATCCCCAAGTGCAGGTCTCTACAGGTAAAAACATCATCATCCTCTGGCACACTTTCCTCCCCGCAGGAAAATTTCTTCCTGTGCAAACCACATGTTCAGACATCAGTTACATGGGGACGTGTCACTTGAGCCACCAAAAAGATCTCTGAGAGAAAAACACAGCTCATGTGATAGTTTGTGTATCTCTCTCCAGCTTTTCCAGAAAGCAAATGGGCACTGTGACAACAGTGGGGAGGGGAAGCCCCTGAGGGGAAAGGATTTGAACCACCTCCCCAGAATAAATCTGAGGGTCCCGTGGCACATCTTGACTCAGTGGGAAAGCCCTTTGTGAGCACTTCCAGGGAACCATCTATTCCTGCCCAGCAAACTTTAAACTACAGACTCCAGTTTCTACTTTTTGATAACCACATACAGCTTATGTCTCAGCAGTCTCAGATGTCCTCATGACCTAAAGAAATCTTTTTTGTCTTCTATAACATCTAGATGGCAAAGATCACTGCAGTTTTTCCCTTAAGATTCTTCAAACTCAGTTGGATCTGTGTCTCTATAGCATAGCAGAACATGTATTGCCTCCCTCTCCTGCTGTTCCCATATCCCTCACACAGACACATTGCCAAGGGCATTATTATCCTGTTAGCTGGGAAATTATCTCTATCCCTTTTATCAATGTGTGTCTGAACTAGCAGCATTAATTTTTGGTCCCTGTTCCACAACAGTGTTCAAATAAATAACAAATATATCTAGTAACATCCACCCTCGGCTCCAAAATATGGTTAAGATGTCACACTTAATCACAGAAGTATTTGTTCCTATGCATGGCAGTGTATTTCTGATCTGTGACCTGGAATCTGCATTAAAAAGTCTTGTATAACTGAGCTATTGCAAGTCTTAGTCTCATATATGTATATATAAAGGGATTCATATATATTTAGAAATGTCATACAGATATGTAGGCATAGATGAAAATATAAGAGCCGTGCATTAAACTGATGATGGAAGAATAAGAATTGAAAATTCACGTTGTCTGCAAATTGCACTCCTTAAATATAGATCTTAATGGTACAGGTATTGTACTTCCCATACTATAGTGACTTTTGATTTATGCAATATGTTCTCATTCTAGGTGGTGAGAGCATGGTGATCATTAGGGACCTATTCATACAGATAACTGAGGAATCTTCCTTGATCTCACATTATGGAGGTGTGTGTTAAGGGGGATTGCAGAATTGTGATCCTAAGCTCTCTTAGGAGTCAGATGTTAATGTAGTAATAGTGCCTGATGCCTGCTCCATGTGAAACTTTTATACTGTTTTGCTTCAGTAGAGACTTCATCTGTTTCGAGTCCTAGAGGTTGGACTGGGTGAAGGTGGGGTCCTTGAGTTTTACTTGGGCTCCTCTGACTAAGGAGGTTTGTTCAGAGAGATTCTCATGTGGCAGCCTAGATTTTTTCACTCCAGCCTTACTGGAGTTACTGGGAGGATTCTTCAGTCTTATTTTGGGAAATCAGTGCTTTTAGCTTCTAGCGTGTGGTTGGAAATTTAGTAGAGCTTTGGGTTTTTTGCTGTGTGGTATTCTGATTAGATTTTTGCAGAATTAGTTCAATATACAGGCTCTGTATTGCCTAAGACCAGGTAGGTCCTAAAGATAGAAGAGGGATAGTACACTTGTTTTGGTTTTACCTTGTAATTTCCACATAGCAGATTTTGAAGTCAGGATTTTGGGGGCTTTAATTAGTGATGGAAAGCTTATAATAAGTCACATTTAGTTTATTCACCACACAAGGGCCATTGCAGGATTGTGCCCTGAGCTTGCTCCAGGCCTTTTTCCATTCCAGTTTTAAACAAGCCACATGGTTTCTCCATTTCCTGCAGGGATGTTTTACTATGATCCAGTTAGATGTCATAGCCTGCACATGTTTAGTGATGTGCAACTTTACATTTTCTTTCCTAAATATGAATTTTCTGGTTATTTCTTCCAGGAGAAAAGTAATTGAGAGGGTCACAACAGAGCAGCTCCATGTGTGTAAAGTTGGAGTAATACAATGTATTTCAGTCTTCTAGAGGACAACAGAAATCACAGTTTTCCTTTGACCACAGCTTAGACATCTAATATTGGCTGCTCTGACTAGTGACAAGATCTCTCTTAATTCCTTGAGTAGGTTTAAATGAACAGAAAGCTCAAGCCAGTCTAAGCTCAAGATTGCTCTCTGTTTTCTCTGATTTCTCTCATGCCTTTGCACAGAAGCCTGCAGCAAACATGTTTTGTGAAGTGACATAAAACTCGTGGGAAAATATTCCAAGAAATTAAAAGCTAACAGTACATTTGAAGTCTGGGCAAAGAGAAACAAGAGATGCTCATGCTGGATGGCAGGAAAAACTTTTTGACCATGAGGCACGCCAAGCATTGAAGGGGCTTCCCAGAGAGGTTATGCAGTGTCCGTTCCTTGAGGTTTTCTAGACCAGACTAGATAAAGCCCTGAATAACCTGGTCTAACCTCACAGCTGAGTCTGCTTTGAGCAGGATGTTGGACCTCAAGAGATGCTTTCCAACCTGAATTATCCTGTGATCCTATGCTTAGGATCTAAAGCCTTGGGTAGTTGCCTTTCTGAGCCAGGTTAGGACTGTTGCTTTAGTCCTGTTCTGCCAGAGGACCCCAGATCTTCTGTGTGTCATTTATGAGTCTCTGGGTCAAATCTGACAAAGCTGGCTTGCTGGACTCCCCTCTGCAAAGAATGGTCAGTGTGCTGTCAGAGAGGTGTACATACTTTCTGTGTTCCTTCCTATACTAATGGCTTATAGCATCCACAGTAGGAGAAGTGGAGCCAAAGACCACCCACTTCTAACCCAGCCACTTTAGATTCAGCAGAGTGGGAGCAGGACAGGAGATTGACAGGAGAAGGGGTAAGCAGCTGGAGCAATTAGTGAACTTCCCCTTCATTCTTCTCCTTACTCATTCTCCTACAGATCTGAAGGTGTGTGGAATGACATTTAGTATGGCAAATGTAGTCTGTGCACTTGGAGTGTGAGAAGTGAGACATCCAGTCTGCATACATGCATCATATTAAGGGAGCTTCACCTTCAACATGTGAGTGAGTCAGTGAAAGGAAATACAGAGAGGGAGAAGCCTAGGAGAGGAGGTGATAATGCAGCAAGAAATGGAGTTGCAGCACTAGGGATATATCCATTTACTTGCATGCATACAGGTAGAAGAGGAAGGAGCCCATAGCTCTGTGTAGAAACCACTTCATAGGCAATGTGGGAAAAATAGAGGGAATACACGAAGAACGGCATCTGTGAATCTTGTTCCTCTTACCTGGGGGAGAGAGAAACAGAAGAGAGGGACAAAGGGACCTTTCCTTCCAGATGCTTTCTGCTTGATCTGACTTCATTACTCCTACTTCTGCTCTCGCCTTTCTTCTTTTGAGTAGTTCCCAATCTGGTAACATTAAAAACTCAAATGAAGAGCTCTGGGATAAGAACCTATTTCTGCCAGGAAGGGTCTGGAGGCACACTGTCTCCTGGAGCTAGCAGCCAGTTGTCATGAAGTGCATACAAACTGGTAATCTCTGAGACCCCTCCCTCTCTTGGGGGGGTTACTGAAATAGGCTGGTGCTTTTGAAGTTGTGGAGAGAGGGCTAACAAATACCATGATTGCATAAGACTAGATTTATAAGGGAATCATGCTTAAAAATGAACAAGATAAGTGTATCAACAACAGTCATTAGTATAAGAACCATAGTTGGAGGGGACCTTAAGGATCATCTGGTCCAACCTTTCTAGGTAATAATATAGTTCAAATGAGGTGGCCCAGCACTCTGTCAAGCTGAGTCTTAAAACTGTCCAATGCAGGGGAGTCCACTGCTTCCCTTAGGAGGTTATTCCAATGTCTAACTGTTCTCATGGTGAAAAAGTCAATTCGGAATCTTCCCAGGAGTAACTTGCGCCCATTGCCCTTTGTCTTTTCTGTGTGACTTCTTGTAAAAACAACAGTCTTTGGCATGCTGCTGATTGACTTAAGACTTCTGGTTTTTTGGTGGACAAGACAACAGATGTGATTTTGAGGAACAAAGCTGAAAGACAACATATACTGATTTTGTGAACTCTTATGGGCAATAATATGAGAGAATTATGAGAGAAATTACAAATGAGCTTACAGGAAATTGGCCATGAAAATTGCCAGTTCATTGGCATTATACAACTGGGAGTCTGACTTCTATAGACTGTTGTCTACAAAAGGATAAAAAGTGAATTAATCAATAAATATTTCAGCTTGTTTTTTTGGGGGGAAGTAGAAGGAAAGTAGTTTTCAGGTCATTTTAATAAGGAAATGCTCTCCAACTGTGAACAACCATGTTTTTGGACTGACACATCAGCCAATTCAAGATAATTTGCACTCAAGTGTTTTAAAGCAGTTAGATAAAAAGTCAAAGCTTTGTTTTTCAGTAAGTCAGGAAATAATAGAATCATAGAATGGTTGGGATTGATAGGGACCTCTGGAGATCATTGAGTCCAACCCCTCTGCCAGAGCAGAACCACCACAGAATCTAGGACTGGTCACTCAGAAATGCATCCAGGCAGGTCTTGGAAGTCTCCAGAGAAGGAGACTCCTCAGCCTCTCTGGGGAGCTTGTTCCAGTGCTTTGTAACCCTCACAGTAAAGGAGTTTTTCCTCATGTTGAGGTGGAACTTCCTGTGTTCCAGTTTGCATTCATTGCCCCTCATCCTATCACGGGGCACGACTGAAAAGAGATTGGCCCCTCCTTCTTGACACCCACCCTGCAGATATTTGTAAGCATTAATAAGATCCCCTCTCAGTCTTCTCTTCTTTAGACTAAACAGCCCCAGGTCTCTCAGCCTTTCCTCATAAGGCAGGTGTTCCAGTCCCTTCATCATCCTCATAGCCCTCCGTTGGACTCTCTCTTGAACTGGGGAGCCCAGAACTGGGCACAATGCTCCAAGTGAGGTCTCACTAGGGCAGAGTAGAGGGTGAGGATGACCTCTGTCTACCTGCTGGACACACTCCTCCTAATGCACCCCAAGATACCACTGGCCTTCTTGGCCACAAGGGCACATTGCTCCCCCATGGATAACTTGTTATCCACCAGGACTCCGAGGTCTTTCTCTACAGAGCTGCTCTCTAGCAGGTCAATCCCTAATCTGTACTGGTGCATGTTCTTACTCCTCCCCAGGTGCAGGACTCTACACTTACTCTGGTTGAACCTCATTAGGTTCCTCTGTGCCCAGCTCTCCAGCCTGTCCAAATCTCACTGAATGGCTGCACAGCCTTCAGGTCAATCAGCCAGTCCTCCCAGCTACATGTCATTTGTGCCTTCTGGACTGAATATGCCCAGCTGTGTGGGCTTTCCAACAAGTATCAGGGTGACTGAAGTCACCCATGAGCCCTAAGGCATTTGATCTACAGGCTACTGCCAGCTATCTGTAGAAGGCCTCATCAACATCTTCTTCCTGGTTTGATGGTCTCTAATAGACACCCACAACAATTTTGCCCACATTTGCATGTCCCTTTACTCTTACCCCCAAGCTTTCAACAAGTTCTTCCTCCCCCCCGATAGAACTCAATGCATTCTGGTTGCTCTCTCACACAAAGAGCAACTCCACTGCCTCACCCTGTTGGTCTGTCTTTCCTGAAGAATACATAGCCACCCATGACAACATTCCAGCCGTGGGAGCTGTCCCACCATGTCTCAGTAATTGCAATGATATCATAGCCCTGTGACCTATTGCAGATCTCCAGCTCTTCCTGCTTATTCCCCATACTGCATTCCTTGGTGAATAAGCATTTCAGAGAGGGAGCTGAGCACTTACTTTTCACTCTTGAGAGGTGATAGGCCTTCTGATTCTCATAAATGCTAGCCCAGTGCTGGGCTGCTACACCCAGAGGCCTCACTAGCATGTCCAGTTACATCCCCCTCCCCCCTCAAACCTAGTTTAAAGCCCTGCCAATCAGCCCTCCAGTCTCTTGCACAAAGACTCTCTTCCCAATTTGAGAAAGATGTTTTCCATGAGGTGCCAGCAAGCCTGGTGCTGTATAGGCCATCCTGTTGTCAAAAAGGCCAAAACTGTTGTGGTGACACCAGCTACAGAGCCATGTATTAACCGACTGTATTCGTCTGTTCATTCCAGTGTCATTGCCTGCATCTGGAAGAAGAGAGGAAAATCAAACCTGTGCCCTAGAATCCCTTGCCATCCATCCCAGTGCTTTAAAGTCTCTTTTGAATGTTTTTAGACTATGAGTTTCAGCTTGCTCTCTACCTGCATGGAAGATCAACAGTGGGTAATAGCCTGTGAACTGTATTAAACTAGGAGGATTCCTAGTGACATCCTTAACATGGGCTCCAGGGAGACAGCAGACTTCTCTGTTAGGAGGGTCTACTCAGCATATTGGACCCTCCATTCCCCTCAGAATGGAGTAATGAACAACTATAACCCCTCTTTCCTTCCTTGCAGATGTTGTAATGTGGGTGGTAGGTCTTTTCGACTGTGGACATACCTCTGGTGTAGGCTGCCCAACATCCACATCCTCATTTGGCTGGTCTTTCTCAACCAGAGCCTCGTATCTATTTTTCAGTGGCACCTGGGGGGGGTGAGGTGGGCAAGGAAGGAGTTTGTTGCCACGACCATGAACTTGCTTCCGTTCACTCTTCTCATGCAGGCTACTGCCCCTGGTCTGGCAGGGGCAGGATACAGGGGCTTCCTGATCCTGTGTACTTCCTGATGCTCCCTGATGCTTCCTGAATGGTGCTTCCATTTCTGCTTCAAAGAGGGCAGAGCCTGGCTCCACCAGTCTATCTCCTTTTCAGCTTCCCTGATGCTCCTTACCCTTTCAACTTCTCCTTGCAACTCTGCCACTCAGCAGAGGAGATCATCCACCTGCTCGCAGCACACACAGCAGTTGTCAAAACTGCCACTTGCTGCCAGTGAAAGGCTCGGACACTTCCTGCAGCCTGTGGCCTGTGAGGAAGATACAGAGCTGAAAGCTTCAGGTTTATTACAGCTTTAAAAGTTCTATGAGATGACCTAGGTAGTGAATTTTGTCTATCTGATGTAATTCCCAATAAAATATTAGGACAGTATGCCATTCAGACTGGCAAAAAATGTATCTTGTCAAGCTACTTTGCCAGGAGGGCTGGAGGGGTTGTCTAGATGACCCTTAAAGATCCCTTCTGACCCAAACCATCTATCTTCCCATGATAACTTAATTTAATTACTTCTATGAGAGTCCCTGCAGCCAAGTTCTATGATTAAGTGCCATTATCTACAATCATGGTAATAGATCTAAAATGCCCGATTGGTAAAAGATAAAAACACTAATCAGTTAGCAACAAACTTAAGGTCACATGATTCCTTGACTAATAGTATATAAATATCATACATTTTAAGTGCACCAGAATTCAATAGATAGCAAAATAGTAACAAAGAAAGAGTCATTGTTGAAAAGCTCGTGTTTCTAATGTGATCCTGCATTTCTCAGTACCAGTTGTCAGAACCATGTGATTTTAACATATTGCTCAAAATCTTGAGGGAAATCTAAAATACTGGTAAACTTGGTAGAATTTACAAAGACTGCAAGAAATGATAAAAATGAAAATACAAATGAAAAGGATAAATCAATGATACGGAACAGTTTGGCATTGTAAAGAGGTAGGCACTGGTCTCTTCTCACAAGTAACTGGTGATGGACCAAGAGGGAATGGCCTCAAGCTGCCCTTGGGGGAGGTTTAGGCTAGACATTTGTCCTGGTTTGAGCCAGGATGAAGCTTAAACTGGGACAACATTAGGAAGAACTTTTTCACCAAAAGGGTTGTCAGACATTGGAACATGCTGCCCAGGGAGGTGGTTGAGTCACCATCCCTGGATGTGTCATCTAGATGTGGTGCTTGGGGACATGGCTTAGTGCTGGGCTTCGTAGAGTAGAGTTAATGGTTGGACTTGATGATCTTGAAGGGCTTTTCCAGCCTAAGTGATTCTGTGATTTGGAGTTCTGAATCTTGACAGTGTGTTTCAATGTAACAAAATATGAGTTGATACCTCTAATGACAGTGTGTGAAAAGTATTTACAGGGCCAGAGCTCTATGTTAGAAAGCTGTCAAACAGGAAAAGATTATAAATATTTGTCAGACAATCAGTAGATCAACAGCTACTATTGTGATGCTGCAGCTGAAGAAGCTAATGTAGTTCTTTTATCCTTTAAGAGCTGAATATTGAATAGGAGAGAAGGTTCTATTCTGTCTGTACTTGGCACTTGTGAAAAACATTATTTTTCATTTACTTTGTCTTATTCTGTTGTTACCACTTTGACAAGTACTGCAAAACTGGAGAATGACCAGAAAATAAACATGGAACCATGAATAAAAACTTTAAAAAATGACTCAATGACAGTCTCTAAGTGTTTGAGTGAAGAAAAAAACCATCAAAACTATTTGACTCTTCAACCTAGTAGAAAACAGTTAAGCAATGGAAGGATTGCAGATGCATTCAGATTGGAAATAAGGCAAGAAATCAATTAGTAAAAATACTTAACTGTTGGAATAGTTTACTAAGAGTGGTACTGAATCCTCTGTCACTTGAACACATAAAATTAAGAATTAAAACAAAAAAAAAGCTCTAGTTCAAACACAGCAACAGAAAGTATGATTAATGAAGTGAATATGTTTACCTTCTCTTATTTTAAGGAGGTCAGATTAGATTATCTGGTTGTTTTTTCTGTGAGTTTAACCCACAAGCTTTGAAGTCTGGGATTCTACTGGACTTCTAAAGGAAACATAGTTTCTGTATCCTGGGAAGATGTGATTGTATCGGCAGCTGTTGATCAGACACATCTTATGGGGAAAGTTTCAGTGCAAAATTTCTTAGCTAAATTGGAGAAAATGGTTTGGTGATCTGCAGGGCTAGCATGTGGATTGATGTTCCACATGGGAAAAGTAGTTTTGGGGATTATACTACTAATAATTTACAGTCACTGGCCAGGATGGTGCCGGGAAGCTGTACAGCCACAGGAAGATCAAAGAGGCTGCGAAGGCAGGAAACTTGGTAGTAACAGGGACTTCAGTTACCCCGATGTGTAGGCTGGCAAGCTGAATCTTTATGTCAGGAGCCATTCAAAGAGCCTGTAAAAGACAAGTAACTTGCCTTGTGCAGTGGTTAGGAGGACTTAGTGCGTGATGCTACTACTAAAGAGGTTTCAGGTGACTCAGAGAGACTAAGACCATAGCAGAACACCACCCCACCTCCCCAGCCCCAACTTCAAAAAAAAAACCAAACCAACAAATAACAGTTTTGTATCTGTTTATTGTGGAGGCAGTTGTTGAAGTTTATTCTGTGAATCTTTTCCTTGTTGGGGTTTCATCAGAAGATCAGCTTCAAATCAAAGCCTCAGTAAATGAGTTTGTAGAGCAGGTAGACAAAGGAGTAGTAAGCCATCAGATGGTACTCACAGAATCATCATAGCATGGCTAGGGGTGGAAGGGACCTTAAAGATCATCTAGATCAAGCCCCCCTGCATTGGCAAGGTTTCTGGAGGAATTTGAGGCTGACACAGCAGAACTACTGATTATGTTTTGTAATGCCTTCCAATTACTTTGGTACAAGGAGATTGGAAGGTAGCTAATGTGATGTCAGTTTTTAAAGTGATTTTGAGATCTATAGGCTATTTTGAAACTATAGGCTAGCAAACAAGACACACTGAGTAGGCATGCTAATAATCGTTACTCTAAAGAACAGGATTAGTGCACGCATGGACAAATAAGCTATACTGAGGACACGTTAACACACCTGTTGCTGAGGCATATCATGCCTTCTAAGTCTTGGAAGGGGTCAACAAGCAAATTGACAGAGGAGATCCAATGGTTATAGTCTACTTGGATTTGCACAGCACGTTTGTAAAGGTCACTCACCCCAGGTTGTTAGAGACATGAACCTGCTGTTGAATCAAAGTTCCTGAAATTATTAAGTAGCTGGGTAAAGATAGGAAAGAAGGATTAGCACAAAGTGGCCAGTTTTCACAAGGATATTTTTTCAGATTTGTGACTATCCATGAATGATATGAAAAAGTGGGGTTAATAATGAAGGAGCGAAGTATGATGATGACAGTAATCATTTGGAAAAGTAAACAGAAAACCATATGCAGAGATTTGCAAAAGGGTTTCACAATATTGGATGACTAGGTGTTAAAATTATATAGAAGGTGAAATTTGATATAGATAAATATAAAATGATACACACAGGCAAAGCGATTCTAGTGTTAAATTTGCAATGATAAAGCTTCTGACTTTACTGTTTCCATGCAAGAATGAGATCTTGGTGTTATAATGAGTAGCTTAATTCCCAGTGCTAGTAAAAATGCCAATCAAATGTTAGTAATTAGGAAAAGAATAGAGAATAAAATGATAAACAGTATTATACTATGCATAAATCTATATTGCACTCTTCCTTTGAATATAATATATTGTCCTTGATTCATAGATTCATAGAATGGTTTGGGTTGGAAGGGACTTTGAAGATCATCTTGTTCCAGTGCCTTTGCATGGGCAGTGACACCTCCCACTAGACCAGGTTGCTCAAAGTCCCATCCAACCTGCCCTTGAACACTTCCAGGGATGGGGAAGTCCCTCCCCAGCTTTCCTGTAGCCTCCTTAGGTACTGGAAGGCTTCTATGAAGTCTCCCCAGAGCCTTCTCCTCTCTAGGGTGAACAACCCCAACTCTCTCAGCCTGTCTTCATAGGAGAGGTGCTCCAAGCCTCTGATCATCTTTGTGGCCCTGCTCTGGACTTGCTCCAGCAGGTCTGTGTCCTTATTATGTTGGTGGCTCCAGAACTGGACACAGCACTCCAAGTGGGGTCTCACAAGAGCAGATTAAAGGGGGAGAACCATCTCCCTTAACCTGCTGACCACGCTTCTTTTGTTGCAGACCAGGAGAGAAATATATTAAAAATAATATAGAAAGATAATAATTATTTATATACAAATATCAAACTGAAAAAGATTCAGAACAGGGCAGCAAAGACAATAAAAGATATGGTGTGGCCTGTATGTGGAGGAGCCATTTAAATGGATAGGGATTTCTGAAGTACAGAACAGAGGTGATTCAGGAAAGTTACAATGGGTATCTATAGTAATTAATTATTTTTTTTTGTGATATGAGCAGCATGGAGAAAATGAAGAGGAAAAAATATTTCATTATCTATTTCAAAACAATCTAGATGTCAAATGAAACTAGCAAGTGATAAGTTTCAAACAAGCAAAAGCCAGCACTTCTTCATATAATGCTCAGTTAAATTGTGGAACTCCTTGACTTAGGATGCTATGGGTACTAAAAGTTTTCTTTGGTTTAAAAAGTGAACAGATGAATAGATTTAAAGATTGCTAAATACAGAGGCACCATCCCTGTCTCAGGAACTGAGGCACCTTGCTGGACCTGCTGTTTGTCAACAAGGAGGACTTGTGGAAGACATTATGGTTGGAGGCCACCTTGGGCACAGTGATAATGAAATTATAGAGTTCTCTATTCTTGGAGAAGTAAGGAGGGGCGTCAGCAAACTACTGCCCTGGACTTTTGGGGTGCAGACTTTGGCCTGTTTTGGAGACTGTTTAGCAGAATCCCTTGGGAGGCAGTCTTGAAGGGCATCGGAGTCCAGAAAGGCTGGATATTCTTCAAGAAGGAATACTTAAAGGTGTAGAAACAGGTCATACCTCTGTGCCAAAAGATGAGCTGGCAGGGAAGAAGACTGGCCTGACTGAGCAGAGAGATCTGGTTGCAACTCAGAAAAAGAAGGAGAGTTTATGGCCTTTGGAAGAAAGGGCAGACAACTCAGGGGACTACAAAGATGTCATGAGGCTCTGCAGGTAAAAATTAGAGGAGCCAAAGCCCAACTAGAACTTAGTCTGTCTACTGCTTTAAGAGGGAAAAAAAAAGTTTCTATACATGTATTGGCAACAAAAGGAGGACTAAGGAGAATGACCATCCTTTATTGAATGTGGGAGGAAGCACAGTGATCAAGGATTAGGAAAAGGCTGAGGTACTTAATGCCTTCTTTGCCTTAGTCTTTAGTAGTAGGACCAGATGTTCTCCAGGTACCCAGCCCCCTGAGCTGGAAGACAGGGACAGGGAACAAAATGAATCCAAGAGGAGATGGTTAGTGACTTGCTACACCCGTTAGACATACACAAGTCTCTGAAGCCAAATGGCATCCATCCAGGGGTACTGAGAGAGCTGGCAAAAGTGCTCACCAAGCCACTTTCCATCATTTACCAGCAGTAATGACTTTGACACCATTTCCCACAGCATTCTCTTTGAGAAAATGGCTGCATGGGACTTCACTGGGTAAAACACTTGCTGGATGGAGTTGTGGTGAATGGAGTTAAACCCAGTTGGTGGTGGGTCACAAGTGGTGTTCCTCAGGGCTGGGAGCCAATTCTGCTTAATATCTTTGTCAATGATCTGGACGAGGGGACCAAGTGCACCCTCAATAAGTCTGCAGGCATCACCAAGGTGGGAATGTTGATCTCCTTGTGGGTAGGAAGGCTCTGCAGAGAGACCTGTACAAGCTGGATTGATGGGCTGAGGCCAATTGTATGACATTCAATAAGGCCGAGTGTTGGGTCCTGCACTTGTGTTACAACAACAATACAGGCTTGGGGCAGAGTGGCTGGAAAGCTGCCCAGAGGAAGAAGACATGGGGATGTTGATCAATAGCTGGCTGAATATGAGCCAGCAGTGTGCCCAGGTAGCAAAGAAGGCCAACAGCATCCTGGCTTGTATCAGAAATAGTGTGGCCAGCAGGACTAGGGAAGGGATTGTCCCCCTGTACTCAGCACTGGTGAGGCCACACCTTGAATACTTTGTTCAGTTTTGGAACCCCCAGTACAAGAAGGACATTGAGGGGCTGGAGCATGTCCAAACATGGGCACCAAAGCCAGTGAAGGGTCTGGAGAACAAGCTTCATGAGGAGTGTCTGAGAGAACTGGGATTGTTTAGCCTAGAGAAAAGGAGGCTGAGGGGAAACATCCCTCTCTACAACTACCTGAAAGGAGGTGGTAGCAAGGTGGGGGTCAGTGTCTTCTCCCTAGTAACAAGTGATAGAACTAGAGGAAATGGCCTCAAGTTGTGCCAGGTGTGTTTTAGGTTGTATATTAGAAGAAAATTCTTCACTGAAGGGGTTATCAAACACTGGAACAGGCTGCCCAGGGAGGTGGTTGAATCACCATTCCTAGAGGTGTTTAAAAGACGTGTAGATGTGCTTAGAGGCATGGTTTAGCATCAGACTCAGTAGAGTTAGATGAATGGTTGGACTTGATAATCTTAAAGTTTTTTTCCAACACAGAATTCAATGATTCTGTGTTGGGCCCACAGATATGGTCTCCATATCTGTCCTTTCAATGGAGAGGGTTTGGGTCACCAGGTAACAACATCACAATTTTTACCTGTAAGCAGCCCTCTTCCTTCCTGTGTGGAGTTCCCTCAGGTGGGGTTTGTATCTACTTATGTTGTGACCACTTCCATCCTTCACTGTTTGGAGCCATAAAGATCCTTTTCTGAACCAGAGAGCAGTCAATTCAAAAGCATGCCAGGCTCAGCATGGTAAGACCTGAATGCCCATCAAGGAGCTGTGGATGTAGAATAAGATTCTTGATGTTGAATGATAAAGGACTCTGCAACTCTCCATGCCATGTCCTGCCTGCCTTGTCTGGTTGGGGACTTGCTATCAGATGTCCTTTACAGCCCTGCAGGATTGGGCTGATGGGAAATACCAGCTTCTTCAGGGCAAATATCAGGGGAGAACAATGAGCAGAGGCAACGGGAAGAGGGGTGAGACAGTGTCACCTCTACACCCAGCATCTGGAGGGACTTGGGGAGAATGAAGAACCCCTCACTAAGAGCCCTTTACCCATTGTCTTCCAAGGAGTGACTTGTGTTGCCAGGAAGAAAACCTACTATGGCTTGGAGGCATCATTGCCTCTGGAGGCTCCCACACTTTGGTTTTTGAGGAGGGTGGTGAGGGGGAGGCAGTGGTCTCAGTGTCTCCTGGCTAGCTCTAACCATTGCTGCTGTTTCAAAACCAGATGCTTGACAGGAACTGTGGCTGAGTGCCTGATGGCTGTGGTGGTGAAGTATGTAGCTACCTGGCTGTATAATCTGGGACTGCCAGAGAGATACCTCACAGCTGAGTGGGGGGCAGGTGAGGAGCCCATATGCTGGTGTTTTGAGCAGGCTCTTGTTCTTTTTCTGACCCATCCTACTGGCTGAGGATGGTTAGTAGGCTTGGAGGAATGTTAGTAGGCTTGTTAGCAGTGGAGTCCCACCTTGGCCTGTTGATATCACCTTGGCAGTGGTGCTGCCCACTCCACAGAGAGGGACTGAGAAGGCTCTGGGGTCAGGAACCCCCATTCTTCCATCTGTCCCAGCATCTCCACACAGGGAGGGGAATGGGGATGAGCATCTGGGATCTTTTCTGGGTGTTTGGCTCTGATAATTCTTGGGAGAGGGTCCAGGAGTAGGGGGGGTAGGCTGGAAGAGGGTAAGAGGCCTAGGCTGCACAGGACAGGGCATAGAACAGGACTGGTCTGGGGACAGACAGGGGCAGGAAAACAGATGAGTGGAGGTGCTGAGGAGGAAGAGAGAGACTGGGAGGGCTATGGTGTGAATGGGAAGGAGACTGGGGGAAAGGAAGGGTGAGGGATCGTCAGTATGTGTTTTCATATGTATAGTAACATCAGGGAGAAGGAAGAAAAAGGTGAAGAAGGTATCAGGAAGGCTCTGTGTTGTTCCTCTCAGGTGTGTTGCAGAACCTGAGGACAGCAGGAGGTGATTGAAGCATGATCAGCAGGTGGTCATGGGGAACAGAAGGGGCCCTCAGAGCCCTTGGGCTCCTGTTTTGTGCAGGGTTACATTCCAGCTGCACTTGGGGATGAAGGTGAGAGCAGCAGATGCAGTGGCAGTAGTTCTGGAGGCAACAGTGGTTAGTGACACCTTTCTGTCACTGCACCAGGGTGCAGGGAAGGGAGTTCAGGAAGAAAGCTTCATTGTGATCTGCTGGTTGACTCCTGAGGAGTATTTGGGATGGTTCTTCTCCAATGGTAAAGATTAAACTATTGGACATAGATCTCATAACTAGTAATGTTCTTGTGCTCTAGGACAGTGCCCATGTGACATGCTGGCCACAGAGATTAAAATTTAAATACACACGGAGAGCAACATATGAAACTGCGTGCTGCATAGTACTTCTGTAGTGCTGGCTATAGGCCAGCAAAAAAGGGCTGCTATCTTGGTTCTTACGGACTTTTTCATACTTACTGTGCTAAATGAGGCCCCTGGGGACACGTTCTCTGCACTTTAGAGAAGCAGTGAAGAGTGAGGATAAACCCATTAAAGCTGTTAATGCTGGTTGTTACTTGTCCTGCAAATGAGACAGGGCTTTGAGGGTTTTTTTAAAAATTGTGCTAATTGGATGTGTTTTGTTTTGCAGTACCTCTTCAGCTTAAATGACGACTGTTTCTCAGAACAGAACTGCTTGTATCTAACATTGGGCTTTCTGTTAAGTCTCCTTTTATTTGGGAGGACATGGTACACATTAGCGTTTAGTATTGGTTTGAAAGTGTTTTCAATCAAGAAAAATGTTGGTGCTGGAGCTTTGCTCATTGATTCTATTTCCTAAACAGCTCTAAAAAGAGATCTACCTGCAGAAAGGGACAGAATGGTCTGGGAAGGAATTTAGATTACCCAAATCCAAAGCAAAGATCCTGAGAACTGCCCATCTGATTCCTAATTTTACAGATGTCTCAGAGGTGTGTTTTCATTTTTGATAAAAAATTTTAAAGACGGGTTTTGTGGAGACCAATACATTTCTCTGCCTCAATGAGTGCTAAAAAGTTCAGCCTTGTCTCATCCATGAAAACAGTCTTTTTTCTATTCATCTTCCACAAGTGAGTCTGTTGGTTGGTGCCAACAGCAACAAACTAATGTCCGTATTTCCTCATGCAGTACAACCTAGAATACTTACACAGTTATGGGAGTAGCTCAGGTTGATTTCTCAGGTTCACCTAAGAAAATTTGAATGCTTTCATCTGAGGTTCACCTCAGGGATAGTTCACCTGACAGATGTTTATTCCTTTCCTTGGTGTTGACCTTTTGGCTAGCTTTTAATGGCTCTCTGTAAAGCATACAGGGAAGGAAAAAGTTTATATGATTGTGCTACCTATCCATCTATTATTCCTTCCCAATGGCTTCAACCTCTTTTATTTCAACCAGATTTGACAGGACATGATGATGTTATGTTGAAAAGATTCTGCATTCCCATGAGTATTGTGAAAATTGGTATCAGGGAAAGAACAATTTAAAGACTGATCATAATTACTGCAATTATATTGGTTGTTTTCTTAGTTGTTCAGGGAAAAGAAGGGAATCAAATAGAATAATTGAACCATTTACTCTAAATATTAGTTTTTATGGATATTAACCTCGGCTACAATATCGAATGATGTTTCAGCTCTCTGCTGGAAAGTAAAACTTGAGAAACAGAAGAAAGTTTGCCAAAAGTGGATAATAGAGGTGCTGGAAATTCGCTGTTTAATTCATATGTTTCTTCTTATGTTAATTGGCTTGACACATCACTAAGCAATTGACACAAATACATGTTTGGTATATGGTGTACATATTCACCAGCATCATGCCAGGACATAAAAAAATAGAATTTAAAACTCTAAAACTGTAGTAGTCTACTTTGTGTGGAACAACGTAGAAAAAACAGACAAGATTTTTATCATCCAGCACAGAAGTTACAACAAAATAAATTATTAAAGGTTTCTGCATAGATGCAGATGCCTGATTCAAACGTGTACCTTGTTAACTGACCAAAATGCAGGTGCAGGTACCAAATACAGTATTAATTAATGCACAGTAGTAATAGGAATTGAGAAAATGTCAAGAGGAAACCCAAGGAGAATGGACTTGTTAAGATTAAGTAACAAGTAACTCAAAACAAGCCAAATTTTTATCATCACAGAAATGCAAAGAAACTGAAAGTATGTCCAGGATATTCTGTCTCTACATGATAAATGTGGCCAAAAAAAAAGTAGTAGTAATAGACCAGCAAGGTGGGATATAGTCATCCAAAGGGCTTCTTCAATTTTTCCTGTGCGTTAATCAAAACGGTCGTAATTTTATATTGCTTAGGAATGCACATTTTCTAATTTCTTAGAGTCAAAGGTTATGATGCTTAAAACCAAAAAGTGTGGAAAAGAGTAATCTCTTTCCCCCATCTTTTTTTCTTCTTTAAATGTTTTTCATCTTTGGAAAGGCCTGACTTAAAAATTAATCTTGATTTATACATTGACAGTACCATAACAGAAAGGAAGATGGTATTTTTCCCTGAAATGCTTGGAGTACTTGACTTGGAACATTATCTCAGTTGTGATGAAACAAATTTTTCTGATTAGTGTCTTTCAGAGTTTTTTAAAAATCAAATTTGTCTTAAAAATACAAAGCAACCATAATCTGCAAATGGTGTGGCTTAATGTATTTATGTATTTCAGCTGCTTTGGTTTTATCTCAGTGCTTCGTGTAATTAGCTTCCTACTTATTCTTCAGCCATCTACTGAGTCTTCCAGAGCAAGGATGGAATTTATGATGTTTAAAAGCCCCCAAACAAATAACAGTTTGTTTGGTTTTGTTTGTTTTTGTTTGTTTGTTTGTTTTGTGTGTTTTTTTTTTTTTAATAAAGAAATCTTTTAGAAGTGCAATGAAAACAAAAGCCTTCTATATCCTTTCTGTACACATCATACAGAAACAATGACAAGAAGATCAGAAACCCAATTGTCTTTTAACTTTCATCATCACATTTCAGAACATTTAAGTGAGAAATTCAGTGAATAAAAATCCCACTTTGAAGTTAGCTTGATGACCCACTCGTGTTTTAAACAGCTCATCAGCTCTATATGGAGAGGAGCAAATCCTGTTCTGTGAGAGGTGATTGGTTTGGCCTAACTGAGAAGACAGGACCAGCCCCTGGCCGCTTGCTCTCCCGCCATGCACACACACTGTGGGATGGACAAAGGCCGACCAGAAGTTTGTGGGTCAAGATAAAGGATAAGGAGGGTTTCACTCACCAGTTAAGGTCACAGGCAAAACAGACTCAACTTGGGGAAAAATAATAATGTAATCTCACACTCACCACACACACCCAGGACACAGACACACACAGAGCAGGGCTTGCAGATGTTACCCCACCCCTCCCTTCTTCCCGGGCCCAAATCCCTTTGTTCCCGGTTTCTCTCCCTCCTTCCCCCCAGCGGCACAGGGGGACAGGGGATGGGGTTTAGAGTCACTTCACAGGCTGGTGGTTCCTGCTGCTCCTTCCTCCTCAGGAAGAAGGATTCCTCACAGTCCTGCCCTGCTTCCCCACGGGGTCCCTCCCATGGCAGAGAGTCCTCCACCGACCTCTCCTTCAGGAGTCCTTCCCACGAGGTCTGGAGCTGCTCCAGCCTGGGCTTCCCACAGAGTCAGGGGCTGCTTTGGGAACAGCCACCTCCCCTGGCCCCGGGGTCTTCCACAGCTGGGCAATCAGAGTCCACAGGCAGCAAATCCTCTGGCCACAACATCCAAGTCCAGTGGCCAAGTTCCCCCCTCCTGGCGCCTTCAGGGAATGTCCCACCACGTTCCTCCATGAGTGCAGGGGGACAGCTGCCATCTCTCCATGGGCTGCAGGAAACTTCTGCTTGGGCACCTTCTTCCCCTTCCTCCTCACCAACCTCGGGATCCCCACTCACCTCTCCAGCTCAGCTCTTCTCCTTGCTCCTGGCTCTCAAGTGTTACATCAGTTCTTTCTCACGTTAATCACAGAGGTGCATCTATTGTCTCTCTCATGGCTCGGCCCTGGCCACCTAAGCCCAGGGAGCTTTTAGTAGCTTCTTACAGGAGCCACCTTGGGGCCCTTTCCCCCCTACCAAAACCATGCCAGAACCAAACCAGCACAAATAGTCATGATGATTAGAAGAAGAATGGAAGATGGATATGAGAAATTTAATGTAAAAGAAACGTACCATTGCAAAAGAAAAAAAACAAAGCATAATAACTGAAGGGAGAAAGAGGTTGACAAGATGTTGGTTAAAAACAATACAAAATGTAATGTACTTTCAGGTTCTCTTTTCCCACTTCACTATTCACACTTTCTGATTTTCCGTGTTTCTTTCCTTCCATCTATCTGAGCAGAACTTGGTCTTTCATGTTTTTGCATTAATGTTGCTCTTGCTATTTCTATCAGAAGAGTAAACCCCCACTATTCTTTGTATAACTTTCAGTAAGAGGAAGTAACATTGCCCCAGGCTGAATGCCACTTAGAACCTAGAGACTTCCTTTTCAGCCACAGCATGTGATGTTATAACTCTTCAGCAGGTATTTATGCTCAAGTATGCATTTAAATACAGAATCAAAGTCCCTGAGGTTGGTCTCTCTCTTTGGCTGGGGTCAGGAGGAGGGATATTTGCAGTGCATATATGGGATGCTCTTACTTGGTTGCAATTATCCTGATGATCAGACACACAGTTCAAGTGCAAAGGGGAAAACACACCCTGATTCTTTCAGGGAGGTCTTCTTGCACAGCAGAGAATTATGAGGTGTGAAGGTGTGGTGGAGAGCAACTCAAATAGCATTTGCTTTCTGCTAGTTTTTGTATCACCATGTTTAGCCTTTTTAAGGGACCAAATTAATTTTTTGCCTTGTGAGTTCTATCTGATGGATGCCTCAAGCTTCCCACCAGTAAGTGCCTACATGCCTCTTGCAGGCCTGTGTGGGGTGGAGCACAGCATCTCTTGCCTTCCCGAAGATTTCCACCTGGGAAGTGCAGTGATGAATCAGTGTAAACATGCCAGAGCTGTTTGAATGAGCAAGGGGATTTGCGAGTGTATGTGGAGAAGAAACTTGTGGTCAAGAGTAAATAAAAGCTAAAAGCTAATGAAAATGGAGCCATTGACATTCAGTGGCATATATTTCCGGTAGGCTAGATATTGCTTGAATTGATCCCAAAAATAGATGAAAAATTTTGAAACTATATTTCTTACCAGGTTCCAGAAGACTCAGTTTTAAACACAGTACACACTTCTCCTCCATGGCATGGAAGCAAATAACTTTTAACAGAGTTTGAGAATGGCACAAGGCCTGGAGGCAGAGTAAATAGCTATCTGGACAGAGCAATCACACAGAGCAGCCCTGGTTACTTGGTTGACTTTTTGAAGTCTGCTACTTTGCATTTAGTATTACCATTTTTATTACCATTTAATCTTATTTAATAATCTTATTTTTAATCTTCATTCAATTTTATAATTTCTGTTTTATGTTATTAATATTTAATTTTACTTGATCATATAAGTTGTATTAAAAGGCATCCAAAATCAAATGGCACAGACTCTGCTTTCAAATGAGTGACAATCCCAGAAAGCTGAGCGAAGTGCAGAGGGAACAAACAGCTGAGTGGGAGAATGTACTGCAAGGTTATGGCACAAAAGGTTAATGTGATGAGGAGCAGCAAGTAGGTTTTAACTTTATTAGCAGAATGGGTAGAGCAGTTGTGCATTAGTGTGTGTGCTTTTATGTCCACATTTCAAAAAACTGAAAAAATTGAGATGTCTTTTTGAAAGAGAGACAGATTTATTAAGGGGGCTGGAAAAATGCTCTATAGTAAGAATCAGAATGGTTTGGGTTGGAAGGGACCTTAATCATCTAGATCCAACCCCCCTGCATGGGCAGGGACACCTCCCACTAGACCAAGTTGCTCAGAGCCCCATCCCACCTGCCCTTGAACACTGCCAGGGAGGGGGCAGCCACAACTTCCCTGGGCAACAGTCTTGTAGTGAGGAATTTCCTCCTAATGTCTAACCTAAATTTCCACTCTTCAAGTTTTAATCCACCACCCCTTGTCCTACAAACTCTTTTAAAAAGCCCCTCCCCAGCTTTCCTGTAGCCCCCACAGGTACTGGAAGGCTGCTGTGAGGTCTCTCCAGAGCCTTCTCTTCTCCAGGCTGAACAACCCCAACTCTCTCAGCCTGTCTTCCTAGCAGAACTGGTCCAGCCCTTTGATCATCTTCATAGCCCTACTCTGGACTCTCTGCAGCAGGTCCATGTCCTTCTTATGTTAGAACTGGATACAGTGCTTCAGGTGAGGTCTCACAAGAGCTGAGTAGAGGGGCAGAATCACCTCCCTTGACCTGCTGGCCACGCTTCTTATGATGCAGCCCAGGACACTGTTGGCTTTCTGGGCTGCAAGTGCACGTTGCCTGCTCATGTTGGGCTTCTCATCCCTCATCACCCCCAAGTCCTTCTCCTCTGGGCTGTTTTCAGTCTGTTCTCCACTGGATCTGTATTTGTGCTTGGGATTTTCCTGACCCAGGTGTAGGACCTTGCACTTGGCCTTGTTGAACTTAAAATCTGTTCAGTTTGTCAAGAAGAAAAACAAGCAACTTCCCTGAATTAGTATAGCAGGTATCAAAAAGGTCTTTAATCTTGCTGAGAACAGCAAAGCAAGGATACTAGGAGCTCTAACTTGATGTCAGACCAATTGAAATGATAAAGAAGAAATGCCTTTTTAAGTTATGATCATTTAATATTGGAATGAGATATTAAAATGATTGGTTCCTTTTCAGTCATATATCATTACAAGATGCTTTTTTTTCAGGCAGGCTGTGCTTTAGCCAAATGTACATGATGCTTCAGAAAAATACAAATGACTGGTCTTCAAATGGAGTTAGTTGTGTAAAATACAATAGTTGATGATGTTCAATTGTTCTGACTAAAATCAAAAGGTGTGATTTAAAACTACTGTGGCCTTAAACTCAGTGATTCTCCTGGATGCTGAACTGACTTGGCTTAAGATTGCTGGAGCAAATTGTAGTGATATTGATAAGCCTGACTAGATGTGTTCCAACAGGAAACGAAGTGATTGCAGTAGACTGGAAGGGACTAAAAGATGTGGACCAAATCAATATGGATAGCACCAGTTCACTGCATGGCAGCAGCTTCCATCGACCTTCCACTGAAGTAAGTGCCTGTCCCAGACTCACCTACTCTGAGTTCACTTTTTCTGAGTTCTGAAATGGGGCTGTGCATCACTGGGACATTCTAGGAGAGGGCCAGAATGCCACTGTGCACCTGAAGATCAAAATTCCATATATGTGCAGTTTGGCTTGCATTGAATGGAATACTTGAGTCACTCCCTTCACAGTATCCATAGTGAGTAAGAATTTGCAAATGAAAGTGCTTTGAACTACTCATGACAGGAGTGAAACAGAACACAGAAGAAACTGTGGCAGTTCTGACAAGCCTGTAGGTCAGCATTTGTTGAATAATGAATTCGTGGAAATGTCCAACACCATGTCTGTCCCATCTTCTGCAGCACAGAATCTTTTCATTTTGTATTGATGTAGTGAAGAAATACATTTGTCTCCCTTTTGATTTTGAGGGATGCATTCACTAGTAACCTGCTGCCAATTGATTTACAATACAGTATCTAAGGGGCTGGTTCATTTGCTGTTCTGAACTATTGCTGCTTCTGTGATCTTAGATATATGAATTTTCAGCTCTGTAAGGTTAAGGGTATGCAGTCATGTTTAATTAAAAGGTCAAAACTGTTTTAAAAACGTAATATTTGAGGAATCACAAATAACATTTACAAATACAATAAATAAATGTGATATCAATTACAGGTAACACGCAGTTTGCAAAACCATGCAAAATACTAGTGATGTGCTCTAGGTGACCCTGCTCTGGCAGGGAGGTTGGACTAGATGATCTTTCGAGGTCCCTTCCAACTTCTAAGATTCTGTGATTCTGTGAAATACTAATGTGTAGGTATTCTTATTTCCTTAAAGTGGGTCATGATGGACAAACTGAAAGACTACAAGAGAAAATAATTTCAGCAGAAAATAATTCTGTAACTTGATATATTGTACTCGGAATACATAATGTAGCTAGCTCCTCCTTGTGTTAGCCTCACAGTGATGCAACTCCCACGCAGGGGTGCCAGCATTGCAACGTTTAGCAAAGCGCTATTGAAGTGGAGTCTCATGAAAATGTCTTTGTTTTCCTCTCTCTCTTATTCTCTAGAATCATAAAATCATTTAGATTGGAAACCTGTAAGACCATCAAGTCCAACTCTGTACTGTCCTATTGGCTATTGTACCTTCAAACACCATGATATCTATAGACACCATAATCAACAGCAGGGAATGAAAGCAGCTTGAAAGACAAAAGTGTTTTTATTTAATATATCAGCTCAATTAGTGGCTGTTGATTAGGGTAAACTGCTAGAGAGATACATGGCTGTTTGCAACTTACTTTTTACTCTAACATGATATCCTCCTTTGCTTTCCTTAGCAAACACGGACAGATTTCTCCTGGGATGGTATCAATGTGAGTATGCACCACACAACTGTTCAGATTTCTAGTCACAGAAGGACCTAGATTTCTCTGCCATTGGATACAGTGGAGAATAGAATGGAAATGTAACTGAAAGTCCTTAGTGCCACTGAAATTCTGGGAATTATCTAAGATTCAGAGGATGGTGTTACATTTTTGTTTGCCTCTGGGTCTTTTGCTGTCTGGCAAGTATTTAGATCTGCAGGTGGCTATTAAATTGCTTTTGTCCTTTTTGGGACAAATGTGTGTCATTTCATATGTTCTCTTTTTGAGATTTCTGGGCACTGCTTGATAAAAAAAGTTTCTGTCCAGCATGTTTAAAAAATCTGTAGCCTTTGCTTAGAGCATCATTTGATCTTCTCTAAGAGTTTGGGAGAAATGTATGCCCTGTTTTCAGTTGCATACAGAAGTAAAAGAATCCTTAATGTACTCTAGGGAATATGGTCAACACCAGTTAGCTTTAGTTTACAAGTGGAAGAAGAAACAAGCAAACATGTTAATAACCCATGTTCCTTGTTGCTGTTTTTACCTATGGATGAAAAAAAATAAGGCTTCATTTTTCTGGTTCTCTGTGGTTTGAAAGTACTTGGGCCACTGAATATCAAGGGGACTTACACTTTTAACTAACCCTCCCCCTACTGACATCTCTTTCATTGTGGCACTTACAGCTTGGGATCTTTTGCCTAGGTTCACTTGGAGAATCAAATTGTGCTGGAAAATTATGGTGCGTGCGCCAACTGTCTAGAAGAAATTTGTCAAGTTTTTCCTCTTCCGTCTATCTGAAAGCACAAAGTCATGTTTCCTTAAAGAGACAGTTTCCTTACTTGCACTTTCACATTTTCCAACCCATTCGGAATACACGGATCTCTTTCATAATGCAGCTCTTTCACTTTCTCCATGTAATTCCTTTTTTGGTATCAAAGCTGGCTTGTGAATTTCTTCCCATTCCCATTCATTCCTGCCTTCATGTCATAGCTCTCCAGCCTTGCAGTAATGGAGACCTTCTGCAGGCTACTTTCTTTTCTGGGCTGTTCCCATGAGCTGTCTCACAGCATAGCCCCTAGACTGTCTTGAAACCAATAGGTGGCTACTGAACAGCAGGTCCAAGTGGGAATGACCAGTGGGGGCATAGATGGACCATCTTCAATGAGCTTCATCACCAAAGGAAATGCATCATGGAACAAGAGCTATGTTCTCAGCTACATCTTTCACTTTTTACTGTTCTTCCCCTGCTTTCTGATTTCTTCACTTCACATGCTACACACAGACATTCCTGGCTCCAAAGGTACAGGATGCCTTAGCTGTTGCATTTACACTCAATTTCCAGAGAAACTCACCTCTCATATTTTGGCAATTGCCTGGGATTATATGGAGTTCAGGATCTTTACAGTGCCTTCCTTTGTCTCCAAATATTTGACTGTCTTGTTATTGCTCCTCTCACATTTCATGAGGTTCGAGCCTGTGACTAAATAGTTGCTTCATGTCAGGATTTAAAATTTCCACTGTCACGGTCACTACTTTTGAGTGTCTTTGTGTTTGAAATATGCTGGAGTTGATTTTTGGAAATGTTGAAATGAAGAGCAGAAGCAATGCTTATTTAGCCCGTATGAAAATTAAGCCTCATATGCAAT
This sequence comes from Apus apus, assembly GCF_020740795.1. Classification (NCBI taxonomy): domain Eukaryota; kingdom Metazoa; phylum Chordata; class Aves; order Apodiformes; family Apodidae; genus Apus; species Apus apus. The sequence goes on from NC_067282.1 coordinate 124,568,706, forward strand.
ACCTGGCATCTCTGAAGAAGCCTAATGAACTAATCTTGCAGGATGGTGTTTTATGATGATATTTATGACTGCTACCTACCCAAATAGTTTCCTGTCCTTGTTATTCAGGGACTGAGGATGAACATAGAGAAGAGAGTGAAGGGAAATAAGCAGAACTGTAGACCTCATTTCCTTACAGGTAGTTGTAGGTGCTTGAAATGGGATGCATCTCTGATACCATCATGTTCATTTTATTAAGACCATATGAGAAAAAAATTAAAATCAAAGCTAATAAATAAAAGCTAACATATATATCTACAGAGCGATGCATATATGATGCATTATGTCTTGCCTATCACATTGTCAGCTCCCCATTGTAAATTCCCTGAATTGTCCATCAGCCATGTCTTGCATCTCTAACAAAGAATTTGGCCCAGTGCAGCAGCCAAAAAGAGGCTTCTGAATGCCTGCTGCTACCTCTCCCACTGACTTTGCCTTGCTCAGTCCCAACAATGTGTAATATCCAGTCGGGTTAAATAGCCTCTAGTTTTTCCTTCCCTTCTTCTGTTATTTTTTCTTGTTGGTTGCTTCTGCTCCTCATCTTCCCCCTGCTTTCTGGAATCCTTACACTGATGTCTCACTTCGGTTCACTTCCTTTTCTCCTTCCTGTTTATCATTTCTTCATATTCTCTCTCTTTTCAGCTCTCCATGGAAGATACAACCTCCATCCTCCCCAAGCTGAAACGCAACTCCAATGCTTATGGGATTGGGGCTTTGGCTAAATCATCTTTCTCTGGTGAGGTCCTCAAAATTTGGGTTTATCCTTGGCAGCTTCTCTCCATAGGCCTTTGTGCCTCTTCCCATATCTCTCTGTTGCTCGCCCAACTGCTCCTTTCTGGCATTTTCCTTTTCAAGGCCTTAGAGGAGTCTCCACCACCGTGGTTCTAGAGACAGAAATCTCTTAGCTGTTGCCATTTCAAAGAACAGATTTGTCTTGCTCCTGTTGGCTTCTCACCATGCACCCCAACTCAGACATTTTCAATTGCATCCCCTCAAACAGTCTTGGGTTTAACCCCATTTTCTATTTCTTAGTTTATTCACTTCCAGGCTTCACCCCTCATGCCCAACTGTGTCCTAAATGGGTTCTAGGCAAGGAAGGAAGTGGTCTTTCATATTTGGGGTTTCCCTTTTTCCCCCTTCTAAAAGCCAGTCCAAGGAAAGATGGAGAAACTCTCTTGGAGAGTGACACAGTGAAAGGTGGGAGACATCCAACCCAAGGCCTGAAGTCTGTCAAGGAAGTGGGGTAGAAGCTCCACTTCCAAGAGAAGTACCCTGGAGCTGTGTAATAGCCCCTCCTTGTTTTCTAATGTCTGGTCCCTTAGGGATATCTCGCAGCATGAAGGACCATGTCACAAAGCCAACGGCCATGGGCCAAGGCCGTGTGGCTCACATGATCGAATGGCAAGGCTGGGGCAAAGGTAACAGCCAGCAGCAGCAGCACACGCACGAGACGGCGCGCAAAGACGCCGACGCCTACTCAGACCTGAGTGATGGGGAAAAGGAAGCCCGGTTCCTCGCAGGTAGCACTAACTTTTTTTGGCATGTGGGGTGGGTTGGAATCTCCCAGAGGAGAATCCTCGAGAGATGGAAGCGTGGAAACCTGAAAAACACGCTCAGGAGAGCCTGTGGGTGGCTCAGTTGACAGAAGGAGAGGAGAGACTGTGGTTGGAGTATGGCCAATGGAATGCAAAGTGTAGAGGGTGAGGGCCAACTGGGTGGTGGGAGCTGCTGAGACAAGAGTGGGACAGTGTAACCAAGAGATGAGATTAAAGAGGGTGGTGAGAAATGGAGACTTTCACACATCTCTGCTTTCTCTCCCTTTCTCCTTTGGCCACAGGAGTGATGGAGCAATTTGCTATTTCTGAGGCAACTCTCATGGCCTGGTCCTCCATGGATGGTGAGGATGTGAGTGTAAACTCAAATCAGGAGAATCCAACAGGCAACTACTCTGAGAACTATCAGGAGCTAATGGAGAGCCAAGGTGAGCACCAGTACCACTTGCTAATATTGAAACACCCCTTTTCTGCTCTTGTTGTCATATTGCTCTGTTTCCCTCTACCCTGTTTTATTCTGTAGCCTTAATTTTGGGGATTGGGATCTAGCAGAGGCATCACCTATTTGTGGAGCTGTCCAAGGAGTCTAATCTTAACTGGGAGGCTCCATAGCCCAGTTCATAGAATCACAGAATGGTTTGAGTTGGAAGAGACCTTAAAGATCATCTAATTCTAATCCCCCTGCATGGGCAGGGACACCTCCCACTAGATCAGGTTGCTCAAAGTCCCATCTAATCTGCCTTTGAACACTTCAAGGGGTGGAGCATCCACAACTTCCCTGGGCAACCTGTTCCAGTGTCTCAGCACCCTCACACTAAAGAATTTCCTCCTAATGTTGAACCTAAATCTCCCCTCTTCCAGTTTTGATCCGTTTAGTCCAGCCCCTCTGCAGTGCGCAGGGACTTTTTGACTAGATCATGTTGCTTGGAGCCCTGTCAAGCCTGACCTCGAACGTCTCCAGGGATGGGGCTTCCACCACCTTCCTGGGTAACCTGTTCTGGCGCTTCACCACCCTTACAGTAAAGAACTTCTTCCTGATATCCAATCTTAATCTAACCAACTCTAGTTTAAGGCCATTACCCCTCATCCTATTGCTATGTGCCCTCCCCAGCTTTCCTGTAGCCCCTTCAGGTACTGAAAGGCCGCTATGAGGTCTCTCCAGAGCCTCTTCCTCTCCAGGCTGAACAACCCCAGCTATCTCAGTCTGTCTGCATGTGCTCCAGCTGTCTGATAATCGTTGTGGCCCTTCTGTATCCTCATTCCAACAATTCCATGTGGTGGAAGTTCCCTCTTGTGTTGAGGGCTCCAGAACTGGACACAGTACTTTGGGCACAACTATGAAAAGCTACCAGCTCTTGCAGTCAGCTGTGGATGTCATAAAGTTTGTGTGCCTACAGGTGCCTTTTATCTTCACCCTCCTCCCCTCTAAAGGATTTATCTAGCCTGTATGGTACAGTCCCACGCACAGGCACTCAAGCTGTTTATCTGAACGAGGCAGCGTGGCCTAGAGAGGGTGCCTAACTGTGTTGTTTCCCTCCTTTACTTGCAGAGCATATGGCTCAGACACAGTACGACAGCTGGCCTCATTCCTACGTCTCACAGGGCATGTATTGCTTAGGATCCTCTGATGCCTGGGAGACTAGTGACCAGTCCCTCATCGCTTCCCCAGCAACTGGCTCCTACTTAGGCCAGAATTTTGATGAGTCCCAGACAAACCTTCAGGAAAGCATTTTGATTCAGAGCAGCCTTCTCCAGCAGCAACAACTGCAGCAACAGCGGCAGGAGCAGAACTTCATCCAGAGCACGGGGCTGGTCCACGTGTGGCCCCTGCAGACTGTGCAGGGTGGGGGTGGTGCTGAGTCCAGCACGTACATGGAGGACCACATTGAGGATGAAGGGAACCCACGGCTGGAGAAGGCTCCTCTCCTAAACAAGAAGCCCTCTCCAGAGGAGGATGATGCAGTGTGCCGGGACCTGGAATCGCTGTCTCCTCGAGAGGAGATGGAACATGCTGCACTGAGCCGCAAAGTCTCAGATGTCACCTCCTCTGGGGTGCAGTCCTTTGATGAGGAAGAGGGAGAAACAAACAACTGATGCTTTCTGTGAAGTTCTCATCACTGCTGAACGAAGAGAGGAGTGGCAAGGGATGAAATTAGGAATGGGATTCTTCTCTCCAGCTCCATACTTCTCCATACTTCTGAGCAGGCACACCTTCCATTCCGGATATTTAATTATTTTTTTAAACAAGAGGAAAATCTTTAAGTGATTGACATATGATGACCTCTTCTTCCCCTCAACCACGAACGCGTATTTTTGCTTTTCACTGCTGTGGGCAACACATGTGAGGTGCTTGGAGAGATCTGGGTTGGTAAATAATTTCTAAACCTTCTTAAGACAAAGTCTTGGCTGTGGATACAGACTCTTCTGGTACTGGGGATGTGGCTGATGAGACAGGCTTGGTATAGGGAGCAGTTATATGGCTAGAATACATCCTGGCAGAGTGGATGTTGCTCTGTGGACATGGTCCCCTTCGATAGAATATCTGAATATAAACTGGTTTAAAATGAAGATACGGCTTTACAAATACAGAGTGCACTAGTATTGTGGTTGTGGCTTTTACAGAGGATAACACTGTATTTGATGTACACTGTACTGAAATGAAAGATTCACTGGGTAACCAGCTCCTCAGTAGCACCTTGACAGGAAATTGTGGGCTCGATGGATACAAACTGTGCTCTGTGGGCACGGGCTGTGCTGCTGTGCAGATGGTGTGGCTCAGTGGGCACGGCTCTGGTATGGCATGGAAGGATGGGTGCAGATACAAATCTAACCCTGCCCTCAGATATTCGTACTTTGGTCTCTTTCTGATCTTAAATTTGCTTGTTTCTCTTTGACATTTCTACCTTCCCAGGAGCTGGCAAGAGTGGTGTGTCCTTTTGGCATTGGAAGCCAGCAGGAAGGACATTTTCAGCTATGGAGAGAGTCATAAAAAGCTGACTCTTGCAGGGGGCTTGAGAACATGTCCATCTTGGTGCTGCTGCTGTATCCTTCTGTCTTTTCCCTTGCCAGCAGTTTGGGGGGACTCAGAGAGTAGGCAGCAGATCCTGGAACACTGTGTACAGGTATGAGAGCACAGATATCCAGTTTACATTGGAGTTTTCAGTTTTTGCTTTTTTAGACATTTTTATATTGCTGGATAAGTGTTCCTAACAAAGCAGTTAATAGTGTGAAAGGCCTGTAATCCAGTCATCATTTAACAGAAATACTGCACCTTTCTCATTTCTGCCACTCCTTCTGCAGTGCCAAATATAACTGGAGAAAAAGGGGTGAGTGGAAGTTTTCTTCTATTACTCTCTTCTTCCTGCCTGTATTTTCTTCTTTTGTTTTCCTACTCCTAAGCAATGTAAATAATGCTCAGTACTTGGTCATCTTGTTTTTCCCTGCCATCTCTTTTTTAGAAGTGAAGAAAGCTGCTTTCAGGAGTTTCCCCTATTTGTACAGGCTCTATAATTTTATTTTGTTTTGTTAAAAAACTGTGGATTATTGACTAGGGGGAATTTGGTGTCTTGCAATTCCTTGCTGTGTTTCTACAGACCTCCTTTTTGGGTGGGAGGATTTTGAAAGGAAATGGAACAAACTGTCTCCTCTCAAGCTCTCACCAGACAATAAATGGGAGCAAAAGCAAAAGAAAAAAATTGTACAAGGCTATCAGTTTTGCTGGAGGACTGAAGAAGAACCAGCAGAGATTACCCAAGTGCTGAGTTTTAATTGCAATACCTTTTGCAAGGAGGCATCAGCAAAGCATGGGTTTAGATCATATGCTAGAGAAAGGAGTTTGCCTGAAGGCTGCCATACTGTCCCAGAGGCAACTCTTTCTCACTTACTCTGACTCCTGTGTACTCTATTTTATTCAGGATACATTTGTCTCTTCCTTGCCTCCTCTTCAGGCTTGGTGTATTTTTTGGATGACAGGAGAGTGATACTTGCTTCTTAGCTGATTGAGGTTTAGAGCCAGCATATTTGCAGGGAAGAATGTCTGAGGAGTATAAAATGTGACTGAAGTAATATCCCAAGTGTCAGAGGTCAAACAGCTCCTGGCAAGCAAAGCAGATTTTGTCCAGGAATAATGAAAAGTGAGAATGAGACTCTCAGGTAGAACTTGACCCCACTCAGCTTTCTTTCATTTACACAGGCAGCTGCATGAAGAGGGTCTCCTCTATGAACACCCAAGTCTTTCCAGCCAAGTCCACTTAAAGTAGATCTGTCTTCCCTCTCCATTGCACCTCTAAAGGAAAGACCTTTGGCAAATTTAAATAAGACTGGTAATTTGGAGTAGGTAAGAGATGAAAAAATTTGTGACCACCTCTTTTTACTCATTTGCTTGGGTTTGCTTCCATGTCTCTAAGGAGGTAGTTCTTCTCCTGAATTATGACCTTTCAATATCTCTCTGAAGATGTTTACACATTCAGGTGCTAACCTTGCCTAGGCAGGAGTGCTTGATAAAGATGATCTACAATTCTTGCAGGAACAGTTCTAGTTCCTTGTACTGAACTGGTTTGGGTCTAGCCATGGAGCAGGGCCTAGGAAATCACACTAGCCAGAGCAGGGCAAGCAAATGCTAAGAGCACCTCAACAGATGACCAATTAGTAAGTCTTACCCTTTTCTCATTTCTTTTTTTAAAAGCCTTTAGGGAAACAAAAATGGTAAGCTATATTCTTTTGTGGGAGAAGATCTGGATGGCTTGTTACTTTTTCCTCCAAACCATTTAGTTTCCATGTGCCTCTCCAGGACCAATCTGCACGTTTATGGTCACTTTCAGAGCAGCTTTGAATGACCCCTCTGCATTGTTTACAGGATTTGGACAAGTTGGTCAGCTTGCCCAGGGCATCTTCTTCTTTTAATGTGGACATGTGCTACCTTTACTAAGATGTCTGGTTGATGTCTAAAAGATTTACATCATCTCCATGTAAGGCAGTGACAGGAAGTTATATACACAGGAAAAAATGTGAAAAAAGTCTAATCTTATAGAAAATTCTACTGAGTTCAACAGGGAAAGAAAACCTGTCTGTAGAGTTTTCTAACCTCTGTTGAATGGGATAGAAAATTATATCCTGCTGTAAAATTCCATGGCCTAATCTCTATACACCTGTAGATAGACTCATTCTCTGTGAATTCTGACTGGTTTGAAGACAGTTCTCTATATACACTTTCAAGGTTGCTAAATTCTTTAAAATATTTTCATAAAGGTCTTGACTTTCTGTGAATAATATAATTTCAGCCTTTTTCTGGGGAAAAAAAAAAAAAAAAAAGGCTATTTTCCATGACCTCTCAACAATCCAAACCAAAAACGTATCTGCCTCTACAGCTGTCAGGAGCTTGACTGGAGAGGGCAGGTCTGCCCATCAACCCTTGAGACATGAGTGAGAATCCTGAGCTTGAACTGGAAAGGCAGTTTAAATTTCTTTGAAAATGGAAAATGGTTTGTATAACCTGGCCTTTTCTTATGTAACAGGCCTGCCCCTTGAGTGTATCCAATATCTGAGAAATTACTTGGAACCTAGAGTGTATTTCCCAGAAAAGCTGTTATTATATAGCTACACCTATCCAAGCATATGGACAGCACAGGTGCTCTGTGAGCAAAATTTGGCCTGCAGTTCCTTTATCCTGGTGAGGAGGGATGAGTTCAGAAGAGTCCAGCCAAAAACTCAGAGCCCAATTTGTAAATTTGTGAGGCTGAAAATAAGAAGGAAAGGTAAGCTTAGTATCACTGCTCTACAGTGACTAAGAAACAGAGCCCTACTCTTCATTTACACAAACCCTTTGTAGAGCAGAGCTGCACTACATCAATTTGTTTTATTTTCTTGAAGCAGTGGAGGTAGAAGATTCCCACCTTCCCCCCTAGCCTTTGTCTTCAACAGGAACTTGAAGTCACTGTGCTGGACACAAATGAAAGCTTAAACACAGGTGACCCTAATTGAAAAAAATCTCAAATTCCACTGCAGTAAAATTCTCCCTGGGTCCTTTTCCCATGATTGTTTGTACCTGATCAGTTACACTATTTCATAAGTTTGGGGTTTTTTATATAAATCTTAAGCTTTCTTTACAAGTCTTGTGGGTTGTCTTCAAGTCCATTACCTCAGGCTCTGGGATGGAGAAGTCAATCTGCTTCTTTCAGTTTCTGTGCCTCTAAATGGTCTTCTTCTGGGAAGCTGCTGACAAGTCACCCCCTTGCCTTTCCCCCCTTAAAAGCTACCATCACCTTTCACAATAGGCTTGCAGCAGAGAACTGAGTTTAACCATACCCCTAAGCTGTTTAAGTGGTGAAGGAGACAGCCTCTGCCCTGACTGTGCTCACCTCCCACAGTCCTTGTGCAGATGCTGATACACACCTGACCCCACAGCAAGTCAGTGGACTTCTTACACTCCTGTAAAAGCGAAGGAGGAAAAAGCCTTGAGCAGAGGGAGCACGATTCTCAGCAGGTGGCCTTTATATCACCTTAGGGAAACCGGGAAGGTACACTTGGAAAAGGCTTCTTCATGATGAGTCTGAGCTGCTAAAAGGAGCTGTCATGCCTCCTCCTTTCCATCACCACCAGCTGTATACTTTCATTGCCTAAGAAGCATCAGTGCTAACACTCATTTGGCCAGTCAGGCACTGGACCCATTCAAAACTACACCTAGTCCCCTATCAAAATACAGTTTACAGAAGGATTGGCTCCTTGGATTGTTTCCCTTGGTGAGGCAACGATGACTGAAGGCTGGTGAAATGTGCAAATGATCATGTTGAAGAATATGTCTTTGGTTGCAGATGCAAACTGAATTGCCTTAAGCATATTATGTGAGATCTGTCTGAGAAGAATAAATCCAGCTAGCGTACTAGGGAGGACATATTACCCCCTTCCTACCCTACTGTTTCCTTAGAATTTCTACCATGCTTTCATCAGATTTGGTCTTTGTTGTTATTTAATGCCCTGTTATTTTCATCACTCTTCCCTCCTCTTCCACAGGCTCCTTTGAGAGAAACCCTTGCAATCAGGTAGGAGGAGATAAGTAATTTGATATCACAGAATCACAGAATCACGGGATATTAGGGGTTTGAAGGGACCTCTGGAGATCATTGAGTCCAGCCCCTCTGCCAGAGCAGGACAGGACCACCACAGAATCTAGGACTGGTCACTCAGAAAGGCATCCAGACAGGTCTTGGAAGTCTCCAGAGAAGGAGACTCCACAACCTCTCTGGGCAGCCCGTTCCAGTGCTTTGTAACCCTCACAGTAAAGAGGTTTTTCCTCATGTTGAGGTGGAACTTCCTGTGTTCCAGTTTACATCCATTGCCCCTCATCCTATCACAGGGCACGACTGAAAAGAGATTGGCCCCTCCTTCTTGACACCCACCCTGCAGATATTTGTAAACGTTAATAAGATCCCCTCTCAGTCTTCTCTTCTTTAGACTAAACAGCCCCAGGTCTCTCAGCCTTTCCTCATAAGACAGATGTTCCAGTCCCTTAATCATCCTCATAGCCCTCCATTGGACTCTCTCAAGTAAATCCCTGTCCCTCTCGAACTGGGGAGCCCAGAACTGGGCACAATGCTCCAAGTGAGGTCTCACCAGGGCAGAGTAGAGGGTGAGGATGACCTCTGTCAACCAGCTGGACACACTCCTCCTAATGCACCCCAAGATACCACTGGCCTTCTTGGCCACAAGGGCACATTGCTCCCCCATGGATAACTTGTTATCCACCAGGACTCCGAGGTCCTTCTCTACAGAGCTGCTCTCTAGCAGGTCCATCCCTAATCTGTACTGGTGCATGTTCTTACTCCTCCCCAGGTGCAGGACTCTACACTTACTCTGGTTGAACCTCATTAGGTTCCTCTGTGCCCAGCTCTCCAGCCTGTCCAAATCTCACTGAATGGCTGCACAGCCTTCAGGTGAATCAGCCAATCCTCCCAGCTTCACATCATCAGTGAACTTGCTGAGGAGACACTCTGTCCCCTCATCCAGGTCATTAGCGATGATGTCGAACAGGACTGGACCCAGCACTGATCCCTGGGGAACTCCACTAGTTACAGGTCTCCAGCACCATTGGTCACTGCCCTCTGGGCTCTATTGTTTAGCCAGTTTTCAATCCATCTCACTGTCCACTCTTGGATCCCACACTTCCTGAGTTTGCTCACGAGGATGTTATGGGACACAGTATCAAAAGCCTTGCTAAGGTCAAGGTAGACACATCCACTGGTCTCCCTGCATCTGTCCATTTAGTCACACCATCATAGAAGGCTATCAGGTTAGTCAAACAATTTCCCCTTGGTGAGTTCATACTGGCTACTCTTGGTAACCTTCTTCATTTCCATGTGCTTAGAGATGACCTCCAGAATGAGCTGCTCCAACATTTTTCCAGGAAGGAGGTGAGGCTGCCTGGTGTGTAGTTTCCTGCATCATCCTTCTTGCCCTTTTTGAAGACTGGATGACATTGGCTTTCCTCCAGTCCTCAAGCACCCCTCCTGTTTGCCATGATCTTTCAACAACGATGGAGAGTGGTGGAGCAACAACATCAGCCAGCTCTCTCAGCACACGTGGATGCATCCCACTGGGGCCCATGGATTTGTGTATGTCCAGTTTACCTGACTGATCTCTAACCCAATCCTCATTGACCAGTGGAGAGTCTTCCTTCCTCCTGGCTTTCTCTCTTACTTTCAGGGCCTGGGATTCATGAGGGCTGGTCTTAGGAGTAAAAACTTAAGCAAAGAAGGAATTCAGCAACTCTGCCTTCTCCACATCCTCTGTTACCAGGGCTCCCACCCCACTCAGCAGTGAGCCCACATTTTTCCTATTCTTCCTTTTACCACTGATGTATTTGAAGAAGCCCTTCTTGTTCTGATTTACTTCCATTGCCCGGTTTTGTTCTAAGAGGGCTTTGGTCTTCCTTGTTGCCTTCCTACATACCCTGACAATGCTCTTGTAGTTCTCCCAAGTGACAAGTCCCTTCTTCCACAAACTGTGGACTTCTGTCTTCCACATGTTTTTTCCAGGAGCTCCTTGTTCATCCATGCAGGTCTCCTTCCTCCTCTACCCAATGTTTTACTCCAAGGAATGCATCTATCTTGAGCTTGGAGGAAGTGATGTTTGGCCCCCCCTACCTTCTAGAGTCTTAGCATGCATGAATTAAAACTAACATGCACAGATCTCCTATGCACTCAGTGGTTAGAGTCCATGGCAAGTAAAGATACTGGTAAGTCTTCTCCTGTAATATGAAGAGGCAGGAGTGAAGCACAGCTGTTGGAGGAGAAGGTTTATTCCTATCTTTAAGCCAGTTCCAATCTAGTGTGAGATCCAGAAATCACTTCACCTGTAGGGAGAGTCTGTACGTGATGTACTGCGTACAAAACCAACTAAAACCTATTAGTTTTAGGCCCAGGTAAGAGATCTGGAGAGAAGGAAACTGTTCTCTTCATTTGACAGAGGTATGAGACATGGTTGTGAGGCAAGGAAGTGTGCAACTGTGTTTGCTCTGTGCAATAGCAAGGAGTCTAGCCAGAGAGGGAAAGACATTGAGATAAAAGCTTGGGGAAAGGAGCAAGAAAAGCTTGAAATCTTACATTTACACAACACAGGAAAGAAGCTTCATGGCAGACTCCAGACAGAATGAGTTCAGGTAGAGAATTGCTACACAAGCTCTAGTTCCAGGATTGGTGCAGCTTATGGTACTTCTTAGTCCAAGCCACACTTCCTTCTCTAAGGCAGAGTGAATAGGAAGGAGACCTCCCTCAATTTGGGTACGTACTAGCTGCTTTTTCATCATATTTGAAAAACACTGCACTTTATGCTTCATTCTTCAGGGGAGTCATATAGTAAATACACCAATTAAGAACATAGTTATTGTCCAAATTAAGTTAATGTGAGTTCTGTGCTCACTGGAACCCCAAAATATCTGAATTTAGATCGGTTTGCCTTGACTGTTTTGTTGGTAATTGACTAGAAAAATAAACAAACTAAAGTAAATCCACCTCTAAATGTTGTGGAGAACAGAGCAGTGTTGGCATAGTCTAAACTCCCCATTATAATTTCTCCCAGATGGAATTTCCAGTGTTCCTTGTTCAGATAACTCTAAACAATCTAGCATTTCTCTTAAACTGAAAATTTTACTGTTTCCAAATGAAAAGGGAAAAGAAAGGAAATTTTAAAAAAGCTATTCTAATACAGAGCAGCTGGTACCTTTACATCTAGAAAGATATAAATAAATAAGTTTCATCTTTGATTTCCCTCCCCTATGGCAATCTGACAGGGAAAGGAAAAAGAAATAGGGATAATGTGAGTAAAGTAGTGCCTATGAGAACTAAAAATCTTACAGCTTACAGCTTAATGACAGCTTACAGTCATTAAAGCACAGTCTCAAATAAAGATGCAAGCTGTAAAGTCAACATCAGGTGCCTCTTTTGTATCATGGGCTTTTCCCAGGCTGAATGGGTAGTGAACCTGCACAGGAGCAGAAGAGAACAGCTGAACATCTGTGCCAGATCAATGTCTCTCTTTGCCTCAGAATCTGTCAGGGACCCTAAGCAAGACTGTTGGGCACACCAACAGCAGCTCAGCCAGCTTCATGAACTGAGTGGGGTAGGCATGACAAGTGGTTATTGCATCAACAAACAGACATGAAAGACCTGAGTTTAAAACAATAGCGTCTATTTGCATCCTTTCAGTGACATTTTTCCCCAACAGAGGCAGAACAAAGTGTTGTTTTTTCCTTGAAAATCAAGAGAAGGTCTGATTGTTAGTGTTGGTCTGCACAAAAGAAAGTATGTGATATATTTTTCCACTGCAGATACACATTGTTGTAAGAGGAAAAATTTAGTCAGGCCAGGACTCTCTGAAAAAGAGGATGTTTATTAAAACGGTAGAGACTTGTTCAATAATGTTCTCAATGCAGATATGATAGAATCGTAGAGTGGATTGGTTTGGAAGGGACCTTAAAGATCATCTAGTTCCAACTCCCCTTGGCAGTACTTACCTACTGATGTAGCTGCTGTCTTCTAGGAACAGAGGGGCTGCACTGTTCTATGGAAAGAATGCTACTGAGCATCTTCCTAATCCCATTTGACTGAGGACATCTTAAATGCCCTCTGAAACCTAGTCTTGTTTTTGCTTTCCCCTAAGGGATCAAATATCCATACTAGTAAGACAAAAAAACATCTAAAACGGCTTTTCTCCATTACGGACACAAGCTCGTGCACCAAGAGTTACTTCTAATATGATAAAAGCATCAAGTCCAGTCACTGGCCTTCTGGATTCCATTTCATTTGGCATGGAAATCCAGTCATGAGTAGAAGGTCAAAGGGTTAAGAATCTTCTTCTAGAGCTCTGCCAAGCTCTGGTCATGCAAGTGCAGTGGACTTCCCTTCTTTTCAGATACTGCATGTATGAGCAATGTAGCAAGCCAAAAGCTCTTTTGCAGATATATATTCTTGTTTGGCTTCCATTTTTCTTCTCTGATTTGTGGATCTTGTGCATGATTGGAGGTCTCTGGGAACCCTACGCTATAAAATTGGGACTCTAAAGTAATATTACAGTAAAGAGAGTTTCTCTTGTTTCAGATTTTCCAGATACAGTAGAGTCCAGACTGAGGATTTGGGAGGTACAAAGGTGGTGGATGGGAGTCTCAGGGGTGGCATATGGAATGGATTCCTGAAGCATGTTTAAAAGTAAAGGCTTGGGTCTTCAAATGTTGTCTTCTCAGTACCTGAAACTGCTCTAACCTAAGTGCATGGCTCAACAGAGGTTGCCGCCAAGCAATTCTAAAGAGCTTTCCCCAAGCCTGTACACATTTTCTGCAGGGAGGGTTGCATGGTTGTGATACGTATTCTTTCAAGCAAGTGCTTACAGAGGTGCATTTGATGTTTGGGGGAAAAGTACTGAATGAAAGCAACACGAAAAGGGAAAGGGACCCACTACTGAAAGCCTTCATTCTTACCGTGTCCCATACTAGCCCTTAATAACTAAAATGAGCCTGATTTGCCTTTGGTCTTCCAGCTCCAAAACATGTTTGCCTGAAAATTTTTTTGTTGGATATACTTCGCATGTTTTGATAATGTGATTTATGAGATAACACTTCTATGAAGATAAATATATATATAAATACATTCATCTGCAACTGCATACATACACATACACACACTACATATAGGCTTAGGAAACTATGTGGCACTATACACCTCCATGCCTGGATGTGGCAGCAACAACACTAAAGGAGAGGAGGTAGCTCAAAATAGCATGTACAGTCCTTTCTGGAGTTGTTATTAAAAAGAATGTGGTCTTGCCATTCTGGCTGGTGGAAGTGTTTTATTTCTGTGGGGCTGGATCCAGGGGAGTTGCGTCTGAGGATGGAGGATCCTAGGAAGAGGGGATGGGTCTCAATGAGATAGTCTGATGGAGGACATTGAAAAGGATCCATGGTGGCTTGGAGGAGCATCCTGAAGTAGAAAATATATGATAAACTGTTTCTCATTGAGAAGATAAGAACATGGCATGTTTGACTACAGAGGGCTAAAATCTCCTGTATGCCTGTGGCCTGACATAACACAAATCCCAGGCCATTGAGACAGATTAGAGGATAGAATCACACTGACAGGATCCTCTAGTTCAGCATGGAGTGAGTGTTCCCGATATACTGGGACAGCATTTTCCAGGTGATGAGTGACTTCTGTCTTGTCCCAGTGTTGATGATGTGCAGACACATTTGGTACAGAGCTGGACAGAAGTTTCAGAAGAGCAGGTTAGGAGAGGTCTCAAAGAGGAGTCTGATGCTGGGGTTGTCAAAAGCACTGCTCTGGGTACCAAGACTTGGGGTTCACATTTCAGTTTTAAAACAGTGCTTCTCAGCCTTCTGTCCTCCTTGCAGGTTGGGGAACTGGTTGACCCAGAGGGAAAGGAGCATCTCTGCACTTCCAATGTTGTATCCTCTGCTTCTCGTGTAGGGCATTAGACCAGATACAGTAGCACTGTAGATACATATGCAAATTTTAAGTTCTAGACATAAAAGATACCTGTTTACTTGTGAAGATACTTACTTATAGTATTCCATTGGTTCTTAGGGGGGCAAAAGGAGTGAAGCAGTCCCTTGCCCTGCTTAAGGCACAGCATATTTCACAATCAGGGATATTTAGCAGGTCTTTGCCTTCCGTGTCCTATTTGAAGTTAATCTCCTTCCAGTTTACATTCTTTTGCTTCTCAATGGATTCCCACCTACCTCTTGGTATGTATGTCTGCCTAATTATGTTAATGTAAGTAACTGTGATTTACAGAAGACAGACACATTTAATTCCTTTAGGTTTTGGGGATTCTTTTTGTTTGGTTGGGTTTTTTTTTAATAAATCCTGTAAGTTCCCTAGTAATTGCTCTTGATGTGTGTGTGTTGGTTTTTTGTTTGTTTGTTTATTTTTGGTTTGGGATTTTGTTGTTGTTTTCAGGGTTTTTTTTGTGTTTTGTTTGTTTGTTTTTTGTTTGTTTGGGGTTTTTTTGTTTGGTTGGTTGGGTTTTGTTTGTTTGTTTTTTCCCAAGTAGCATCTAAATCTTCTCTACCAGAGAAACTGCATATTTTATATAAGGATAAGATTTTGTGACATGTTTGGTCATAATCCAACAATCTCACAGCTCCTAATTCTTTTCACAGCTATTTTCTTAAGTGCATTAAAGAAGTTTGAAGAAGAGAGGAAAGATGAGTATTTTTTGGCAGATGTATTCCTCATAAACCTTATAAACCATTACTGCCCTTTGCACTTGTTTCTGTGTGAAAAAACTGAAAAGCTGATAACTTGAGTCTGTGTGGCTTCGATTCTGAACACAATTTAGTAGGTCTTGTATTTTTACCTTCCATTCTTCAAACTAAGTAGCTATGCAGTAAATAGCCAGGTATTAGAATCATAGAATGGTTTGGGTGGGAAGGGACCTTAAAGATCATCTAGATCCAACCCCCCTGCATGGGCAGGGACACCTCCCACCAGACCAGGTTGCTCAGAGCCCCATCCAACCTGGCCTTGAAGACTTCCAAGGATGGGGCTTCCACAGCATCTCTGGGTAACCTGTGCCAGTGTCTCACCACCCTCACACTAAAGAGTTTCCTCCTGATCTCTAAACTAAATCTCTCTAACCTAAATCTCTCTTCATTCAGTTTAAAACTATTACCTGCTCTTCCTCTCATTACAAGCCCTTGTAACAAGTTTCTGCCCAGCTTTCATGTAGGCCCTTCAGGTACTGGAAGGCCACTAGGAGGTCCCCCTGGAGCCTTCTCTTCTTCAGGCTGAACACCCCAAACTCCCTCATCCTGTCCTCATAGGAGAGGTCCTCCAGCCCTTGGATCATCTTTGTGGCCCTTCTCTGGACACGTTCCAACAACTCCACCTCTTTCTTGTGCTGGGGGCACCAGGGCTGGACACAGTATTCTAGGTGAGGTCTCACCAGGGCAGAGCAGAGGGGCAGAATCACCTCTGTCTGCTGGCCACACTTTTGATGCAGCCCAGGATGCAGTTGGCCTTTTGGGCTGCAACTGCACATTGGCAGCTCATGTCCAGCTTTTGATCCACTAGTAGCCCCAGGTCCTTTTCCACAGGGCTGCTCTCAAGTGTGACCTCCCCCAGCCTGTATTCATATCTTGGGTTACCTCAGCCCAGGTGCAGGTCCCTGCACTTGGCCTTGTTGAACCTCATGAGGTTCACCTGGTCCCACTTCTCCAGCTTGTCCAGGTCCCTCTGGATGGCACCCCTTCCCTCTGGCATATCGACTGTACCATCCAGCTTGGTGTCATCAGCAAACTTGCTGATGGTGCTCTCAATACCTCTGTCAATGTTAATGAAACAGCATTAAACAGCACTGGAACCAGTACGGACCCCTGAGGGACACCACTTGTCACCATCTTCCATCTGGACACCAAGCCATTGACCACTACCCTCTGGACGTGACCATCCAGCCAGTTCCTTATCCACTGAACAGTCCACCCATCAACCCATATTTCTCCAATTTAGAGAGAAGGATGTTGTGGGGGACCACATCAAAGGCCTTGCAGAAGTCCAGATAGATGACATCCACTGCTTTTCCCATGTCAACTGATGTAGTCACTCCATTGTAGAAAGCCACTAGGTTGGTCGGGCAGGTTTTGCCCTAGTAAAGCCATGCTGGATGTCTTGAATAACCCCTCTGTCCTCCACGTGCCTTAGCATGCCTTCTAGGAGGATCTGTTCCATGATCTTCCCAGGCACAGAGGTGAGGCTGGCAGGTTGGTAGTTCCCAGGGTCCTCCTTTCTACCCTTTTTAAAAATGGGTGTAATGTTTCCTGTCTTCCAGTCACCAGGGACTTCACCTGACTGCCCTGACTTTTCACATATCATGAACAGTGGCTTGGCAACTGCATCAGCCAGTTCCCTCAGGACTCTGGGGTGCATCTCATCACATCCCATGGACTTGTGTATCTTCCGGTTCCTCAGATGGTCATGAACCTTGCCTTCACTTACAGTGGGGGGGACTTCTGAACAGCTTGTAGACCTCAATAGCCACACTCCAGTTGTAGGATTCATCCCACCACATTCCCATAATTGCCACTATACCATAGCTTTCCTGTAGCATGGTAGCTTCCAACTCCTCCTGTTTGTTGCCCATGCTGTGTGCATTGGTGAAGAGGCACTTCAGCTGGGTCGGCCATGTTACTTTCTCAGAGGGAGACCCTTTTATTCCCTTAAGGTGCTTCATGGATGCTGTCTTACTGTCTCCTGTAACCTCTATGACTTCCAGACCTGCAAACCCTGTCATGCAAACCCCAGGTATGTTTGTAGCAGGCTCAGTTTTCCCTTCCCCCTTCAAATCCAGTTTAGAGCCCTGGAGCCAGGTGTTATTAACTGGGAGATTCTCCAGTTTCTTCCTTCACAAATTCCTGTGCCTGGCAGAATGGAAGATAACTTGGGGTCCCTAGTCCCTGATTAGTCTCCCCAGTGCCCTAAGGTCTGCCTTGATTCCCCTTAGAGATTTTGTAGCAGTTTACTCCCTACCCACCTGAAAGATCAGTAGTGGTTAGTAGTCAGGGGCGTACCAGGTTAGAGGCCTTCTTTGTAAACTCTCTTACCTGGGCCCCAGGGAGGCAACATACCTCCCTATGCGTTGGGTACAGTCGACAGCTTGTAGATTGCTGTTCATATAAAGCAAGCAATATTTTAATTTCTTTACATTCTGTTTCATTTATACATTTGCTACTGGACTTTTCCTCAACATATTTTGTCCTCCATGTCAGGTGGAATCCTTCAAGCTGCCTAGGTATGTTTCAGCAACTGATTTTACTACAGAGTTCAGGATATTTGCACAAGCAACACGCTGAAAGTGCTGAGATGTGATCAAATGCTCATTTGAAAGGCCAATCACAGAATCATAGAATGGTTTGGGTTGGAAGGGACCTTAAAGATCATCTAGATCCAACCCCTCTGCATGGGCAGGGACACCTCCCACTAGACCAGGTTGCTCAGCTCCACCCAATCTGACCTTGAACACTGCCAGGGAGGGGGCAGCCACAGCTTCCCTGGGCAGCCTGTTCCGGTGTCTCACCACCCTCACACTAAAGAATTTCCTCCTAATGTCTAACCTGGATCCCCCTGCTTCAAGTTTTAAGCCATTGCCCCTTGTCCTATCACTACATATCCTTGCAAAAAGTCCCTTCCCAGCTTTTCTGTAGCCCTTTCAGGTACTGGAAGGCTGCTATGGTTTCTCTCTAGAGCTTTCTGTTGACCAGGCTCAACAACCCCAACTGTCTCAGCCTGTCTTCATAAATATTTGAAGTAAAGGCATTGAGGTACTGGAGTGACTCCAGTGAAGGCCAACCAAGCTGATGGAAGGTCTGGAACACAAGTCTTATGAAGAGCATCTGAGAGAACTGGGGTTGCTTAGCCTAGGGAAAAGGAGGCTGAGGGGAGGCCTTGTTGCTCTCTATAACTACCTGAAAGGAAGGTGAGGCACGGTGGGGGCTTGTCTCTTCTTTCTAGCAACAAGAAACAGGACAGGAGGAAATGGACTTGAATTGCACCAGTGAAGGTTTAGATTAGATATTAGAAGAAAATTATTCACTGAAGGAGTAATTAAACACTGGAGTAGGCTGCCCAGGGAGGTGGTTGAATCACCGTCTCTGGAGGTGTTCAAAATATGTGTGGATGTGGTGCTTAGAGACATGGTTTAAGCACTGGACTTGGCAGAGTTAGGTTAATGGTTGGTAGAGTTAGGTTATGGTTAGACTCAATGATCTTAAAGGTCTTTTCCAACCAGAACAATGCTGTAGTAATAGGTTTGGGTGAGAGTGGCTTCATTTAGCTAGCACACTGAGCCCTGCAGGATCCACAGTAGTGTCTTCAGTACTGTGAGGCTGCATCAGGACTTCCTGACTTCCAGCAAGCTGAGAGAGGGGGAGATGTGGCTCAAAGCACAAGCAATCCAATGGCAGAACTGTCGACTATTGCACATCCATTATTTAGAAAAGGTCATGCTGGGGGGTGTGAGACCCTGTGCACAGGGTTGTCTGTCCAGTTTGGGGTGGGGGGCACACAATAACAGCCTGTGGTTTATGGTCAGGACCAGTTTAAGCTTGCCTCCCACAAATAAAGCCTTAAAACCTTTTGAATCACATGACTTAAGAGTAAAAAAACCCCACATTTGTATTTGAGAATCCTAATGCTTAGGCATGGCTTTTGTCCAGAAATATTGGTCTCCAGCGTTAATTAAATTGTTACGAGAGCTGTGCCCAGATCCTTACTTATGTGGCCATGAACAACTTAGTGCTTGTTGCGAGAGTATTTTTAATACTGTGTTTTTAATTATACCCTTCCTGGGGTTGGACTAATTTGGCAAAGAGGGTTCTGTACTTGCTCAGCTTATTATTACCCTGTCTTGTGCTCTGGCCTCAAATCACTGTACAGTGTTTACATAACTGGCAGAGGGTGGGGAGTTATTTTTTATCAATTCTTGGTTCTATTTGTCTCTCTATTCCTGCTTGTGCTAACTGGCTTTGTCCATAAGGTTAGCAAACTAGAATTTTTTTAGCTTTAAATAATTGCCAACCAAAAAATGCTACATAGTTTAGGCAAATTTTTGTCCAGAAGTCCATCACCATGTGTTTTTGTTCTGCATCTGAATCATGACCAAGTCTCTGAGCCTTGTCATAACTACCCAAAGCCCTATCTGTTGTATTGTCAATCTTTAGTCTTCCTTATTTTTTCAGTTCTTTATATTGATGAGTTTAAACCCAAAACTTCTGCTTTCACGTTTAAATGCCATATACAGAGTAGAACTTTTTGCTAGATTACAATTCAATAGATAACCTCTTATCTGCATTAGCAGAGTATCAGTAAACTGGCAGTTAGTTCATATTTATTTTGGAGATGCAAGGTCAAAGGGTATATTTTAGGTTGATTTGTTGTGAATTATGGTGGTAGCGTTTTCCCCAGATTTTCTGCTCTGATGGAGATTTTTCACTATCATGTGCTTCTCAGAGTATATCCTTCTATGCTGAGTACAAAATGTAGTTCAGCAGGTGCTTGGAGTTGAAAATGCTGAACAAGATCTGCTCTATTTTAGGACCTTGAATGGTAGTGACAAGCTTGGAGTAAAATGCATCTCTGCCTAAAACAATGACTTTAAGCAACTGCATGTGCTATTTAGGAGAAAGCTTCTTCAAAACAGCCTCAGAGCTTCTTGTTTTCCAGTGCTTGTGCTTGGATGTTTGGGTGCAGATCTGAGATTTGACTTTCTACCTGAAAAGGAAGGATTCAGTGCTGATCCAAATTCTGGAGATACTTAGTGTTAGGGGAAATCTATTTTGTATAGAGATAGCCAAGTCTGTGCTACTTGGATAGGATGAGAGATGTAGGTTTCAGAGTGACAGATCAGTATGACTTTGTTTGCCAGACAAAGGTTTCAAATTTGAACTTTGAGGGGGTGTATTGGGGTTGCTTGAGAGGGTGCAAGCTTAGAGTTCACTTGACAAAGGTTCAGTATCAGTTTATTGCACGTTTCACAGCTACTAAAGTACTTGGCATCAGCTCAGTGAAGATTGTACTGGCAAAATGGAAGTGGAAACATCATCAGCCATTGCAAACCATCTTTGCAATATGTTTTTTTGTCTCCTCCTGGCTCTCCGTAAACATTTATATATGCATACTTTTTCCCAAGTGAGAAGATGCTGCAGATGAATGCTGCTTCTGCTGAAAGGGTGGAGACATACCTGGAAGAGATCTTGAGTAATGCCTCCAAAGAGCTGCAGTGATACCACCCACCGTTCTGCTTCCCCACAGAGAGCAGTCCAGCTCCTCATGGAAACTCCAGGACAGCTAAAGGCAATAGGAATGGAGAGATATGCACGTATGTGTATGCATGTGTGGGCACACCTCTGTGTGCTCTTGTTACCCTCAGGTGGCAAACCTCAAGAAACTTCCCAGCTTAGCTCGTGTCTTACTCTGAGCTCCTGAAGCCTCTCTACGTGCAGAACTTTTGTTCCAGCTTCATTCCCCTAGTTCACAAGCTGTCATGACTCACAGACTCTCTGGTTTCAATTTAGATTCCATCTGCTTTCACAGCCAGTCAAGATCCCAGTTCCTCTGTACCACACCATAAGAGAAGTGTGGGACTGGAGCAGAACAGCTATCTGCATCACGAGACAGGAGTGGGGGGTAGGGTGACTCCAGCGACTGAGTTTCTCCCTGTCAAATCTGTCTCATTTGGCTAAGCTTAAAAATGAAGTCTGTACTTGCTAGTAATAAGGCTGGGGCTGACTTGGAAAAACTGTTCCTTCCTATCCAACCCTGACCCTAACCCTGACCCTAACCATAATTACGGCTGGGGCTGAAGTGGAGAAAATTTCCTTCCTACGTAACTGTCAGGGTTTGCCTGTCACTTCCTGCTAGTTAAAAGAGAGCTCACTGAAAGAAGAAAAAAAATCAGTAAAACGAAAATTGGCTTAATCCTGGCTCAAACCAGGACAGTAACCCTAACCCTAACCACTAACCCTGACCCTAAACTAACCCTAAAACCCAACCCTAAAAGCCAACCCTAACCCTAACCCCTATTTCTAACCCAAACCCCCTAACCCTAACTCTAACCCTGACCATATACCCCTAACCCTAACCCTTGTAGTAATGGTAACCCTTATGCTAACCTCAAACTCCAACCCTAACCATAACACTATCTCTAACCCTAACCTTAAAACCTATTCCTAATCCTAACCCTAATCCCTATCCATAACCCTAACCCCTAAATCTACCCCCTAGCCCTAACCTTTACCCTTACCCTAACCCTAAGCCGTTATCCTAACTGTAACCCTGACCCCTAACCCTTACCATAACCCTAAACGCAAAACCTAACCCGTAGTCCTTACCCTAAGCCATAAACTGTCACCCTAACCCTAAAGGGCTAATGCCAGTCAGACAGGTATTTGCCAGAACCCTTTTGTGGAGATGAGCAGCTTGTGTGTGCAAGAGCCTTGCCCTCAGGTGATCACTTTCTTCTCTTAAGGACAGGTGGACCCTTGGAGGACTGAAGATCACTCAGGTGGGGAAAGACTGTCCCCAGTTAACTTATGGAGGAGGATCACATGTCAAAGACAATACAGAGCTGGTAGGCTCTGAATTCCAGACAGCAAAAATAAATCTCTCCCTCTTCAAGAAACTAGCTGGAGAGATTTCCCTGTGCTTTATGCTCCCACCCATGATTATCATCAGAGTGGAATTGGTGCAAGGACAATACTTGGAATTAAAGCCAAGAGAGAATTTCCGTAGAGAGACTGGCTTAGAGGTAATGATATTTTTTACTTGCTCCTGAGAAACCTTATGAAAATACACCTGCTAAGGTGAATCTGGTCACTCTAAGCTGGATAATGATTTAGTAAGATCAGGAAATGTGGCCTAACATGCAGGAGAATACCCCCAAGAACATATTCTCAGAGCCTGCGTTTCTTCTGTTGCTGATAAGTGGAAACATGTACCATAGGCTGCTTGGGATGGCATCTCAGTGCCATTGTGCACCAACAATATGATAGAGATGTAGAAAGTTAGAGGAAAGCTGAAGATTACACAGAATTTGATTTTGACTATTTACTGAGAAAACCTCAAAAGGACAGTGAGTTGAACAAAGCAGCATCTTACCTTTGGATGCTGAGGTTTTGCATGCATGACACAAACCGACAAGACATTGTTTTGCAAGATAAGGTCAAGATCAGGTTTAGAACTGGAATAGAGAGGGATGCTCTGACAAGAGTTTAGGTCTCTGCTCTTAGTCACAACAGACACAAGCTGGCAAAAGTGAGAGCTGGAATTCTCAGATTTGAGGTATGCAGAAATATGTAGAAAGTAGGCAGGTTAGAATTACCAGGAAAGAGAGCAGGAGTTTTCATAGAGAAGCATGTTTTCAAAGTGTAGAAAACGGCTTCCCTCTGCTGTGTTTCTTGGCAGCCTGCTAACAATAATTTTATATTGTTTTTTAGTGAATTCTTACATTTTAAGACTATAACTCTGTAAAAATTCTGAATAGTGATTCAGAGAGACAAACATGGGTATGTGAAATGTAGGTGCATACATGGTGGTTTACTCCTTCCTCTAACAATGAGGATGCCCCCACTTAAGATTTTCCCATTCTATTTCATTTTCCCACTATATTCTATTGATAGGAAATAAAAGAGGCTTTCCTCCCTTCCAGTCCTTTTCTTAGAGCCCTGGCTGAATTCAATATATGAGACATAGACCAGATATTTTCCTCCCATCTGTTTTTAGGACATGACTCAGCTAAAGAACAGAATAGAAGCTCCTAACTGCATCCCCACACGAAAATCCCAGAGTAAAAATTGAGAAAGAGGAGAAATGTTCTACATGGGAATGTCTGGGAGGGAAGCAAGATAAGAGCCAGTGAAAAGGAACTGCAGCAACATGGACAGGATTGCAGTCAGAAGCAGAAATATGCTTCTCGGCTGGCGATCTGGTTGTGTTTACACTGGCACATGCATGCCAGGTGTGACTGGAAGGATGCCACCAAGAGAGAATGAGAAGAACTGCCCCTCCTCCACTTTCCACCTGGCAGACTGACAAGAGCATCCTGGCTGTGTCCAGCAGTATCCATGTTCATTTACAACCCTTTCTGCTGCGTTAAGTAGACGTGTTAGAAGCCTAAACATTCTGAGCCTGCCATTAGCCACCTCGCAGTCTGCATCTAACTCCTGCACCCATCCATGTAGTCCAGCAGCCTAACATTTTGCACAGAACATAGCAAAGAAAGGGTCATTCCAATGCCCCTTCTCCCAGCTTAATCAGTCCTCTGTGGGGATTGCAAAGAACATCCAAAAGCTTCTCTTTAAGGAGCAAACACGAGGACTGGCTCAACTGAAGAGTGTGGCAGACTACATCAGCTATAAGGGGACATCCTCATCTTCATCTTCATCCAGGTCAGTGGAACGTAGGCTTATGTCCTTGAGGATGTCCGAGATGTTTTCAGCAACTGGCCCTGTCAGCTCCATCTCTTCCAACTCGGTATCAGTGGCGTCAGTGGAGGGCAGAACTTCCCCCTCTTCATGCAGGTGGGAGGGCTGGGGGGAGTAGGAGCAGGGAGGTAGGGGGCTCTCTGTGCCCAAGTCTGCTGCTTGCTGTGCTGCCACCATGCAGCTGTCCTTCCGGCTCCACACCTGAGTGGCCTGAGTGGCCTTCTCACCACCAACTGAAGTCCTGTTTGTGTCACGGAAGCTGGCAAGGGGTGGGCGGAGACGGACCCCAGAGCGTGTGGAGCCCTCTATTGCCTTCTGGAGCTAGGAGAAGAGAAGAAGTTGAGAAAAACAAATCAGGAAAGGGAGCCCTACCCAGCAAAAGTTCCCCAGATCCCCAGGGTAAAGGGATCACAAATAGAGAGAGCCACAGCTCTACCATCTGGGGCCTGTGGAGAACGTGTTTTACACTGGTGGTGTCATTTTTTCATTCCACGTTTAAGAAACAAATTCCACACCACTTTCAGAGACAGTAATAGCTACTCAGTTCAGGAGTGTTAGCCCTACATCCATGAACCGATGAACCATTGAACATCCCTGTAAACAACACCTGCTGCCTCCTCTGAAGTACAGTCATCCATTGTTCTACATGGCTTCCAAAGGATTGACTCAGAATTCAACTCTTGATTGCAAATGTAGAGATTGCAGTTATATATATTCCCAGTTGGATCCTCCAGCACCTGTAAGTTATTGCAATGATCCACAGGACTTTTGCACTTTATTAGGAGGTTAAAGGATCTGTACTTACCTCTTCCAATGCCAACACTCCCCTCAGCTTCCCCATACTGGTTACATAGGCATGGCTGAGGCCCAGTAATGAGAACAATGTGTGTGTCTATGGGCAAAACCACAAAAGATCATTTCAGGGACTTTGAAAACTGGTACCATTACACTCTGTGCTAGTGCAGGGACCTGGGATTTAGAAATAGGAATTGCAAAAGCACACAACTCTGCAGTCATCCCAGTGAGAAACTTCTCCTTTTGTAACTAGCAAATAGTACCCTGTGGTCCTTCTGCTGTGCAGCCATAGTTGGGATTGTGTTGATGATAGAGACCACATTCTTAAGGTCACTTTCATCCTCCATCTGGCTCACAGAGATTCACATACACAAATCTGAACTTATTTTAGTGCTGGAAATTAAACTATCATATACACGAAGTCAGAATCTGCTTAGGTTACTTATTCCCATACTTTTCCTTAACACTAGATTTCTTTTTTCCTACTTCAGAATATTTCCTAACAAAACTTAAGCTTTTTTCTGCTTACTTGCTGAAGTGGGAACACTGTGAACAAGTTATTCCCTTTCTCTTGCAAAGCCTTCAAAAAAGACAGATATCACACTACTATCAGTCTTCTTTTCTTTAGCATATATAGACCCCATTATTTTCTGTCAGTTTGATTATTTATTCCTGCATTTTTTGTGCACCCAAGTTACCTTGCCTGTTGTTTCAGAGTTTCTCATTCACTTTTTTTTTTTTTTTTTTTTTTTTTTAAATACAAGAAGTGTTAAACTTTCCCCATTTGCAGTCCTGAGGTATAATTTCCTGTAACCCCTATATTCTCAAAGATAAATGCTGGTGGTCAGATGACTTAATCCAGCCATTTAGCAAACACCAAACTCATCTTAAGTATACACTAACCTGTTCCTATTTTGCTCAAGGCTGAGATCTTACCCCTTTGATAACAGTTGTCAATTCATACTTTGCAAGGCATATGCTGACCCTTCATGTTAAATGCATATTGGTTATAACATGCACTGTGCACTTTTCCTTCAGAAGACTGCTCTCCCTTTCTGTTGAGTGGAAGCCCAGTCCTTTCTTACTCCTGATACACAATGACTTTATTTTATCCCTAGTCATCCTATGCCAACTCTAGAAGTTGTATGATCCAGCTCCTTCCTTCCTTGTGCTTCAGGTCAATGAAGATGCTATGATATAGGGTGGTTTCAAGCATCTCTTCTCATGCACTGAAGCAGACTCTATAGCCTGACAGAAACACCCTGAGAAATTCAGGAATATTCATTCCAGTGCTGCATACTGACAAGCAGAGTGTACATCTCAAAGTAATGTCCCCTGCAGCAAGGAATACAATGCTTCTGTTAATGTAGTGGCTGGCAAATCTTATGTGGTGTCCAAAAGCTACTCAGTAAATGCACTCAAACTTCTTATCATGTAGCCTTTCACTTTCCAGGAGACTGGAGGTACACGCAGGAGGTTACAGGAGCACACTGATTTTTTTATCTGAATGTGAAAGCAATTGGAGATAGTAGTTGCAGGTGAAGACAAGAAGAAGAAATAAGTCAGAGACTAGACTTGCAAGAACAGATAGGGTGGAGAAAAACTGTACTCCTGAGAGACACCTGCACCCACCTTGTGCAGAGAAGTTCTCTCTACCAGTTGGAAGGGGGAAGGGTCTATGCGGCAGCTGTCAAAGCAGACATCCTTGTTCAGCTCCTCCTGTTCCCAAGCATCTATCTGACACAGAAAAGAAGAGGAATCACTCTTACAGTAATCAGAAGTGTTGCTGTCTTGTGTACTCTCCTCTTACTGGTTGAGACTTGCCCACTGTGCAACTATAAGAAGAAAATGGCTTTAAGTAGGGCTTTGTGTGGCAACCTCTGAGGTTGTCAGAGTTCAGGAAGAACTGCAGATAGGAGAATTGGGTAAAAGAAGCACTCAACCTTACACCCTTTCTGCACCTGGTCTTACCTCTTCTGGCCTCATTGTTTCGACTTCCACTGGATCCTGTAGAAGAAAACAGTGTTCAGGACAGACAAAGAACCCACAATTTGGGGGAAAAATTTGCACAGCCTCCTCACCCCATATGGTCCCCTTTTTGTTCCAAATAGTATATTACTGAGTAGATTTTCTTGATACACATGCATTATAAGGTATACTTGCTCTGTACTTGCTGTGCTTCCCTTGCCAAAAAAGGTGGACTGTGGAATGCAATGGAGCAATTCAGGTGCCTAAACATGGTAATCTAGTACTGTCTTAGATGCTCTCAGATATCCTACACGGGGTCCAACCACTGCCCTAGGGTGGATGGTTCTCTCATAGGCTCTATATGATATCCACCACCCCTGGACAGATATGTCAGATACCCAAGGGCATCTATCATAGCAAAAAGTTTTTTTGGTGTGTGTGTGGTTTTGGTTTTTTGTTTTGTTTTGGTTTGGTTTTTTTTTTTTTTTTTTTTTTCCATTTTTATCCTGCCAAAACTGTTTGCCAAATGAAATAGAACTGCGCTTTAATCCAGGTTTGTCAAAATAGCATGAAGTTATTCACTGAGAAAAAAATGCCCACACTCAGTCCTGATGGCAGCTTTGACACCTGAGCACAGGTGGCTCTTCAGGAAGATGTGTGCTCCTTTACAGGAATCACACCCTTTTTACTTGGAGACACTTCCCTGCTGATGCTGTTGGAGTTCAGGACCACAAGTGTGTCCATGCTTTGGCCAAATGATGAGTGTCTCTGAGTAGCAGGTTCTATTCCCATTGCATTCCTATCCCTCTTCTGGGTATTACTAGGCTCTCTATATCCCTAACCTGGATGGCACTCTCTGTTTCAAGTGGACGGCTGTAATGGCACAAGAGCTGCTGGATCAGTTGCCTCAAACTCCTGAAATTGCCTGAAGGATGGAAAAAAAAACACATGGATAAGAGAGAAGAACGAGTGAGAGACAAAAATACCAAGCCCCATGCCCATCTCCTTGCCCAAGGCAGGCTGGGAAATAGTATGAGGGACATAGCAGATGGTACATGACATGTATATGCCAGTCACAATTTTGCATTCACTTTGTAAAATAGGGGCTGAGACATGCCAGAATAAATATTGCCATGCAGTATCTTTTCCCCAAGGAGAGGAAAAAAACCATTACAAAATAGCCCCTTCAGATAATATTGAGAGATCAGTGTCCCTGAAGAAAACAAAAACAGAAACAGAAGCAAGACTACTAACACAGCAAACAATCTGATACACAGGGTAAACTGCTGTGACTATAGAGGTTTCTGCAGTCCACAAACAGAATATGGTTTGGAGGATGAGAAAAGAAAGGGGAGGTGAGAATTTGGAAATTGCTTCAAAAATAAGACATATCAATGACAGGTACAAAGGGGTGAAGAGTCCATGGGTTGTGCCAGCAGTGTAATGATGGGAATGCAAAGGACTGCAGAATTCTTCTCCCAGGCAGGCCAAACAGGAACTAGCAAAGACGAGGAGGTAGGGTTTGGTGCTATTGTGAAGTGAACAGGGCTGTGGAGAAAGGCTGGTCAGAAGCAATGACAGCTGTAAGCCCAACTAAAATTATGGAAGGGAAAGCCTTGTGAAGTCACCCCTGCTCCACTTCCTCTTGTCACTTCTGGATCATTCAGTACCAGCTTAAATTAACATAAAATGTCACAAAATGTCCTTGTTTTGATGTGATTCTTCTTTTGATTTGGTAAGGAAAGTGGATGGCTGTGCCATCACTCTACTACCCTGGAAGCATAAAGTGGATTTTCTGGTGCCTTAGAGGTTTAGTCATACATCAGCATGAGTGGTTTAAAGAACTAGAATGTGCTAGATGCTATATTACATGCTAATGCTCAAAAGCACAAGTCAGAACACTATTCTCTGTATGTATTCTCAAGGCCGGGCTGCACCTCTGTGCTTACTCACTCTTTGCATATTTCAAGACTTCTAAAGGGGAAAAAAATGCCACCATTCCACATCAAATACATGTGATACAGGAATCAGAAATGAGCTATGAATACAGTCTTGGAAGCAAAGCTAATATAGGCTAGGGTGGCATACAAAGAACACAATACTTAACTACTTGTCCATCATATTAAAGTAGCTGAAACAAGAAGATATGTGTTCAGCTTTGGAGATATCTGAGCAACAGCCTAAGCTACTGAAAAAAAACAAGTACATGAATTTAGCTCACAAACTGTTTTTCCCAGAGAAATTTCATGGGTTGAAGAAAGCAAGAGATGGGACTCTTCCATGCAGACCCTCCAGAAAATGTCCAAGGAGAGGCTACTGCAAAGGATGACGTGGGGAATACCGACATAGGGAGAGAGCAGCTTGAGAGGGCCTACTTTTGCCATGCTTTCTTAGGGATCACAAACAGAACATATTTCCAGGTATGTGTTAACACTGATATTGAGGTGCATTAACAAAGTACCTTTAAAACAGGTACAGCAGAGAAAGCTCCTTCTCCCAGCCTCAGGGCAATCAGCACCTCAGACAGGCTGAGGTGACCCTGAAAGCTTCCACAAGCTGGCTAGGATGTGGCTGAGGCATGCCAGAAGTTACCATACCTGGGAGTTGCTGTGGTTCCAAAGTTTCAGGCATTTGTTTAAGAGGACTTGTTGGGCCATTGGGCTCCTCTGGATAACTGGAAGTGGGACTTGGGGGACGAGGCAGCTGTTATGGAAAGGAGAGAAAATAAAGTCCATCCTGTGTCATTTCTCAGCATCTCCAAATGCCTTACTGCTTCTTAAGCAGTCTCTGTGTTGCAGTCTCTCCACTTCTCTCCCTCACCTCTCCCTTCTCATCTGTATCCTCATCCTCATCAACATAAGCAAAAGATTCATGCTTCACATTTGGCAGGGTTGCCCACGGTCCCTTGCTGTGCCCATCGTAGGGTGCCTCAGACAGCTTCTGCTGCATTTCTCTGTGGAGGAGCCGTCGCCGTTCTGGGCTTATATGTCTCTGGAGGAGAGCCTGCAGTTCAGTTCGCTCTACAGACCCCAGAAGGATCATGGTCTCTGCATAACACAGAGCAGAGAAGCCATTAAGCTGCTTCAAGGTTTTGAATGTCCCTTGCCACACACTGCCCCTTCCTCCCTCCAATCTCTTCAAAGTGCTTGGATTTTTGCTGTCTAGGGCTATACAAGAGTCACTGACCAGACCTGCTGGTTGCTGCTTACACACTGTGGGGCTGTGGGAAGCTCATCATCCCTGAGTGACACCGCTCCTCGGCACCGTGTCAGAAGCAGTTTCTTTACTTATGCAAGCTTGTAGAATCACAGGATGGTTTGGGTTGGAAAGGACCCTAAAGATCATCTAGTTCCAACCCCCCTGCATGAGCAGGGACACCTCCCAGTAGACCAGGTTGCTCAGAGCCCCATCCAGCTTGCCCATGAACACTGCCAGGGAGGGGGCAGCCACAACTTCCCTGGGCAACCTGTGCCAGTGTCTCACCCCCCTCACACTAAAGAATTTCCTCCTAATGTCCAATCTAAAGCTACCCTTTTCAGCTTTTTAAGATCCTTCTCTGTTGTCACAGTTCAGTCCACAAACTTCCCACACACCTCCCTTACCTGCTCTAACAGCTGCCCTGCCCACACTCCAGCTTACCTGTCTGACCAGCTGAAACAGCCTCCTGTCATACATTATCCAGAGTGGAATATTTTTTAGGATGATTTTTTTAATGTGGTGGCCCACACTGTCACCTTCACAGCATGTAATTTGAAGGCTAATTTATTTGGGTGTTTAAGCTGAGACAGTGTTCAGGAAGGACCAGTTTCTCCACATTGCTTACCTGGTGAGTCTACCAAAGGCAAAGTCTTAACAGTTGTGCTTTGGAGCAGAGTTTGCAAGTCTCGGTATTTACAGTTGGAGGAGACGAATTTCACATCTTGGACCATAATATCCTCAACAAAGATATTGTATTTGCTGTGAATTTATGGACAATAAGGTGAAGAGTTAGCATATGAAAGGATATCTAGCAGATAAATTCCTTAAAGGAATATATGTAAATTACCACTTCTTTAAAAAGTGTTCTCGATACAGTTACTAAATAATCGTCTGTGAGAGTCAGTAAAGAGGACTTCCCATCAGGATCAACACAGATTAACTGGATTTTCATTACAGTTGTATTCCACTCCATGGCCCCTCCCCATAAAAATACATACATGCATATATACACACGTATGTATATGTATACACATATACATATAGGTATAGATCTTTAATATATGCATACCTATGTATCATATATACTAGAGAGGGGAAGATGTATATGATCAACTGAATTTTGTTTCAAGCAAAATATCAAATTAAAATGATATTTCAAACATTTTTTTGGAGAAAAAAAAACAATTCCAAGCCCCCCCTTAATTCAGAAACAAACAAACAAAAAGGAACATGAGACACTTGATTTGAATTATTTTAAACTGAAGCAATTTGGTAATGTTAATACAGATTCAGTAACCTTGTTCAGATTATTCAAACACATGCTCTCAGTGAAGAAAAGGAAGAGGACTTTTCTCCATTTCTGTGTATGAACCGTAATTCTACACCATGTTCTACCTTGCTGCAGGCCTATTCTGCCTTTTTATTTTCTTTGTAGTACTATCCCCTTTTCATGACCTTTCATTCTCCCATGGTCTTACACTCTTCTGCCTTATTTTTTTTTTTGCCACTCCCCACCTCCAGCTCTGTTTTACCACTATACCTTATGTGATTCCAGCCCAGGTCTGGCAGGTAGGGCAACTTCTTCACCTGGATGATGCTATCATAGAGGCTGGGCTGCAGACTCTGGGCCACCATGTTGGCAAGAATGACAGCCACCATCATGGGGAGGATGTGAGAGATCTGACCTGTCAGCTCGAAGCAGATCACAGCAGTGGAGACAGTGTGGCTCACTGCTCCTGTCATAGCTGCTGCACCTTTCCCAGGGAGGGTGGAAAAGGAGTAGAGGAAGAAGACTGTCATATAGAAACAGCATGATATGGCAACCAGGAAAGTCATGGGGATGGGACCAGGAAAAGAAAAAGAAAGACATGGAGACTCACCAATGACAGCATAACCTCCAGGTAAGATTTGATAGACAATGTCATCAAAGAGGATCCCATTGGGAAAAATTGATGCCATGATTTCCCCAATAAGACGCCCAAATGCAGCACCTGGAATATATCACTGACAATTATGGAATAACACCTAAAGAGTCTGTGCCGTGCAGCTATGCTGGGCAATCACCTGAGTATTTTCTAACAGAAACAAAATTAAAACTTGCATTAAAATTACACCAGGGACTAAAGAGTAGTTCTCAGTTACAAAATATGTAAGCTAGACTCCAAAGGACAAAAAGGTAGTAAGAGGTGTAATTACAGTTTACCATTCTTCCACTGAAGCACACCATGCACAGTGGTATTTGTGATTCCCAGGTAGGAGGAAATATTTTCAGAATATCTAAAATGTCAGTCCAGATCACAGTTGAGGCTCTTCAGACACTAACTCTTTGCATGCCCAAACATTAGAATCACAGTGTACAGAAAAGTTTAGAAGGGAAGGGAATTCTGGAGGTCTTGTTCTGACCCCTGCTCACAACTGGACTAGTTTCAAAATGAGATCAAGTCACCCAGGGCCTTGTCTAGACAAGCTTTAAAAGTTTGTAAGATTGGAGATTCTTCAGCCTTTCTGCACACCTTGTAAACTTCTTTGCTTATGTCCCACCAGAATTGCCCCTGTTGCAACTTGTGCCTTTACTTCCTATTTACTCTCTAAGAGGAGGCTTTCTATAATCTCTGTTCTCTGCTGCATGAGGTGATGAAGGCCACAGTTAGTTCCCCTCTTGTCCTTCTCTTCTGCAGGCTGAAAAAGCCCAACTTCCTCCAGCTCCCCAAAAGTCTCAGCGCCCTCCACTGGACTCATTGCTCTTTGTCAAAATCTCTTGCATTGGTGGACACAGGCACAATATTCCAGAACTGTGCCCAAAATACTGAATGCAGGGAAATAAAAAATGTTTTTGCCTTGCTGGCTAGGCTTTTCCTAATACAGCTTTGATTGTGGTTAGCCTTCATCACTGCAAGGGCATGCTACTGACTGATGTTCAGTAGGTGCCTGCCAGAACCCAGTGAACACTTGATTGAACAGCTGTAGAAACTTAATGCTGACCTTCATGGGCCTGCATATGTTAGTCTAAACCAGCCTATCTTTCTTAAGTATTTTTACTTTTGTCTTGAAATTGAAACCAGTTAAAAACAATAAACTCCTGCAAGTTACCATATTTCAGGTAAAAGAAATGAGTAAGTGGTGGGTTGCACTGCAGGTACTAGTTTTGAGGTTCTCTACTCATTGGCCTTTAGGAGCAAAAGGATAAACTACTACTAGTTGTTGAATGAGAGTTTCTCTGTAGATGAAGAGGCAGATAAATTAAAAGGCCATGGATCAACATGCTTCTCCCCACAATGTGGCTTTCCTTATGTAAAGGGACAGGGATTTCCTCCTGAGCATTTAGGTTGGGGGGTGGGGGGACACAGGAAAATGGCAAAAACAGAGACTCAGAGACTAGTATGTGGATTGTCATAGACATCAAGTGATGATTCCTCATCCACTAGAAGAAAGCTACTGGGTATGTATGCAATGCCTCTCTTATCCTGTCCACTTGTCAGGCTTAGGTGCTGAAACACAAAACTGAAACTCACCTAGAACAAAAACGGGCATGAAGCCTCCACAGGGGATTGGCATCGTGGTAGCAATGACAGCCATCAAGAACTAGAACAAAGGCAGAGGGTGCAGTTGTTACTGAGCAGCAATAGCATTTCCTGCAGCCCCACTCTGCTACCCAACATGTGAATCCAGGAGACACGTTCTGAGGGATCTGGCAGTTCAGCCAGGAAGTGAAGTGCTGTGGTGGCAGGGAAGCTGAATTACCATGGGAATGGATGAGCATGAGAAATCCTTTGCTTCAGACCTCAGAAGGTGAGATTTCCTACTGCTCCAAACAGCTTCACTCGTCGTAGAACAAGGTTGTCAACATTTCACAGACTCAGATAGATTTCACTGTGAAAGGAACTATGGAGGTGTCTCCCCCAGCTCCTTGCTCCCAGAGGGGCTAATTCCTAAATTAGATCAGGTTGCTCAGCGCCTGATCCAGGTGAATTCTGAACATCTTGAATGGTAGAGATTCCCCATCTTTTCTGGGCATTTGTACCACTGCTGACCCATGCTCAGTAATTATTTTTCAACCCCTGAAGTCCAACTGTCATAAATTTCCTTTATTCTAGCTTCTGTCTTTTGCCTCTTGTCCTATGACTATGTTGGGCAAAGACCAATTCAAATGCTGACATAGTCCAGCATATATAGGCTTTTTCTGGAGGCAATAGCCTAATCTTACAAACACCTCCAGGGCCTACACACTCAGACTTTCTCAGGCAATATGACAAGATCTTTCCGCAGTTGAGGGAAACACAGAGAATGCTGCTGTTTAAAAAGGTTGTACAAAGAAGAGAACTGGCAAGATGTCCCTTGCTGCAGCAGTATCATCCATATGAGAGAGACAACCATGGTCCAGCACAGCACAAGCAATACTTTCAGGTATTTCTTGACCATATTCTCCTCAGAGTAGGCAAATCCTTTTCATTCAAGGTCCACCGTTGAGATGGTGATATTTCTGCAGACTTTGTTGTAGCTGTAGGCAGATGAGATACTAATCTGTAGACAGTCAGTTTGGTGAGAGGAAATCCACCAAAGACATTTTTCTTCTGTAACTCCCATAGGATGGTTGTCATAAAAGGGAAAATGAAGCCAAGATATAGCCTGCCATTTTGAAAAGCCTTCTACAAAAGTAACAAAGAGCCAGTAAAAGAGCATTTCTCAGCCAATGGTAGAGGAACATATTGTGAGGATGGCTTGGACCATCAATCTGATACTGACTGTTGCTCTTCCCTTCAGAAACCATTTGAATATTCCAGAGGAGAAGTTCCTGGCTGGCTATAGAGCAAGCTGCAAAAGTGGAGTACTGGTAGCAAAGGCTGAGAGAGCTGGGACTCGAGAAGAGAAGGCTGAAGGGAGTCCTTATCAATGTATACAAGTATCTAAAGGGTGGGTGCAAGGAAGATGGAGACAGGCTCTTCTCTGTAGTTCCCAGTGTCTGAACGAGAGGCAATGGGTACAAGCTGGAACATTGGAAGTTCCATTTAAATATGAGGAAAAACTTCTTTACAATGAGATGGACAAGGTACTGGAACAGGCTGCCCAGGGGGGTTGTGGAGTCCCCTTCTCTGGAGATCTTCAAAACCCAGCTGGATGCAGCCCTGTGTAAAGTGCTCTAGGTTATCCTACTTCAGTGGGAGAGTTGGGCCAGATGTCCCTTGGTTGCCCCATCTAGTTGGACTAGATGTCTAGAGGTCCCTTCCAACTCTAACAATTCGATTCTGTGATTCTGTGATTCTGTAAGCTCTGTTTTTGCAGTATGAAACCCAGACAAAATACAGCTGAGACCTGAGCCTATAGTGCAGTGGAGATCAGGCCAAGTCTTTGTCCAGAGTCAAAACAGCAGGGTTGTTTGGGGTTTTTTTGTGATTTTTTTTTTTTTATGTGGTCTATCTCAACTATGAATATATAAGAAGAAAATATATTGCTTGGAGCAGTTGTCTAGTGAGTTGAGAAAGTCTCCAGTTAACAGGACAAAGCCAATGAATCTAGTCTCTGAGGATACAGCTCTTCTGAAAGAAAACAGATGGACTGAGGATAGATACACCATGTAGTCCACCCCTTTTTTATTAAAGTAAATGAGACCTTATCTGCTTGGTACAGTAAAATCAGAATTGTCACAGAAACAGAATTCTTAACTGTCTATCAGAAATTTGAGACAATGTTTTACTTTAGGTGGAAACAGCTGTGTCAATCACTAATGTCCATTTCTGATCTACTGAAATATACTGATATTGCAAGGTGGCCCCAGCTTTCACCATTTCTGATATTTTTACCCTTTTATATTTTTTTTTCCCTCTTAGAAAAACCCGTTTCTTGCTACTTGTATTTTGAACACTGGGATATAAAGTTTTCTTCTTTCAAATCTCTTCTCTTGCTCTGTCATGTATCACTTACACAGCTGGTCCTTTCAGAGCCTGAACAGTTGCAACTTTCACAGACCATGTGAGCTTGGAATGTCTAATCCTCTGTTGCTTTCCAAGAAGGGAGCAGAACTCTTTTCAGCTGCATTTCTTCATCACATTGTGGTACTTCTAACAAATCCTTCAGCATCAACCAACTATTGTTTGTGCTTGCATATTCTTATTTCTCTCCTGTCCGTAGTCAGAGATAGCAAGTGAACCATATCAGACTTTGTTTAGACTAAATATAAATTTTACCCAATTACTTATTTTTCTGGAACTTGAGAAATCTGATGCAGTCCTCCCTACCAACACAGTACTGAAGGTCATTCAGCAGGATGCATGAGGAAGATAACCTAGGGAGCAGTCAAGGAGATCACTATATTAAGGTTAGGAAACTATTCTCTAATAGTTTTGGTATCCTTGCATTCAAGGTGGACAAAAATAACTTCAGAAGATGAAAGACCCCATTTAAGTTGTAGAGCTTTATTCAATACCCAGCAAGTCTTTACTGGAAGTTCAAAAACTATTTTACAAAGGATCAAGAACACTGTATGGAGAAGGGTTATGGTGAGCTAGTTTTCCTACCTTCACAAGGAAGAAAAGCAGGATGATGATGAAGACACTGACTTTGGGATGGATCCAGGCAGCAGATTTACCTAGGATCTGTGGGTCGCCTGTGTATTTTGCCCAGGTATAATTATCAAAGAGAGAGCTGATGGCTTCCCGTGGCATCAACTAAACAGCAAAAAACAAACAAAGAGGCATGAGACATAAGATTAAATGGAATAAATATTCTATTTCTGTTCCAAGAAAGTGGAGGAGGTTTTTACTTCAGTCATGATAATGAGACTTCATTCACATTTTTAATCTTCAGGAAGAGAGACAGGACTTCACCTGAATCAGTGAAAGGATAACTACTTTCACAGATTGGGTAATGTCTTCCTTGCTACTCGCTTAGGACCTATATCAAGTTTTATATGAAGAAGATACCAGAGATCATAAGTCTCAGAACATAGTCTTGCCTCAGTCCAAACTCCTCCCAAATATTTCTTTCACTTTCCATGGCATAAAACCTATGGTTTATTGGGGCACAGGGTATGGGGAGGCTGTTCAGCAGAGCTGCATAAAAGTACAAATACAAGTTACACTCTCACCTCTCCTGCCATGAACTGCCCAAATCCTGGAGGGAAGGTCATACTTGCTATAAAGAAGGTTATAACCCCAGGGTATATGAGGCGGCTGAAAAAGAAGAAAAGTGCATTCAAATATAACCTTACATTCTCTTCTTGTAGTACTCGCTTCAGGACTATGAATGCTATTCCTGGGGAAACTCTCTGCCACATCTGTATTTGCTGCTTTGTAGTTCTGCTGCTGGCAATTTAATCCCCCGCTCCACAGATCATCATCCTTCATAGAGAATTCAACTGTCAGCAAAGCCATTTTCCCCATCACAATTAATTTATTGGGAGGCATGGAGGGAGAGAGTGATGTACAAAATGTACAGACTTGAAGACACAGGGCAGGAAGGGTGTATTTACAATTATGTGTTGACCTATTGTCAAAAGCCTGCACCTCCTCCATTTGTCCTGATTATGCCAGTCTTGCTTCTTCATCCCCCATCCAATATCCTGACTGAGTGTATTTATATATAGGTTGTTTCATACTTTTCTGCATGTATACCCCATTGCATGAATTTTCATGGGGAAAACTGCTTTTCTTTATATTGACTTGCTGACTGTCACAATTTTTGGGAAGGTGTCCTTGGTGTAGCTGTATTGGGTCAGTGGGGCGTAATTGGATTACAGCTGAAGCCATCTGGGTTTTCCTACTGCTGTGTCTAATCCCAGGATGGGCTTCTGGGTACACTGTGACACTTCATGGGCACTGAGACAGCATGAGACTAAGTTGCCTCCATGTGCTGGAGTAATCCTGTCAGGCCTTGCCTGACAAATCATTGTGTAACCTATAGGAAGTTCTGTCCAAGATGATACCATGCTCCAGAAGATAAAACATAACCTTTCATTTTTTTCAGTCTAAGAACCTACAAAATTCTTATAAGTTAGTAAAAAGTTTAAAGCAAATTCCAGCTTTCAGGTTTTGCTCAACGACTCTATCAACTTTGTTTGATGGGTCTCCTGGTGCTTGTGGGTTATGCTACATAATGAAGAAAGACAATTTTTCTTCATCATAATAAATTTAGTTTGAACTTCTTTTTAACTAGTGCTTTTTTTTTCCTGCTCAAATCTGCAACTTGCTGGGAAACATAGGTCCTTCACACCTCTCAACTTAAAAAATTATTGTAGCATCAGATTTCTTCTGTAAAGGGACTGAAAACATTTAAAATTACCCACTATTTGGTCACTATAAATTTCAGCTTTTGGTTTGTAAATATGAAGTAATTGAAAGACTGCAGCACAGTCTTTACATTTTTGCCTATATATTTTTTTTTAATTAGATTTTAAAGACATAGATTTCAGTTGTATTTAGTTTTCTTGCATATAATTGATGTTGAATTTATGTTTTTACAGATTCTAAAAAAAATTATGCAAGGCAGCACGATCTTAAGAAACATGAGCACTGATTTTCTAATTGAAAAAAATTTCTGTCCAACCAATCGTTTTCCTTGTACTCTTAATTAATATTACAGAGTCTCCCTTCTAAATCAAGAAACTGTCTGAAATTACGGGGGCTGGTCAAGAAGAAAATCCAGCTGAAAACAATTCTCTTGATGTTTGCAGGTATCCTTTTCTGGTATAATTTCACTTTCTCTATTTTAAGTATCTTATATTTGAAACAGTTCTCCTAGCTTCCAGAAAGCATTTGTTACTATCCAGTTATCAGGTAGGGCTTAAAAACCTGGTCTCTTAAGGAGAGACTGAGGTCACTCACTATTTGGTGAGAAACTGGCTCAGAGTGGTGTGACGCCGGATGCACAGAACCACTTGGCGGTTGAGATAAACAAAAAAGGCTCCGAGGAATCCAGAACATATCCTGCAGTAGAGAAAACAGAATTATCTCAAGCAATCAATAATATATGAACAATCAACCAACAAACTGTATTTAAGTGTTTTCCATCTTCATCTGCTTATCAAGTCTTTTAAATGTCTCCTAGAGGGTTATTCCTACAGCAACTCACTTGAAGACACTGACTCCCTGGTGAAAGAGATTATTTTGGATCTCTCTGGCACATACTCTGCTATTTTGCCACTTTCAATTTTCTCGTGCTTGGAGGGGGCAATCTCATCTGTGAAAACCTATAAAATAATTATTAAAAAGGACTGACTGATGCCCGTGGGGGCTGGAGAGAGGAAAAAAGAACAGGAAAGAGTAAAAATGGAGTTTAACTCTGATTCAGCAAACTTATATACCTACATCAAATATTTAAAACAATAGCAACTCTTGTGCTTAATGCAAAGTATGTAATTTCTATGATCCTAATCACTTAGGCCTATGTTCCTGATCTTAATAAAGCCAAAAAAGTAGAGTTGTCTGAGGACTGGCCTTGATCCTGGTGCACTCTAGCTTAATGAGACCTGGATAAACAGGATAAATAGAGCCTAATACTCAAAGGTGAAATTAAAATAAAACCCCCAAAAATGGGGAAAAGAGAGCGCACTTAGAATAGGTGAGGGCAAATATTATTTTATATGACAAATAATTAACTCAGAGAATAAACATAACTGCGAATAAACATAAAATTTTCATTTCATTAAGTTTTTAAATTAATGAAATTAATTTTAATAAACTTTGGAGAATTTGGAGCATACAAATTGGCATTGGGACTTTAGTCAAGACTATCTAAGTCTTTTTTTTTTTTAACTACCACATTGGACAACCAGATATTTGAAAGCAGTTGACAGTTGTCATATACTCCTTTCTTAGTCTGTGAACAATACTGCAAAAAAAAAACAAACAAAAAACAAGCAACAAAAACCAGCTCTGCCAACTCAGATCAAAACAAAATGACAAGAAGTTTTGCATTCTA
The DNA here is from genome assembly GCF_020740795.1 of Apus apus. Taxonomy (NCBI): domain Eukaryota; kingdom Metazoa; phylum Chordata; class Aves; order Apodiformes; family Apodidae; genus Apus; species Apus apus. The sequence goes on from NC_067282.1 coordinate 124,608,648, forward strand.
CCAGCTGTAACTCACAAGGATTATCTTTGTCCTTGACAATCTAAAGAAAAAGATTCCCCTGAGTTCACCATATAGGTCTCCTTAAGAAGGATCACAGAATGGTTTGGGTTGGAAGGGACCTTAAAGATCATCCAGTTCCAACCCCTCTGCATGGGCAGGGACACCTCCCACCAGACCAGGTTGCTCAGAGCTCCATCCAACCTGCCCTTGAACACTGCCAGGGAGGGGGCAGCCACAGCTTCTCTGGGCAACCTGTGCCAGTGTCTCACCACCCTCACACTAAAGAATTTCTTCATAATGTTTAACCTAAATCTCCCCCCTTCTAGTTTAAAGCCACTACCCTTCATCCTATCACTACATGCCCTTGTAACAATTCATGTACTGAGAGGACAAAGAGGAGTCGTTTCAAAATTTTCATCCTTAAGAATGCTAAAATGTAGCTTACAATACTCAGCCACTTGGGATCTGCTACAGGTGTGAATAAAGAGAATACATGAGATGGATCGAGAACTGGCTAAACAGTAGAGCCCAGAGGGTGGTGATCAATGGTGCAGAGTCCAGCTGGAGACCTGTAACGAGTGGAGTTCCCCAGGAATCAGTGCTGAGTCCAGTCCTGTTCAACATCATCACTAATGACCTGGATGAGGGGACAGAGTGTCTCCTCAGCAAGTTTGCTGATGACACAAAGCTGGGAGGATTGGCTGATTCACCTGAAGGCTGTGCGGCCATTCAGTGAGATTTGGACAGGCTGGAGAGCTGGGCACAGAGGAACCTAATGAAGTTCAACAAGACTAAGTGGAGTCCTGCTCCTGGGGAGGAAACACCATGCACCAGTGCAGCTTAGGGGTTGACCTGCCAGAAGGCAGCCCCATGGAGAAGGACCCTGGAGTCCTGGTTGACAACAAGTTATCCATGGGACAGCAATGTGCCCTTGGGGCCAAGAGAGCCAATAGTATCACGGGATGTATTAAGAACAGTGTGGCCAGCAGGTCGATGGAGGTTCTCCCTCCACTCTACTCTGCCCTCATAAGACCTACTCTGGAGTATTGTGTCTAGTTCTGGGCTCCCCAGTTCTAGAGGGATAGGGATTTGCTGGAAAGAGCCCAACAGAGGGCTGTGATGATGGTTAAGGGCCTGGAACACCTGCCTTACAAGGAAAAGCTAAGAGACCTGGGGCTTTTCAGTCTAGAGAGGAAAAGACTGAGAGGGGACTTCATTAATGTCTACAAATATCTGATGGCTGGGTGTCAAGAAGGAGGGGACAATCTCTTTTCAGTCGTGCCCTGTGATAGGACATGCAATGAATGCAAACTGGAACACAGGAAGTTCCACCTCAACATGAGGAAAAACTTCTTTACTGTGAGGGTGACAGAGCACTGGAACAGGCTGCCCTGAGAGGTTGTGGAGTCTCTTCTCTGAAGACTTTCAAGACCTGTCTGGACATGTTCCTGTGTGATCTGCCCTAGGTATTCCTGCTGCAGCAGCAGGTTGGGACTTGATAACCTTCAGAGGTCCCTTCCAACCCCTATAATTCTATGATTCTATGACATATTACTAGCAAAAACTAGTATATTCATAGATCTTCAACATATTTGATTTCTTAAAAAAAGGTGCTGGAAATCCTCAATTATATTTCTGGACTTGGACTCAAATCTGCTAATTCTTAAATTATTGTAGTAGAATATGTTAACAATGCCAGCAAAGGTATTTTGTACCTACAGTGTATTCCCTTCACTACTATTCTGCAGTGATTTTCCTGGAGCCTCTCTCAAGCTCTAACCCAAGTCCTCACAGCACTTCAAAACTTAGTTTTTCTCTAGTATTTCTGAATTATCTTCTCAATTTTCTTAAGTTCACTCTTAAATTTCCTCCACAAATGAAAAAAACCCAAACAGGTATGTCCATAAATAAAAGAAAACTGACACTCTTCTTAATAAATCAATTGTTTTCCTCACTGGATCAAATTATACTTCAGTTAGCCTTGCCACCACATCAAGGGTACCAAACTCTCTGGAAAAGGATAACCATTCTGAGCTTGTAAAAAGGAAACTTCCTGGTTAAATCTTTTGTCTTATTTTTGTCAAGTGAAAAGGCCACACTTGTTGGATCGGTTCATTTGGGAATGCCATCAGAACCGTTAAAGGGCCATTCAGTAAATCTATACACAGAACCTAGTCCAAATTAGACTTACTTTTTTTCCCAGAACTTTATTTCTGAAAAGCTTCATAGAAAGGAAATAACAAATGGCTTGAAAATACCCACATTTTCTTCCTTATCCACTGTGTTACGTGGGCCCCATTTCTGAAGGAGGAATCCAAACAAGGAGAGACCTTGGTTGTAACAATCAAACTGTTTACAAGAGCTGTAACTGCTTTGCAAAAAAAATTCCTAACAGAGCTCACATGATAATCTTTGCAGAGCAAAAGGCCTAGGCTTATGGGAACTTACCCTATTACAGCAAAAGCTGGCAGCTCTTGCAGGTCAAAAGGGAAATCCATTCGAAAGTTTGTTCTGAACAGGGCTGTGATGGTAACTGTGAGAGAAGAAAAAGGTAGAGAAGGAAAGGGAAAAAGGAGGTGAGAAGTTAAATGCCATAACAGCTAGGGATACAGGGACAGGAGAACTAGCTATATATGTTTCTCTGTGTTTTAATGACATTATGTACAATATTGCAGATTGGCAGACTGCTCTGATTTAGTAATGTCTGGTTTTGAGCACTTTGAGCAAACCTAGGTTTTCAGGTTGCTCAAAGCCTCAACTAACCTGCCCTTGAACACTTCCAGGGATGGGGCAGCCACAGCTTCCCTGGGCAACCTGTGCCAGTGTCTCACTACCCTCATAATGAAGAATTTCCTCCTAATGTCCAATCTAAATCTATCCTTTTCAAGTTTTAATCCATGTAGAAAGTCCCCCCACAGTCCCAGGCACACAGAGATGGTACAAGGGAGAGGTGGAAGAACCAACAGTGAGGGAAGAATGTGATCATTTTTTTTGTTAGATCAGCCCAAGAAATGGATCAACTCAGTTTTGTTTTAAGAAAGATATATTCTAAGCCACTCAATGACAGTACATTAAATGTAGGGCAGGGCACAGTTTCAAGGAGTTTTGCCACTGGGTGGCAATGATGACGAGGGCAAAAGGAAAATGGTCACAACATTTAGACTGAATCTTTCTAGGTCTCTATTCCCACAGGACAGAAAGATTCCTAAGGAAAGATTCATCCCACCTATCTTCATCTGCCTTCCTGGGTGACTAGGCCATCCTGAAACTAAATGGCTAAGCCCTTTCCTCTCCATTGGCTATAAACTCTACTAGTTTGAAGTACCTGTCCAACTCTTACAAGGTAAAAGTTAAGAGAAGTAAAAAGAAATGAGAAAATGTATTTAATGGGAAAGTCTAGATTAAAAAGCTATGAACTGTGCCACGTGTAGAAGTGGTCAGAAAGAGCTGGAGGAAGCCAAGTTGTAAAACACTATGGCAAATAAGAGGATGGTTCAGGACATTTAAAACAAAAATCCTGCAAATTGCAGAACTCCAGTCTTCTGAGATTAGCAAAGAAGGGCCTAAGTTGAGGTAGCCAACAACAATGGGCCAGATGTTCTTTAGAAAGTACAGATAATGGTGTAAAGCCAAACAACAAAGCCATCAGTATCCAGAAGCCTTTACAGATTTTGTGGGCCTAAGAAAAAAAATAATTTCAGGGAGATGCTACACAACTTACTTGCACCTGTCTACTCTGATATGGTTCCTTCTTAGCTGCTACTTCCTGACAGCATTGAGGCATCTTGGAGGTAAAAAATGACAATAAGAGCTGGATCAGTGTAGGCAGCTCTAAGGGTCTTTCTACCTTTTTCCTCACTGCAGCTGCTAGAAATGTCTAAAAGCTGCATGAAAGTGATATCATAATGCACAGTATTGCACTGCAGTACTGTAATGCCTTCCAACAAAACCATTAGATAGCCACATCTGCTTGGAAGTCTGCTAATTTTATCTAAAAGATATTCTGGAAGAAGATCGCAAATGCTTGCCAAAGCAGAAAATTTCACATATTGTGCATGAGTTTGCAATAGTTCATATGTTCAACATGAACCCTACAGGTAGATGTACATAGTGCACATGAAGGGAAGTAGTTTCTTCCACTTTCAAATACATCAACCCAACTCTTACACAGGCTTTCCTACTGGTGATCATAATATCTATACGGGAAACTAGCACAAAGATACCTGCTTATCTACTGAGTGCATAACTTCTGGGGTAGACTTTAGAGATTGTGAAGACATTAAAGAGGGGGCCCTAAGAAAAGCCCTTGTATGAACAAAGACTGAGAAGAGCAGGCTTGTAACATTCATAAGGAAATAAGCAAGAAGAGACACGAAAGATAAGTTAGAGCAAGAATGATAAAAGCTCAAAATATAATTAATGACTTAGCTAGACAAAAGTTTCTAGCTCCTTAATAGAAGAGCATGGAGACTGGCAACACAAAGAAAATTCAGATCTATGAAAAGGAAGTATTTTTCATAGACAATTGGATCATGGAAGTTTTTAACCTAGACAGAGAATGAAGCAGAACGTAATAGTCATTAATGCACGTATTAAGGCTGCCTTGAGGATTCTGAAGAAGGGACAGTAATTAAGATATTTCAGGATTAAGATAATTTTGAATTATTTGAGACATCAGCAAGGGAGCTAGAGTAGGTAAAAAATGAAGGATAGGAGATGATCTCCTGTCCTCTGTCTTCAAATTTCTTATCTTTCCCTAGGGAAGGGACAGAAAGATGTGGTTTTGGTGACAGATCTAATTAATGGTTGAATACCCCTCAATACGAGGCAGTGTTTCACAAACAAAGTGTGACATTTAGGATATATGGTACTTGTCTCGAACAATCCAACAGACAAGCAGTGTTTAGCAAAGAGACGTCTGGGTAACCTACCGAACCGGTTTCACTCAGCTGACAACTGCAAGCCCCCACCCCCCTCGTTCCCCACCTTGTGTCCGCAATGGGGCAACTGCCCCAGGCAACTGCGAACCGGGGAGCCTGGTGTGGGATGTGCTGAGACTGTGGACAAGGAGGCACACAATTGCTGCCACAGCTAGCAGTGAGCAAGGACACCCGGTGATAACCAAGCCTTGAATTAATCAAGAGGCTCAGAGAGTGTTCTCATGTAAATCACCAACTTGGCAGAAAGGACTTGAGGTCTATACAGGCAACTGGACCAAAGGAATGCAGGAGGTGATAAAGAATTTTCACTACAAACATGGAACAGTGATTGGGTAACCACTCATGGCTACCCCAAGAATGAACTGTATAAAGGAGAAGAGCATCACTCTACTATGAAACAACTGGAGCTCTGGGTGGTGACTTCCCTTTAACTGTATTTCCTTTCCTGATCTTTCTCTTTTGTAGCTTGGGGTTAGTTATCACATCTGTTACAAGCTTATGAAAAGTACACAGCTGTAACCCTTACCAGCTAATTTGTACCTAAATAAAAGCCTATTTGTGCACCCAATACTGTGTTATCTTCCTTTTGCCTGGCAAAGAATCTCCATGTGTCTGATTATCCGACTGTGACACAAAGATGTAGCCACTTTCTATATTCAAGAGAATATTCAAGGCAAATACTGTTTTAGCACAAAAAAAAAACCCACCCCAAACCAAACCAAAACAAAACCCAACCCTGTGAAGTCAGAAAACACATAAGGTTATAGCAGTTTTAAGTAAGGCAACTGCTTACGTGGAGCTCAGATCAATAAAGTAGATAAAATTGTAAGAATAAAAGATGAAAGAATAAAAGACATTATAAGTAAGCAGCTTACAAAAGAAATTGCAGCCTTCTGCACCAGCTGGAACTCCATCCCTGCAGTATCTAACACGTTCTCTTGAACAATCTTATTCAGTGCTATTTCTGTCTGCAAAAATGTTGCACTCAACACTTTTCAGTTACCTGAGACAGTTATTTTTTCAGGACTTTCAGTTAGACTCTACCACTCTCATAGTCTCCTAATCTTTTTATCATCTCAGTTTTCTAGACTATTTGTTTTTTATGCTTCTAGTCAAGATACGACCAGTGCAGACCATGGTATTTCCAGCAGACTGCAGCAGCACACAATGTAGTGTGTCACATCCTCTGTGGTGGGACACCCCTATGCAGCCCTGGCATTATGCTGAGCAGCTTACCTGCATCCTTGTTCCAAACAGCGAGGACTCGGAAAATGAAGGCACTAAAGGTAGCTGCAAAGAAACCTCTCCAATAATTACGCACAGCAAAATAAGTGGAAGTGACCTCAATGCTGAAAAGGACCCCTAGAAAGAGTTGGAAAGAGAGCAAAGTTAAAATCAGAAGTGCAATATGAGAGGCATGAGAGCCTTCTAAGTAGTCTTCTAGAGCAGTGGTCTCCAAACTTCTTTGATAGTGCACCCCTATCAATATATGTGGATTTATTAAAAAACTATATACAAGTACTACTGTACTAAGATATTGTGTACCATATGAAACATACACTAAAAACAGAAATTAAAAAAAGATGAGATCAAGATGAAAAACCAAATTTTTTAAAGGAATTTGTTTTATGTATTAATGGAACAAAAAAGCTTTTGTTCTCACTAAAAATATTGATTTCCTTTATTTTTAAAAAATCTTGGTTTAAGACTCTGTGATACAGTGATTCAAAAGTCTGGTTCTATGCAGTTTATTTTGATGCCTAATATCTGTCACAGCTAATATAAAATGTCTCACAAAAATACATAGAAGAAATGCATCTTTGGCTGTGCTGACTGAATCATGATACTATTTTTCAATAGCAGCCACCACTTATGCAAAGGGTTTTTTTTGAAATTTGGATAGTAAATTTGCTGCAATAGCTTGCCTGGGAGCAGTGCAGTGAATGATTTTCAGGTCTGGTGTTATCTATGTAACATTACCATGCAATCCTTATCTTATGCCAGTCAAAGCAGCTGCCCCACTGGTTGTTACACTTGCACAGGTTTTCCATTTTTATTAAAGAAGTAATTTATCATTGAGGATACATCTTCTCTGGTAGATCTTTTCCTTAGTAGCTCACAGAAAGTGGTTCTTCATGTTCTTCCCTATCAAAGCAGAATCTGGCAAATACCATAAGCTGAGACATGTTAGAAATATCTGTATATTCATCCAGCTGCATAGCAAGCTTCTCACACTGTAGCTTGTACTAATATTTGTTTCTTCAAATCTTCAGCAATGTTTTCTGTGCATCTTCCACCAGTGTTTGCTGACAAAGGAATACATTTTAATTTTTCACTGTATTGCTCTCTGATATTATTTCAGCCATTTTTACCATGGCAGGAAGAACAAGTGTTTCCCTAGTGGTATGTGGCTTTTTGTCTTTTGTAATGAAGTAAGAAACCCCAAAGGAGGCTTCTAAACATTTATCATTAAGTTTAGTGAAATTTTATAAAGTACTGGATTGAATATCACACTGTTTGAAACATTGCTTTAAAAATTGTAGAGGTTTGTCTTGTTCTGAATGCTTAGTTTTTAAATGTCTTGCTAATTCTGATGGCTTCATATCATCATTAGCTAACTTCTCAAAGCACAATATACACTTAAGGTGAGGTTTACTGTTAATCCATACTTCAAATAGTCTTTGATAATTTCCTATTTTGGGCCAATTTCTTGTCAGACCTGATTAGCTGATCCTGATTTTTACCTTGTAATGTGGCTGATTAACAGCTTCTTCTAGGAACAGGAGAAGTGTCAGCTCTGCCATTATCTTGCCATTTGTTTGTGCTCACTTTATTAGTATTATATTCAATCCGTGGTCTCTTTGCAGGAATCTTTTTAAGCCACTTATCCATTTTGTGAGGATTAGTTCAGTTCACATTAGACAATGTAATCTGTGAATCCACTTATGTGGCTACATCATGATTCCAGAGTGCTGGAAGCAAGCAAATAAGTGAGGGCACCACTGCAAACCCTCTGTGTTGTGAACACTGTATGTGGCCAGTGGCAATGCAACATGTGTGCTGAACGTTAGTAAAGCTTGATTTATTCTAATATTAAAAAAATAGGAATTCTGGTATTTCCTTCCCACACCCCAATGAATCATCGTGAGCTCTCCTGAGGTATGCACATCCCAGTTTGGACACCACTGCTCTGGAGACCCTTCTCCTCTTGCCTGCAGAAGGTGGACAACATGGAAAAAAGACCAAATCAGAGATGCTGGGGAGGCTGGTAACCTTAAAGATAAAGTTTCTTTGTCCAAGGTAGCTGACAGATCAGAAATATGGTGCAGGAAATGGGAAGAGGAGAAGAGTACTGGGCAGGGGAGGATTTAGGTGCCTGAGAAAAAGGAAACAGAACAGCCACTTGCCTCCAAGTGGTGTCCCAAAGCAGCAGCCGACTCCGACAGCACAACCCACGGTCAGGACATCTGTGTAATAATATGGCTGCTACTGGTGAAAGAGACAAAGAGAGACAGACAAATGGGAAGAAGGAGGAGAGAAAGCAGAGCATGAGTAACAAAACTGGCAGGTACTGCCACATGCTGTCACTCAGCTCTGTCACCTGTCTTGAGAGTTACAGCTATAATTATCTTACTTCTCCCTTCTGGATGGCTTTAAAACATTCAAAAGTTAAGACCTGGTACAACACAGGCATACACATGGAGTCACATCTTCAAGACACATGAAGAAGGCAGCATCTTGTCTTTCATTGAACCATGCACATTTCTGTCACTGTAGAAGAAATGTGAAAATGTGGAAGGCACACAAGTGTGTTTTACTCCATCTCTTTTACTTTGGCAGGGAATCTCAGGATTCATATGTGCCAGAGAGCGCCTCAAAAAACCCAGCCTATGAGTTTGTGTGCACAAGGCACATGCATATTCAGGACTGAGTGTGGAGAGATGCTGGGTAGGTAGGTCATCCTGGGTAGGTCAGTGGGTAACAGATCACCTAGTAAAGGATTGTGCTGTCCTGATGAAAACAGTCAAGACTATAAAGGGAAACGGAAGGCATAAAAGGTGGACTCTCTCCTAAGACAGTTTTGGAAGACTCTTTTGCTCTTCTCTGGACATGCTGCAGCACCTCAATGTCTTTCTTGTACTGGGGGGCCCCAAACTGCCCTAATCCTGCTGGCCACACTATCCCTGATACAGGCCAAGATGCTGTTTGCCTTTTTTGCTACCTGGGCATGCTGCTGGCTCATATTCAGCCAGCTATTGAGTAAAACCCCCAGGCCCTTCTCCTCAGGCTTGTAGTGTTGCCTGGGGTTGCTGTGATCCAAGTGCAGGACCTGACACCTGGCCTTCTTAAAGCTCATAAAATTGGTCTTGGCCCATTGATCCAATCTGTCCAGGTGCCTCTGCAGAGTCTTCCTACCCTCAGGCAGATCAACGCTTCTGCCCAACTTGGTGTTATCTGCAGACTTACTGCTGGTGCACTCAATCCCCTTGTCCAGATCACTGACAAAGATATTAAACAGAACTGGCTCAAATACTGAGCTCTGGGGAACACCACTTGTGACTGGCCACCAACTGGGTTTAACTCTATTCACCACAACTCTTTGGGCCAGCCAGTTTTGTACCCAGCAAAGCGTACACCTGTCCAACACAGGTAGTCAGTTTCCCCAGGAGAATGCTGTGAGAAATGGTGCCAAAAAAAGTCTAGGTAGGCAATGACCTGAGCCTTTCCCTCATCCACAAAGCAGATCATCTTGTAATAGAAAATCAGGTTGGTCAAGCAGGACCTGCCCTTCACAAAACCATGTCCTGTATGTGCCGCATGATGGCACGTGGGATAATCTGCTCTGTAACCTTCCCTGGCACTGAGGTCTACCTGACAGGCTTGTAGTTCCTCAGATCCTCCTTCTGGCATTTCTAACATTTTCTAACCTCCAGTCAACTGGGACCTCCCTGGTTAGCCAGGGCTGATGGAAAGTGGCTTGCTGCCCACTTCTGCCAGCTCCTTCAGTACTGTTGAGTGGATCCCATCCAGCCCCATAGATTTGTGTGTGCCTAAGTGGTGTAGGAGGTCACTACCATTTCCTCTTGGATTATGAGGGCTCCAATCTGGTCCCCTTCCCTGTTTTCTAGCTCAGGGGGCTGGGTACCCAGAGAACTGGTCTACTACTAAAGACTGAGGCAAAGAAGGGATTAAGTACCTCCAAGGGTGAAGATTTGCCAATCTCTCCTGACACCTGTGCCACCCTGAACCACCTTAGGGGGAAAGGGGAGTATATTTTTTCATGCATAGATAAAATTTCCCTAGTTGCAAGTTGTGCCTGTAGTCTCCTGTCCTTTCCCTGTTCTCCGAGAACAGTTTGGCTAGTTTGTGTAACATCCCCTTTAGCTACAGAGGACAGCAATTAGACAACTCCTCCTTTAACCTTCACTTTTCTATCCTCTCTTAGTGAACTATGCATAATGTGTCCTGCAGCCTCTGCGAATATATCAATTCCAGGAACACAGAAAGAAACAAGAACTGTATGTAGACTGTGTTATGAAATGGTTTTGTTTGGGGGTTTTTTGTTTGTTTGTTGTTTGGGGTTTTTTTACTATTAAGAGAGATCCACTGCTCTCCTGCATGCTACTAATGGTTGCCCCTGACTATAGTCTGATCCCTGGTTCTGAACCTGCTTTCTTTCAAGGTTTTTGGCAGACTTCCAAGTTTTCCCTTGAAGCCTCAGGCTTCAGCTCAGGCTATCTCCAACTTCCTAGATTGACCACATATGCACAGATCTCAGCCTGTTTCATGCTGAACCTGATTTTCTTCCTGGCACATCTTTTCTCATGTTATCCACAAAACAACCTTGAATTTGTAGCTGACAAACTGGGTTCCTTCCTTTCTTTAATAGCAAACCAGAGTAACTGTTGTTATTGTTGATGCAAGACCATGTTGAATTTATCAGCTAACTCATCTATTTGATGACTAACAGAAAAGTAATGCATGAAAGCCAACTTAGAAAAAAATATTGCATCTAAAAAACTCCTTAAAATACTGGGCACAATCACCTTATAGAGAGGTTAGAGGCAGTGCATGGGAGAGGAAGAGACAACAAAGAATATAGAACATTTTAAAACAAATTATCTATGATAACTTCCAGCTTGCTCCCACTGTTTTACAAAGGAGTTACTGTTTCCACTGTTTTAGGTAGAAGTTTCCATGTGCTGTTTAAAAACCTTACGTGATCCAGAAGACTAGTACAAATGGAAGAGAAGAGATATAAACTTACACATTTCTACTCAAAGCAGGATCATAGAAAAGTGGGAAGTGGCCACTGGAGATGTCTTCTCCAACTTCCTGCTCAGAGTTGTGCTAATTCCAAGGCTAGATCAAGGTTCTTGTCCAGGTAAGTCCTGAACATCTCCCAGGGTGGAGATTCCCCAGTCCTCCTGGGCATCTGTGCCAGTGCTGAACTGCCCTTAGAGGAGGGGAATGTATTTTCTTTATACACAGTCAGAACTTCCCTTGTTGCAAGTTGTGCCTATTGCCTCTTGCACTGTGCCCTTCTGAAAAGAGCCTGGATCAATCTTTGCTAAAATCTCCCTTTAGGTGATTGATGACACCAGTTAGATCATCCTCCTTTAGCCTTTTCTCCTTTAGGCTGAGCAAACCTAGCCTCCTCAGCCCCTTCTCATATGCCACTACTCCAGCCTCCAACCATCTTTCTGCCTTTTGCATCTTGTTTATGTTGGGGGTGCAAAACTTTACACACTGATATTTCTGTTCTTCAGTTCACTGATGAAGTACTCATTTGTAGTTTCCTGTTCACATTATCATTTCCTGTCATACTTGCCATCATCTCCTGTCCTTACATGTTGCTACTCCTTTAATGAAGGGTTTTTAAAATTTCTGTTCTCTGCTCAGTCCTTGTTGATTTTCTGGGCAGACCTTGGTGCTCTCCAGGTTGAACAATGTCCATGACAGACAGGGACTGAACAAGCTGCATCATTAGAAATCAGCACATCAATAGGTGTCATTTTTCCTATAGCCTTCCCTTTCTTTCACTGTCACCAGTTACACACGAAAGAAAACTCATGTTGCTAGGCTGGAGAGGTAACTGTGGAGAACCTTTCCTGAGGGCAGGAAATCTGACAGCAAGAGGCTAAATGAGTTGTACATTAAATGTCACACATAGGAAGACACTTGCCTCCAAGAGAAGCGCCGAAGCAACATCCAACTCCAACTGTGCAAGCCGCCACCGGAAGATCGAACTGCCTATGCACATTCTGGAACAGAGAGTGCAGCCAGAGAAGGGCATGCTGGGGTTACAGGGAGCACAGCCAGGGGTTAGGATCCAGAATGATGAAATGAAGCAACAGCCAGCAGCAGATTCAGCCATTGCTATTACAAATAGCAGGCTTTACACTTTAGTGCAGTCTTTAGTACTGTCAGCTGGTCTTCAACAGTGACATCTGGTCCTCACGCACAGACAGGATCTACTCAAGTAGAAAAGCACCTCCTGTTGTTGTATTACACAGCCAGTTTCTGCTAGGAGCCTGCATGTAAGCAGTCCTGGCAGTTAGCTATATAGGCAGTTAATAGATTTTTAATACAACTAGTCAATACAGTGATCAGCCTGCAGAAGCTGTTCTGCGATGGCAAAAGCCTGGACACAGTCCCAGTGTCTATAATTAGCAATGCTGTATAAATTCAGCTTAAAGACAAATTGATCTTCTGCAGCTACTTTTTATACAGACAATGATCTCAGTGCAATGGTATCAGCATAATGAGATTGAAAAACCATCAACTGCATATTCCTAACCAGCCTTACCATCCTAATGGGTAACATTGGTGGTCCTGCACATCTGACTGTATATCTGGCCTCCCACTACCAATTTCTTTGGTTATTATTTTACTGCTCTACAGCAGTAGAGTGAACTTCAATCCATATGCTTCCTCTTTGTCTTATGGCCTACCAATACTATCCTATCTGTCTTAGGAGCTGAGCCTGTGGAAGAGCCATATGCAGAGTTATGTGCGTTACCTCATACACACCACAAAAGATTGACATGAACTTGCTGAGAACTGCAGCACAGATGCTGGCAATATGCACAAAAGGACCCTGCAAGAGAAAAGGAGAAGAAAATCAGAGGGTTACTCTCTAGTAACTTACAATCATTTAGCCATTGCAGATTTCATAATTTCTCCTTGGCCATCTCAGCCAGTGTTCCAATCTTTTTTTTCTTTCTCCCCCTGTTAAAGACTTGAGTTCTTTGATGTTTTCTATATTGAGCCTTCCAAAGTTGAAGAAAAATGGTCAATGGAAGATAAATATTGCTGGAAAAAGCAGAGGTTTGAGAAGAGAAATGGCACCAAATAAAGAAAACATTTATAGACCTTCTTCCACAGACATCACCTCTCACCTCCCAGGCCCTGGACACCACAACAATATTTACCTCTTTCCCCACAGGCATGCCACTTCCAAGCCCAGCTGTGAGAGCCACAACCTTGGCCACAAAAGCTTTGGGAGTAAGATATTCCTTGAGGACCACTCCTCTCATAATTGTCTTGAGCTCTGGGATGCCAGACCCTGAAAAAAGCAGCAGAGCAGGGGATGAAGAAAACCTGCAGGCAAATGGAATAAGAAGAGCAGACAGACAGAAACAGATCTTGTCATGCCTTCTACCCTCACCGACAGCCTGTGGAGAGACGAGGTGGCAGAAAATGGCCGCAAACAGAATAAGAAGAAGTGGGTATATGACCCACACCAGATACTGCAGAGGAACATTTGGGTGCAGCTCTCTGTACATCCACTTGTAGGCTGTAGACAGACAAACAAAGAGGTCAGTAACCACAGCTGCTCTAAACAGGTTGGTAGACATCAAAGAATCATACACTTGCTAAGCATGCCCATACTAACTCTTATGGAGAAATGATATCCTCAAGTTCTCATTTTCTAAGACACGATTTGTTACATTTTAACTACAAGTTCCCAAACAGTACAGGCATCGCGCAGATATGGATAGAAGTGGCTTTCTGTTCTCAGTGTTAATAGCTGTGCCCAAGTGTGGTGTAAGAAGAGGTATGTTACATGGGGCTGTGAAGATGAATCACTGTAGAAGGACTTACATTTGCCAACCTGTGGGCTTTATGTGAGTCCTGAAGGTCCACCAATAGTTTGTGCTCTGTCCTCTATCTCAATCACATAAAAAAGATTGTTGAGAGAATTGCTTCTTTCTGAAAAACTAGCTTAAAAGCTCTGCTTGTGATTTGCCTTTTAAAGCAGCAGCATGAAGGGAGCTGTGGCAACTATTAAAACACCATTTTGACCATTGCTAAGCCAGGTACAAAAGCATGAGCTACCAAGAACCCAAACTGAACTGCAGCTCCTACGTGGTTGATCTTTGCCTGAGCTGGCTTTCCACACAGCAGGAGGCTGAGACTTGGTGGTGAGAAAGAAACAAACAACGAAACAAAGAACTCAGCTGCAGGGAGTATGAAGCACAAGGGCCTTCTGAGACTGGTAGGGTAAGCCAGATGCCTGGTGGATGGGGAAGCTCTAGAAGGAGGAACACTGGGCTGAAAGGATATTGGGAGATCTCAGGAACTGCAGTGCCTGGTGGACATAAGCAGCCAAGAGCACTGATTGGAAAGGGTTGGTGTGCATGTGCGGGTAAGGACGGGGACACTGAGCTTAAGGACATAGGAACAGTGCAGTTAAGAGGATGTGGACAATATTGTCTGTGTCTGTGTGCATGGAAATGGGGGGCAGGTGGACTGAAAGATCTAGTGATCATTATAGCTGGCAAAATGGAGAAGGACCATAGGAAATATGCAAGGACAGTGATTAGGGAATCTTGGTGAAAAGATTTAAAGAAGAGAGCTCTGTGTGACCAGGTAGCAGGAAACTACAGGGCACTGTATAAACAAAAGTTGGAATGAACAATAAGGAGGTAAAAAGCAGAAACAGTGTCAGGAGGGCACGTAAGAGCCCCTTTCCCTTCCCATCTCCCATGTGCTCAACAGATCTGGGGAGGATGGGAACCAGTATAATAAGAAGGACAACAGCATCACTTCCCTGTGCCCTACATGTTCAAGAGAGCAGGAGGAAAAGGGAGTAAAAACAATGGTTTGTCTTTGACTCACACACATGTACTTTGTTTCAGCCTGCTTACTTCCTGATTTTTCCCTGCCATCTCTTTAAAGAGCCTCTCCCTAGTTAACTTTTTCTCTACTATATTTCCAGTACTTCAAACTTCCCAGGCAGTGATGGGTGAGGACGGGACACTGATGTTACAGTAGGAGAACACTGGTCACTGGGCTTTGTAAAACTTTCATATAATTGAAAATGTGTTTTTACAACACCTGAAGGAGACCCACCCTGTAGGCTTTTCGCACTGGCATAATCCATTCCCCAGCTCACCAACGCCATGACCAGGCCCAACAGAACCAAGAAAATCCAGTCCTCTCCAAGTTTCTTGGTAACATACTTCTGGATGCGTCTAGCACAGTCTGTGGAGGGAAGAGTGAACCAGAAAAACTGAGGGAACAGAGATGAAGCCTGTGTCTGTCTTTCTGCTCCTATGCGGAGAACTGACTGCAACAAGGATTTATTTGGAAGCATCATGGGCTTAGTGTTGAAGGACTGGTACCCATCAGTCTCTTACACTGTGTCACAAAATCATAGAATCATAGAATGGTTTGGGTTGGAAAGGACCTTAAAGATTATTTAGATCCAGACCCCCTGCATTGGAAGGTTGTGTGTGGAATTTAACATCTTGTGCACTTGCAGCAAAAATCTGACATAAGAAAGTCTTTTTCCTTCTGTTACAGAGATCTGTTGTAGAAAAAATTAATTACCTTGGGACTGGCCTTTTCCCCAAACATATCTTGGCTCTTCCTAGCATTAAAGCTGTCACTAAAAAGTCTTTTGGATCCACTATGATTGACTTTCCTTTTCTTTTTCTCTCCAGCCACAATTTTCTTGTCTTTTTGCCTTGCTTAAATTCCATCACTGGCTGGCCTACCCAATATCTGGTCACAGGGTTATTAAAACTGAATGATCCCTACCTTGACATTTGGAATAGTGCTCTTCTTTGATCTCTACTTGACTTGCACGTTTCCGGGGTCTTTCATTGCTCTTTTGGTCCCGCTTCTTATTGAGTACTTTTGCTGCTTCCTTCTCTGCAAAGTCAGATATCTGGTCTGTGTATTGGCCATAAAGCTAGAGGAGCAGAAAGCAAGAGACATCAAAAGGAAAAAGTAATGCAAATGCTCCTTCACAAGCATCATGAAAGAGGAAAAGCAGATCTACTAACAGTCAGAGGTACAGCCCCAAATGTACCCAAGGAAGGAAACAGACTCAGGAGCTCTCAGCCAGATGCAGATCATTTATTTATTTTTTCTTTTTCCTTCTGGTTCCCTCTTCCCAATCTCTTAACAATCTTTTTGCTTCCTTTTGGGGTGTAAAAGACACAATCACTGATTTTAATTGCTTCCTAGCATCCTGAAAAAGAGTTGGCTCAGGTCTGAAGAGATTGAGCAGGCTTTCTGAAGGTACAAAAGAAGGTCAAAACAGTTCACAAGGCTGCCGCTGTCTCATAGACTTCAGCAACACTGTGAAATATCTCTGAAGGTTTCTAGAGGTATTACACTATCAAGCAGGCTGCAAGAATGTTCTGCATCTGTTCCTTCTGCAGCCAAGGAATGCCTAACAGGGCACATAGCCACTGAAGGTGTCTGTGGAGGAAAAGAAGCAGCATCAGCTCAGGGTTCTGCACGCTTCCCATTATTTACCCAAATCATCAAGCATCCTCACATAACTCCTCTGAATTTCCCAGCTGCCTAATCCAGTCTTTGTCCTCAGATACTTATCTTGGCATTCAGTTGGTTATATGCAACTCATGAGTAGCTACATGTGCTTGCCAATGACATTTCACACATGGACCTGTAGTAAACTTGACAGTTGTGCCATCTTGTCCAAAATGAGATATCAAGAGATCTCGAAGGATCTTAACTGTGCCCCCTTGTTTACTAATCAGTTTCCCTCAAGAGCAGCAATCCTTCCTCACTCTTTCAGAGTAGAGGTGGGGAGTAGCATTTGAGTAGCAGAGAATAAGGCTCTCCATGTCACCTGTCCTGTGAATCAGCTTCAACTTTACTTGAGGCCAGGTTACCGCCTGATGTGTGTCTGGTGATCTTGGCACTGCGAGAATGTGACCCTTGACTTCCTCCCCAGCCCAACATCTGCTTCTCTAAGATTTTCTCAGTAGCAAGAGGGGAGTGATCTATGTTTTGATCAGCAAAATCAGAAATTTCAGCTGGAGAATGACAAGGCACATGAGAAATATAAAGCACTATCATGCACTTAAAGACATTCCTAGTTGACAGATTTGTGACTCCAGCTTTCGAAGTAGCAGAGGAGATGTTGCTCTTGTTCCCTGGGCATGTCCATGAGCTGAAACATCATCTGTACAACAGGCATAATGCAGCTGATATATTTGTGAGAGAATGTGAGATCAAACAGATCCAGAGACTCACAGAAAGATTTACACTGGAAGGTGTAATCAACTCTGGAGGATCCTCGCCCAGGGCTCTGCTCACCGCACCGAACTCCAAAGCCAGATGAACCCACTCAAAACCTTATCCAGGCAATTCCTAAACACCTCTAAGGGTGGAAATTCCCCAGCTTTTCTGAGCACCCGTTTCAGGGCTCCACCAATTAATATTTCCACATAACAAATTACTGGAGGCCCTAAGCAGTTTATTTATTTGCATATATTCCTCAAGAGACACTCGAACTGTGTGCAATAGCTCCCATCAAAATCCCTAGTATTTTTTTTTTCAGAACACACATCTAGGCTTTTTTTAAATCATCCTGTTCTTAAGGTGGCTTACCTGCTGTCTCTTAGACAAATTGACCCTATCTGAACATCTGAAAGTATTCTTCCATTCATCACTGTATTGGAAGCTGACAAATATAATGTAATTAATAATCCCATGATTATCAACATGCTCTAGGCAAATTAAGCAATGCAGACTTTTTGCAGTGTGGAATGGCCCCTATGAGCCCTATAATATAGACAAGACAGTGAAACATCAGGCTGAAAAACTTCATCTACAAGGTGAGCTTTCACATACAGAATCCAGTCCTAAATAGCAGATTACTTCTTTTTTCTCTCACTGTGTCTATTTCAGTCAGAAATGCCAAGTATTAGCAGATGTTTCATTGCCTTTATATAGTAATGATGGATGGGTTTTTATCAAATACAGCTTAATGCAAACTATTAATTCAAACCTGTGTCAAGTATGATATTAAAATTTAGAGTATTCCATCTGCCCAGATGGAACAGCATGGTAGGGTATGTATGACAGATAGTATGAGTAGTAGAAGTCCTTATACAGTAACCTATTTCACTGAGTCCATCTGGGAAATGGGGCACTCAGGGTATGGAAAAGAGGATTTAGTTTCCAAACATGAAGAGTCTGTCCTGGAGAATAAATTAGTCTCAACTCACTTAAAGAGTGCTTCTTCATACACGGGCTTTGCTTCTCCAAGACTCTGGCACTATTTAAAATGGTAGGAGATTGTGGGACAGAGAAAGAATTAAGAAATCAGAGGATGACCTTAAAGCGAAATTAGGTTAAGCAAGAAATGTCCACTCCATAGAAGACATGTAAAAATATAACACAGCCAGATACAGATTGTTCCTTCTTCTGGTGCTCGCTCCATAACACAATACAGGGTTTCTGAGTACCAGAAAATCTGGAGAGAATGTTAAAAGGTATCAATTACCAGAGGAGGTACTATCATGTCTAGCTTGGCTAAATGCTGAGTGACAACATGATAATGGTGCAAAACAGCTGAAGGTATAAATACTGCTAAAGGGGCAGAATCCAAAAAAACAAACACGGAGAAAGTACCACCACAGTAAAATTCATTTTCAGGGAGGAAGCATTTATTAACAGTTAACTGTAAGCCAGCAGTCTATTTCTTTGCAAAAAAAGACAGGGAAGTTTCATTGCTTGAGTAGTGGAGGAAGAGCTGCACAGAATCTCAGGGGGAAAATATGTATAGCACCACAGTCTCAAGACTTATCTGGGAACTGTTTTCTGAGAGCTCAGCACCTGCATAAAACTGCTCTCCTCTCAGAGTCCAAAGCCTAAGAAGCTATTTCCCATGCCATCCAGATGGAGCTATACGTTCTCCACAGCATACTCCAGTCCTTCCACCAGCACTGCCAGTGCTTATTGTTTCGAATCTGCTGCTCCTGGCCATTGATGTAGCCACCCTGCTGTTCCTGAAATTATCTTCCTTAGGCTACAAAAAAAAAAAAAAATAGCCATATTTGGTCTCAAAGGTGAAATCTCCAAAACCTGCTTTCTTAAGTAAATTTAAGTCAGTAAAAAGCATGGACTCAACTGCTCAGACATAAGAGTCAATGAGGCAAAGGTGAGGGGAGGAGGGCAGCAACAAAATAACAGTTTTCTTCTGAAGAACAGATTGCAGAGGGGAGATCTAACAGCGGTCCCAACACCTGGGGGGAGAAGGGAGCTGGAGAAAAACATCAGAGTGAGACTTCATGGAGGCACACAGTGAAAGGTAAAAGGTATGACTTGCAAGAAAGGACAGTCTGACTCTATATAAGGAAAACATGTCCTTGTCCACCCTATCTCAAGAGTGGTTCAGCACAGATAACAAGCGCTCAGAGAGACTGGGGAATCTTTAGTCTTGGAGGTGTTCAGAATTTGCCTGGACAAGGCACTGGACAATATGACCTAGCTTTGGAGTCAGCCTTGCTGGGAACAGGAGCTTGGAAGACTTTGAGAGGTCCATCTTTCTGTGAGTCTGTTATTCTATAATACTGCATTGCTTAATTACTCATTACATATCCCTCCTATTACACCCATCTGTGTACTGCTGAGGGAGCTCTCTGCTGTGAACCCTCTTTCTGTAGTTATTAATAAAACAGCTTCTAAATACTTACCAGCTGTAGCTGCTTTCTCATGCAGAAACAAATACAAAATCTTACAGTGTATGAAAATGTATATTTTCTCAAGGTATATTGCATCATAAATATACTGTTATCTCAATTGTCCAAAATTATACATATATTACTATTATTATCCTACTGCTATTATTATTGTCTACTAACTATGTTTATTAACTACCAATTTTCTGAAGGTTCCGTATTCCACTGTTCTGGGATTTGTGTAAGCCAAATAAAATCACAGAGCCAGTCTGAAACAGCTTCCAATACACATGTAAAACAGAAGACTAGCAAAAGAAAAGGACACAACAGAAGCAAAATCTCTCTCTACATGTGAAAAAAATTTCACATGACAGCCGGGAAAGAAACATTAATTATTTCCTTGCATGGAAATGGATGAAAATATGTGCAAAAGGTTGGTTTTAATGCTAAGAAGTGTGCATGTTTGTACAAGTTGTGTACATTAACAAGCATAGTTATCCTTTCTCTGCATGTGCATGAGTGGCTAGCAAAATATACATATGCACAGCAAGTCTGGTTCTGCCAGAACATGTCTGCATATAAAGTTTCATATATAAACATGCATACATATGTGCATATGTGACTGTTTATGTAAAAGTACTAGGGCATATTTTTCAGTAAATCTATAAATACAGCCATCTGTTTTTAAGACTGCTAATTGTGTTCACAAATGCATGCTTCCCTGGGGACATTCCAACCTGAAGGTGTACCTGGGAATGCATTTGGTGGCCTGCTTGTTGGTGTGTGTGGGTGTCTCCTGCCATGCTCTGAGCAGCTGCCTCTGGAGTTCAGCAGACACTCCAATGCTAGGTCCCAAGAATAATAGAATCACAGAATGTTTTGGGTTGGAAGGGACCTTAAAGGTCATCTAGCTCCAATTCCCCTACATTGGCTGTGACACTTCCCACTAGTTTAGGTTGCTCAGAGCCCCATCTAGCCTGGCCTTTAATACTTCCTGGAATGGAACATCCACAACTTCCCTGAGAAACTTGTTCCAGTGTCTCACCACTTTCTTACTGAAGAATTTCCTCCTAATACCTATTCTAAATCTCCCCTCTTTCAGTTATAATCCCTTAGCCCTCGTCCTCTTGCTAAAAGCCCTTGTATTGTCTCACTGTGTCCTCTGTGCCTGCTTGTGAGAGTGGTTTTACACCTGTGGGAACAGCATATAGGGTGGACACCTGTGAACTGGGATGTTTTTGTGCCTGGAAGTGCTTTACTGGAGAAACTGCAACCAACAGCTCCCCCTCACCCCCAACTCACTAACAGCTCCTGCAGCACAAAGTGCATTTCCAGAGTGCGCCTCATCTCTCCAGCTCCACCCGCCTGCCATCCTCTTGGTGGGGCCACGACACTCCCCCAGGGCCAGCCGTGGCCTCGGGCAGGGCTGATGGCAGCAGCCTGACCCCACACTGGGCCGGGCCACAGGGCTGGCACTCAGCAGCAGGCCACAGGCACAGAATCATTGAATGATTTGGGTTAGAAAGGACCTTAAAGATCATCTGGTTTCAACCTCCCTGCCATGGGCGGGGACACCTCTCGTTACACCTGGTTGCTCAGAGCCTCATCCAATCTGCACGTGAATACTTGCAGGGATGGGACTTGCACAGCTTCCCTGGGGAACCTGTTCCAGTGTCTCATCCTGGTGGAGTTCAGCTCCAGAGCAGTGCGTGTACCCCTCCATCCCACCCCACCCCATGCTCACCCTGCTAGGGTGCCTGCTGCAGACAAACCAGTGCCTTGCCTTAGTGTAAATGAAGAGTAAACCTCACCAGTCCTCTGCCCAGACACCTGACTCTTTGGACTGCTGCTTCCAAATCATCCAGAGAGTGGGTTTGGTAGAGTTTAGTGCAGGAGTTATTGGTCAACTCTCAGATGCTTTAGACAAGTTTCAGACAAGAAATTCCTGAGTATGGCCATTTAACTGATTTTCTAATCTTTTGCAAGGTGGAACATATAATCCTTATTAGGATGTATATATACTGGAGGATATTTTCTTGGTAGCAAATGTGTTTTTTTCTCTATTCCTAAATCACAAAAGTCTTCAGGAGGTGATTAAAGCATCCACTCCCTCATTCTCCAGTAATTCACCTCAGCACTCATTTAAGGGGATTTGTATACACACAAGGAGAAACATCTGCTTTGTCTGAATTTCACATTCACACATTCTCTTCCTCATCATCTGACTAGATATGACTGGATCCTTCGTTGCTCTAAAGCTGTCTATGTCAGCTTAGTATGAGCAGAGTGGTAGGAAATAAGATACCAGGACTCTGCTGTAAAACCACCCATTTGCAGGAGGTTGTCCCAAAAGGAGAGGTAATGGAGATACAGAGGGTAATGGAACAAGAAGCCATAACCAGAGAACATCTACATCCCAGATATTTTCCTGAGCTGCTGCTTGTATGAACCAGAGCAATAGTAATGCCAAGTTTAAGGGTTAGAAAATCCCTTATTTACAACTTCCCTAAGAGTTATCAAAATTATCAATATGCATGCATAGGTCTATGATCATGAACTGCTTTTTGGTCAGAGAAAAGTCAGAACAGAGCTTTGCATGACTACACCTACACAGCTGTGCAGATAGATACCCATCTATACACATCACTGTTCTCTTTGGTTTTTTTCACTCTTCTACTCAGTATCACTGTACAGCTGAGGGCAGCTGCAGTTCCTTTGTGCTGTCACACATATATGAATGGTCTAATTTGATTTTCCCCATCCCAGCTCGCCAATTTTAACTCTCTTTGTGTCCCAAACAGGTGAAAATGACTCCTGACTTGAAATGCAAGTAGCACTTCTGGATAACAGTACAACTGAGAAAGTCAGTGTCTGATCTGGGAGTCAGCAAGCAAAGGGGGACAGGGATGTGTGCTCTACAGCACCCCAAGTGATCCCAGGGAGACCTGTGCTGCCACAAACATCCCAGTTGTCCAGCCCTACCTGTGGGTAGCTGAGGGAGTTCTCCAGGCAGTGCAGGTTGTCCCCTGTCCCCCCGGCCTCGCGTCCTGCCTCCACAGGTATCCCGTAACGGGTGCATTTCTCAAAGCAGACGTAGTCGTATTGCGGTGTGCCCTCCCACAAAGCTGACTTCGATCTGGGCTCCTGGGTCTTGGTCTCTGAGCTCTCCATGCCTCTACTCTTCCTCATACTCAGTTGTAATGGAGCTGCTGCTTAGGGCCTTACCTAGAACCACCACATGTTCTGGCTGAAAGCATGGCCTCTGCACTTCTTCCTCCTTCCTTCCTTCCTCTCCTCAGACCACTCTGACTTGTCCTGTTCCTGCACTCTCTCTCTGCCCCTCTTCCTTCTCCTTGTGTCCCTCTCACTTTCTCCCTTCCTGCCCAAAGGCAGTGATTGCAGGGTCTAACTATATTTATAGCAACTTTCCTCTGCCACATGATTCCCCAGTGCCTCGTCTGATCTCAGAAAAAGGCACTCACTCTGTTGGGATTGAATATCAGGTGTGGACAAGAGGGGAACTCCTGAAGGAGAAGGAAGGGGGAGGGGGGGAGGGAGGAAGAAGGCTGTAAGATGGACAGATCTAGAAGTACCAATTCAGAAAGCAGACAGGAGGAAACCAAAATCATTATCCAGGAGATCTCTTCTTTCACAGATTTCCATCCTGAGGAAGCCACATTTGCAATGAGAAAAAAATTCAGTGAGCTTTCTTACTCTCTTCGCAAATACCAGGTATCCAAAAGAATGACAATCATAAAGATGCCAGCAACTATGGTGAGATGGAAAAGAGATGGGCACACACTCTGTATCCCAAGATAATTTTTCAAAGTCCATGCTCCACAAGAGAAGCAGCAAGCCCTAATGTAGAAGTTAAGACATCCCTATAAGCTGCTGAGCATTCCAGCTTAATCTCAGCCCTCCCAAGTGCCCTTACGGTGAACACTTTACACTTTTGAAGAATGTCACCAAGCTGCTCTGTGGGTGTTCTCTTACGGGTATAAGCAGAAATCTGTTTTTCTTGATGCATGCTTTTCCACAAGCTAGAGTATTCGACAGCTTCTGCTCTCTGCTCTGTCACTTGTTTCTCAGCCAGGCAAAAAAATAATGAGCTCAGTCAATACCAGTGAGCTACCAGCCAGTGACAGGAGTGAGAAGCACATGCCAGCAACATGGTCTAAGACACACCTCACAGTCCTGTCAGTGTGCTGCTAGTAACCATGTGTCTATTGATGGCTATTAATCAGTGAAGAGCAGATGCCACTAGAACAAGAAACCTTTACTATCCTCATGAGGAGGACAACCCACAAAAGCCTGCGCTTACACTCATGCACACTCACAATGTAATAACACCTCATCCATAGTATCAAATGGTAGACTGATAGCTGTGATGAAAATGAACAATCATTTTGCACACAGTGGTACAAGTGTACACTCTAGAAAGAACCTACCTCTGAGGACATCTGCAGCTAAGGATCTAGTACTTGCATAAAACCTAGTGGGAGAGCACTTCTTGTCAAACAATATCTCTGCCTCTGATCTCTGTACCCAGATATTGTCTACCAAGGCAAAGATTGGGGACTGAAATTCAGCGTTCCAGTGCAGGACAAAATACATAGCACCTGTAGATATCCTGCATTTATGTCACATTATTTCCTGTCTCCTGTCTCCTCTTACCATGTTCCACAGCTTATAAAGCACCCTCCCCTGCCCCTCTTTCTCCCAGGAGGAAAGCACTTTGTCATCTGGCTTGACACTATTAACATACTCTCTGCCACACAAGGTACCAATAATCTTTTGTCACAGCATCACTGACACTAGTCTAGTTAAATTGAAAGCAGCAGCTCTCAAGGTGTATTTGCTTTGAGATCTACTGCTTCTATTTCAGACTCAAAGAACTTGAAGACCCAACAGTTTGTCCACTTTCTTCAATTGGCACAGCTATGTATTGAAAGGTAGTACTCCAGCTGGGCAATAATTTATTTTCTTGATTACTCATCTATGATGCTTTATACTACCAAAAATCTACCACTGCTCTTTTGTCAGGACACAGCCATGTAATACTGCTGTTGCTTAAGAGTTTATCACAACAGACTCAGGATACTAGCACAGAAGTGGAGGAAGATATAAAAAAAATAAGATTTAATAACTGTCTTGCACTGGTTGCAAACACAGATGACCTGTGCATATGGCTTGGCTCTTTGGGTGCACCTAAGCCTCTTGAAAGGGCTCACAAAAGTTCCTAGACTGTCCCACAGCGCAGAAGAGAAAAAAAATACAACCTGCTCATACACTAGCTTTTTTCTTTTCATATTACAGACCCTAAAGGGACTCTAAGTTTGTTTCTGTGGCACCTCCTTCAAGCAGGACATCTTCATGACAGGGGAAACTACAGCTGCAGTCCAAATTAGAGTCTCAGGTGAAGAAAAAGAAAAAAAGGAATAGGTGTTAGAAGAACTCTCACCCAAGATAGGTCTCTTCTCCAGATAGCCATCTATGTTTCTCCCTCCTTTTCCCAGTTTTCTTTCAAGTCTTTCATTCTCTGTCTTCATTCATTTCTCGTGAATGCTTTTCAGGATGCAGAAATATAATTCCTAGCCTTCTCTTCCTACTGCCTTTATAGTGAAAGCTCTGATAGTATGGGGGGGTGGGATGATTGAAGACTCAGGCTTCTCTCCTGGGCCTGTCCCGGAAGATTTAACACTTGAAATGCCAGTGTTATTAATGAAGAGTGACAAGCTTAATGTATTTCCCTGTGTCCTGCCCACACCATTATCAGACATCATACTAAATTCTCAGCCTTCTTCTTTTACTTTTTTTTTTTTTATAATTTCTCCAGTAGGTTCTTTCCACAAGATCTAGACCACTTCACGACCTCACCCTATACAAACCTCACGACTCACCACCAGTCTGCAGCCTACGCTGGAGGGAAACAAGGTCTGTTTCTCAGCTGCCACCAGTACTGCATACAGGGACATTGCAGCAGATGGTGATGCAGAGCCCTCTACCACCCTGTACTGAAATGAGTTGAATTTGTGGAAGCAGATTTATTATTACTCACAATCAGGCATGCAGAATAGAAAAACAGTCATCTCCAAAGAAAGAAAATGCTCTGGGCTTAAGAGACCTCGGTCCCAGAGTTCCATAAGGCTGAGAAGGAATGAATGTAGAAGGTGAAAGGGGAAACGAGTTTTGACTGAGGAAGAGGAGGAAGATGACAAAAGGAAGACTGTTTAACATTAACAGGCAAGGTGCTTGAATGGGACATTTTATTAGACAAGATACCCATGGAGGTTTCAAAGAACTACAGGAGGCAATTGGAGCTTTGGGAGACTGTTAAAAGGATTAGGAAGAGGGAGGGAGACTGGGAGAAAATACAGCTTTTATAGTGAAAGAAAGAAACAGACCTTGGGCTAAGTAGCTGAACAGTAACAAAAGACAGAAATTTAAACTATGCAGGAGCACATTGTAAGCAAGGCTGAACATGGAGAGATGATGAGAAAGAACTCTCAGAGGACACTTGAAAGAAGGGTTAACAGTAAAAAGTAGAAAGAAAACGTCCAGAAAGTTTAAAGGCTTTGATCATGGAGAAATAACAAGATAATAGGATGATCTTCAAGATGACATTTACTGACTAATGCTAGAATGAATAGAGCAGAATAGACAGAAATAGGGCACATTTGAGAATCCTCAGTTTTTTGATACCTCAACCAGGGAGATGATGATTTTACCAGAGGGGAGGCAGAATGGAAAAAAAAATATCTCACAACTGAAGTAGATAAATACTTATAGGAACCCATGGAGATGAAATAGCAATTGAAGTTGATGCTGGAATAGAGGAACTTGGGAGGAAGTTTTAACAGATCATGATATGACATGGTGGTATTATGATATGACATGGTAAATTATGATATGCTATGACTTGGCAGAAAACAAATGAGCTTTAAAGGGGCTGTCATGGTTTGGGCCCAACACAACAACAAAGAAACAGCCCCCTGGCTGCTCATTCAACTCCTCACACACACACACACCGTGGGATGAAGAGGACAAAGGCCAATTAGAAGCTTATGGATTGAGACAAAGGGCAAGGAGGGATCTTCACTATGGGGGAAAAAATAGTTTCATTTCACACTAACCACACGCACCCAGGACACAGACACACACAGAGCAGGGCTTGCATATGTTACCCCACCCCTCCCTTCTTCCCAGGCCCAAATCCCTTTGTTCCCGGTTTCTCTCCCTCCTTCCCCCCAGCGGCACAGGGGGACAGGGGACAGAGTCAGTTCACAGGCTGGTGGTTCCTGCTGCTCCTTCCTCCTCAGGAAGAAGGATTCCTCACAGTCCTGCCCTGCTTCCCCACGGGGTCCCTCCCATGGCAGAGAGTCCTCCACCAGCCTCTCCTTCATGAGTCCTTCCCACGAGGTCCGGAGCTGCTCCAGCCTGGGCTTCCCAGAGAGTCAGGGGCTGCTTCGGGAACAGCCACCTCCCCTGGCCCCGGGGTCTTCCACAGCTGGGCAATCAGAGTCCTCTGGCAGCAAATCCTCTGGCCACAACATCCAAGTCCAGGGGCCAAGTTCACCCCTCCTGGCGCCTTCAGGGAATGTTCCACCACGTTCCTCCATGAGTGCAGGGGGACAGCTGACATCTCGCCATGGGCTGCAGGGAAACTTCTGCTTGGGCACCTTCTTCCCCTTCTTCCTCACCAACCACCAGCACTGCTCTCCTTCCCCAGCTCAGCTCTTCTTTTCCTTGAAGTGCTCACTCTGCTCAGATCTTACCTCAGTTCTTTCTTATGTTAATGCCAGAGGTGCATCTCTTGTCCCTCTAATGGCTCCTTGGCTGGGTTTGGAGCAGGGGCAGCTTCTCAGCTTCTTACCCCAGCCACCCCTTGGGCCCTTCCCCTGCTACCAAAAACCCCACCAAACCAAACGTGCACAGGGGCAGGGTTATGTCCCAGTTCCAGACACAACCCAACCATAACAGTCTGCACAGAACACTTTGTGAATTCAGCCCAAAGCTGTGTCTATGTTGATGCTGGTAACTAAGGTAACAAGCAGAGAGAACTTAAACGTTTAAGCCCAGCAGCAAGAGCAAGACACAGAAAATAAGATGAAAGAGAAGACAGCAAAATTAGGTTTTAGAAATTGATCCCAACTCATCCAGAATTTTAAGGTGGATCTGTCTAGATGTCCTGGTGAGCTCTCCAGTCAAGACCAGTAGGCTTCACAATTCAAAACAGAACAGTCTTCACTGGAATGAAAAAAAGATTATTTGATTTATATTTTTTAATACAGAAAGCTTCATGCATTTAAGTCAGAAAGCACAGAAATAAATATATATATTACATGTAACTCTCCCCCAGTCACTGTGACCTTGGTTACAGTTAACTCAGTGACCTGAGCTGCTAAAATTCTGTGCTTGCACTCCATTGCCTAGGAGATCGCACCTCCAAGGCTCGGGTGGCTCCTCCCCTACAGCTGCCCTGCTTCTTAAATTGCAACCCTCAGTTACCTCAGTGACTCTTTACATTCCAGCACCCTGTAGCCTTTATTAAATAATTTATTCCTTGCATATGACCAGTGGCTTTCCAAAGGAAGAGATGTCTCACTGATGGGACTTATGATTGTCTTAGAATAAACTGAGAACCATCAAATAGGTGAAGCATGTATACAAGCAAAAAAAAGTTACAGAAAAAAAAAAGTGCAACAATACAATTAGACTGCTGAGAGTCAGCAAACTTTTTAAAGTGTATTATGCATTCAAAAGCAGCTAAAGTCAGTAAGAACTAGCAAACAATCAATGAACTGTTTGAAGTGGGTTCAGTGCGTGGCAGATACTTTTTACCTTTCTTCACCTTCTCCCTGTAGATTGCTTGTTGCACAGATAAAATTAATAACTGCACGTTCAATCTGTCAATCATGCAATTACAGGGGATGGGGTTTAGAGTCAGTTCACAGGCTGGTGGTTCCTGCTGCTCCTTCCTCCTCAGAGAGAAGGATTCCTCACAGTCCTGTCCTGCTTCCCCATGGGGTCCCTCCCATGGCAGAGAGTCCTCCACGAACCTCTCCTTCAGGAGTCCTTCCCACAAGGTGCAGTCCCTCAGGAACAAGCTGCTCCAGCACAGACTTCCCACAGAGTCACGGGCTGCTTCGGGAACAGCCACCTCCCCTGGCACTGGGTCCTCCAAGGCTGCAGATCCAAGCCCAGGGGCTGCAGCTCCACATTCACCCCTCCTGGAGCCTTCAGGGGATGCTCAGCTCTGCTCCTCCACGAGTGCAGGGACAGCTGCCACCTCACCACGGGCTGCAGGGGAACTTCTGCTCGGGCACCTCCTTCCCCTTCTTCCTCACCAACCTCGGGATCTTTGCTCCGGGATCTCTGCCCAGTCACTGCTCTCACCTCCAGCTCAGCTCTTCTCCTTGCTCCTGGCTCTCAAGTGTTATATCAGTTCTTTCTCATGTTAATCACAGAGGTGCATCTATTGTCTCTCTCATGGCTCAGCCCTGGCCACCTGAGCCCAGGGAGATTTTAGTAGCTTCTTACAGGAGCCACCTTGGGACCCCTTCCCGGCTACCAAAACCATGCCAGAACCAAACCAGCACACTGATTTTAAGAGAAGAATATTGCCTCTTACCTAAGCTATGGTCAATTAGGAAAAAGTGTGGTCATAGCTGAAAAGCTTAGGAGGAGGACTGGCTTATGAAGTGGAATTATTTGCTCTGGGATGAAAAGGGAAGGTTTCAATGGCATGTTAGGGGTATGCTTGCACTAGGACTGGGCATTAAGAAGAGACCTTGAACATGGACAGATATCTCCAGGAGGCCATGGCTAGGGTTAGAGGTATGCAAGGAAAGAATTTATTTCATTTTCCTGATACATATTCAGCTTTCAAATGCTTGAACAGTCACTTTTAAAAAGCCCTATAGTTTGTCAGTCTCTCTGAGAGGGTGATTACACTATTGGTTTAGAGGACTCAAAGAGCAGAATGGTTGAAAAGAACAGCCCTACTTTGTTAGGTACTGGAACTAGCAATGAAGAAGCTTAATGCAACAATAAACGTAATTTTCAGCCAGCTCAGCTTTCCATTCCAGCTGACACATGGCCACATGAAAGCTAGAAAAGAAGGGGTCAGGAACACACCTAGACATGAGGAAAAGGAGACAGAGGCAACCATAAACTCTTTCTCAGTAACACTTGGGTCTTGCTTACATTTCAGACTTTCAATATTAAAGCAAATGCTATAAACTACTTATATGAACTCCATGAGTGCGAAGTACTAGTTGCTGGCTGTGCTAGTGTGTTCTGTCTTGTATCAGCTAATTGAGATAAATAATGTCAATATAAAAGTTGTAGCACAGACATTAACATTACCTTTAGGGATTTGTAAAATAACTATTAATATTTACTACTAGTAGCTAGTAAATCTTGTACAGTTTTAACTGAGCTTCCTGTTCTCCTTCCCCCATCCAAATGCAGATACCCATAAAAAAACTCAACCTTCTTAAGCAGCAGCAGTCTTGCCTGTTTCCCATAAAACAATCCACCATAGTAATATGAGATAAAAACGAAAGTCAACAGAGGGAAGAGAGTAGTTCTCTTGGAAGCCAGAATAAG
This sequence comes from Apus apus, assembly GCF_020740795.1. NCBI lineage: Eukaryota > Metazoa > Chordata > Aves > Apodiformes > Apodidae > Apus > Apus apus. Next base: position 124,639,150 of record NC_067282.1, read on the forward strand.
AAATCCGTCAGAAGTCAGGGCAAAGCAATTCACCTGTGGCAGCTGCCAGAGGTCTTGTAATTGCTCGCCCTTGTTCTTGTGCGGGACTTCACCTTCCCAGATGTTTGCTGGAAATGCAACAGCAGAGAGAGGACAGTCCGGGGGGTTCTGGGACTGAGAGGAAGACAACTTCCTAACACAGCTGATGAGGGAACCAACTAGGGAAAACGCCCTACTGGACCTGCTGCTTGTTAACAGAGGAGGTCTTGTGGGGGATGAAAAGGTTGGAGGTCATCTTGCGCAGAGTGATCATGATATGATAGAATTTTCAATATGTGGTGAAGTCAGGAGGGTCGTCAATAAAACCTCTACCTTGGACTTCCAGAGGGCTGACTTTGCTGGTTTGGAAAGTCCCTTGGGAAGGAGCCCTCAAAAACAAAGGAGCCCAGGAAGGCTGGGCCTACTTTAAGAATGAAATTGTGAAGGCGCAGGAGCTGCTGTCCCTGTGTGCTGAAAAAGGAGCTGGCAGGGAAGAAGTCCAGCCTGGTTGAGCAGAGAACTATTACAAGAACTCAGGAAAATAAAAAGAGTGTAAAAAAGGGACAGGTGAATCAGGAAGTGTTTAAGGGTATTGTAAGGTCATGAAGAAAGAGAATTAGAGATGTGAAAGCTCAGTTAGGACTTGATCTGGCCATTTCTGTTATGGACAATAAAAAGTGCTTTTATAAATACATTAATAACAAAAGGAGGGCCAGGGAAAATCTCCATTCCTTATCACTTAACACCTTCTTTGCCTCAGTCTTCAACAAGAAGACTGGCTATCCCCAGGAGAACTGGGGTCCTGAACTGGTAGACAGGGATGGGGAGCAGAATACCCCTCCTGTAATCCAGGAAGAAGTAGTTAGGGACCTGCTGTGCTGCCTAGATGGGATTCATCCTAGGGTGCTGAGGGAGCTGGTAGAAGAACTGGCCAAGCAACTCTCAATCATTTATCACCAGTCCTGGCTAACCAGGGAGGTCCCAGATGACGGGAGGTTGGCCAATGTGACCCCATCCACAAGAAGGGCCAGAAGAACAACCCAGGGAACCATAGGCCTGTCAGCCTGACCTCAGTGCCTGGCAAGGTTATGGAGCAGATCATCCTGAACACCATCATGTAGAAGACAACCAGGGGATCAGGTCCAGCCAACATGGGTTTAGGAAAGGAAGGTCTTGGCTGACCCACCTAGCAGATGAGGGGAAGGCTGTGGATGTGGTCTACCTAGACTTCAGCAAGGCCTCTGACACTGTCTCCCACAGCATCCTCCTGGAGAAGCTGACAGTCCATGGCTTGAACAGATGAACCCTTCACTGGGTTAAAAACTGGCGGGATGACCAGGCCCAGAGAGTGATGGTGAATGGAGCTGCATCCAGCTGGTGTCTGGTTATCAGAGGTGTCCCCCAGGGATCAGTGCTGGGCCCAGTCCTGTTCAACATCTTTATTGCCAACCTGAATGAGGGGATCAAGTCTACCCTTAGTAAATTTGTGGATGACACCAAGCTGGGGAGACTGTTTATCTGCTGGAGGGTAGGAAGACACTGCAGAGGGATCTGGACAGGCTGGGTTGATGGGCCGAGGTCAATGGCATGAAATTCAACAAGACCAAGTGGAGGGTCTTACACTTTGGCCACAACAACCCCAGGCAGCACCACAGGCTGGAGGAAGAGAGGCTGGAGAGCTGCCCAGCAGAGAGGGACCTGGGGGTGCTGGGTGACAGCCAGATGAACATGAGCCAGCAGGGTGCCCAGGTGGCCAAGAAGGCCAACACCATCCTGGCTTGTATCAGGAATGGTGTGGCCAGCAGGAGCAGGGATGTGACTCTGTCCTTGTGCTCAGCACTGGTGAGACCTCACCTCGAGCACTGTGTGCAGTTCTGGGCCCCTCACTGCAAGAAGGACATTGAGGTGCTGGAGCAGGTCCAGAGGAGAGCAACAAGGCTGGTGAGAGGACTAGAGGGAAAGTCCTATAGGGACAGGCTGAGGGTGCTGGGGTTGTTTAGCCTGGAGAAGAGGAGACTCAGGGGGGACTTTCTCACTCTCTACAACTACCTGAAGGGAGGATGTAGTCAGGTGGGGCTGGGCTCTTCTCCCAGGCAACTAGTGGCAGGGTGAGAGGGTGAAGCTGCTCCAGGGGAGGTTTAGGTTGGATATTAGGAAGTTCTTACTCATGGAGAGGGTGATTAGACATTGGAATGGACTGCCCAGGGAAGTGGTGGAATCACCATTCCTGGAGGTGTTTAAGGAAAAACTGGATGTGGCACTTAGTGCCGTGGTCTAGCTGATGTGGTGGTGTTGGCCATAGGCTGATAATGTCAGAGGTTTTTTCCAGCCTCAATAATTCTGTAATTCTGTAAAAGCCTCTCCTGTTATCACTTGATACTGCTTCAGGGATGATAGTGAGAGTCAGGGTGACATTCACTGGACCCCCTCCCTCTTTCATCAGCCCCCTGCTTTGACTTGTAGGAAAGAGTTGGAGGAAGGGAAGAAATGTATTGAGCAAGTGAATCCAAGTTGAAGTACAAGGTCTGCAACATCATTTTAATTAGGATGCCTTCCTTAGCAGTATCAGTCTATATAGAGAGTGTCTGTCCCTGTCTGTGAATTTTGCTTCAGCCTTGCTCACAGACTGCATTGCAAATAAGAAGCAGATGTTGTCAGGAAAGCAGGAGGTCAGCACTACCTAAAGGATAGCTGGTACATCCTCCAACCAGACAATAGAGCTTCTTTCACATATATCGAAGTTGAAGAGATGAGGCTGAGACACTCCCAACTAGAGGGAATCTGCACCATGCAATGGGACATCTCACAGGCAGCCTCTGACATGGGGCTGTTGTCTTTCCCAGACAACCATCTACTCTCTGTGAGGGCTGCTGTCAATTCTTGCTGGCCTGCTGGGCATTTTAACATGGGCATTGTAGGACTGTGGAAAGACAGGGCCAAAGGCTTTGGGAAGTGGTGTGTGCCTGGCTATCTTCCCTCAGCTACATACAGAGATGGCTGCCAGCACAAGGAAGTTGCAACAGGGCAGCTGTAGCAGGAGTTTTTGGGGCTGGATGAGTGTTTGCCTGTCTTGTGATCCATCTTCTTACAGTGAGTGTTGGGAAACATGGGATAAGTGGCAAGATTTGGATGTTTGCTTGTCCTTGTGTGGGTTTTTTTCCTGGTCATTTATGCAGCTCCTTTGGGAGACAGATCATACTACACATTTCCTCTATACCTTGGAAAAAAAAAAAAAAAGGGTGCTGGGAAGCATATCTGCATCCTGGCAGAGGACAGCACTCCTTCTAATTATCTGAAGCAGAATAAAGAAGGAATGAGGGTTTCTGTGAGGACCTGCTCTCTTTAGATACCAATATGTTGTCCTTCAGTAACATCCGTATCTTCTGGAAATGTCGGGGGTTTTGGTTTTGGTTTGGTTTTTGTTGTCACATCTTTTAATTGATGAAAAGGCTTCTTAATTTTTATGTGGTTTTCTGCTTGATCCATTCTAGTGGATTTTTTGACCCTTCTTTCTTCCACAGGGGTATTGACTTCAACAACATTATGGTCACCCTGAAGCCTTGGTTTCAACTAAGAAGTTGAATTTTCCAGTGCAGTATCTGGTCATATCCTTTTTGTGGACTTCCTGACTGACTATTTTACAATCAGAGATTGTGTCTACTTCACATCCCAATGTGACATTTGTCCAACCTATATGGTGGCTTTTGCAGTTTTTTGTTACTATGGTAGTTCCTTAGTTGGCTCTCTGTTCTCAGTCAGCATATCAGTGTTGCAATCCAGACTCAGAAGGTGGTGATGCAGATCCAACACTATACACTCCCTATTTACATCTGAAATTTCAACTTATTCTGACACTGATTTCATTAGTTTGGTCCAAGTTCTCATTAGCATCTAGTACGACTCTATCAGTAGTAAGGTTTACTGTATTTTTCCACACATTTTATACTCTGATATTCCAAATTCCCAGGTACAACAGGTTGAAAGCTTGTGGGCAAGAATTAAGGGACATGCAATTGAACATGAAACTGTTGTGGGTGTTTGCTATAGACCATCCCATTAGTAAGTCAGATTCTTCTCATTGGTGGGCCCAGTGAAAGGACAAGATGGAATGGGCACAAATTGAAACAGGGGAAACTCTTTCTGAACATAAGGAAAGACTTGTTTTGATGTGATTGAGCACTGGCACAGGTGGCCTGGAGAGACTGTAGAATTTGCATCACTGGAGATATTCAAAAGCTGTCTGGACAAAGTCCAGGGCAACCTGCTCCAGTTGACACTGCTTGAGCATGGTATTGGAAGAGACAGCAGGTGTCCCATACAAAGCTCAAATATTCTGTGATTCTGTAACTAACTAGAGTACTCAGAGAAACAACAGTGCAAGATGCCTACTCATCAACAAGATTGTCTTCTAAGTATGTCAGAGAATGTATTTTTAATTCCTCTTCTGTAATCAACTCATTTATTTACCTTTATTTTTAAAAGACTGACCAAAACCTGGCATTTATTTATGTTACATAAAAGCAAATTAAAACTGTTTGCCTGCATCTAATTTCCAAGAAGTTGAGGCTTTAGTAGAGCAAGATGCATATAGTCTAACATTTTTTTTGTTCTGAAACCACTGAACCCACTCCCAAGATAGAAGAAAACAAACCTTCCCAGTTCACTTAATCCGTAACACTCATTATTTTATTCATGTCTAGCCCTCATTACCATTTCCAGCCTGGGAGGTTCAAAATTGCTTAACTCTTCCTCATACACTAGCTATTCCATAATTTTGACCATCTCTGACTCTCTCAGTTCTTCTATATTCTTTTTGAGATTGAGGGAAAAAAATACAAATACTACTCAAGAGGTAGTTGCACATTGCATTTTATCTAGTCTTATTTTCCCACATAAAACACAGTTGTAAAAAAGTACTGAGGGGGTCAGTATTATGACCATTCTGTTTAACCTCAAGATCTTGTGCGTTAGTAGTAACAGTTGGACAATTGTTATGTATGCATACCTGGAATGTCTCTTCTTTCTCCCCATCCTCACTTTACATTTACTGTGAATGTTACATCATTTTATCACTCAGTCATAAAATCACAGAATCACAGAATGGTTTGGGTAGGAAGGGACCTTAAAGATCACCTAGATCCAACCCCCCTGCATGGGCAGGGACACCTCCCACCAGACCAGGTTGCTCAGAGCCCCATCCAACCTGCCCTTGAACACTGCCAGGGATGGGGCTTCCATAACTTCCCTGGGCAACCTGTGCCAGTGTCTCACCACCCCCATAGTGAAGAATTTCTTCCTAATGTCCAATCTAAATCTACCCTTTTCAAGTTTTAATACATTATCTGTTGTTCTCTCACTACATGCCCATGTAAAAGTCCCTCCCCAGTTTTTCTATAGGCCCCCTTTAGATACTGAAAGGCTGCTATGGGGTCTCCCCAGAGACTTCTCTTCTCCAGGCTGAGCAACCACAAGTCTCTCAGCTTGTCTTCACAGGAGAGGTGCTCCAGCCCTCTGATCATCTTTGTGGCCCTCCTCGGCACTTGCTCCAGGCCTTCCATATCCTTCTGTTGTGGTCTCCAGAAATGAATGCAGTGCTCCAGAACTGAACATAGTACTTCAGAGAGGGTCTCACGAGAGCAGAGCAGAGGAAGAATCACCTCCCTTTACTTACTAGCCACATTTCTTCTGATGCAGCCCAGGACACAGAGCTGCAGGTCATGGCTTTCTTTTAAAACGTGGAAGTGCCACACACAGTTTGTGTTCTTCTGTACTTTTATAATCGACTATCAATGCCAATTGCTGATAGACAAACATTCCTGATCCATGACTTTTTAAAAATATTTTGTGGAGATGGCTGACGGTCAATCCTAACAGTCACTTCATTCCTTTAATGGCACATAAGAATCAGTTACTTCATTTGTTTCAGAGGAATATATGCAACAGACACTTTTTATAGAGATATATGCTTCATTTTTAACAATGTGAGCAAATTCTTTAACCCTGATTATATCTTTATCAATGTTCAAAGATAAAAATGTCTGTTGCAGTAACAACTTGTGGAGGATCTCTTTGCTACTCCTATGTGCACTGTGAAGACTTTCACTATTAGAAAGTACAAAAGCATAGTATGCCTTCACGTGCAGATAACCAGCAATGAAATCTAGTTCCCCAAGTAGGTCTAAGTCACTTAATAATAAATGAAAACACTAAATAAGCAGGTTCTGATAAGGTAGTTTCCTATGTTAATAGCCTATGTCGGTCGTCCCTCTGTGTCAGCAAGGTGAGCTAACAGTTATCACTCTATCATGCTGCTGTGTGTAAGTTGTTTTATCAGTACTAGCAGCAGTAACTTCAGAAGCAACTTCCTGCTACTTCACTAAAGCAAGCATTGACAAAATAACTTATTTTTATGTAGTGTTTATTGCCAGCTCCTCTCCAGCATGCCCAGGTTCTTTGCTGTGATTTTTATGGAGATTCACAACAGCAGCCAAACTTACCTTGAGGATTTGTATTTGCTGTACAGTTCTGTATTGATGTATTATTTCTCATGTACTATATTTTGTATGCCACCTGCTGTACAGCTTGGGCAGTAATCTCTATATTCCAGTTACCCCTCATACTCTGTGGCTCACAATTTTACATGCAACAGGTCTAATTTTTTTAAATATCAAGAATGCTACTACATGGGCTTTACACTGCCCCTGCCCTGCCCAAACCTGTGTGAAATAATTTAATCTGGTATATGATCCATGCACCAATATAAGTTAGGGGTGGACCTGCTAGAAAGCAGTTCTGAGGAGAAAGATCAGTGAGTCCTGGTAGACAGTAAATTATCCATGCTGCCAAGAGGGACAAGGGAATCCTGGGGTGCATGAGGAGGAGTGTGGCCAGTAGGTCATCCTTGCTCTCTACTCTGCCCTGGTGAGGCCACCTCTGGAATACTGCATCCAGTTCTGGGCTTCCCAGTTCAAGAGAAACAGGGAACTACTAGAGAGAGTCCAGAGAAGGGCGGCAAAGATGACTGGGTGACTGGAGCATCTCCTGTATGAGGAAAGGCTGAGAGAGCTGGGACTATTTAGCCTGGGGAAGAGAAGGCTCTAGAGAGTGTGTGCAAGGAGGATGGAGCCAGACTCTTTTCAGTAGTTCCCAGTGACAGGACGAGGGGCAACAGGTACAAGCTGAAACACAGGAAGTTCCATTTCAATATGAAGAAAACATTCTTTACTATAAGGGTGACAGAGCACTGGAACAGGCTGCCCAGAGGGGTTGTGGAGTCCCCTTCTCTGGAGATATTCAAGACCTGCCTGGATGCAGTCCTGAGTAATGTGCTTTAGCAGGTAGTTTGGACTGGATGATCTCTGGAGTTCCCAACTCCAAAGATTCTGTGATAAAATGCCAAATTAGCATGCCAGTATCAGCTGTCAAAACAACTATGTACTTTCTTTGCCCATATGAAAAAGCTCATAGCATGCAGCTACCCTATTAGGTTTCAAACAAATGTGGGATGCCTCCTTACACCATTTACACACAGAATTACAGAATGTCTGAAGTTGGAAGGGACCTTAAAGATCATCAAGTTTCAACCCCCCTGCATGGGCAGGGACACCTTCCACTAGACCAGGTTGCTCAGAGCCCCATCCAACCTGCCCTTGAACACTTCCAGGGATGGAGCCCCCAAAACATCTCTGGGCAGCCTGTTCCAGTGTCTCACTACCCTTACCCTGAAGAATTTCTAACCTAAATCTCTCTTCTTTCAGTTTAAAACCATTACTCCTTGTCCTCTCACTACAAGCCCCTGTAAAAAGCCCCTCCCCAGCTTTTCTGGAGACCCTTCAGGTACTGGAAGGTCACTAGGAGGTCCCCCCAGAGCCTTCTCTTCTTCAGGCTGAACAGCCCCAACTCCCTCAGCCTGTCCTCATAAGAGAGGTGCTCCAGCCCTTGGATCATTCTTGTGGCCCTTCTCTGGACACGTTCCAACAGCTCCACCTTCTTCTTGTGCTGGGGGCACCAGAGCTGGACGCAGTATTCTAGGTGAGGTCTCACCAGGGCAGAGCAGAGGGGCAGAATCACCTCTCTTGATGTGCTGGCCACACTTCTTCTGATACAGCCCAGGATGGAGTTGGCCTTCTGGCCTGCAATCGCACATCGGTGGCTCATGTCCAGCTTTTGGTCTACTAGTAGCCCCAGGTACAAGCAGGCTATTTCAATTTTTACAACCCAAGATCAATGGCAAGAGATTCATCAGCATGCTGCCAGCCCTTGACATTTAAATGCTTGGACAAGAGTCCTGCACAATTTATGGAAAAATTTAAATTTTATAGCATTGTAAGTAAGGGACATGTAGCTAGATGAACTCATCTATGTATCAAGATATTCTTAACTACTGTTGGGCTATAGTTGTGACAGCTTCCTCAGGAATAGACTGCAGTGCTCAGAGACACCACCACTGCTATTCAGCTAGCTCCTGGTCTGCCAGATCTCCACTTTGACCCTGGAATTGTTTGGAAAGAACATACTAAAACATAGAATTCCAGACACCTTCATGACAAAACCCAATACCTGAATGATGCTGGAAATGGGTGAAGAAAATATTTTTCTGAGAGTAGCAGAAAAGGCTGCTGCTATGGTTTGGGAGACCATGGCACAGTGTTGGACACTATAGAGAGAGAGGGTCCTTAGGACCCTGAAAGGCTGGGAGGGTCAGTGTTCCCGCCCACTCCCTATAAAGGCCAGAAGAGCCAAAAGGCGGTCTCTTCTCCCTTCCTGCTCCTTTGTCCCTGCTGGGGCTGCTGCTGGTGCCTTCAGCTTCCCAGGTGCTTGCTGCAGAATCCAACTGCACGGGGTGCTGGGAGGAGGCCTGGGCCCCTGCCCTGGAGCAGCCCTGCTTGCCCCATATCCCTGCCATCCTCGAGGTCGGTTTTGTAAATTTGTATATAAATGCTTAACCTGTTTTTTTTTCCGCCACATTTTACCCTTTTCCCTGTGTTATAGTAAATTTGTTTCTAGTTTCAGTTTCCAAAGTTAAAGTCTCTCTGCCTTATTCCCCTTCTGTCTTCCCTTGAGAGGGTGGAGGGGTGTAACAGAGTGCAATTCTGTCCCGTTTTCTTGGGGGGTTCACCTTTAATATTTAAACCAGAACAGCTGCTTGCAGCACCCTGCCAGAACCATACTATCTAGGGTAAGGTGCCTGCAGGTCACCTGCATCTGGGAGGCTGCAGCTGCTCCAGTGGTGGGTAACAGCCAGATAAGGTAGTGCCGAGTGGCAGGCGGGGTATTTGGTGTCATTTCTGCTGCACGCGTTCCTGTTAAATCAAACCTCCTCCATGAGAGAAGTATTTAGGTCAGCAATAAACACCACTGGTACACAGCTGTGGGTGTCATCTCAGGAAGTTTTGCCTGGATTGTTGACTAGAAGGGCTGAAGGAGCTGAGTTTATTCACCTCAGAGAAAACGAGTCTGAGGGGAATCTGCTGTCTGCTTCCACTTGGAGGGATGGTGCAGACAAAATGGAGCCAGACTCTTCTCAGAGAGGCAGAGGGAAGGTGCGTGAGGCAACAGCCGTGACTTGCAAGAAGGGAAGGTCAGGCCTGAGCAGGGGGTTGGTCTGGATGCTGTCAGAGGTTCCTTCCCACTGAAATCTTTCTGTGACTTGCTTTTTTTTTACTTGGATAGAGACAAAACCAAAATACTGGTAGACAAACTCAGATTATTAATAGAACTATGCGGGCCAGGTCTGCTAGCATTGCAAATTGGAAATTAAAGAATTTATTCAAGGTTTTTGGTTTCACAGTAGAGTTTATGGCTGCAGCACAATTAATGTAAATCTCCTACCCCGTGTTTTAAATGGGTAGGGCGGCCCTGAACGTCTCTGCATATGGTGATGGACAGAGCACAATCTTGTTGTTCAGGGAAGGTGTTCTTACATAAATTATTTGCAAACAGGACAGCTATGAACTCAAGATTTGTCTCAGGACCTGACAATCTGGAGAAATACATCTATACTCAAACCGCTCTTTAGCCTGCTCCTAATCCAGAATCAATTAATTATATGTATTTCACCTTATTAAAATATCTAAAAATGAAGTTTGTGTTACTTCAAGAAAAAAGCTGTTCACTGGTAGGCCTGTTCTCCTTTTTCTTTTCCTTAGCTTTCCTCCTGGCATGCTGGGTATCATGGGAAACACTGCTGTTCACTGGCATTCTGAAACTGGCCCATCCCTCAGCTAGGAAAGGTCCAGGCACAATCCCACGGCACAAAGGACCTTGGAGTCCTGGTAGACAACAAGTTCTCCATGGGACAACAATGTGCCCTTGTGGCCAAGAGGGCCAATGGTATCCTGGGGTGCATTAGGAGGAGTGTGTTCAGCAGGTCGAGGGAGGTTCTACTCCCCCTCTACTCAGCCCTGCTGAGACCTCACTTGGAGTGTTGTGTCCAGTTCTGGGCTCCCCAGTTCAAGAGGGACAGAGAGTCCAATTTGAGACTTGAGAGAGTCCACTGGAGGGCTACGAGGATGATGAAGGGACTCGGACACCTGCCTTATGAGGAAAGGCTGAGAGACCTGGGGCTTTTCAGTCTAGAAAGGAGAAGACTGAGGGGGATCTAATTAATGTCTATAAATACATGAGGGCTGGGCATCAAGAAGGTGGGGACAACCTCTTTTCACTTGTGCCCTGTAACAGGATGAGGGGCAATGGATTCAAACTTGAGTACAGTAAGTTCCACCTCAACATGAGGAAGAGCTTACTTACTGTGAGGGTGACAGAGCACTGGAACAGGCTGCCCTGAGAGGTTGTGGAGTCTCCTTCTCTGGAGATTTTCAAGACCTGTCTGGATGCCTTTCTGAGTGATTTGCCATAGTGTTTTTTGGTCCTGCTCTGGCAGGGGGGTTGGACTCGATGATCTTTGGTACTCCCTTCCAACCCCTAATATTCTGTGATTCTGTGAAAGGCAGGTCTGTTTGCCTGGTGACTGACTGTGTGTATTGCAAAGGAAAGCCCTTCAACTTCCCATGACATTTGTAACATGCAGTCAGGACAAGACCCTGTCACTGATTTCTGCAGTGAATTGCTGACAAGGCAAGTCTGTGATCCCACTTATGGGGAGAGGAACGAATGCACATCTTCAGATATGCCTATAGAATTGAGCAAGTAGAGAGCAAAGCAAGGGGAAGTAGACAGCAAGGTGGGTATGGTGGATAGTTGAATAGAAAGCCTTTAGCTTCCGTAGATATTAAATTCCTGTCTGAGTTATGTGAAGACAGGCAATGAACTTCTTCCTTTTGCCTCTGTAACTGCCAGTATACAAGACAAGACTCCCCTAGAAGACTAAATATGAAAAGTTAAAATTTGTTCCCTAATAGCAGTAAATGATGCTTCTAAAACTCAGCACTTTTAATCAGAGAGCAATAAACTGAATCATTCCTTTCTTTCTTTATTTCCTATCATCATAGTCAGCAGCCTACATCTTGCCCGCTGAAGCTTGGCCCTTTACTTACCAGCAGCTTTTGTTCTCTCCAGCTTTGAAATTAGCAATAGAAATCTGCACAAGTCATCTTTCTCATGACCCCAGTTCTCCAGGTCTCTTCTGCCTTCTAACATTACTTTCTGTATGACTGACAACATCTTCAAAAAGGAAAAAGAGCAGAGGGGGAGGCATGGAGAATCCTTGGGACAGCACAGGGAAAGGGTCACATGGGGTATTTTTAGAATGGAATCCAATGGCAGTGATGAGAGGAAGGCACAGAGAAAAACACAGCTGTGAAACCTAACACTTGGCTTCATGGATACTGAGAGCAGGGATAGCAGAGAAACAAACTTGAGGAGACGCAACAGAAGGCAAGAATGAGAAAAAGGTATGTGAGTATAGCAAGAGAATGGTAGAAGAGTAAGTGACAAAGAGGCAGTGAACACCTGGAAAAGAAATGGCTAGAAGAGAGTATGGGAGATGAACAGCAAAAGACTGAGCCAGGAGGAGAATATTTAATAAAGGGGCTGTGTTATACAAGTAAGCAGAGATACTTCCATCACAGAAGGGATGGAAAGACAAGAAATGGCCAGCTGACTCATCAGCAGTCTTATATAGATTATGTGTGACCTTGAAGGTTGACCAGCAACTACCCGGTCTACCATGTCTCCTCATCCCAAGGTATAAGGACCTCTTATGTGATTTAGGCTTAGGATTGTGACTCTTCAGAGGAAAACAGCAGTCATTTCTACAGTCTTTGAAGCCAGGAGATGACCTGGTGTCTCTCTTCTACTATGGACCAGAATGCTCAGAGAACAGTGACTGCTTTATCTATGAAAACTGGTGTATGTAGCATTAGTTTGGATGTGCTCTCTGCTACTGTTCACTCACTAAACAAGAAAGAACTAACATGATTGACTATGGAGTGGATAGTGATAATGACCTGGACAGGCTGGAGAGCTGGGCAGAGAGAAACCTTATGAAATTCAACAAGGGCAAGTGTAGGGTGCTTCACCTAGGGAGGAACAACCGTAACTACAGGCTGGGGGCTGACGTGCTGGAGAGCAGCTCTGGGGAAAAAGACCTGGGAGTCCTGGTAGAAAACAGGCTGACCATGAGCCAGCAATATGCCCTGGTGGCCAAGAAGGCCAGTGCCATCCTCGGGTGCATTAAGGAGAGTGTGGCCAGCAGGTCATGGGAGGCTCTCCTCCCCCTCTCCTCTGCTCTGGTGAGGCTGCATCTGGAGCACTGTGTTCAGTTCTGGGCATCCAATTCAAGAAGGACAGGGAACTGCTGAGAGAGTAGAACAAAGGGCTAGGAAGATGGTTAGGGGACTAAAACATCTGTCTTTTGAGGAAAGACCGAGGTATTTGGGTCTTTTTAGTCTGGAGAAGACTGAGGGGGAATCTTATCAATGCTTATAAATACTTAAAGGGTGGGTGTCTGGAGGATGGGGCCAGCCTTTTTTCAGTGGTGCCCAGTGGCAGGACAAGAGGTAACAGGCACAAACTTGATCATAGGACGTTCCATCTAAACATGAGGAGAAACTTGTTTACTTTGAGAGTGACAGAGCATTGGAACAAGCCATCCAGGGAGGTTGTGGAGTCTCCTTCTCTGGAGACGTTCAAAACCCATCTGGACACCATGCTGTGCAACCTGCTCCAGGTGAACCTGCTGTGGTGGGGGACTGGACTAAGTGATCTCCAGAGGTCCCTTCCGACCCCTAACATCCTGTGGTTCTGTGAACAATAATGATAGGAGTATGCTTGTGAAGACAGCATTTTAAGGTGTAATGTGCTAAGACACTCAAGTCCAAGAAGTGCCTGGGATCCACTTGAGGCACCTACATCCAGAATTACAGTCCTTTGTTCACTTGCTACCTAATCCTAACAACAGCTCTTCATTTTTCATGTCTTGAGAAATAATTCATCCTTTATCAAGGTTAATGATTCAGCATCTACTTAGCACTGATGCCTGGATTAGACCCAGCAACTAGCTGGTCTCAGTATCTAGCTGTTACTCCACCTGTGATCGCTAAGGACTGAAGTATATGGTCATTCTGAAAGAATTCTTACATTTGTAACCAATTTATAACCACCTATTTAATGAAATAGATTGTAGCATAGTTGTTTCCTAATCATAAAGCTTATCTGGGATAAGAGTGACTTGAATTAAAGAACTAAATATTATGAGTTTATTCATGCAGACACTTGAGGGATCAAACAGCTACCATCATTACACTATCTTGTCCTGTACATAAACAAAAAAACCTCTCAGTGGGAAGTATTTGGGATACATTTATGAATAAATGAAGATCATGCAGTATATTGCCTTGCTTTCTCCTGAATACCTGCTTAGTATTGTACAAATTTTGTCAAAGTCTTGCTTTAGCTCGAGTTAACAGATTATGCTCTTTGAACTCCAGAAATCTAATCCCAGTTTTTTCTTCTCACAAGTGTTCAAGTGTTACTAGTCTAGATACTCTGAATAGTTCTAAACTAAAGAATCTAAAACTGAGTTTTAGATTTCTAAAACTGATTTAATTCTAAAGTGATTCATGAGTTCCTTACTGTTACAGAAGCAATATAGGCATTTTGCCCAAGTAACACACTTGTTGTTTCTGCATTTTCTGCTGTCTCATGCTCTCTTCTTTACCACTGCTTTTGTTCAGTTTTGCAGCATTTCCTTACAGCTCAGCACCTCGTGCAATTTAATCAATGCAGAAACCAACTCAGCTTGAATTTTTTATCTCAGAACCCAACTCTTGTTCTCCCTCCACAAACCTGACATGTTTGCATACTGTGCAAACAGGTCACTGCAATCCCATTTTGTTGTATATTATTTCCAAACTCAGTTGCTCCAGTGTTGGTGTTATTTGATTTTGAAATGCAGGGTGCTACTTTTTTTGGTACTGCACTACAGAAAGCCAGGCTAACAGAGATTAAATATTCCATAATCCAGCCTTTCCACTGCAATGATTGGCTCCTTCAGTAATGCTAATAATTGACAAGTGATAGATAGCATTCTTAGTAAAACAGGGGTGAGCTGAGGATGCATGCTTGTTGTATGTTTCTTTGGAGCAGTGAGAAATCTACATTCATTACCTAAGTCTGGATTTGAAATCAAACTCAGTCATAAAGGGCCATATGGTTGCACTGAAGACCATACAGCTCATCATCTGTAAAGCACTGTGTCACATGCAAGAGCAGGGCTTACCAGCACCTGGTATTGGACTGAAAGCTCCTCCTCTGGTCTTCAGCTTTCTGTTCCCATAGGCATCCATACACTCCCCTTACTAAACTAGGTGTTCTAGCTTCTATAGAAAGTCTCTCCAACTTTTGTTACAGTAGCTCTAAGAAGATGAGATTTCATGTTTTCCTTAGCCTCAGCACAGTCTTACTTGTCTCCAAACACTGCAACCAAAACTTTGCATGCTCAGGTACAAACAGACCACCTTTCATTTTTAGAGACTGGATTTCCGTTCATGGTGTTCCATGAGCAATCTGGAGTCTATGATGACAATTCTCACTTCAATCACAAAGAGAAGTGGCTTTTTAGATATAGTACAAATTACTACCTCAGCTTGTTCAGAGAAGTGTAAGGACCCGTGAGACGCAATAAATCTTAGTTCTCTGAGTTGGCAGTGGTTAGAAAGTGAGGCAACAGTCTGCTTCCAGAGCAGTACAAGACCTCACTGGGATGTGCCTGAAAGATGCCACAGTGCAACACGCTCTGTGCTCTGACAGCACCCACTAACAACCAGCATGGCAGAATTCTAAGGACATATTCTGGGAGCTGTAGCAAAGGAAAGGGAAAGATTTCGGTGCTTTATCTGTGGTTGTCTGGAAAAAGGAAACCCATTCACAACCAGCAATTATATTTTCATACAGCTCTGCAGACTAGGCATCCCCACAGACTCAGCCCTGAGTCTTGCAGTATTTTTTTCGTTGTCTGGTGAATTTAGTGGTGTGTTTCACCCATGGGGATTAGGAACAATTCCCATTTCCATACTGAGAAAAGGAGACTATGTCCTCCTTCTCTGTTGGAGGAAGACACTACTGGGGCACGTGCTCAGTCGGAACAGATTCTTCTCAATACAAATAGAAAAGGGTATTTGTAGGCAAATAAAGTGTTTAGCCCCTTAAGCAGAGAATGTAAGAGCTATCATCTCGGAGACACTCTGTGCTCCTGCAGGTATTGTACTCACCAGAGTTTGTTGATACCGGAAGGCTTTTGTTGGAGAGGCATCCCCAGTCATATCCCCAGAAACCACGTCCTGTGGAGCAGGGGTTGTTCAGGGCAATGGCTTCCCGTCTGCCCTGCACAGCAAAATCATGGAGTGAGGCAGATGCAAGGCTTCAGCTAAAATCAGAGCACCCTGGGAGAGAAGGTTACTGGTGAGGGAAAGACAGGGAGCGGGCGTGTAACCAGAGACTCCCTGCCCCCTCCTCTTCACTGTGTGCTTGGACACAGCAGCCACTTCTCTGCCTCAATAATTCTCTGCTGCCTGGGCACCAGAACAGCGCAGCAAATTAACAGGAGGTAAGGTTTCTCTCTTCTCTTTCAAGTAGTGCTATTCTTCACTGCATTTGGAAGGTGTCAACAGTGGGACCATATAAAGAATGGGGGCAGATGACAGATAAACTAGGGAAGAAGAAAATAAAAAATAATCACAGTTAGAGACAAGGTAACCGTCCTGCTGCTTTAGCAGGGTTATTCCTACAACCTCTCTCAGGGACAACTTTGTGAAATTTCAGCATCTGAGAGGGCAAGTGCTCCTA
Source organism: Apus apus (assembly GCF_020740795.1). Lineage (NCBI taxonomy): Eukaryota > Metazoa > Chordata > Aves > Apodiformes > Apodidae > Apus > Apus apus. Next base: position 124,655,413 of record NC_067282.1, read on the forward strand.
GCAGGTGTTGGAAGACTATCCCTTATAAAAATTGCATGGTGTCCTCATATTTAACATAATTTTTCTTAAAGCATATCCATTATTGCTGACTCCCTGGCCACAATACCTCACCACAAATAAACTGTCTTCCTTACAGTCTTTGTACCTTGATCTACTGGCATAACCAACATTCAGTGTCTTTTTCATACAGAATCACGGAATGGTTGAGGTTGGATGGGAACTCTGGAGACTCTGCAAACTCTCTGGGCAATGTCATTCAGTGCCTCATCACACTCACAGTAAAAAAAGGTTTCCTCGTGTTCAGATGGAGCTTCTGTATTTGAGTTGTGCCCATTGCCTCTTGTCCTCTCACTGGGTGCTACTGAGAAGAGCCTGGCTTTGTCCTCTTTGCACCCTTCCTCCAGTTGTTCATGTGTATTGCTAAGATTGCCTTAAGCCTTCTCTTCTCCAGGCTGAATAGTCCCAGGTCTCTCAGCCTTTCCTCATATGGCAGGTACTCCAGTCCCTCACCATCTCTGCAGCCCATTGTTGGCCTTTCTCCTGTGTGTCCGTATCTCCCTTGCAGAGAGGAGCCCAGAACTGGACACAGGACTCCAGGTGCAGCCTTGCCAGAGCTGAGTAGAGGGGAAGGATCGCCTCCCTTGATCTGATTTGCTGACAGCATTCCTCCTGATGCAGCCCAGGAGAACATTAGCCTTGTTCACTACAAAGGCACGTTGCTGGGTCCTCTTCAACTTGTTGTCCACCAGAGCCACAGAGTTCTTCTCTGCCAAGCTGCTTTCCAGCTGGGTGGCCTCAGCATCTTTTGGTGCATGGGGTTGCTCCTCCCCAGGTGCAGGACTCTGCAGCTGTTGAACTGCATGAGCTTGACTTCATGAGGTTTCAACCCTTAATTATTATTTTTTAATTTTCTTTTTATTTTTTTCCCATCATTCTCAGAAGTGAACATTAAGTTCTGAGACATTATGTGATAAACAGATACACCAAAATATGCATATTCTAACATCTAAATTCCATTATTTTACTCCTGAGAACTACCTTGAGAAGATCTTGTGTTTTCCTTTTGTAAATGTTTGATTTTGTTTCTTACTGACTAGAAATGACATGGGAATATAGAAGACAACCAAAAAACTATGCCTAACCAGATTTGTTATACCTAGAACTAGTCAGAGCTGCTCAACAGGACAGTCAGGAAGGCTTTGAAGGATATTGAGGATCCTGGAGCATCAGTAGGTGCACAAAGTAGGGAGGTCCTGCCTCCTGCCCTTCTGTGTATCCTGGGCCTTTGCCACAAGGAAAAGAACTAGTAGGGTAGAGAGGGCAAAATGAGGGTGCTGCTGCCTTGAGAAACAGAGCACTGAGCACCTGTGGTAACTGCTACATCCTCAGCTGAGTCTTAGTTACTGTCTGCTGTATCCTGAGGTGGCAGCAAGCCCAGAGGTCTGTGGGGAAAGGAGCAGATAGTATAGGCCACAGCTCTTTGCAGACACCTGCTGTTTTATTCCTTTGTCTGTAAAGCTTTTCAATCAAGCCAATGGATAAATTCTATATAAATTGAGGCAAAACAGTTACTTGCAGCAACATCATGACTTCCTAAGCTGTTTCACCCACTAAATAAAGATAGGTTATGTAAGGCGTATGAAAGGTGAAAGCATTTCCTTTATTAAGGTTATCCAGTCACGGATCTTTTCAATGCAGAAGGTGATAAAGAAAGACAGAAGCCACCAAAAAACCCACGCAGAGGCTCAAGCCTGAAAGACAAGGGGTAACAAAGGTGATGAAATGTCTCCAGTCACTAACTGATGGTCCATTAAGAGATGACAGGCATTGCTTTGGAGATGGCCAGCCTGGGTTTTGTAACTAAAAAGGGGAAAACAAGAGGACTACAAGGATTTGAACTAGGTCTGTGGGGCTATCCCATGTATGAGAGTGCTGCAAGGATGAGGTGCCAGCAACTGGTGAGACTGATGAGTGAATTTGGGGTCAGCAATTGCAGTCAGGTCTAGGGGCTCCGTGACTGTGGTGTCAGCAATAGGAGTAAGCAGGGTCTCATCATCAGTAGCTGGAGCAGCCATACCTCTCTGGATAATCTCCTTGGGTGCCCGGAGCTCTAGCTACCAGTGAGACCTGTGTGAAGGGACTTGATGCCAGCAACTGGCATTAGACCAGAGGTGTAGGCACCCCAGGCCTGTGGGATCAGCAACAGGAGTGGCTGTCTACTCCAGCCTCTAGGATGGGACCAGCCTGTGTGTTGAGCACAGGTGCTGAGGGGATAAGCATAAGCAAGGCAAGGTAGGGGCTCAGCCCCAGCACCTGAAGCAGTACTGTAAGTCTCGGCCCTTGTGCCATCTGCTGAGGGGAGGTATCCCAAACCTGGGATATATGCATATAATTTGGTGACAAACTTCAGTCTGCACTAGTTAGCAGCTAGGACGCCCCAAGTCTGGTCAGGGGTATTAGGTATTCAGTAAGACTCATGAGTATAATGTGCCTGAGGGACTAACCAACAGGTGGTAGACCTATGGATCAGAGAGGAAGGCCTGAGATTTGTGCAGGGGTATGGGAGAGACAGAAGGAGCCATGCTCTCTGGTTACTCATTGGGTCCATGAACACACTTGTGAAGCTACCGAGTAGGGGTGTGAGTGCTTTCACTGCTGCAAGTGAACTTCAATCCTTATCAGCCAAAGAGGAGAAGGGGCTGCCTAGGTTGATGCTCTGAGCCCTGGAAGCACTAAAGCTAGGTGCTGCTGAGAGCAGTGCTCTATCTACTGCTGTCTGTGAAGCTGGCTATACCAGTGTTCTCCATGTGTGTCTGTTCCCAAAAGGCACACTGAGCTTTGCTACTGTTTGAACCTGCAGATGGAAAATCAGCCACTACAGCCACAGGCCCAGGCCAGGAAGCCCAGGGTTTCTGAGTTGGGCAGGAGGAATACCCAAGCCACAGGACTGCTAGAGGCAGTGGCAGCTTTTAATAACCCTTAACTGTTTATTTCTATGCAAAATTAATTTAGAAAAGTTAAGCCTATGCTCAATGTGACCTTTCCCCCTTGCCCTCTATGTCACTTTACTAACAGCTAGCTAGTTTTTCTTTACAACCTGAACATAACAGATCCAAATCTAAATATTTTCTCAATGTAGCATTTTTTTCAGGAACCTTTCTTTTTGGCATCAACTCTTCTTTGAGAACATCAAGCTGACAGTTTTCCCCTATTTTATGCACTGAAACACATCATCAGCCTCCTTTGTGGCTGTGCCTCGCATCTCTTTATTAATGTATTAAGTTTTGTCTAGTCCAGGTGTTATCAAAACTTAGAAGCAGCCCATACTGATTGCAGCTAGCAAGTAGCAGGCTTCTGCCCAAGAGTTCAAAAGCACCTCTGGGAGGTGCCATCTCAAGAAATTATGCACAATTCTCTTTATATACAAGCTCCATTTCTTCACAGAAGTCTCCAAATGAAAGATACTGCACAGATTAATCAAACAAGAAATTCTTTATTTTGACACTTCAAGGCAGTAAAATACAAGTATATAAAAAGTATATACAAAAGTGGCAGTGATAATGCAACTTGATGCAACCCTACAGAAATCTAATCCATCAGAGTGGACTGCTTAATCAATATACATATATATAAAATATTGCACCATTTCAAAGAGGGAGCACTCAGGAATAAAGTGTTTATACTCCAGGGAGGTACAACAGCTCTTAAACTGGTATCTCAAACTTCAGAGTAAGGCACCAACTGGCAAGTATCCTTATTCTGCTTATCACATTGTGTGTAAAGTAACTGCAAGATGCATGTTAATGCTGCACCTTTGTCAGCTGGAGGAAACACAGCCTTTGTTTCCCTAGGCAGAATAATAAAAAAGCACATGCCTAATTTACCAGCCTCCCTCCATATCCCTTTGTCCTTCCCATTTATAATTCAATCCTGAAAAAAAGATTCTAAAAGCCACGCTTATATAAAAAGAGTAAGCCAGGGATTATGCCAATTTACTGCTACAAAATGGAGTGAGACTCAAGTGAAGTCTGTCCATATGTCAGGGTGTAGGCTCTACCACAAAAAGAGAACAATGCCCATCTCCCACATAGTATCATAGGGAAATAACTGCAACTGGACATAAACAAGAGACAAATTACATCATAAGGAGACGGTGCAAGGAATTTCCAAACTAAGTCATGGATTATTTCTTATTGACCAGTTAAAATGACATTTTGCAAACAACAGTAGCTAAACAAACAGGTTTAAATGATCAGGGCTGAAAAAAGAAAACTGATATAACAGGGTAATAATGTAAAACTCTTCCCTTTCATTTAAAAGGGGAACAAACAAAACTACAGTGATAAATAATCCAAGCAACATGCTTGGACTGTAAAAGCTGCCTTGACTATTTTTGTTAATTAAACAAAAGATCCTTTTTTACAAGGCTGTAGGGTTTCAGGTATTCAGTTGTACAGTGCAATTTACAGACTCCTGAGAAGTTGGTGGATTGAATGCTATGCCTGTTGCATCACACAGGTACTATGGAAAACAAATTCCTCAAAAGTAATATTCTATGCTGTTGTTTACTCTTGGGACTAAGGGGAGGTAATCTAGAATTTCTAGATTCAAAACTATTTCTGGGGCAGTTTATGGAGGCTTATTTGTCCATGTTAGAAATTCTGGATGTCCGTTTGTTTTGCTGATAACCTGGGATGTCTCGTAGCTCTCTTGGTAACTTGGCTACATACATACTTAACTTGTAAATCATCAAGGTGGGTAGGAAAATGTGAAGTACTGGAAACAGTAGCCTTCCATTTTAGAGAGGGGAGGATTCTCCTTCACAATGGAGCCTCTTTTAATGTGCACAGGAGCAGATTGCCCTGCATGAAGAACCAGGCAGAAAGTATTAAAAATTTTTATAATACAAGATACATTGCATTTTATGAATAGCTTTCCTTTCAGAAAGGCTTAGCTTTTTTAAAAAAACAACTGTATGAGCAGTCTGTTTCATATTCACTTGGCTTACAAATTCCCATATGTCTCCTTCCAAAGGATGTTCCCACTTCTTCCCAGTTCCAGTGCTGATCATCTTTCGAGGAATTTCCATACATATAGAGTAAGTCAGGAGATTAGAATTTTAAACCTGAACTGAATCAGATGACAAAGAGCTGCCAGAATATTTTAGAAAGAGACAACATGAATTGCACTGGCCAGATATAAACAAGCACGTCTTGCTTGTGGATCTGATGTCGCAGCCCTCAAGAATGAAAATGTAGACATTCATACCCAAAAGTACAGCTTTGGCAGCATCTCTCTTCCAACATAGCTGGCAGGGTTATTTTCCTGGCAAGTAGCCAGGAAACAGGTAAAGGTCCTGACAGAGTGTGCTACAATATTCTGACATTTCCTTGCAGCGGTGAAATTCTGTGCCTGGGGCATAACCTTCTCGTTGCTTGATTTGCCTATTCACCTAAACGTGAAATAAAAAAAAAAAACAAACAAAAACCAACATAAAATTACTGGAAGGATTAAAAAGACAGAAGTAAGAAAAATGTCATTGCTTTCAATACTCATAGAGTATTTTTTTAACTTACTAAAGTCACCCCTATGTACTGTCTTTCTACATTTTAAGAAGGGATAAAGAACTAGGGTGCAGGACCATGGCAGCTCAAGTTGCCATGGTCACACTGCTGCCTCCACTCCCTTTTCCCTCATTTTTCTCCATCATTCTCTTATGCAAGAGAAAGCTCTTCTACAGCTATGTGGTGAACCAGTTCAGGGAATTAATCCACCTGAAAAAAATAGCTATTTCTATACAAGAAAAGTAATTATTGGCAAGACAGATTAACTTGTGTCATAAATGCACCATGTGTTTGCACAAGTGAAATGTGCAAGAAACAGCATTTTTACTGTGGTTAAAACTGCTGTGGAACTGTATGTAAATATATATATATATATGAATGGGGAAGGAAGTAATAATTTTGCCATGAACAAGGCAAGGACAATTGCTTTAATAACAGATTAATCCTAGTGACTTGAAGCACTGGAAGGCTCTTCAGAAACCAGGTGAGTGTGGGAGAAAGATGCTGCAGCTCACCTTCACCAACATGTCAGCCACATGAGTGTCTCGGGCGTCCTCTGCAAACACAGAGGTGAGAGCCTCAATATACCAGGACCCACGCTTGGTGTTCCGCATCGCTGCAGTGCCTGAGAAGAAAGTGGATATGAGGAAGTGTGGGGAACGCCCTATCTTCTTTACCCCACATAAGACTAAACAAAAGATGCCTTTCAAGCCAGCAAAACAGGAGTGACGCCTTCACTCAAGAACAGAATGAGCAGGCCTCTTGCCCTGCAAGATAGGTGCATAGCAAAGGAACAACATAAAGGTTATGATGACTGGCAGAAGAAAAAACAGTAGATTAAAAACGTAAATATACATGGCCAATGGTGATTGGCTAATTCAGACAGTGGTATCTTTTGGAACAATGGTCTTTGGTCTATAAAAAAGAAGAAAGAGAAAAATCTGCGGGGGGTTTTTAGGACTCTGCTCGCCCTCTCTGCCTGCTTTGGACAGACCCCGCTGCAGCACCCGGACCTGCTTGGACGCCACTCCCACGCTCGGAGGGACGGAGAAAGGGGGGCGCCGCCTGTGCTCGCCCCGCGGGGGTCGTGCCCGCTCCCTGGAACTCTGCCTGCCTGGCCCGGACCGAATCGGACCAAAGAAGCCAGCCCAGCCTGCGTCTGCCACTTGCCACGGGACCGGAGCCTTGCCCGCCAGTAGCAGGAAGGGGTCACCCCGGTTACTGGGACGCCGGCCCCCTTGCAGATCTCCAATTGAGCCTGCCAGCACTTCGGACGATCAAATTAAGGAAGGAAGGTAAATATACAGGCACACACGCACACACACACATACTTTTACCTTCTTACAGGGCTCAACTCCTACCCTTTCACTCCATTGGTTTGCACCTCTCCTGAACCTTGATCCCTTAGTGTGTGTTATCCCTTAATAAACTGATTAATTTACAAACTAAACATTGGTCTCAGTAACAATTTCTGAGCGTGGTGGGGGGGGGGGGGGGGTACTTCAATCTACCCTCTAAGAAACGATCCCACACTCAGGGCTCATTTATAAACCTCTCCACATTGGGGGGGGGAAGTCGCGAAAATATCCTGACAGCCGGTAGCTCTTGGTACCGGCCCGCGACAGGAAGTTTCTGGGGAACACAGACACATAAAACCTTCTGTCCCAGGCTGAGCCAGGATGAAGCCAATTTTCCTTTTACTGATTGGTTTGTTTTTTTTTCCCTTCAGTAAGCTCTCTTTTAACTAGCAGCATGTTTTCCAGCTCCAGCTAGTGGACAGATACTGCTGGAATGTTTGTGTTGCTGCTGGTACTTCAAGGTCACTTCACTCTATTTGTGGAAACTGTGGCCTCAGATGCTAAAGGAGCAGAAGAGTCGTTATCTGCAAACCTCCCCTAGGGAGGAGTGGACTAGATGGACAGCAAAATTGACCAAAGTATTACATTCCAGGTATCTACATAAGCTTGGTGTAAGGTCAGGGATCACAGAAGTCAAGCCCCTTCCTGCATCTTCTTCCCTTCTCCTCCATGCATGGCTGGTGCTCAGGGCGGACTCCATCTGTCCATCACCACTGATCCCCAGGTCCGTGCATTCCTGACCCTCCTCACTCTCCCTCAGCTCCTGTCTGCTCTGCTGGTCTCTCCAACAGCTCCAGCACATTTGGGAACTGCTCCCAGCTCAGGAGATGCCATGGGGGTTGTTGGGGGTGGGGGGAGGTGATGGAGCTTTGCACATTCCTGAACACATTTGTATATAATTGTACATATTTTCTTTTGTCATTGGTATTTAATTAAAGCTGCCTGGTTTAGTTTTCAATCCAGAAAGTCTCTCTCTCTTTATTATCTGCCTCCTTTCCCTACCTGGGTAGGAAGGAGGAGGGGATGGAGAGCATTGTTGTTACTGGTTTAATTGCCAATCCTGAGTCAAACTGTGCCACCTTCTTATGATCTAACAATTAATCCTCAGTACCTTTCAGGCAAGCATATCCACAGATCATATCAGAGCACGTAGGCAGGCGAAGTTTGAGATTTTCTTCTTTGTTTGCATCACTTTCTTCACAGCCAGTGGACTCTGACCATTCTTTCCCATCTCTTTGATCCACTCCCCGGTCTGTCTCATCTATGGGACCATCAAACAAGGGGTGAAGGGAGGGAGGAAGGGACAGGGGGTTGGGGGGGGGGGGAGGGAGAAGAGGGAGGGAAAGAAATTATCCTGAATTACTGGATGTAGTTTTTCTGCAAGTCTTTAATTTTGATCCCTGGTCAGCAATGCCACAACTGCCGTCAAACAGGAAGATTCTACGTGAACTTGAATATTTTTTTGCTGTTTTAAAAAACTCATCTGAAAGTTCTTCTGCACAAACTAATGTAGATGCCAGAAAGAGCTGGACCTGTTCACTGTCATGTGACTGTTAGTCTGTGTGCTGATTTTTTCCTCTTTCTTATGCTGATCAAGGGATAGCTGGCAAAGCAAAGATGTTTCTGGTAGTCCTTCACCATACATGGATTTGATGCCTAGCCCTAAGAGCTTCTATTTTCCACTTTTACCTGCCTTAGAACATGTCCAGAAATGTCTAGTGTAGCCTGCAATGCTAACTACCTACTTATTGCACAACTCACATTAGAGCTATAGTTTTAATTGCTAAGGTCTAGCTCCAAGAAATCAAGAAAACATGGACCAAATATCAAAATCAGTTCAAAATCCTGACTATAATACCACTTGTTGCAATCAAAAGCATAAACTGTGCAACAGTAAAATGCAAAATAATTTGACCCCAAACATGAGAGAGAAAACTCCGGTACATGGAGATTTTCTTAAAACCAGGATTCATTAGGATGGATTATCACAGTTGTAGATATTCTCAGTTGTTTACATGATGCAGGGCTTCCACTGTAATCTAGACTAACTGCTTAGAGGCAAAAACTTTAATAGTCCAACACCGCTGTAAGAAAAATAAAACATTTTATAGGTTTTCTTCTATATAACTTCACCCTTTTGTTCCTTTGTTGTATTAAATTCTACCAGTCTAGCAGCACAGGTCAGATTCCAGTCTTAGGAGGCACATGTGTCCACTTCAGAGGCTTTCCACTTATGATGGCTCTAGGTTTTGTCACCTAAGAAGTGCGTTTGGATTTCTAACCCTTTACAGAGGCTGTTGAAAAAGTAGTTAGACTATACTAAATCTTTATCTACTTTTAAAATTCTGTCATTTATAGAAGACAGATTAGGCTTATTATATAAACGCAGGGCAAACAAAAAACCTATGCACTTCTCATTTCAACTAGTTCCAGCTAACTTGCGTGGCACAAGAGATTGACTACTAATCTATGTCCATGCCACTTATACAGCCTTTAAAATGCTGATTTTAATTTTTTTTTAAAGTAAAGGAAGATTTTTCCCTTTCAGTCACTTAAGGCTCAATCCTTTGCCTACTGTCACATGCCAGTTTTACAGTATTTTGCATAGCCAGCTTACCACTCTTCCTTAACTGAAACCTTTATAGGAATCATAGAATGGTTTGGGTAGGAAGGGACCTTAAAGACCATCTAGATCCAACCTCCCTGCATGGGCAAGGACACCTCCCACCAGACCAGGTTGCTCAGAGCCCCATCCAACCTGCCCTTGAACACTGCCAGGGAGGGGGCAGCCACAGCTTCTCTGGGCTACCTGTGCCAGTCTCTCACCACCCTCATAGCGAAGAATTTCCTCCTAATCTCTCATCTAAATCTAAATCTCCCCTCTTCCAGTTTTAATCTGTGCTGCCTTGTCCTCTTGCTACCAGCTCTTGTAAAAAGTCTCTCCCCAGCTTTCCTGCAGCCCCTCCAGGTACTGAAAGGCCACTACAGGAATAGGAAGGCCAAGCAAGACTTGTTGATGTGAGCAGACCCACTGTAGTAATATTACAATCAAACATACCTAACTAGGGCAGCTGCCAATTCTGGCTTTTTGTACTTATTTCCACACTGTTATGAGTCTGCATATTCACATTTGCTCAAGAGTTATGTAAAGGGTCAATAACATAAAGGAAAGGAATCTCATTCCATGCATTGTAAACATGCACGTTACAATATTTTCAAATGCTTAGCAGTATAAAATATTTTTGATCCCCAAAATATTTCATGTAGGCTTTAGGTTACTCTCTGCATTGAGATTAAATAAGGATAAAAGGTGAATTAAATATTGTTTTGTCTAGGGGACAAACTATAAAGCTCTGCTAAAAATGAAAGAGAGTTCATTGAAAGGAAAAGAAAAAAAAAAAAAAAGAAAGAAAAGAGGAGCCAACTTTGATAGCTCAAGAGATGGCAACACCAGAGATACAACACATCCAGGATCAAGACAGACAGGACTTCAGACAACACTCCAGTGCTAGTGCACCACTCTGTGCTGTGCTGCAATTTGATGCACCATATGCCCCACTCCCCCTACTGCAGGAACAGCAAGAGAAAGCCTCAATGTATGAGTGGGATATGATAAAGCTTTATATCACTAAGGTGCTCTGGGGTCTGCAAGTCAATGCACACACCTCATGCAGAGCAAAAGACACTTACAGAGCAACAGATGCAGTGGCAGCAGCAGGGCAGAGGGAGGTGAATATGGGTCCCCACTTACACCTGAGAGAAGCAAAGAGGAGAGTTGACAGCGAGTTGAATGTGAGGGTGTGTATGTGTGCACAATGAGCTTTAAGGGCATGGTAAATGCATGGCTTGCAGTATCTAGGCACTCACCTCCCCGGCAGGCCTGAATAAAGAACATTTTGGGCTTATTCTGGAGATTTGGACAGTTTGCATTATCAAAGAGCTGGAAAGCCTCTTGTAACTGAAAGAAGACAGAAGATAAATATTCTTCACTGAATCCTTCTGTGAGGGAAACCCAGTCTCACCTTGCTTTCCTGTAATTTGGTTATTACCTCACCAGTCTTGGTATTTTCTCCTTAATCTCCAGTTTATCACTATGTGATAAACACATCCCCTCCCCATCCTCTCCCCCAGATCCTAATAGTTTGAGTTTATGCACTCTACCTAGTGCTGCCTGTATAGGAAGAGAAACTGAAATAACTTCCCATACTTGTTCTATTTCCATGCCATTCTTTATCATAAAGACTTCTCAAAGACAGCTCCCTGCCCTTTTCTTCCCACAAACTCCTATTTTTTCCTTTAAAAAAAATCTGAATCCTCAGAATCCTCCCATTACCTCACTCCCACCCCCCGCCTCCTTTTTTTTTTTTTTTCATTGCTGCTTTTCAAGAGATAAACTACAACAACACATCAGGACACAGCAATACACCTGTAGTAGTGTGCCATCACTTCCATAAACCCCACCCTCCACACCATGGGAAAGTAAAGCCACAATGCAGGAATCCACATCCTGATGATCTGGCAACTTAGAGAATCTCTCTAATGCCTTCTGCATCTCCTGGAAGAGAGAAATACAGTGTTTAATGCTTTCCAGACTTGCACAAGACAAGTGGATCAATAGTTCTCCTGTTCTGAAATAAACTCTATGTACATCACATTTATAGGACAGATGAAGTGTTTTATAGAAGAACTGCATGATGTTCTTGTCCTTTTACGTAATATTCAGTCCTAAGTATAACCTGCCATATAGGGAAAGGCTGAGAGAACTGGGTTTGTTCAGCCTTGAGAAGTCTCAGAGACCTTACTACCATGTTGCAGTACATAAAGGGTGGCTATGAAGAAGACAGAGACTCCCTTTTTACAAGGAGACACATGGAAAAAACAATGGATAAAAGGTACAAGTTGCTCGTGGGGAGATTCCAGTTGGACTCCAGAAGAAAATTTTTCACCATGAGAACAGTTAGACATTGGAATAATCTCCCAAGGGAAGTGCATTGGACAGTTTTAAGACTCAGCTTGACAGGGTGCTGGGCCATCTCATTTAAACTGTATTATTATCTAGAAAGGTTGGACCAGATGATCCTTGAGGTCCCTTCCAACCTGGCATTCTATGATTCATTGTGAAGTAGGAATCACTTAGGACATCCTCATTTCTATACTGGCCAACAGGAGCATGCAGCAAATATCTGCATTGGTACATACAGATTCAACATAGGAGAAATCAAGTGTTATTTAATAGAAGTTTTACATTGACACTTGTGTCTGGCTAGGATATTGGAGCAACTTAAGATATATACTCTGGTACTTTAGGCATTCAAACACTAGTGACCAATTCAAATCAACAATAAAAGTTGGAAAACTTGAGGTATTCTGACAAGAGAGCAGACGCAGAAGTCTTGTAATGTTGCAAAAGCTGCCTTCCAGAATAAAACTCTCTTTAAAGGTTTCATAGGGATTTAAAACAAGTAAGAGCAAATGAGGCTGGTGAGAGCAGCAATTTCATTCCTAGTTAAGTGAAACTTAACTGTGTAGATACTGGAAGACTGATAATTAGGATAGCAATTGAGTCCATCAGTGAAAGGACACCAAAACATCACTTAGACTAAGGCAATCTCTTAAGACATTTATGTAACCGCTATAAGCTCCATTCCATATTGGTTTGGAAGTTCTCAGATCCATCCTCCTTACCTGTGCTGTTTGATCACGAAAGACAGTCACTTGATACCCAAGATGCTTGAAAAGCACCTCCAGGGAAGTACAGTCCACATCTCCCCCTGCGCGATACTCCAAGTCCTTCTCACTGCTGAAATGGACATTGCTGAGAATCAGTGCTAAGCCTCGGGGCTCTGATATCAGTTTATATGCCTGAGAAGATTTAAAATGAGTAAATTTAGACTACACAAGGAAATAACAGAATGTTAGAGTAGAACAGCAAGCCCTATGTACCAATTTGATATTTTTTTTAATAAATAAAACAAATACTTCCATTGCAAAGGATCTGAAAGACAACTGTATTTACAAGTCTCCACAACCGATGATCCTACAATGCTATTAAGATGTGACACTAGCTTGCTTTATTTATCTTTTAAGGAAAACAAAAAAAACAAACCCACAGCTTACACATTTCAACTTGCAAATTACGTCTTGCTTACTTTTTTCCACTCTCCCCCCCCTCATCCCAGCACTAGCCTCATTTATTTCTGTCATTCCTATCAAAGGCCTCAGGACAACATTATGCAAAGTTTAGCTAATAGGTTTTAGTTGCTCTGAGGAGGAGACAGAAATGTGAAACAGCAAGTGAGTTACAATTGTAACAGCACATTACTGACCCTGAAAGTTACGCTGCTGGCAAAAAGGTTAACAAGGAAAGAATTAAAGAGAGGTGTCTCCAAATTAAGTTCCCTCTCTGCCCCTCCAACTCTAACAACATCAATACTAAATCAGTTACTAACACTCCTGTAAATCGGAAGTGAAATTTAATACCAAATGAGAACATCAAAAGGGGCGTATCCAGGAGCAGGTGTAAAAGGAGGCAAATCAAGCTCAACCTGATGCTACCTAATTAGGTCTCCCCATTAGACAGCTGGAAAAAAACCTGGTTTGCTATGCAGAGCCTGTGACAGCACTGTCAAGTGTTAGCACACTGTCTAACCCTAGTGAAGCATCCGCCCTCCTACACAAAAATAATTTTGTTCCTTAAGTCCACACCACCAAAATCTATGCTTTATAAACAGAATAAACAAAAAGTATTTAGACTACCTATATAACTTCAAATGCTGCAGAAGATTAGAAATGTGGGTTGTTCTACTCAATACTACCCAGCACAATATCCAGATCTGGCTCTTGAGCCTAGGGAGACACTATTCAGGGTACAGCTGGCAATGAAAACAGCCAATATTGACTACTATTTGAAACACAGGTCTAGTATTTAAGAGTTATTTGCAGGGTGTGTCAAAACACTGAAGAAGATAAGTATGCAGACAAATAAATACTGATAGCTTACACACAGCAATGGAACAGAAGGCATTTCATGAAACTCTCCATGAACAAAAACCAGAAGCAGAGATTTGCATAAAGTTACAGAACTCCTCAGAGTTTTTTTTGACACTTGTAAATGAGAACTAAAGTGAAACAAAGATGACTGGTAATACCTTTCAGCACAACACTGATCTGCACCCCAATCAAGGATGCATTTTGATTCAGTTTTAAGCAGCACCATATTTTAAGTAGCAGTTGATATATCCAAACACCTGCCATCTTTCACATCTTAAGGAGGTTTTCTCTTGTCAACTACTTACCAAGTGCTGATGATCATAATAAAACTCAGGGGTGCAGTACTTCACTGGGGGAACTGGGGGACCATCTCCATTATCCAAGGAATGTTCCATTGGTTCTGTGCAAAAAAAACAAACATGGCAATAAAAATTTAAAAATCCCAATTTCAAAGGCAGTAACTTGCAAATTCTGAACTATGAGGTCTTTGGTATATTGCTGTATTATACTATAATTTTTTTCTAAAAATTTTACTTGATCAGGGACTACAGACATGCAATGAAATGTAGCAGAAAAACCCCAAAAGTAATGGAATGGTATACCTTTTTATTATTTTAACTGGCCTTTTTTTTTTTCCATCTTGTATGTGAGTTAGCCTTATCCAAGGCCTAGTAAATTTGGTTCTACGGTGTATGAAAACAGAATTATCATTTTAAATTAGAGCCATATACTTTCTGTCATTTTGTACAGTACATTATTCCTTTCAGTTAGGCTGACAAACCATTGTTAGAAATATTCAAATAGAATAGTGCTTCTTCCTTTCATAAAAGGCCTCCCATGCTCATTAGATACAATTATTTACTTTTTGCTGAACACACGCATAAGTGCTCAAACTAGATGTTTCTAATTTTCATAAAGTCCAAAGCCCTTTTTTGTTCATCTGTCTCTGAACAATCCATTCCTCTAGATAGTGGCAGAGGAGGCAAGTGACAATCAACTATGCCATTTGCAGACACTCACTCCCCTGTCCTGAAGAAATGGAGCTAATAATGTTCATTATCTCCTTTAAAACCTTTTTTCAGCCTTTTGAGGCATGTCTCTCCTGGTTGGAGGAAGATGTGCTCTAAAAAACCAAAACAACCAACCCATAAACCTTTGCACCTAAATAAAGCCTTCAAAATCTAGTCACTTGTTCTTTTGACTCCAGAGAGAGAACCTAGTAACCACTACATGGTTAAAGCTGTGATTAGGAAACATGACTACTCCAGGCATTACCAGAGGCAACATAAAAAATAGCAAGGAGATTCATTCCAACTAGTTCCCTGATCTAAGTCAAAAATGCTTGCTAAAGAAAAGCTGATTTGCTGCACTTGACAGAAGCTACAAAAATCTGTTGGGCCTATGTATAAGGCCTTGTACTTCAATTTCTTTGTTAAGGAGGATGTCTAAGTTAGGGAATACTACCAAAAATCAGTATCTTTTCACAGCTATATTTCAATTAAACTCTAGCACAAATCTTAAACAAAGAAAATCTTTGAAAAAATCTAAACTTTTACTGGCACAAACTGTTTAAGTCACAAAATTTCCTGTAAGAATAAATGAAGCTGACAAGAAACTAATTGGGTTCTCTCTTCCAGTATGCTATTTTACTTCCATTTTCCAGCCTAATTCTGCCTTCTACGTCTGATCACGATATAGTCTGTTCACTGTCAAATTTGTATTCCTGAGATAAGGAAAGTGGTGGCAAGCTTATCTCCAGAATTGAATTAAAAGAGTATTAAGAAATTAGAAGCAAGCAGCCAGACAACCAATCAAGTACTAATGATGTCATTTGCAACTCACCAATCCAGCGTGGTCTCTTCGAAATACATGATTCACTGGTAGGGAATGGAAGATTTGATCCATAACAGTGTTCAAGCTACAAGACATCAAATAAATCCATGAAAAAAACAGTAGCATAAAACAGCTCTTTTTTTCTCAACAGTACAAGGCTGTAGATATCATGGAACAAAGGTACACGCATCTACATATACATGGTTCATGACCATCTGAGGAACCTGAGTATACAAAACTACAGTGGGGCCTGATGAGATGCATCCCTGAGTCCTGAGGGAACTGGTGAATGTAGTTGCCAAGCCAATCTCCGTATTTGAAAAGTCATGGCACTCAGGTTAAGTTCCTGGTGACAGGAAAAAGGGAAAGATCACACCCATTTTTAAAAAGAGTAGAAAGGAAGACCTTGGGAACTACCAACCTGTCAGCCTCACCTCTGTGCCTGGGAAGATCATGGAACAGGTCCTCCTAGAAGACATGCTAAAAAACATGGAGGATACAGAGAGGAGATGATATGAGCTAGCCAGCATAGCTTTACCAAGGGCAAGTCCTGCCTGACCAACCTAGTGACTTTCTACAATGGAGTCTTTATATCACTGAGCATGGGGAAAGCAGTGGATGTCATCTGTCTGGACTTCTGCAAGACCTCTGACATGGTCCCCCACACCATCTCCTAAGCTGGAGAGACATGGATTGATAGGGGGAACTGTTTGGTGGATAAGAAATTGGCTGGATGGTCGCATCCAGAGAGTAGTGGTCAATGGCTCAATGTCCAGATGAAGAGGGGGTGACAAGTGGTGAACCTCAGGAGTCCATACTGGGACTGGTGCTGCCTAATATCTACATGAATGACACAGACAGTGGGATCAAATGCGCCCTCAGCAAGTCTGCCAATGACACCAAGCTGGGTGGTGCAGTTAACACACCTGAGGGAAGTGATGCCACCCAGAGGGACCTGGATAAGCTGGAGAAGTGGGCCCACATGAATTTCATGAGGTTCACGAAGGCCAAGTGCAAGATTCTGCAACTGGGTAGAGGCAATTCTCATTATCAATGCAGGCTGGGGGATGAGGTGATACGGAACAGCACTGAGGAAAGGGACTTGGAGGTAGGGGTAGGTGAAAAGACGGACATGAGCCAACAACGTGCACCTGCAGCCCAGAAAGCTAACAGTGTCCTGGGCTGCATCAAAAAAAGTGTGGCCAGCAGGTCAAGGGAGGCGATTCTTCCCCTCTACTCCACTCTCATGAGCTCCCACCTGGAGCACTGTGTCCTGTTCTGGAGCCCCCAACAGAAGAAGGACATGGAGCTATTGGAGCAGGTCCAGAGGAGGGGCCACAAAGATGATGAGAGGGCTGGAGCACCTCTGCTATAAAGACAGGCTGAGTGAGCTGGGGTTGCTCAGCCTAGAGAAGAGAAGGCTCCAGGGAGACATCATAGCAGCCTCCCAGTAGGTGGAGGAGGCCTAAAGAAAAGCCGGGGAGGGACTTTTTACAGGGTAGTGTAGTGATAGAAAAAAGGGGTAATGGATTAAAATTGGAAGAGAGGAGATTTAGGTTAGACATTAGGAGGAAATCCTTCGGTGTGAGGGTGGTGAGACACTGGAACAGGTTGCCCAGGGAGGTGGTGGAGGACTCATCCCTGGAGGCATTCAGGATCAGGCTTGACGAGGCTCTGAGCTACCTGATCTAGTTAAAAAGGACCCTGCTCACTGCAGGGGGGGGTTGGACTAGATGGCCTTTTAAAGGTCTCTTCCAACCCAACATATTCCATGATATACAAGACTTAAACCATAATATGGTTCACATCCAAGACAAATATCATGACAAAACAGGAGCAGCACTGTCAAGGCAAAATGTCTTCCTTTCTTTGCTCATCTTTACTTCTAGCCAAATCCTTCATTTG
The DNA here is from genome assembly GCF_020740795.1 of Apus apus. NCBI lineage: Eukaryota > Metazoa > Chordata > Aves > Apodiformes > Apodidae > Apus > Apus apus. Next base: position 124,673,063 of record NC_067282.1, read on the forward strand.
GAAACTTTACACCAAGGTCAGTGATACCCGTATTTTGATTGTTTTCAAAATGTCACTGTTTCTATAGTACAGCACAACCGAAAAAAATAAAATAGACAGGTTAGTCTAATAAACCCTGCATTTTAATAAGGGAACAACTCTGTTCAAAAATATCAGCTCTTCCTTCCATCATATAAAATATGTTTACTGCTAGTTTCCATCTTTGTCAAGGCACTAAAAATATGGATCATTGCTAAATTCTTTGTTTAGACCAATGCTAATGACTGCATAGTAAAGAAAGAAAAGTCCATCTCGCCTCAACAGACAACACTAGCTTTTAGCAGCTTTCCACTGAGAGAATTATTAAACACCACCTTCAAAGGTTTCAGAGAAAATATTTTCTTTGTAGCTTTTGGGTTCTTGATGATACATCCATTAAGAACACATTGGATGCAGGAACATTCAGCAGCCTTATGCAGCTCAACAAGAAGTGCAGAGTCCTGCACCTGGGGAGGAGCAACCCCATGCACCAAAAGATGCTGAGGGCCATCCAGCTGGAAAGCAGCTTGGCAGAGAAGAACTCTGGGGCTCTGGTGGACAACAAGTTGAAGAGGACCCAGCAACGTGCCTTTGTAGTGAACAAGGCTAATGTTCTCCTGGGCTGCATCAGGAGGAATGCTGTCAGCAAATCAGATCAAGGGAGGCGATCCTTCCCCTCTACTCAGCTCTGGCAAGGCTGCACCTGGAGTCCTGTGTCCAGTTCTGGGCTCCTCTCTGCAAGGGAGATACGGACACACAGGAGAAAGGCCAACAATGGGCTGCAGAGATGGTGAGGGACTGGAGCACCTGCCATATGAGGAAAGGCTGAGAGACCTGGGACTATTCAGCCTGGAGAAGAGAAGGCTTAAGGCAATCTTAGCAATACACATGAACAACTGGAGGAAGGGTGCAAAGAGGACAAAGCCAGGCTCTTCTCAGCAGCTCCCAGTGAGAGGCCCAGTAGCAAGATGCATAAAGTGGAGGTTTCCTCTGAACATAAAGATACCCTTTTTTACTGTGAGGGTAACCAAGCACTGGACAAGGTTGCCCAGAGTGTTTGCAAAGTTTCCATTCTTGGCTATATTTAAAAGCCACCTTGACATGGCCCTGGGTAACCTGCTAAAAATGGTTTGGATCCGATGACTTCCAGAGTTGTCTTTCAACCTCCACCATCTTGTGATTCTGTGTGAAAATTCTTAAATTCCTTCCCCTCTGCTTTTACTAAAGCTAATTTGCAAAACAAAACCAAACAAAAATGCCACAAAAAACCAAAACCAATAACCAAACCCATCCTGTCCTTCATAAACTGTTGTTTTTTTTTTCCATTTGAAAAAGATCACTTTGTGCCCAAACCAAATCTGAAATGTAGTTAATCCATCTTATTTTTTAAAAAAACTGTTGTACCCTTGTGATCCCATGGCTCAGGTTGGATGTTGTCTTCAAGATCACTGCCTCCAGATGCTGTTGTTTCGTTTCTCGTAGAGCTTCACAGAAGGCTGAGAAGGCATTAGGGCCCCTCTTGGGCAGCAAATTGAGGAATTCCACATTTTGGCTGAAGCTGCCAGACTTGGCCTAGATCCAGAGAAAAAAACAAAGCCTCACTCAAAGTATCATCCCAAACCAGTAAATTTTCAACAATCTTCAGAATAAGGTTTTGTTGTGTTTTTTTTTACTTCATGTAAATGGTTCATCACTATGCTTAGCTGTGCTAGATCTGTTTTTTTAACTTCTCCTAGTGGATTTCACTCCCACTCCTCTGTTCCTAGTAGGTCAAGAGGGAGAATATAGGACAACACAGCAAGCCAACAATTGATACATTACCAGACACAGTAATATGCTGTCTTCTCTCTGAACTTTTGCTTCCAGTTACTGTTGGAATAACAACTATTACCCCTCCTTGAATACACTAAGTCCAAAACATGTTTCCATTACTTCCCAAAAGTTTATGGTCTCATGCACAGGTATGAAAATCCCTCTGAAAGTGTTAAGTAAAATACTTACTACATGCAGTCAATTTTGAAAAGATACTGCATACATATAGACTGCAATATTTAGACCAAAAAGGCAACATATAGTACTGTATGAGAAAAAGTAGCAATTAAAAATGGAATTTATGTATCTGTAAGATATTCTCAAGAAGTTCTAACTGTTAGAATATTAACAGGGCAATTTGCCAACAAATTGTATAATTTAGATATCATGGGGAAGGCTATTATTGTATAAAACACATCAAAACATCATGTACTAAAAGAGTGGGTATCAAAAATAAATGTTAAAAGTTCCATGGAATTAATTCTTCTTTTCTAATTACTACTTAGATCTCCACACTCCTCTTCGGGTAGATGATGATAAAGGCCTTAACATTCTGCTTGCAATCACAGAAGGTCCCTTAATTGCTTACTTAAATCCTGAGATGCACCTGACATGGACCTTCAGTTCTTGCCTTTTTGAGTTTGCTTTCTCTCTGAAGAGCAGTATCTCCATCCTGCCCTGTCTTCAGTGCATTACCATACCTTTGGGAGCAATCCCCAAGCTCCTTCCAATGGCTTGTCTTCATGGTATCCACTGCTCAGGATTAAGTAACAAGCATTTGCTATATGATCTAGTCTTGGATCATGGAAGGTCCTTTACACAATTTACAAAAATGCACACAACAAGCTGGTTTATAACATATTAAATTACTCACTTTTGCCATGTTCTTTTGAAAACAGGCATTATACCTACTTCTACAAATGGAAAAAAAGAACATGGGATGCACAAAATGCCAAGAAGGGACTGGAAGATACCACCTGACTCATGAAGTGCAACTACATACCAGCATGCAAGCCAACAATTTAGTAAGTCTCTGACAAACTCCATATTGTCAAAAGTAACTTACAGTTCTCCACCATGATGCAAGCAAACCCCATCCTGCTTTGCATGTTCTCCAAGCATAATGACATTAAAATATGGAGGTAACATACAGGTCAAGAGAGGTGATTTTCCCCCTCTACTCCACTCTCATGAGACCCCACCTGGAGTACTGTGTCTAATTCTAGAGCCCCCAACAGAAGAAATACACGGAGCTCGAGAAGCAAGGCCAGAGAAGGGCCATAAAGATAATCAGAGCACTGAAGCACCTCTCCTCTGAAGACAGGCTGAGAGAGCTGGGGTTGTTCAGCCTGGAGAAGAGAAGGCTCTGGGGAGACCTTATAGCAGCCTTCCAGTGTCTGGAGGGGGCCTAAAGGAAAGCTGGGAAGGCACATTTTTATAAGGGCTTGTATCAAGAGAACAACGGGTAATGGATTAAAACTGGAAGAGGGAAAGGTGGGAGAGGTGGGCCAGTGCCAACCTCATGAAGTTCAACAAGACCAAGTGCAAGGTCCTGAACCTGGGTCAGCACAACCCCAGGCACAAATACAGGCTGGGGGAAGAATGGCTGGAGAGAAGTCCTGAGGAGAAGGCTTGGGGGTGGTAGTAGATGAGAAGCTTGACATGAGCCACCAGTATGTGCTGGAGCCCAGAGGGCAACTGCATCCTGGGCTGCATCAGAAGAAGTGTGGCCAGCAGGGCCAGGGAGGTGATTCTGCCCCTCTACTCTGCTCTGGTGAGACCCCACCTGGAGTGCTGTGTACAGCTCTGGAGCCTCCAACAGAGAAGGACATGGAGCTGTCGGAAAGGGTCAAAAGAACACCACAAAGACCAGAGGCCTGGAGCACCTCTGCTATGAAGACAGGCTGAGAGAGTTGGGGCTGTTCAGCCTGGAGAAGAGAAGGCTTCTGGGAGACCTGACAGCAGCCTTCCAGTGTCTGAAGGGGCTACAGGAAAGCTGGGGAGGGGCTTTTCACCAGAGAGGGCAGTGATAAAACAAGGGGCAATGGATTAAAACTGAAAGAGGGTGGATTTAGGTTAGACATCAGGAAGAAATTCTTCACCATGTAGTAAGGTGCTGGAAGAGGTTGCCCAGGGAAGTTGTGGAACCTCCCTCTCTGGAAGTGTCCAGTGCCAGGATGAATGCGGCCCTGAGCAATCTGATCTTGTGGGAAATGTCCCTGCCCTCGCGGGGGGGTTAGAACTATGTTATCTTTAAGGTCCCTTCCAACCCAGGTAATTCTATGATGACGAATTTTACTCTGCTACCCCTGCCGAGAACGACGCCAATAGAAACAAAGCTCAGTGTGGCCGAGTACCGCCTGCGTACCTGTATAATTTCCACCATCTCCGTGGTGATGATATCCTTCTCTACCATATGCTCCATCAGCTCCTTCAACACCAGCTGTTTCGCCAGCATCACCCGGTTCCTCTTCAGCGCTTCCTGGTGACATCGCTGCATGCCGCAGGCCACCAGCATCCTGGCGGGAACAGGGGAAGACCAAAGCCAAACTCAACGGGAGGAGCCGCCCTCACCCCTCCCGACGTTCTGCTCAGCGGGAAGCCGCCCATCTGCGCCTGACGGCGGGCGGGACGGCCCTTCCTCCGCCACCGCCCGCTCCCAGTGCCGAGCTGGCAGTGCCAGGAGGCGACAGGGTGCGGGGAGCGCTTCCGGGCCCGGCTGCTGACACGGGGCCGGGCCCAGGCCCAGCTGCTGCCCAGGCCCCGCACCCCCCGCCCCGCACTCACCGCCTCCTTCCCGGCGGCCCCGGCGCCGCTCCCCCCGCTCTGCCCCCCGGGCACGGCGGCCCCGCCTCTGCGCACGCGCCGCGGCCGGCGGCGTGACGTCACGGCTCGGGGGCGTGAGGCGGCTCCCCGCCCGCGGGGGGCGGGGCTGAGAGGGGGCGGGGCTGCGGGGGGCGGGGCTGCGGGGGGCGGGGCTGCGGGGGGCGGGGCTGCGGGGGCTGAGGGTGCGGGGGGCGGGGCGCGGGGGGCGGGGCTGAGGGGGTGCGGAGCTGCGGGGGGCGGGGCTGCAGGGGACGGGGGTGCGGGGCTGAGTGGGGCGGGGTGCGGGGGGCGGCAGGTAGGCGGCCTTCCCTGCGGTCACGCCGGGGCGGGGCGGGGCTGGGTGTCTGGGGGGGTGGGGGGGGGGGTGGTTTTTTTTTTAATTTTATGTTTAGGGTTTTTTGTTTCCCTGTCTTTTGGCTGACCTACGTTTCAGCTGAAATCAGGTGGAATAAAAAAATAAATAATGATTAAAAAAAAAAAAGGTTCAAGTAACGTTCAGGAGTGAGAAGGGAAGGAAAGGATCGTGCGAGACGTGCAGACTGCAGGTGGAAAAGGAAGGGAGAAAAGCGTGGCCAGCAGGTCAGGGGAGGTGATTCTCTCCCTCTCCTCCACTCTCATGAGATCCAGCTGCAGCACTGTGTCCAGTCTGCAGCCCCCAACATAAGAAGAACACGGAGCTCCTGGAGCGAGCCCAGAGGAGGCCACAAAGATGACCAGAGGGCTGGAACAGCTCTGCTGTGAAGACACACAGAGAGCTGGGGCTGTTCAGCCTGGAGAAGAGAAGGCTCCAGAGATACCTCATAGCGGCCTTCCAGTGCCTGGAGGGGCTACAGGAAAGCTGGGGAGGGGCTTTTTACAAGGGCTTGTAGTGAGAGGATAAGGTGGAACGGATTATAACTGGAAGAGCAGGGATTCAGGTTAGACATTAGAAAGACATTCTTCAATGTGAGGGGGGTGAGACACTGGCACAGGTTGCCCAGGAAAGTTGTGGAAGCCCCATCCCTGGAAGTGTTCAAGGCCAGGTAGGACAGGGCTTGGAGCAACCTGGTCTAGTGGGAGGTGTTCCTGCCCATGCAGGGCGGTTGGAAGTAGATCATCTTTCAGGTCCCTTCCCACCCAAACCATTCTGTGACTCTGTGAAAGGCAAGTGGGCATCCTTAGATCAGACGCAGCTTTACAGCTCTGGTCCTGTAAGGCTTCCAGTAGCTGTTCCTTGGTGCACAGGAGTTCCGCTTGCTAAAACTCAGCACAACTGCAAAGGCATGAGTAACGCCTGCAGATGCTGAAGAAAAAAAAATCTTAGGAGGCATAACTAGTGACTTTTTTCCCCCCTTTGTTTTGGCTACTTTCTGCCTGTACTGGTAGCCCAAATTTCTTCCTGACTTCAGACCATGCAGTGCATTCAGAAAGGCTGCCCAGTTTAGAACCTAAGATTCTATTCTTGCCTGTTATACCTGTTCAGCTTTTTACTATGGTTTGTTCTTTTGTGTTTGCAACTACAGGAGGGAAACAAAAGAATTGATTTGCTTTAAAAACATCACATTGCCTTTGTCAGCAAATTTGTCTCTCATAATACTTTTTATGATAGATGTATCATAGCTGCTTCATCATTAATAACATTAAAGTGACTCAGTGACAGACTCAGAAGTGAAGCTTCTCTCCTTTTTCTGAGCAATATTATCAAATAAGCAAAATGAATGAAAAAGCATGGCCTTGGGGAGTGGTTTTTTTGGGAGGAAAAACTAATGATGCCAGTAGGTTTAATGCAGTCGCATTTATTTACAAACAACATAAAAAGTATTTTTTTTTCCCCTTGAAATACAAGGAATCAAACAATAAGAAATAATTTACTTGCTTCTAGCCTACGGTTTGATGTCTCCTCATATAAATTAAAAATTATGCTGTCACACTAGATGAGGCTGTGATGATTGCTGTTATCCTGCATAGGAGGTTTGGACCATCATGTTCTTTTTTTGATGTGAATGTCTCTCTGCATGCCACAGACCACTTTCATTGTGCAGAGCCCATCAGTTGAACTCACCCATTTTAACAGACTGCACAGCATCACCAGTCAGTGAGATCTAGAACCAGGCTCCAACGTAGAGCTGTCCTTGATGAAGACTGCCCACCTCATGGCTTTTATCCTCAGGTCCTCTCTGCTGCAGCCCTGGGCTTGGCTGACAGACTGACCCTTTCCAGAGCCCAGAGATAAATCTCTGTGCATGGTGTGGTTACAGAGAACTGGGGGAGCACTGACCTTTCCGTGCAATTACTTGTCATGATGACAAGCCATCTGTCTGGGGCTGTGGTACAGCAGAGAAATACACCCTCCAGCAGTGCTTCTCCTGGTTGCATCCTATGTCCTTCTTCACAGATCCTTTGGCAACCTGGTCTCTGCTCATGGTTCATTCTCCTCCTCTGCAAAGATGTATCTCCAGTTTGACAATTGTTGTCATATATAGTACAATGTTCCTTACAGTGGTTTTACATATATTTCAAGACAAAGGATTGTGGTATTGCATTAAAATGTATTTTGTGCAAAAAATACTCTAGTGAGATCAGAAGCTTTGTCTGGAGTTCAGCTCTGGTTCCAGGAATGGTGAGGCCAACTCGTATAGTTTCATGCTTGAACAATCTCAGCTTTTTCATCTTCCCTGCAGGAACAACCTGCCTAAGGGTGAGGGTTTGGTTCTGCTTTCATGGAAGGTGACATTAATCATAGTACAGAGGGCTGGAAAGCATCTTCAAAGACCTCATTGTTGATGGCGATCTCATAACCAGGTGGTGGAGTGAGTGGCTCCAGTGGATCACACCTCTCTTCAATACCTTTCACTTCATGGATATCTGAAACAAACCGCTGCAGTCTTGGGGGCAGCACTAGGTGCAACTGTATCCTGGAGTCTATGGCTGTCTCAGAGGTGTTCCTTGTTTCTGATGCCACTGGCTCGCTGAGGGCCTCCACCATAATCTCTTCTTGGGCAGATAATTCAACAACAACATTGTATGGAGGAGGCTCATTCAGTGGTGAGGGCACAAAACCTGGGCTGGATGTAGTTGTCCAAACTGCTGGAACTGACATGGTCATCACCTCCTCATAGGTGGGTGCTTCATAAGCAGCATTCACCCTGTGCACAAAGAGAGGAATGTCAGTTACACTCATTATTTTACTGCTTAGTAAAATACTTACTTATGCAGAGGCAGGTAGTTTGGATAATGTAGTATAGAGACCATGGTACAAATAACAGAGGGGCCTGAGACAGGATATCACATGTGGTATTACTGTAGATTATATTCTGCCACTGGATCAGCTCTCCTGTCCAGCCAACTTAATGCCTTGCTTCCTGGTCTCGTGAATGGTTCATCTGACCATTTTCTCACAGTCCCCAGAGCAAGTGAAGAAACCCATGCGGTTGAGTTCAGTGTCCCTCATTTAAAGTCTCCTACCAGTTAAAGTTAATTGCTAAAAATTACTGACTACTAATTATTTATTGGAATAAAACAGGACCTTGCTTTTTTAACACTTCAGCTCAATGTTCATTTATTTTTAAGAAGTGCAGAGAAGAATGTCTTTTTCTTTAGGTTAAACAAGGACTAACTATTCTGTGTGAAAAAGAGTATCTGCAGAGGACAATGTTCTTTTAGAAACATTTTTCTTTTTGGGTCATATCTAAAATAAACAGATATTAATTTTCTTCTAGTATGTCCCCAAGCTAGAAAAGCCAAATAAAACTTCACTATATGTAGCCTTTCTTTAAAGAAGACACAGTATAACATTTTGCCCTCTTACAAACCCTGTATTTGAGAATGTCAAGTCATTTATGGATGTGGATAATGATTATCCAATTATACAGACAAGGAAGGAAAGATATAGATAAGGTTAAACTCTTAAACTATGGTAGGCAAATTGGGGTTAAATTAGCTGATGCTGAGAAACTGCATGCGTACATGAAGCCAAAAAAATGTGGGAATATTCAGAGTCTCCTAAATCCGGGGCTTACTAGTGTCAAGTAGGGTTTTTAGGACTGAAAACACACCCAGTTACCAGTTCCTTTTTAAAAGCTTACTGACTAACTGTTGTTCTGGAGATAAGGTTTATAGAGCTAAACACAGCTAAGATTCAGCATTGCTTCAGCATTTTTTTCTTTTTCCGTGTCTGACTCATTGTTTGGCAGTACTGAATTACCCAAAGAAAAATAAAACTGTGCCTGGAACTGCTTAGCCTTGGAAATTATTAGTGGGCCAGTTCCTGGAGGGAAGTAAAGAAATATTGGATAAGATACAGGGCACGTGTGGCATAGACACACATGGGGAAACAACCTACAAAGAACTTTTCTCTTCTCGGACAGAGTCTGTGTTTGATAACCTAAGGAAGGGCAACAATTATGTAGAATAGAGTTAAAGTAAGAGGAATAGCTGGGTTGGTGCTTACCCTGCCTGGCTTTGTCTGTTTGGAGGTGTCTCATTTGCATCATGTCGGTGCCGATTCTTCAGGTAACACTCGACAAACACACTCAGCAAATAGCCGACCAGGCACACTCCCCCTACCCCTAGGAAGAAATAACCTACTGGATTGATGTTAGATGAAATGGCCAGCATGGTAACCCCAGTGAGAAGACCAACAGTGAAAAGAAGCAACAAGGCTTGGCGGATATTCTTGCAGTGTGTCTCTAACCACATGGTAGTATAGATGGTGATAGCAGACAGTTAAGAACAGGTGAGCAGTTAGAGGGAGAGACATCTGTGGAAGACACAATAATTTTTTTCAGCATGAAACATGAGGGTACAAGCATGTTGTCAGTGTTTTGAACAAAATAAAAACATACATACTCCAGTACCTGCCATCATAAGAACAAGCAGCTATGCATATACACAATAAGCCTGGGAAACCTGTGCGTAAATACACGCCAGTTTAAATATACTAGAATTTCCTATGTGAATGCATATTAAATAATGGGAACATTTGGACACACAGTTGCAAGACATAAAATGCATAAATAGACCACCAGCATCTATTGCCAGGCTTATCTCAAAAGGACTAGCTTCCTAATAGAGCAGTGTAGGATGCAGATTTAAGGTTACTATGAAACCGAAACACAGAGTAACCTTAATGGTTAATTCTAGGATATTTGTATCTTGCATAATTAACATTAAATGCTAGTTCAGATCTTGAAAGAAAAATAGCCTTATTGGTGTGGTCTGCCCCAGTAAACTGAGCATCTGACTGCAGTGTATCATTATAGCAATAGCACTACTTTAGGTTCTAGATATAGCTGGGGTATATCTATTTTTGCAAAATGTAGGCATGCATTTTAGTACTTGCCTATATCCTCAGTTCTTTTTCTGTTTATACGCTTTTTTGCATCATTCTTAAACACAAGAGCCCCTTCTGTCCCCAATTCCAAAACCCATCTCTGTGAAAGAGATAGCACTTGCCATTGTGTACAGTCAATATAGAATGAATACCAGGGATCTGAGATATTAAAGAGTACCATAGTTAAGAAGTCATCCTGCATGTGTTATACTAACCTACATAATATCCCACTGTTTTCATGAAAATACTTTTAAAGGAATAAAGCATGACACAACAGGCATATTTTTAATGAATATGCGTCTCCAAACAAATACACAGTTTTATATAGTTCTATGTTTCACTGCATGCCTTTGCACACTAAATGCATTCCCTTGTTACAGCAAAAATAGCAAAATGCATATATACAAATGCCAGAAAAAGAAACATAATTTTTTTCTTAATAGATTAACTTCTTGTTAACTTTTTTTACTGTCAATCTTACTTACCAGACAGATGTTTCGGTAGGTAGGAACAGTCATGTTTTAATTCCTCTCTTCATTACAAGAAAAATTGTTCAAGCTCCTTCCCCTTCTGACCTGAAGACAAGACACCATAAAAACTCCCCCTTCCTCGTTTTGAGTTTTCTTGTAGGGTGACAATGAAGATTTCTTTTGAAACTGAAAGACGGTACCTAGTGAATATGGGAAGGTACCAAATGATGGGAAGATCCTGTTGCACAAGTTTTGCGTGGGAAACTAGAACCTTGTTTGCCCAGATTCTGAATCCAAAGCAATTTCTAGACGGTCACGTACCTTCTACACTTTTGCAGCTCTTCTAGGTCAGTCCCACAAAAGCAGGAAACTCATTAAGAAAGAGGGTGGAGTAAGCAATGGGGAAGAGCTTACCTGTGTTTGGTCTGTTTGGTCTGCTTTACTTTGTGAGAGAAACTCTGCCCTGCAAATTAGGTCCTCCCCCCAAAATTATATTCTCTCCCCTGTAGCAGAGGAGTCTTGATCTCTGCCTCACAAAGCAGGAAGGACTGCTGGCCCAGCCCACATCACATGGCCCACACATAAATCTGTTTGTTAGTTCTGCAAAATGTAAATCTATCTATTTTCCTATCCTTACTGGGTGCTGGTTGTCAAACGTTGTTTTATGCCCTCTTTGATTTTACAAACAAAAGGAAAAAAGGAGGCAATGGGTTAGTATTTCACCGAGGGCTGGGTTAAAATCTTTCTTACTCCCTGATGAATCTGTGAATGAGTAATACTGATAAGCAACAGAACAGGTACTGAATTACCATCTGAACCTTTAGTATGTATCTGAAAATCATAGGAAGTTCTCAAAATCTATAGTGTGGATTACCTCCAGGAGCTGGCTGCAGCTCATGTTTGCCTGTAATAGGAAGATCTCCTACTCCTAAATGTTCATTAATAGTTCTCAGGTTGGAAGACTGGGCCAACAGGAATTGCATGAGGTTTAAGAAAGATAAAGTTATGCATGGACAGAATAATCCCAAGCAGCAGTACAGGCTAGTATCTCACTGCAGGGATGCAGACCTGCAGTTCATGAGGAATGACAAGTTCAGCAGGAGTCAGTAGTGTGCCCTTGAGGCAATGAAGAAAATCTCTGTCCTGGGCTGCATCAGTAAGAGTCTAATAAACAGATCAAGAGGTGTGATTATTCCACTCTACTCAGCACTTTTTAGGACATACCTGGAATACTGTGTATAGCTTAGTCCCCCTAGTTCAAGTGAGGAAAAAAAAAAAAAAAAGGTATGGTCTGGTGAATTGCCACCAAGATCAATTGAGGGTTGGATAACTTTGACAACTGAAGGAACTGGGTTTGTGTAGCCCAGAGAAGAGAAGGCTTAGGCAGGGGGTGAGTGTCTACTCACAGGTTTCCAGTATCTACTATATAGTTACAGAGAGGATGGAGGTACTCTTCATGAGGGTACATGGTGACAGAACAAGAGGCAATAGAAAAAAAGGGAAGTGCCTCTGGATATATGAAAACAAGTCTTTAATGTGAAAACAGCAAAATGTTGCAATTACTTGTCCAGAGAAGTGGAAGAATCATCTTGGCTGGAAATATGCAAGACTCAGCTGAGTCTAAAGCCTTGCTTCCAGGAAGAGGTTGAACCGGATGATCTCCGATTCAAGCCTAGGTTTGTCACTGTTTCTATATTTTTAATATTTCTGCCTTATAATTGCCTTTTTGGCTGTTGACAGATAAAGGGCTTTCAGATCTAATTGTCATCCATTCTTCAATTTTAAGTGAATTCTTCTGAAGATGGCAGACATTGGCGGCTGGACTAGGTTACCTTTAAAGGTCCATTCCAACCCAAACCAATCTATGATTCTATTATTTTGCAAAACTGTTATTTAAATAGAGAAACTGGTTTGTTTCATGCAGCTCGTTCCATTTTGGGGTTCCTTAGTGTTGAGAACACCTTAATGGCTAAGAAAGATCTGACAGAACTGTTTTCACAGCCTCTCTGTATGGAAAGCATGACTGACTCAAGGTAGAATCTGGATGCCTTGGTAGTAACTATAAGTTCCTTCTAACCAAGGTACCTGGGGTTGTTAGAACTGTCCCATAGAGATAAAAGATTTATGTCCTATTGGGTTGAGGAGGGAATTAAAATCTTCTGTAGACCCCAGTTAAATGTTCTGTTTACTGAGCTATTGTACTAAAGAACATCACTACTATAAAAATTATTTTCAAATAAAATGGTTCTACTTTTTAAAGTAGTGAGTAAAAGTGCAGTGTTCAGAACTGCTGAACAAACCTAGTAGATAACTGCTGTGGAATGTGGTAGTTCTTCCTCCTTCCTGCCTGTTCTCCATCTGCCTACTGTCAGAGCCTGTCCTTGAATATACTCTAGTACCCAGCTGATGTGCTAAGCCACCTCAGCTGTCTCAGCTAGTGGGGAAGTATTTACATTTTTCCAGAGGGAATTTAGTGAGGTGAATTCCCATAACAATCTGACTATTGTTGAATAGTTGTTGAGTATTTGCTCTCTACAGCTACCTGATAGGAGGTTTTAGTGAGGTCCGTGTTGGCCTCTTCTCCCAGCTGAATAATGACAGGACTAGAGGAAATTACTTCAAGCTGTGCTGGGGGAGGTTTAGGCTGGTTGTTAGGAAGAATTTATTCACTGAAATGGTTGTCAGGCACTGGAATGGGATACCCAGGGAAGTGGTGAAGTCACCATCTCTGGAGGTATTTAAAAAACTTGTAGATGTGGCACTTCAGGACGTGCTATAGTGGGCGTGGTGGGTGGTGTTGTGGTATTGTTTGTTATTGAGTTTTTGTTTTGTTGTTTGTTTTTTTCCCTTGGGTGGACAGTGATCTTAAAGGTCTTTTCCAACCATGATGATTCTGTGATTCTGTGAATACCCGTTGTAATTATCTACTTCAGGTACTTATCCTTCTGCAGGCTATGTAGAAGGGAACTGAGGCACTTCACTTGCCTGCACATTCTCCTGTGGGGAGTAGGAATGTAAAAACTGCTTTGGGGCTAGGCCTTTTTAAGGCCTAAGTTAGGAGAAGGTTAGAAAGGTAAAAAAGTGTTAATTATTATTTGGTGGAAAAATACGCCTGTGACTGGAAAAGCTCTATATGTTTTGTGGATAGAATGAAAGATACAGGTTTCTCTGAAAATTTGTTTGGTAGTTTTGATTGGGGCACCATTTAAAAAAATATTTATAGACACAGTTATGAAGTACCAGGATGAAAAAGGCTAAAAATGGCAGCTATCTGTGCTGCATTAGTTATTGCTTGTATTACTTCAGTTTAATCAGTTGAATTCCTGAATATTTTACCCATGGAGTTGCATGGATGACTGGGCTGCATCTTTAGGAATGTTTTTTTCTGTATTTACATGAATTATTCTTTGCAGTGTTACTTTGAATGCATTAGTTGAACATGTTTATGAACATGTTAGTGATTGCTTTGTGGATCTAAAGCAGGATAAACTTCCATTAGCTAAGCTTTGCGTTATGATTTCTAGCAACACAGGGCTTTTACATGAGGTGTTTTGGCATTCCTGGAGGACTTCTGAAATTTTTATCTGTTTGCCATTTTGATTCTCTAGATCCTACAGGGTGGTTCAGACTGTCATTGATTACAGTGTGTGGGGATCCATAGCAAAGAAAAATTGATCATGTTGCTGCAGTAAGAAGCTTTTGGTGATGACAACATTCACAACACAGGAAGGTTTAGGAAAGGCCTGAAAGGTATCACTGTACAGTGTTTGTGAAATAAGGATTCAAGTCAGAGAGAGTAAAGAAGGACATTTGTACTGCCATGCTAAACTCTCTCCCTTTCATGTGCAGCAGAGATGATTTTTATAGAAGGCTTTTTGTTCTCTGTTGTCTGTCATGCCATGGGGATCAGACTTCATTTAACATAAGATTTCTTTAGTTAAAGACCAGAGATTTCTGTTTTTCTTCATTCTTTCCTTCTTCCAGTATCTCACTGCTGATCTTTGTTCTTCATTCAGCCTCTAGGAAGCATTTTGCCTTTCCCCTGTTCGTCTCACTGTCTACTTTACCTCCTGTCCAGACTGCTACTAATTAACTTAGTACCTGCAGTAAGCTTATCAGCTTGGTATGCCGAGAAACTTGCTTTATTCCCAAGGGCTTGTGACTTACATACCACAGCATGATTAATCTCACTGTAATCTCTAAGTTTATTCTTCCCTATAACCTTGTCCTGAAGCAATTTCTGGGAGCCTGAGCAAGTACTGGGGACAAAGTGCTACCAAACCACCTTTTCCTGTTTTGTCTACCTGTCTTTTTGTCTCTTAGGTCCTGCTAAGTCACCTTTGTGAAATACGACTTTGATTTTTCTGTTAAGTAGCGTGATTATCTTGTATCTAAAGAGGTCATGAGACAGCTGTGGTTGATACTTTTCTGGTCAGTATAATGTCTTGAGCAGAGACAAAGAGAAAGCTAAACCCCAAGGAAGTTATGCCTATGGTCAGATGTACAAAAATGTGTGACTTTGAGAAATCCAATTGTGTTTGACCTGCCATAGCTGAATGTTCATACGTTTCTTAGGAGCCATCTCTTTTTGTTTTACATCTTATTCCAGTTCTTACAGGACAATGGTTGAAAGTTACCATACGTGTAGTTGCTGTATGCTGTTTTTTTGGCATAACTGTGATCTACCTGCAGTGGCTTTTTCTCTGTAGATCAGGGTTGAGGTGTGGTCACAGAAAGACTGATATTGTAAGGAGAGCTTCTACTGCTCTTACTAGTTCCTCACCTGTCTCAAAAAAGCATAAATCTACAGAGACTGAGTCAGAGACACGTGTTATGTTGTGCAGCACTAATGGCCCCAAAATGGTGGAATTCACAATCCTTAGGGCAACAAGGAAGGTGTGTGGCAAGCTCACTACCCTGGGCTTCAAGAGAACAGACCTTGACCTCTTGAAGGATCTGCTTGGTAGGGTACCATGGGATAAAGCCCTGGAAGGCAGAGGGGCCCAAGAAATCTGGTTACTGTTGAAGGATCACCTCCTCCAAGCCCAGGAGCAGTGCATCACAACAAAGAGGAAGGCAGACAAGAACACCAGGAGGCCTGTATGGATGAACAGGAAGCTCCTGGACACACTTAGATGTGAAAAGAAAGTCTACAGAGGGTGGAAGCAAGGACAGGTTGCCTGGGAGGAGTACAAAGAAGTTGTCTGAGCACCCAGGGATAAGATTATGAGAGCTAAGCCCGGATAGAATTAAGTCTGGCCAGGGACATCAAGGGCAACAAAAAAAGCTTCTACAGGTATGTCAGTGATAAAAGGAACATTAGGGAAGATGTGGGCCCTCTCCAAAAGGAAGCAGGAGACCTGGTCATATAAGATATGGAGAAGGCTGAAGTACTCAATGACTTTTTTGCCTCAGTCTTCACTGACAAGGGCTCTTGCTGCACCACCCAAGTCACAGAAGGCAAATACAAGGACTGGGAGAAGCAAGATCCCCCCAGGAGAAGAGTCAACTCAAGACCAACTAAAGGACCGGAAGGTGTGTAAGTCCATGGGAGCTCATGAGATCCGTCCATGGGTCTTGAGGGAACTGGCAGGTGAAGTTGCAAAGCTGCTTTCTGTCATACTTGAAAAGTCACGGCACTCTGGTGAAGTTCCCACTGATTGGAAAAGAGGAAACATAACCCCCATTTTCAGAAAGTGAAAGAAGGAAGACCTGGAGAACTACAGTCCAGTCAGTCTCACCTCTGTGCCTGGAAACATCATGGAGCAGATCCTCCTGAAGGCTCTGCTATGACACATGGAAAATGAGGAGATGATTGATGGTAATCAACATGGCTTCAACAAAGGCAAATCCTGCCTGACAAATTTGGTGGCCTTTTATGATGGGATTACAGTGTCTGTGAATAAGGGAAGAGCAAATGACGTCATATACCTGGACTTGTGCAAAGCATTCAGCACTGTACTGCACAACATCCTGGTCTCTAAATGGGAGAGACATGGACTTGATGGATGGACCACTTGGTGCATAAGCAATGGGCTGTGTGGTTGCAGCCATGAATGTCCAAATGGAGACCAGTGACAAGTGGCTTTTCTCAAGGGTTGGTATTCAGACTGGTGCTATTTAACAACTTTTTCAGCGACATGGACAGTGGGATTGAGTGCACCCTCAGCAAGTTTGCCAGTAACACCAAAGTGCATGGTGAGGTTGTCATGCTTGAGGGAAGGAAGGCCTTTCAGAGGGACCTTGACAGGCTTTAGAGGTGGGCCTGTGCAATCTGCATGAAGTTCAAAGAGGCCAAGTGCACCTAGGTCAGGGCAAACCCAAGCATAAATACAGGCTGAGTGGAGAATGGATTGAGAGCAGCCCTAGAGGAGAAGGACTTGGGACTGCTGGTCAATTAGAAACTCAAAATGAGCAGGCAATGAGCTCTTGCAGCGTAGAAAGCCAACCATGACCTGGGCTGCATCAAAAGCATCAAAACCAATGTGGCCAGTGATTCTCCCCATCTCAGTAACAAGCGTTTACTGAGACTATGAAATGTGAAGTTTTTAACCTCCTCTTACAGCCATATTTCAAATTCACTTATGTCACATCTTCCAATTTTTCTCTGAAAAATAAAAAGAAAGTGAAGGCTAGAAAGTTTCCCATACTTTAATTCTGAATTCTCCTCAGAATAGGAGTATGAAACTGTGAGGTTTCATTAGCATTGATGAAACTTTCTGCAGCTGGTTTAGTTTAATGACAGTGCCCAATCTGATCAAAATTATTTACTTTGTGTTGGAGGACTTTCTACACTTGTGTACTTCTGCACATTCCAGTACTTCTGCTCATGAAAAATAAGATATTACTGCATATGGGATGTAAATTGGGTGGATGCATTCTTTTGAAGGAATTCACCCTAGTGACTGTCATGCTACTAAATGGAATACTACACTGACTTTTATGCTAATTTAGAGCTCCTGATGTGGATCAGACAGAGGAGGAGAGAACTGTGACTACAGATGAAGAAGGAGGGAAGTTAAGATCCCACTGCTAGAATATGATGAAAGAATGAAGTGGAATACCTAGCACAGAAAGAGGAAGTGAGCAGAAATAAATCATTTCAAGATGTAATTAAGGAATTGGTTGAGAATATTTAAAAGAACACAGGAAGTTCATGTGCTGTCATTCTAGACTGGCTGTAGTAGGGGGTCTCTGGAAGTAAGAGAAAGTAAGACCTGTGTATGCTGAGCTGCTTTACCATTGAACAGTATTTGCTTTCCTTTTCTCCAGATGTTAATTCACCGTTCCAGATCAGTAAAGTTTTCAGCCAAAGGATATGAGACACAGTGAGAAAAGTTAATGTGTAATTCCAGAATTACCGTTCCCTATCTTCCTCCTTGGTCCGAGCCACATATTCTTGCTGCTTGTGTTGCCAAACCTGTTATGCACTGGAGCCCTCTCTACATGTTCTGAATTGCTAAGAAGGCATAAAACTAACGAAGTAAAAAGGAAAAAAAAGTGTATTTTCTGTTGGGTTAGTAAAAGTCACAAAAGTATGCAGGAAGCCCCCATCTGGCTACAAGAGAGGAGAAAGGCCCTCGTGGCCTTATTTCTGAGTTGAAGAATAGGGGATGCCCTTTTCCACTCAACACCACTGGGTGGTTCAGCCAGGGAACCACACCTGAAATCTTTAACGACTAACATCCAGCATTAAGATACAGCCTCAGTGGGTTGGAATTCAGTGACTGTGCAACTCACTGTAATACTAAGTAATTGTGGACTGAAAAGTAATAGGCATGAGAGGAGGAGAAAGAGGTTGAAATTACTGTCACAGAATGCAGCTTCTTGAGCAGGAATTTGGCATTGTTTCCTGTTGCTAGTGGGATGCACAATGTCTCTCATTGAGGTGTTCTTATATTCCTAGTGTATCATGTTGCACTTCCTTCAACTTCTTTCAGTAAATAGTGGGGTGGGAGAATAGGGGAGGTGTTTCCAGGAAAAGAGCTCATGTGACTGTTTTATTGATGAGCTATGAGCTGTGCTCTGGAGAAGCAGCTGTTCCTGGTACTGGCCACTCTGAGCATTGTGCTTTATTACAAATGCAGTGCAGAATTTCATGTGCTCCTCAGTGCTTGTTCCCAACTTAAGGTGCTTGTAAGTCTAAAGCAAGTGTGATAAAGCCACAGAGCAACAATTCAAGTGTGGAAGGCCAGAGAGGTAACTTTGTAAGAAAAGATGTAACAAAAAAAAAAATATCTATTTTAATAAAGGCAGGTTTTGCTTGAAAACGAAATCTTTAGCAGTGACCTTTTTTTTTGCTTCATTAGATATTCTCCATTCAAAAGGAACACTGTTTCAGTGCTAGCTTTAGCAGTAGTTTACACTGGGCTTTGCTCCAGCCACCTGCCATAAAGGCAGCACACATGAGAGAGAAGCAGCTAGACATGGTTCCTTTTTTTTCCTCAGGAAAAACGGGTGTTACATTTTGGTTACATCCACAGCAGCTGAGAAAGAGCATTTTCTTTGTTACTTTATGAAAGCAAATGTGCAAGCTGTCTTCTTAGTAATATGTGCAAGTTTTATCCAGTTCAGACACGGATTTGCATTTCTAATGGACACTGCTAAATTAGCTGGAGCACATAATAATGAATTTCTGGCATGTGCCAGATCATGCCCTGTAGTACTGCAGTTTGCATGGCATCTGAATTGTTATCCTGGTACATTCTAGCATGACATTGTGAAGACATTTTGGATGTTTTTTCCTGTGGGGTCAACTACTGCTTCTGAGTTCAACCATCAGCTGCAGGAACAGTCTCATAAAGAGCACCATGCCACATCACTGCCAGACAAGGCTGCTGTTTGCCTGTCGGTGCTGTGAAAGCCGTACACCACTTCTGCTTTCTCCTGAGGCAGCAACAGTAGCGATACAGCAGCTCCAGTGGTTTGTAAAGGGGAACTCCTTTTTATCAAGGCTTCTGTTGCTGAGGAGTAGCTTTCTTGTTCAATGTAGGTAACAAAAAGACAGGACATGAAAAGCAGGGAATGAAATGTATATGTGGTTTAACTGTGGTCAAACTGACAGTTAATTAACAGTGATAACTGTGCAAGTCCGCTTGTTCCATATCATGTCTATACTCATGAGAAGTGTAATGGCTAGTTGCAAAGGGTCTTTCCTTTGAATATGAGAAAGTTGTCCAGTGAAGGGAGAATTTCCGGATAGAGCAGTCATAGTTCACAGACATCTGTGTTGGATTAAGTAATATTTGATCCCAAAGATGATCCATGTGATGGTGCCACTCTTAACAAGAGTTGTCAAGTCTACTGGTTACTGGCAACCTCTGATTCATAAGACTGTTCTGTGAAATCCCTTGCAGATTAAAGATGTCAGAGTGATTCAGGAGACAATGGTAACTATTTGAGAAGCTCTCACTGACACTCAGTGCATGGGAGATCCTAGTTTTGGCTGGATTATATTATATATATTCTTGTCCACTGCCTCCTTTGTTCCTCTCTGCTCCCTTAAAATTTTGTCTTGCTTGATTAAAAAAAGGTATAATAGGCTCTTGTCAGAATCACTGTTATATGACCTTTTACTTCTAACACTTGAAAGTGTGGCAGTGTGTGACACCCAGATCTCTCTCAGGCTTCCAGTCTGCACTTGGTTGTAGATCCATTGATTTTGACTAAGTCTTTAAGTCTTCACTGATACTATTAGTTTCCAAGTCTGATAGATGGTGGTGCTACTTCTACCCTGACTCTCCTGCTTGACAAGCAACTCAGCAACAACTCTGACCATCATCAAGACTTTCTAAATTTCTGCTTCAGCCACTGCTATGGCATGTACTTTTGGTCATCTGAAGAGAAGACAAAGGACCTTCATTATGAGAGCTGACTCCTCTGCTTCCTTGGCAATATCATGTTCACCTGCTGTTCTTGAAATGGGATTTCTGAAGTGTTGGAGAGGACAGAATGAAGAAGCATTGTAGCCTTCAGGTGATTTGTTCCGTTTCCTATGAGCACTGTAAAGGTCAAATGATGCACTGATTTTTTTTATGCAAAAAACTGTGAAGTGTTTGCTTATATTGAGTACTACAGCTTTCTGCATCTCTTGCTTCTGCTTGCTGCTTTCCCCTTACAACCTTACCCTAAAGTGTCCTTGCACAGCAGCCGAGATGCAGCAAAAATAGCTAAGCCTGTCTCACAAATTCTAAAATTCCAAACCTCAGGCACACGAAGCTGACAACATGAGTTTCTATCAGATTAACACACTTCATCATGGCTCTGGGGAAGGTAGAAATATGTTCATTTCCATGCAAACTATGTATGGCTTATTTAATGTAAGTAAGACCAAAATATGAGTCATTAAATGAGTTCTAGAGGTCTTTTCAGAGGTGATTTTTTAAAATGTTTCTATTTTATATTTTGCTAATTTGCAGGCTGAATCTTTTCTTAAAAGTTATGTTGAAAGTGGTAGGTCAAAGAGGAGCGTAGAATCAGACTAAATATGTTTCCAAACAAAACAAACACAAAAGCAAGGCTTCTTGTGAATTGTGGCTCTCTAAATGGAATAGTTTTGGCTAGAAATTGCTAGAGGTTTTCATGGTACATCAGTAAGAGGCAACTGAAGTGGAACAGCTTGAAGAACATACAGAAAAACGTGAAAAATATAACCTGATATCCTCTGAATCAACACTAGATGTATGCCTTTGAATGAGGCAAGGAAAAAAAAATACTGGTTTGGGATGGTAGATGAAATACTGGTTTTATAAACAAAGAGGTTATGCTTAGCTGATTCCCCACATTTGACATGCCTATACAAGATTCTTCATGATGAGAGAGTAATTGGTTGTTTTTGCCTGTTCCTACAGTCTCTGCTTAAGCTATTGACCTATCTGCGTTCTCTCCATAGCATTCACACTGAGCCAGCTGGGGTTTGAGTACTGACACAGTATAAATATTTACTGCCTAGCCAATCTAACTTTCCTCCTTTGCCTTTCATTCCACTAATATATTTACATTAATGATATCAGTATATTTATCCAGTCTTAATATTCTTTGAGAAGGAAGAAAACGTTTTGCCCTTTCATTATATTTTAGTTTGTGCAGCTCTACTTACTGTTACAAGATTGCTGGATTTTCTCTGTTCTCAGTTTTATGTATCACTGTAGCATTGCTGGCATTCTTTATTTCAGGTCTACAATTTATAGCATTTTAGAAATTGCTGGCTGTTTCCTATTCCAGCCAAGTGGTCACTTGCTGTCTAAGAATGGTTGGATGCTTTTTATCCCATGCTGATTGCAATCTATGAGGATTTTTTTTTTTTTCCCCAGCAGTTCAATTTGCTTCAGTCTAGGAATTCTACTTGATTCTTACAATCCATAGCACTCTGTACAGGTTGATTTTGCAGTGGTTCTCAGATTTTTTGTGCTCTTAGTGCTGTCCAGGTCAGTGATGTGCTTAACAAACTGGTACAAAGAATCATTTTTTCTTACTTGTTCTGCCATTAATGTGGTAACACTCCTGTGTAAGACATGCTGTCTGACAGAACTCCAAAATGTTTAGAGAGCACTTCTCTGTAATAAGTAAACTTTAAGTCATAGATTCAGTTTTTACTGCAGGCTTGATAGAATATATTATGTATTATATATCTATATGTGTACTTTATACTGTACAGTCCACACATGGAAATTGGCACTTTGTAATATTGTGATATGTACTGTCCAAGCACAACAGTATATATATTTAACCATTCACATGAGCAAAATATCCCCTATGTTCTTCATTAATAGACTGAGTATTTAGTTAGTGTAACTTTTCTTAAGTGGTAGTCTTTTTCTTACTGACTATCATGCAGCGATTCTTTTTAAGATGTTACATATTCCAAATATTTGTTAAAGCAAATATTGGCTGTTCTCTGCTGTAGTTCCTACTTACATTACTAGACCCCTCTTATTTCTCTATGTGTTTTGATTGGTTTACAGATGAAGGATCCCTTAGTTTGTTTCTTAATGTTCTGCATAAACAATCTTTGCCGCTTTCCCAGTGGCCTGTCATTGTGGAGTATTTGGTAGGTGCTTTTTTATGAAATTCTCTTGAGGAATTAATGATGAACAGTTTACATATTGCTTGTTTACAGGTCAGTACCAATGTCCTCCCCTTACCGTTATTAAAAGAAGGCACTGCTTTTCTTCTATTGAGGAATAATAGGAAGGAAAAGGGGAGAAAGGACACACTGCTCTTGTAACTGAGAACTGAGGAACAGATTTCTGAGTCAGGTAATCTCCGCTCCATTTCCAGTTGCTACAAACCTTTCAGCAGTGACTGCGAAATTTTTTTGGAATGGCGACTGACTCTTACTTTGTGCCTTGCAAACAGGGCTGCTGGCATCTTGCCTTTGGGGGAAAAAAACCCCACAACAAAAAACAACAAAACAAACAAACACTTTCACTGACATACTTAATTTCACATTTCAGGTGTTGATGAAATCTAAGAAATTAGCAGCACAAACTCCCCCCACCCCCGCCAATGTATCTGTAAGGGAACACAGAAGCCCCATCTGCTTTTCCTAACACTTTAAAGGCACAGGATTTTGCGGTTGCTGCCCGGTCGCTCCGCAGTGGATCGTGCGGGCCACACTAATGAGGAGCTGCTCCCGCTCTTAAAGGGCCCGCGGCGTCTTTCCCATCTCCCGGGGACCCGCCGAAAGGAGGGAACTCCTGCCAGACCAGCGGGCTCTGAGCTGATGGTGTGCTGCCTCGAGGCATTCCCCAGCTTGAGGTGACCTGGCAGGGGCACCAGTCTGCCAGCCCTTCTACTGCAGGCTGCTTTAACACTTTCTGCTCCCTCAGGGCGTCAGAGAGTCAGGCCGACAGGAGAAGTTTGTGGGCAATAATTCCAACTACTTCAGAGATATTAAAAGCAACCTTTTCCCTAATTCTGCAAAAGAAACTTACTTGCCTTTCCATCCAGGCATTCCCGTGTTGTCCTCATCGGCTCTGCATCACTCCAGGTCTGACCTCCCTTCCCACCCTATCTTTCCAGCAGTCTTAGTGCCAGTTTGGAAACTTGTGGGTACATACACAGTACAAAAACTGTACATAGGTGCCCTGTTTGGATTAGACTGCTATTATTCCCCTTGTTTGAATACCATTTCATTGCTGCATACTGTTAAACTTGTTGACCCAACCCAGGCAAGGCCTGTATCTTCAATCTTTCCTCATTCTAATGACTTGTTTCTCTGCTGTTAAAAACGTCTGTCCATCCATGACCCTGACAATTATTTTCACTTCTCTGCCTTGATTTCACAAGTACTTCATGGACATGAGTGGTTTCATATATCCATATATTACTGCTTTTGAGGACTGGGCTGACTGAGTGTGTAAATAAAGTGTTTAATTGTTAAAGTCAAGTTAATTGTGCAGGAAAGCCCAGTAACTAAGTCCTTTATCTTAGACATTATTATTACATAGGCAATACACTACTCTTTGCAAAATACGGGCTTATTAGAGTGCCTTTCACTACTAGAGCTGTCCTTACATCTCACATTTTCCATCTGTCTGAGATATACTTTCAGGGCGAAACTTACTCATTGGATGCTGCAAACCCTCTACAATTTTCAGAATACTCACATATACCAATGAAGTTTTGACCTCCTGAATTATGAGAAAACTTGATGACTTCTGGGTGGAAACTGATGGTGAAGAATTTCAACTTGGTTGTGATCTGATACACTGCAGAACTTGTACCTTTTAAATTTTGTACTGAAATAATGTTCGTTGAGCTTCTGAACATTTAATGCCACAGGTGTTCTGACATGCAGTGAGTAAAATCATATAATATGTTAGGATGATAAGACCTCATTTAGGTCAACTACCCTACACAAAATGGACAATATCAAAGTTAGAACAGATTTCTCAGGCTCTCAGTCCAAACATCTTCTGAAGATCTCCAAGGATGGAGATTACTCAGGCTCTCTTGGCCCTTTTTCCCCTTATTGAACCATCTTCATAGGAGGAACAAATTTTTCCTTACATATAGCTGAAATTTTCCTGGGTGCAACCTGAATGTTCTCTCTTCTCCTTCTGCTGTGCACTTGTGTGAGAACCTAGAAACCAGTTCTATAGAGGAGCTGCTTCCTCTTTTCTGAATTGTGGCCTCTTTTCTGAATTGTGAATTAGCAAGTAATTCCATAATTTTCATCCATATGAATTTTCTCTTTTGACAAATATTCAGAATTATACTGCCAAAATGTCCTCCAATTCATATAGTACTGACAGTCAGATAAATTAATAAATACTTCTCTTACCAACTTTGGTCAAAGCTTGAAAATAAGCTGAGTGGTTATCTAGATGCTCTGCCAGGAGATTGATGATACAGTTTTGTGGACCAGTTTAAAATACTGTTGCTTGCAAAAAACTGAGTACTGCCATATCCCATCTCCATCCCTGGCCACTTATTCCAGTCCCCTTCACTGCACCAGCACTAGCTTTCAGGATGTTGCCTGGATCTGCTGGCTGGCCTGAGTGAGACTATCCTGATGTCTCAGCTCTGTTTCCTTTTCCCCGGCCCTGGGTGACAGTGAGGATTAGACTCTCTGTAACCATTTATCTGTATGTGGAATACAGGTAATAATGGGAACCAGTATCAATAATGTATTGTGAGATCTTCAAATAAAGGTGGCAAGGAAAAGTGAAGTCTGAGTACTTATGTGGAAATAATTTCTTCTAGGTTCCTTTATAGACAAATGTGAAGACCCAGTCAGTTTATAATCCAAGACTGATTTAAAAGTTTGTAGAAATGGCAGGATGTTATAATTTTATTAATCAGGTTATGAATAATTCTCATTTAAAATTGCAAGATACCCAAACAGTCACACAAGTACAGTATGAGTCTCTAGGAAGCATTTCTTTACTTGAGAAGGTGGTCAAACACACTGGAATAGGCTTCCTAGAGAGGTGGTAAATGCCCCAAGCCTTTTACCATTGTCTAAGACTGGCATCATATAGGAAATTCCTTAATTATCTACAAAAATTTCAAGTGAACAGTTGTTCCAATCCACACTTCAGTCTCATGACTCATGATTACCAAAAGTATTTGTAGGAAGTACCACGTCATCCTGTTCCTGTCCCCTTTCATTGACTTTGCTATGGGACTAAGTCAGTACTAAGTAAATTTTTTTGAGATTTTTCCAGTCTGCTGCTATCCTTTCCTACTCTGATCTATACATGTGAATCTGCATGGCCCAGCTCACTGTCACCAAGTAACTGCCATTATACTTGACAGGACTAAAACAAAGTGCTTTTCTGTGGAAAAAAACACCCAACAACAAACCTTTCCTTTTTCAAGGTCATCCCTGCAGGTCTGGGATTAGAAGTTTGGAGAGCAGTAGGTGGGCAGACACAGCTGCCAATGTTCCACCTAAGAAGCTGCTGGTCTGGCCCCTTCCCCTAGGACCAAGCTTCTCTTTTTAAGAACCCAGCTGCTCCAAAGACTGGCTGTTCGGTCGACAGTGATCTCTAGTTTCAAGTATGACAGCAGCGACCAGCTTGCTCCCCATTCTTTTGCAGGTGGGGGCAGTGGAAGAGAAAGGGGGGGGGAGGGAGAGGGAGGACACTGCAACCTATGTGAATAATTGATAGTGCAAGGAAAGGATAGCAGCTGGGTTCCCTGTCTGCCTCCGCTCACCAGCTGGGGATGAGAGATCCTTGTTCAGGTAAGGGATAAACAGCTTAGCTGCTTTTATTCTCATTTTGCCTGCAATGCCGGTTAAACATAATTTGCATCTAGAAGGAATGGGAGGAAAGACAGCTGAGGGAGGGTTGATCCAGATGTTTTCTGTTGCTTGTGTGCATTGTGTAATGGATGGACCTTAAGGCAGTTTCAGCCTCAGCAGGGAAAGTGGCTGTATGCTTTTTAAAAGACATAGTGCTATACTGTATTTTGCAGAGAAGCAGTTGAAGCGAGGGAGAAGGTGGGGAGAGCGGGTGTCTGTGTAGGAAATGAGGCAAACTGGAGAGATGAAAGGGCATGAAAGAGGGTCTGTCCAGACCCAAAGGAATCCCACCCTGATTCTGCCAACCTTTGGCATAACAGGATGAGTATAAGTGGGTAGTGGGAGGTGCTGTCTGTGCACGCTCTGTACTGTATTTAGAAGCTGTGCTCATAGATCTGTGGAAGCAGCTGGTGTAAAAACATACATGTTTCTGTCTGTGCCTGCACCTGTGAGCTTGTGACAACTAAGTGTAATATTGTAGTAATAGTAGTAATACATAAAAAAAGACAATTTCTGCCCTGGAGAGTTTACCATTGAAGGACATGCTGGTGTGTGTATGAGATACTGCACAGCTTCTAATCTTCTTACAATTATTCAAACCATAAAATTGCAGATTTAAATTTATGTGTTACAGCTAATACAGACTGTTCCTATGTGAGTTAGATAAAATGCTAATGTATTTGCAGGAATGAAAAATTTTGGTTAACAAAACCAGGGAGAATACATAGCAAAAGGTATGGACACCAATTACTGTAATACATATATTAACATACCTACAAGGATACCTGAAAGAACAGAAATGTGTGTGCCAGTCCCTAAAACATAACTAAAATGCATAATGATCGATGAAAGTATAGACAAATACACGAATTACAATTTAAGACCTTAAGTACAGAGAGTCATGTAAGAATGCAAGTATCAATAGGAACTGAATCTACTTAGTACAACTAAAGGCTTATAATAGGTGATATTTTTGCATCAGCTGTGTAAATAGTAACAATTGTTATCTTGATTGTAAGTGGAGGAACAGTAAGGGGAAAGGGGGCCTGTGTCTTGCTTACATGTGGAAGTGATTTATTCATATGATTTTTGCTAAAGAAAGGTATTTAGAACAGTAATTAGGGTATTTAATAGTTGCTTGCTGGTGGGTCCTGAGGGTTTTGTACATAACTGGAGTTGCACAGGAGGTTAGGTAAAGCTGTGAGAGTTAAATGAAAGCCGAGCCCAGTATGGTTTTGCATGTGAACAAAGTTGGCTATTGTCTGTAGTGGCAGAAAGACCTGAGCCTCTGTATACTTTGCTTTCACCATGGCCAGGCTTGCTATCAGTGCTGATAATGAACCTGGAATGGGGGAGGGTAGTAGTTACTGCTGGCAGTCCCCTCTAGCAGCAGAGAATAACATCTCTTCCTCCTTTCTAGATGCAGCAGTGGCAAACTTGGTTCTTTGCCTTGGCCCAGTCAAAAATCTCAGAGATTCAGGTGAAGTAAGAACTGCTTGTGCCCTGGACCCAGCTGGGAGGCAGTTGGGTTGTAGAGGGGAGGTGGGGTTTATGAGTTAGCTCATACTCCAGCATTAGATCTGCTTGGGGTGGAAAGATACACAAGAAATAATGGAAACACCTGCTCTTCATGCAAGTTTGTAAAAACAGCAATTGTATCCTTTCTTTGTCCATTCAAAGTTGTCACCTACCTTGATTTATATCAGCTATGTCATATTTTCTGTCTGGTCTCTCTGCATTCTGCTTTCACTCTTCACTTGCATCTTTTCCTAGGTCTTTGGCTCTTCTGTCAAGTTCTATCTCTTGGCCTGTGTTTCCTACTGTCCCCTTCATGAGTTAGAACAAACGCAGTGTGAGGCTGACACTTGCCATAAGGTTGTGGATGCAGCCTTTAAAGGTTTTTATGTGAAGAGGAAACATCATCCTGTGGAATGAAATTGGGAATCACGGGGAAAAAAATGTGTCTGGAAGAGCTATGTTACTATTTAAACATAGGCATTCTCTTGCAATCAAAGATTGCAATCTCATCTTCACTTTTAATAGAAAATAACAGTCTGTTGATAAGTGAATACAAATACATGTGGTTGAGGAGCTTCTGACCCTTCAAAATGTGAGCTTCCCTAGGGAATAGCTTACATGTTAGATCAGTGAGCTGATCTAAGGGGGATGTAGAGCCAGATCTCTGTAGCATCTGTTATACCTGAGCTCCAAATACCAAAGGCCGGTGCGTTTGGTAGCTTCCTAGTCTTCCCTTGAAGAGAACGGGAAGCTGCAGAGGAGTGCCTTGATGCTTGCTTTTCCCACTGGATACTGAGAGCTCGGGGAGAGATTTTACTCTACAGCCGCCGAGTAAGGGACCCCTCTGCTATCCTTGTCCAATACTTGCCTTAACCATCACGGACAACCCCGAGCACGCCTTCCTTGGCTCAGCCCTCACAGCAGAGTGCTCCTGAGGTTTGTGCACCATCCATGCATCCCCCAGAAAGGAAAAATCTAGGGGGAACTGATCTTCCACAGCGGAAGAGGGGCAGAAACCATCACCCCATCCCCCACTGTCTGGTCTTTCTCCATCTCTTCTTCCTTCTCCCCGCATCTCCCCACGCCAGCCCGCAGGGGCCCGGCCCCAGCTGCGAGGTGCCCTTTGCTGTCTCTCCTTTGAAGCTCAGCTGGGGAGGAGGAGGAGGGGTGGGGGCCGGGAGGCATCCTGTCTTTCTCTCTCTCTATGGGGAGGCAGGAGGAGGAGGAGGGAGGACGGGAGCTGACTCAGCGGAGCAGTGCGGCATGTTTTCCCGGGAGCGCGGCTGCCCGGCCGGCGCCTCTGGCGGGTACGTAGCGGAGCAGGCCGCGCCGCCCGGCCCCGGGCCCAGCGCGGGAGCGGCTTCCGCGCCGGGAGGGAGAGCTGCCGCGGGCTGCCTGGGAGGGCGGGGAGCCGGGGCGGGGGCAGGCGGTGGCCGCGTTCCGGCCCCGCGGTCCCTCCCCGCGCCCGCTGTGGGCTGGCGGAGGCGGGCGAGGGCGGTGGGCCGGGGCCGCGCTTGCTGCGGGGAAGAGCAGGGCGTGAGGGAGGCCGGCTTCCTTTTCTCCTGCCTTCCTGGCGCCGAAGAGTTCTCCTGTTTCGACTTCTCGGGAGGTGGGAGTGAGGATGCCTGGCGGGATGAGTTTCCCTCGGGAGTTCTCCTTTCTCCTGTCCTGTGGAGCAGTCCGCGGCAGGAAGTGAGAGTTAGCTGGGTTCTCTGGGTCTTTTCGGCGCCCTGCCCACCTTGTTTGTGGGTGCCGGAAGAGACTGAGGGAGCTCTGAGTGGAGAGCTGGGGTTGCCCCTGTGTTGGAGCAGCATTCCTCATGGGAGAGGCAGGAGCTGCTCCCCAGCAGCCGGGAAGGGGAGTGCAGCTCAAGTGTGGTTCCTTAACTGGGAAACCAGTCTGCAGGCAGGGGAGTTTGTGACCACCCGAGAGCAAACCTCTTCTCATCTGTAGCAGTTACTTTTTTTCATAGTTCCTCCTCTTGAGCGTTAGGAATCTGTGAGTAAAATTCGAAGCTGTAGGTGTTAGTAGAGTACAGCTATTTGTGTCATGTTTTCAGCTGTCTTCACTGAATACCTAGGTAACGTGTTTGATAGAGCACATAGGTGCCTCTAAGGGAGAAACAAGGGAGTGGAAGAGCACAAGTTGTTGCCCCAAGTGAAGCGGTTGCCCAGGTTTTTCCACATGAGCATTTCAAGCCTATTCTTGTCTCAAAGTGCCTGTAGTTGTGGTGGTTTTTTTGTTTGTTTGTTTGTTTTGTTTATTTTTAATTACCTATCCCTTCTAGTGAGTGATTTAATAAACACATAAGCCTCTTGTTGCAAGAATTACTCATCAGCTTGGGATGCCAGTTATCATCTCTTGTTATGTTCCTGTCCTGGAGACTAATGTGCAGGCTGTGGCAACTGAGGCTGACCTCTAGGTGCAGATTTTATCAGTATTTCAGAACTTTCAGCTCTTTTATTATGGTTCAGTTTTGAGATCTGAATCCTAAGCTTCTTGTGAGACTTGTGTTTATTTTGCTGCAAATCTGTGATACAGGAGGAACTTGGCAAAAATCATTCAGCACTTACACGACAGTTGTGAAGAAAATAGTGTGTAAACACAGAGCAGTCAGGGCCAGAAGAGTTTTGCCATTATTTTCAGGATGTTTACAAGTGGCAAATGATAAGTTAAGACAGCTCAGGGAGTCCCACAGGGAATGATAGCTTGCTCATAGTCAAGAAATGGTCTGGGGACAGGAAGAGTAAGCAGAAGACAGCAGAAGGCAAAGGAGGCACCGTAGGGAAGCACTGGCATCTTGAGTTCTTCAAGATAAGTTTCTATTATATATATAATTATTATTTTTTAATTTATTTTTTTTTCTTTCTTCCCTTCTGCCTGTGTCTCTTGCAGGAGTTCTGAGGAGAGGGTGTGCTGCTTTAGTGATGCTATAGACGCTACCACCCAAGGCTTTCCATGTACTCTTGTTCCTGCTCTCCTCAACAAGGTAAAGGCAGTCCATATTTCTCTGGCTTGGGGTTGGAATGTGCCACCTTCTTGAGCAGAAGATATAACTGAAAGGAAGCTCGTGTGCATGCATGTTTTGCAGCTTTAGTTGCCCACTTCTGTGAGAATCCTAAAATTGTTCATTTAAGAATTTCTTATGCTGCACTGTATCAAGTCAGTAGTCTGACTGGTTGAGAAAGAGAAATTCCTAATACCTCTCTGATAAGGTTCCAGGTCAAGCTTTTGTCACCCAAGCTGCAGACAGTTTGGCCAGTTTTATTGTCCATGCTGTCAGTTAAGAAAGAATGATTCCATCTTGTCTTTCAGCGAGCAAGTAGTTTCTGTGCCAAAACATGGAATGAGCTGTTGGCTCCTTGAATATCTGGATTACCACGGGACATAACGTTAGCTTCTGCAAATCTTTTCCCTGTTGTCTTTTTCGCAGACTGTGGACTTGTTTGAGATGATTGAAAAAATGCAGGTAAGCAGAGGTTATTTTGTCAAACCTTGACATCTCTTGATTTTTATAGCCAAACAACTGATCAGCTTCTATTTTATCATGTCACTCTGAGTACCCTTTAATTTGGATTTGCAGATCACTTAGCTCTTGTAGGCCAAAATTTCAATATCTAGTCTTAAATGGGGTTTCAAAAGCGTTTTCATGTGTTCATTTTTCCAACCAGCACAGTGGAAGGAATAGTCACAAATTATTATATATCTGTCCTTTGCAGAAGTGTCATTCTGAGAGAAAATCATGATTGCATTAAGGTATCTCTAGCATCTTCTTCAAGAAACTCTTTCTGCTGGGGAGCAGCTGCTAATGACAAGTGATTAATGGGGTGTTAACACAACTGCATTTAGCAAGGCCAAACAGTTTAATAAATAACTAATGTAGACCTTCTTGCTCAGGAAAGAAAGACTCTGGCTTAATTTTCTTATGAAAATACATACATTTAGTTTCATATATTACAGAGTAAAATAGAGTAAAAGGTTACCCAAACCCTGCCCTATCAAATAAGGAGGTAGTAATATAATAATGTGATAAATCTAACAACAACATCCTTAAAACTAAATTTTTCATAGGATCTGTTTTTAAAGCATCTCAAAGCATTCTTACTCAAAGCATCCTCAAAGACTGCCAGTATTTTCTGACTGGTGCGCCTTCTTTGTAACACTGTGGTTAACTTTGGCCTAACATAACATGCAACATGACACACCAAGTCTGCCTTTTGTTTTGCTGGAATTAAAAGGTGATCAACTTATGGATATGAGGAAAATGCAAGACTTTGGTGGGACTGTAAAGGTGAGGAGTTGGAAGGTAGCAGCAAAATGCTGAGTATAAAGTTGTGAGACTGAAGAACTATTTGGCAGAGTAGAAGGGAGAAGTGGGGCAAGGAGAAGCTGAAGGGTATATCTTTTATATACTTATGTGTAGACAGTCACGTGTCTGTCTTGAAACTGACACCCAAACTATGTTTGGGATATATTATTTGTGCTTTAGAATAACAAACTCTGTAGATGTGCCTGGCTTATTTAGCTCTGTGTAGAAAGTAAGCTTGAGTGTGCAGAGCTGCTTTTTCCGTTCAAGCACATGTTAAAAGGTATGACAATCCTTTCCAGGCCTTTTGAAATCTCTATAAGGAAGAACCATTGTCAGAAGTCCCTTACTGGAAGACTGGGTTGCTTAAGGTTCGCAGTATTTCTCAGAGATGTAACAGAGAGAGCTGATAAGCATTTCCAATATTGTTAAGACTGTATAACATATTCTATTTATTTTTTCATTTAGCCTGTTTTTTCACCTGACTTGCACTAAGAGAATTAATAACTGCTGGTTAAGCGTGACAGCAATTTTTTGAAAGAATGGAAGAAAGATGTTTTCCAAAAGAAAAAAAGTCTCCCCCAAAATACCATTGTGATTGTTCTTAATATTTTTACTGTATTTATTTATTCTTTTTTCATTTGTTTTTGCTTTTTCTTTCATTCCATTTGACACTGGCTATCCTTTAGATTTGTTGAATCATTCTTGAAAATTATATTTGGGATTTTTGTTAGCAATCGACTGTGTGAAAGGCAAAGTGGGAGACTTGGACGTTTCCCTGTAAAATAAAAACAAAGCCACAGTATTGGATTAGTTTTTGAGTACTTTAATAATAGGATAGGAGTATAATTATTGGCCTGAAAATTAACATAGCTGTTTCACATTATGTGTGATAAATTAACAGGTAA
The DNA here is from genome assembly GCF_020740795.1 of Apus apus. Classification (NCBI taxonomy): domain Eukaryota; kingdom Metazoa; phylum Chordata; class Aves; order Apodiformes; family Apodidae; genus Apus; species Apus apus. Next base: position 124,705,986 of record NC_067282.1, read on the forward strand.
AATTGTGCTCTCTTTTTAAGTTGAAACCTGTGTCCAAGATCTGGGAATGAAATTACCCCCTTTTTTTTTTTTTTGGCTTTTTAACCTCAGTAATCATTACTTGAAATAAATGTGCCACTGGCCACATTGTTCTATGCATACAGATGTAGTGAAGTCACAGTAAATTGGTAAGGACACATAGGAATACATTGTTCTTAGATTGCTTTGCAGTGCAAGCAGTTGAAAAACAAGCAAATCTTATTTCAGCCAATAAATCCATGTGCTTTAGGTCTTCACATACTTGCATAATCGATCCCTCTTCATTTACATGCTTTTGTGTTTTATGATGTGATGTTCACTACCTCTATTTTGCATTTGTACAAGTTTCAAGATACCCTTCAGTCTTATTTTCTTACAACTACCTTCAAGGTTTGTTTTTTTTCCCTGTGTTCCCTTTTAATCTAAGTTGTCTGTTTTGAACTAGTCCTCTCAAGGCATTGCTCTTTCCCCATAAAAAACATGCTGTCATAGCATTGCTATGTCATGTTGGGCCCAACTGAGATCCTGAACAGCTTTTTCTTCTGCTGTCCATTTTTTCATCCTCCTCAGGCCAGGTGTTTCCCCTGTACAACACCCTGGGAATGTCAGATTCCCAGGCTGATGCTGTCTCCAGTAAGCTACCCAGGGAGACAGTGAAGGAAAGTGTTTCCTTAAAGGCAGTGCTGCAAGCCAGATTGGACTGAATGAGAAGGGTGTCTCAATAGGTGGTTGAGACTGCTATAGTTTGTGCCTCTCCCTTCTGAGGAACGACAGTGATCATTAGCCAGTTGTTCTGCCCATGCTTTGACACTTCAACAACTTATGCTGTAAATTCCGTGCAATCCTGGTTACCCTCTGAAATAAAGCTATGGACTATACAGCCAGGCCTGCTTGAGATCTTTGCCATTATCTTAAGCTTCACTCGAGAGGAGAGGTTGGTAGATTTAGGCCTACATCTTCTGCTTGCAGGCTACCAGGAGCTCCTTTAACAGTACAGAGTCATGGAACATTCTGGCACATTCCTCTGCTTTCTGTAGAGACTTCAATACAAATGCAACTCATTTACAGCAGCCCAGAAGTTTTCCCTCAGGCCTCTGAGAGACACTGGTCTCCTACCAAGACCTCCTCTGAAACTGGAAACGTTTTGCAGTTATCAGATCTGTAAAAAATGCCAGGGAAGGGGAGATAGATGTTAAAAAAAATAGCAGTTTCCCAATCTCCATTTCCATGTGCAGAAATCCTCTGGTGCAAAGTAATTTTGCCCTGTAAGTATCCACAGTTTGTTTCAGAAGGCTGAGACTGCTTTGTACCTACATGTTCCCCCTGTTTTGATGGAGCATAGGGCTTTCTTGTCCCAAAGAACTGTTTCGGACACCCCTGTTTCAAGACCTAGCCTTCTTCATGAGCCCCCAACACTCTAGGTTGACAAGTGAAAATGCAGGTCACATCAGTAAAACATTCATTTGCACTTACATTTAATGCACTTTGTTTTCTCAGCCTTATGACTTGCCAAAATGCAAAATGAGTACTGCTACCTCCACAAAAGGTAAAGATCACTTGTCAGCCTTTGTTCCATCTGAATTTCACAATCCACCATGTCCTGGTATTTTGTTGTTCCTTTTGTCAGTGCTGTCTACTGACACGGCAATTTGAAACAGATATCCTCAAGTTTCCCTTATGAAGAATAGATCAAAGGTGGTATTTCTTCAGGCTCCTCTGTTAAAAATACAGATGAAAAAAAATTATTTTTTTGGGGGAGGTAAACTTCTCATAGTTCAGCTTTTATAGTTTGTTCCTGCGTCACCCTATAGAAATTTTGGCAAACTTCTTTCTTCTAATATAGTAAAGGAAATTAGCCAACAATGGTCCGTTGCAGGCAAGAAGGCCAGTGACATCCTGGGGTGCATTAAGAAGAGTGTGGTCAGTAGGTCAAAGGAGGTTATACTGCCACTCTATCCTGCCCTGGTGAGGCCCCACCTGGAGTATTGCATCTAATTATGGGCTCCCCAGTTCATGAAGGATAAGGAACTACTGGCAGCAATCCAGCACAGGGCCACAAAGGTGATTAGGGAACTGGGACATCTACCATTTGAGGAAAAGCTGAAAGAGCTGAGTCTGTTTAGCCTGGAGGAAACTTAGGGGAGATCTCAAATGCTTATAAATACCTAAAGGGTGGGTGTCAGGAGGATGGAACCAGTCTCTTTTCAGCAGTGTTCAATGACAGGACAAGGGGCAACGGACAGAAGCTGGAGCATAGGAGGTTCAAGTTAAACATAAAGAGAGAGTTACTGTGAGAGTGCCAGAGCCCTGGAACAGGCTGCCCAGAGAGGCTGTGGAGTCTCCTTCTCTGGAGACATTCAAAACCCACCTGGACACGTTCCTGTGTGATGTGCTCTGGGTGACCCTGCTCTGGCAGGGCGGTTGGACTAGATGGTCTTCAGAGGTCCCTTCCAACCCTGACCACTCTGTGATTCCATGTGTGATTCTGTGAGAATAATTATTTTGCTGGTTTTATGTTATCTGAAGGCTGTTCCTCACTTGCTTTACTGTGTTTCTATATTTAGCCAATTAAAATTTGTTGTTCTTCCTATTTTGTGTGTTTGAACTCAACTTCAAACTTACAAACAATGCCCTCATGCATCTTCGACTAGTCTCTCTTGCCCTGGAGTTTACCCATATCGGTTTTCATCTAAGTGTCTAGAGTTTTTTGAAGGTACTGTGCATTTTTTGTGAGCCCAAGGTCTGGCTTATCATAATTTCCTAACAGTTTAGCTTTTTTATGGCTCATTTTCAGGTTCTTTGAATAAGTTTTCTCATTTTCCTATAACCTTGTTTTTATGTGTAGTAGATGTCTTTTTTTTCCTTCTTGCCTCCACCCATCCTTGATGGAATGTTAGTATTGCTTAATGTTAATATTGTTGCTATACTAGCAGTTTTTTTCACCCTATATGGCTCGTGCTTTGGCCCTAAATTTTGCTCTTTCACGTCTTACATCACCACTGTAAAGCTCCACTCAGATTTACATATTTCTACCAGATACTAGTCTACAAGCTAGTTGCACTGTAGAATACTTGCATAGACATAGCTCTTATTAATCAGATCCTGCTTATTTTCTGAACAAGTTGAGAGCTGCTTGTCCTGTCTAAAATCTTTGATTAGCCACTCCATTAAGCAGCCACTAATGGTGTATAAAATAGAGTTGCATGGCCAATAGGTCAAGGGAGGTGATTCTCCCTCTCTATGCTGCTCTCATGAGACCCCACGTGGAGCACTGTGTCCAGTTCTGGAGCCCCCAGCATAAGGACATAGAGCTCGTGGAGCAAGTCCAGAGTAGGGGCCACAAAGATGATCAGAGGGCTGGAGCACCTCTCCTATGAAGACAGGCTGAGAGAGTTGGGGAGAGGAGAAGGCTCTTGGGAGACCTTATAGCAGCCTTCCAGTACCTGAAGGGGCTACAGAAAAGCTGGGGAGGGGCTCCTTATAAGGGCTTGTAGCAATAGGGCAAGGGGGCTTTGGGTTAGACATTAGGAGGAAATTCTTCAGTGTGAAGGTGGTGAGATACAGGAACAGGTTGTCCAGGGAAGTTTTTGCTGCCCCTGTCCTGGAAGTGTTCAAGGCCAGGTTGGATGGGGCTTTGAGCAACCTGATCTGGTTGGATGTATCCCTGGCCATGCAGGGATTTTGGATCTTTAAGGTCCCTTCCAGCCCAAACTATTCTATGATCCTGTGTTCTGGTATGAGAGTTACAAGACTTAGGTGGCAGTAGTTGAATACTCATGTATTGTATAAGAGAGAGCATCAAGTTCAATCCTGATCTTCCGCTTCCTGCCTGACAATGCAAATTTTGCCTCTTATTATGTCTGTATAGAGGCCCACTTGGACTATGGCCAGCATTTTATGCAGCCTTTTGCCCCTCATATGTTTCTGACTTCTGCTCATTCCACATTGAGGCTGTCTTCGCTAAAATTTTCTTAATCCTGTATGCTTCTGCTGCAACAGTGCAGTGGAAGTGAGCTTTTGTCATGGTGAGAAGGCAGAAGGTGGAATAGCCTTAAGAACAAGAAGTCTGGGTGCCAGCTGCTGATTCTGGAATGAACTAAGCATCCAGTAGTCATTTGCCCTGCCGTTGTGACCCACCTCACAGAATGATGCCTGGGAAAGCAGACGTGCAGGGCTTTGCTTTATGTTGCACTATACAGATGTTTGGCTGAAAAGCGTATTTGATTTTCTGTCTTACCTCTAGGAGGCAGATTTGTTCACTTATGTGGACGGCAGCAAGCCCCATGAACTGCTTTAAAATCTTCTTGCCTACCCTTTATCCTTAAAACAAGTGTTTGTTATTTCTCTTAACCCTACTCTGAAGTTCTCTGTGCTCTGCCTGACAATATCTTTAAGGGAGAGGAAAGAGTAGAAGAGGAATGAATCATCCAAAAATACTGTTCTTTTGTGTTCCATCTTTACCTCTTCCTTTTTTATTGCTTTCGATAGGAAGTAAAGTAGCTAGAAGAGATTAGAGAATTAAATGAGAAAATCAGTTTGGGAGGGAGATTGCTTTTGATTTCTGCCCGCTTTCTGCTTTTTAAGACATGTAAGGTAAAGAGGCTTTTCAGTTTTTGTGCCAAATAGGAGAGACAAGCCAAGTTCTAGCTTTATTCCTGTTTATTCCAAACTTCTAAACTTGTGTAAGATAGAAGATTACAGAGAGATACAAAACAATCATATTGGGAATATGGAGAAGGACACAGAAGGTAAGTGAAACAGGCTGGCAAAAGCATAAGATTCACTGTCTGTGACTTTCTGTTTCCAGGGCAGTCGTCTGGATGAACAAAGATGTTCCCTTCCAGCTCCTCTGAAGGTCAGACCAAGTCGTTGTTGCCTCCTAAGTAGCTGAGAATGGCAGATAATAACTGACCTGGCTTGTGGAGTATTTTAATCTTGAAGTGAACAGGGAGCCTACAAAGGCCTACAAACAGCCAACACACAGATACTTGCCTTTTTTATTTTATATTGTGACACAAGAGGATAAAACTATGCAGTGAAAACAGAATTAATGCTTCCCTTTTTCAAATTTAAGTGGTTCCAGAAAGTGTTTAATATCATTAACAACCTCAGTTTTGACTAAGAAATATCTTAGATTTTTTTCAATTTAAGAGCTATAATACAACTTTATCTATTTTATTAGTCTGCTTGAGGACTCATAGGTGCTACTGAAAGCTGGTCTGTTTTCCTCAATATTAGGCCAAAAAGAACAGATTCCCATCTTTAAATTCTAGATTCTTCCTCTTCATTCTTTCATTCTCAGCTTAGGCACAGTAACCTTGAAATAAAACTTAACCTTGCATTTAATCTTGGAATAACCTTAAAAAAAAGAAAATAAAAACCCAGATAAAGAAATTATATAGCTCAATTCTGAAAGAGATAGTCAGTGGTCTTTGTGGTGATGATAGGGTCATCCAACTGCCATAAAGGCACTCAGATACTCCTCATGTTCCTGCAGCTGTCTCACTGCTGCTCAGTTGTATACCACAGGTCTAGCTATGATGACACAACCTTGATCCTGCTGTAAGCACAGTGCTATTTCTATTGTCCCTCCTGTCATCTCTGCAGAAAAACATCTGCTCAGCCTCTGTTCAACACTGTGGAAGGAAAGGAGAGAGGCTCTCACTCCTAACCTCAGCCAATTTGCCTATAGTTTGGCTCCCTCCTCATTTTGCATACCTGTATTTTGTGTAGTTTCAAGGAGGAAGGTGGGTGAGCTCTGTCTCCTAAATTTATTGTTCTCAAAGTTGTATATTATAATGTTGAGACCTGGGAAACAGAGTCTAGCCTTAAGGTTAGGGCACAGCTTGCACCTTTATGAGAGCATATAACACTTTAAACAATGCCATGCGTTTTTGCTAATTGTCTCTTCTGATTTCAGACAGAAGAGGAGTATATACCTTACCCCAGCATCCACGAAGTGAGTTAGCACTGCTCTCCTCCATTTTTCCTTGGACTTTATTTGCCTTTCAGCATATTTGCCTTTCAGCTTATTGGTCTTCCAGCTCTCATGTTCTCTGCCCTTCTGAATAGGTATTACAGAAAGGGTGGCCATATCCTCTCATTATCTTACCCCAGTTTGGGGGCTACTGGATTGAAGGGACTAGCCACAACCTCTCCAGCTTGAGTCCAGCTCTGTCAGACGTACCCTTTCCCCGGAGTGGTAAAGTGAAACTGGAGAGTGACCCTACAGCCAACCTGTACCGCAAACATTTCCTGGGGAAGGTAAGGGTGACCTACAGAGCCTTCTCTGCCCACCCAGGACCAACACTGAAACGTATCTCAGACTTTTCTGATGGGCTTAGAAATAACTGCACAGCCACTCAGTTTCATTTCCTCATGATGCCTTGAACTAATGCAAATAAAGTACGTATTACCATATAGCTAGGCATGTGTTAGATTGGTCCTGTCCCCTTGTGGTATTTGCATCATCCTGTGCATCAACAGAAGAGAAAGGTTTGCACAGGAAATGCCTGTCATTGGTCTTGAGGCTCCTGGACAGATACCAGCCTTGGGTTGACAAGGGGAAAAAACATGTAACGATATTGGAAATGAAGATGGTATTGTTTTTACAGAGGACTTCAGCGCTGACAGTGCAAAACCTCCCCAGTAGTAAAAAAAATGGCCCATTTTCCTCAGTGTAGATAAATAGTATGGTCACCACAGAATGTGTGTGAAGAAACTGGATAATGCATTTTATCATTGTTTGATTTAAGTAACTTTGGTGCTAAGTGTGGCCTGACTTGAAAAATTTCAGTCTGACAAATGAGGTGACAGAGCTTGGCTTCATTACATGGATGTTTATTGGCTGGCTGTTAAGTTCTGTCTGGGTTGGCCCATTTAGGGAATTGATTGATTCCCAGACTGAATCTCAGGATTATATTAACCATCAAAACCAAGTGAAAACAAACCTACCATCTTTTCTGAGATTCAGTTCATACCATTTTCAGTCACAGTAAATTAGGGTTGTGTTTGAAGGTTTCCAGAGCCAGCTAGGATGAGAGGCAAACTGGGATATAATTTTTTGAGTCTGATTGTAGGATTCAGTGCTGACCTGATCACAAAATCACAGAATGGTTGAAGTTGGAAGGGGCCTCTGGAGCTTGTCTTGTCTGTACTCCTGCTCAAGCAGAGCCATATTATTCTTCCGTAGAAGTGAGATCCAGGAATTCCCATACTTATTTGAATTACACATTTGCAAAGTGCCCAACCATCAGTGCTTTATTACTACAGAAAAACTCCTCTTACCTATATTCTTCCTTTTCTACTGTGTCCAGTGTTTTATTCTTTGTCTTAATTGACATTAATGTGTGTCTGTGTTCAATGAAATGTGCGAGGCTTTGAGCAAGAAAGTGTCAGAAAAGGACAAGGTAAATGGGACTCACAGAAGACTCTACCAGTGGGTAAAAAACTTCACCCATGTCTTAAAGGCTTTGGAGCTCTTCCACAAGGAGAATATTTCTTCAGTTCAAAGTTAAGAGAGACCAGTTATTTTGGTGCTGTGTAGATCTGGATCTTTTTCTTGCTCATAACATGGGAAGGACATTTCAGAAAGGTAAAGAAACCTTTATTGCATGCTTGAGTAAGTGAACATTCTTGGCCAAAGTAAAGAGTCTATAAGCATCACGTGGTGGGAGAGGCATAGTCAGTACTTTAGGGAATATCCTTTAAGCAAGATGGGACATTGGAATGTGTGTTGTGTTACAAACTTATTATGCATATCTGTCATGTGGGTGTGTGTATACTAGGTCACTCAAATTTGGGCAATTCCTTTGACATTTTTTGCAGAACACTTTACAGCAGATTCTATAAATCAACCACAAAAAAGTACTAGGACATACAAGCCATAGCTCAGTTCCTTTTCTTTGTTTTGTGGTCTATATTTTATATGACGCCTACACAGTAAGATTCGTTTTGCCTGTAGGAAGAAGGCTGTAAAACCTTATGTTTTATACTGTGGAAATTATTAAATGTCTATGTTGTTTTGATTCAAGGCTATAATAGAGAAGTAGCCTAAAGCCAGGAAATTTTTAATAGAAGTATGCATTGGAAATGCCAGTCAAAGAATCTTAGGGTGCAGTTTCACAAGCACTTGAAGCTGGCAGTGCTAATGAGAGAAGCTTTCATGCCATATGTGGTCATGTGTTTCTCCACTATACTGTCCTTCCTTTGTGCTGGTCAAGTGTTGTTGCTGCAGTGTTGTGAAATGTTGAGGAACTGACTATGTGGAGTCTTCTCAGTGGAAAGACCTATGTCTTACATTATTGCTCTGAAATTCTAGCTTCACCTAGGACAAAGAAGTGGAAACTATTTGAAACAGTCAGAGGACTTTTAATTATGAAGAATTATTGTAATGATCTCTTTTGTTATTTTAAAGTCTCTCTGATTTTGTTTAATTACTACAAGTCTGTACTTTTAGTAAACATGTTCTCTGACTTCCTGAGATGGCATGTTTTCTCATACTCAGGATAATTTCCTCTGGTATGCAAATATATGTGTTTTGGAGCTTGTTATTGTTTTCCTGTCATCACAAGCTGACATCAGCCCAAGATATATTTTTTATATTTTATTTTTAAAAATTTATTTCCAAGGAGAGAGGGCCTGCAAGGAGACAAACTTATTAGGTATTATTTCAGTACCAACCAAGCCTCAATGTTTCTGTGTTCTGCTGTTGCTTCTAGCTCCTTGTTATCAGCTGACTGGCAAATGACACTTTTCCAGCAGGAAGGCTTGCTGTAATAATGATGCTGTCTACTCAGTACTGTAAGTTCATTAGTTACCTATCACATAGGTTTGGATGTTCAGGTATCATTTTCTTCCTGTAGGTCATCATGTAATCCTTTGGCCACCAAAGTTGCTTTTCTTCCTTCGTCAGGGCTGAAATAATCCCAGTGTTTTACCAGATGACCATAGGTTGCCAAGTGTTTTCAAAGTTGTTTGTTTTGTTTTCAGTTGTCTTTGAGGAAAATAATGGGCTACTGAACCCATTTTGAATCCTGTAAAGATCTGTTAGTGTTATCTGGCTTCCTTTGCTCTTATTGCTAAAAGAACTGATGAAATATTCCAGGCCCCATGGAGAAGATATCTTTGACTTTTGTCTGCTTTGTTCATATTTGGCACAATTGCTGCTATTCAGTAGTGAATAGCCCAAGAGGCTAAGAGCATGTCTTTATAGCAAATGTATTAATAGCTTTCTAACTTCTCAAGCAAAGTGTCAACACTCATTGCATATTCTGTTAGTCTTTTCCCTTGGCCCCACAGAAGATACTTAATTGCTTTTACGAGATACACTTGAAAACCAGAACTTCTTTTGAGACTGCCTTAAATGTTACAGAAACTGCCTCTCTGGCTGAAGAAATGTGCATCTGCACATAGGTCATCTTAGCTCAAGGTCTTGCAGTTGGCATTCAGTTTTGCAATCTTCAGTATTAACCCTAAAGCCTTTTGATGGTTCATTTCTAACTTCAGGACAGCTGTTGTATGTTGGAGGATTCTGAATCTGCCTTCTGTTGCCTATGTGTTTTCACAGAGAATGAAAATCACAGAAGGGGGGAAAAAAAGTAATAGCAAGAAAATTCTAGGGTTTTTCATACATACAGTTGCTCAGATCTCAGTTTAAACCCCAGGCTTACATTCAGAGTCAAGCTAGGCAGCCAGAGTAGCTTTGACAAGAATTCAATTATTTTAAGACCTCCTCTAATTCTGTTGCCTGTTCCCCCGTGAAGACTGCACTCCTTTGTGCAGCTCTGCTCAGTTATTCTGGCTGCAGAGCTGATAGCCCAGTCTCCAAAGCAACTGAGATCCCAATGTGTCAGACCTGCTGGGGTCTAGCTCAGAAGTCTTATCAGAAGGTGTCCTATTTTCAGGTCTTTGCAGCTCAGTGCTACTTTTGGCTGCAGCCAGCCTCAGGCTTTGTCTGCTGTTCCTTTGTTCTGTCATTACTTTTGTTGGTATTATGCCACAATGACTACTGCACTTCATTGTTATTCACATCCAAAAATCTGTTAGTATCCTGAAAGTCATGGTCAGGAGAAATAAACTATCCTTCCAGCCTTTGTGGCTTCCTTTGATCTCAACTTTTCTCCCCATGTACTACTGTTGACTTGTGTGATGGATCACACTGGGCTTCTGATTTGAGCACTTAACCTAGAGGCCCCATAATTCTGTTTGCCTGGTTGCTGCTTTTTACTTACTCCTTGTCTTTTTCAGGACCCAGTCATTTGTTCTGCTTCAGCAGGAGGTAGACTATGCTAGCACCAGAAGCAGGGCAGTTCTGAGTGTTGAGGTTTATTTCTGTTTCAAAGAGGAAGTGAGGACAGTGATATCTGTAACACTAGAAGAAGTTCAATAGTTTCATCTTCACATCCAGGTTCAAGGTAGTGACCATAGTTTTAGTTATTCCTTTTTTTTTTTTTTTCAGAGGGGGCTTTGTTTATGTCTGGCTTCAAGATGATGCCTATGTCTACATAGATATCAGAGTATTTCAGTAGATGTATCTTTATTTCACATTGAGTCAGAACTGTGACTAATACAAAAAAATGTTTAGATTTTTTTCCATAGCAAAACACAATCTCACTGGTATGGTTAGCGAGGTTGCAATCCATCAGGGATAGAACAGACCTTCAGTCTGTCCTAGGCAAAAGGCTGAGAAAAGAACTGAAAGACTAGCAACTTTTTAATCAAAGACTTTTCTTCCATTGAATCCTTATTACTAATTAATTGTGTCCAGAGTATTCCTTTCACAGAACGCATTCCAAATTGTGCAAGTTCTGACTATATGACTGGACACTTTCCTGTCTCATGACTTCTATGTCATGCATGAGGATGCACTTAGGCAATGCTTTCTGTGATACTCCCTCTGAGTCTTACACTCCTGGTTACTTGCTTCATGCTCCCTGGTTGTCTTCTCAGGTTGTCACTGACTCTGTCTTTGATTTGAGATGGCTGCTATTCTGGTGGTAGAACAGCCCATTCATTATTTGCAGGTGAATGGGTTTTTAATCTGTCTCCATTTAATTTGACCATGACACACACTCGGCATTTAGGCTGAGGAGATCACATCTACAGCCAAACAGCATAAAAACACTGGTGTGCATCAGAACAGAATCTGTACAGACTAAAGTGTATGCAGAGTACTTGGATATCTTTCAAGAAAGTCAGTGATGGGCAACACTATCATTAGAAAATAAAACAACAAACAAGATGGCAGTTGGCACCTCTTCTCTGTGAAAGCTGGTAAGTGGAATTATGGGAATCAAGCTCCCTAATGAAGTGTGTGCATTTTTTCTCTTGGGAGCATCTGACTTCTCAGTGCCTGGACAGAGCCTTTTTTTCCTACAGAACCACAATTAGGAAATCCAGCTGTATACCTTGAGGTACATCATCTGGGATTTGGAAAATCCCAAGATTTGTCTGCAAAATGTAGCCTTGATTTATTTTTTTTCCCCTATTTTTTTTTTTTTCCCTGTTGCCGAAGCTGTTCTGCACTGAAGGATCTCTGTGGACACATCATTGATTTCATAGTCAGCAGATGGCTATTTGACTGTCTCCTGATTTTTGTGGTCCCAGGCCATAAGGAGGCACTGATAATTCTGCCTGCTTTAGGGTAGCTGAGATGATTTTGGTTTTGGGGTTCTTTATTTTGTTTTATTTATTATTATTTTGCTTTGTTCAGAAGGAGTCTTACCTCAATTTCAATTGTTACTAGCTCAGAAGTACCATACCAATCTCACTGTATTGTCCTGTCTTGGAGGCTAAATACTGGAATGTGCTACTGCACCTTTCAATGGAAGTTCTCATTAGCAGCAAGAGATTAAGGTACTAATCCAATAAAATACAATCCAAAGAGAATTGGATCCTCTGCATGACATTCTTGTGAGTCTCTCTGCCCTGCTTATACCTCAAACCCAGTCATTTTGGACCACTTGCTGAAAGCATGAGACCTGCCTCAGCTCTTTGGTCAGAGTTTATGTAGCAGCCACCACCAAAAACTGGCCATAAAGTGGTTTTCCATTAGGGAGATGTGAGTGGGAGCAATCTAAGCATTTCTTGATGATTCCACCTATATAGTATTCTCCTTGTGCTAGAGGTTTCCATTCACCTTCATTGTCAAAAATCCTTAACTTTTTTTGAGGTTAGAAATTATGTATATCAATATGTGTTATATAAACTTTATGTATTGATATATATATGTATTGATATATCCAGGGCATGGGAACATGGCTCTATACCCAGGTGAAATGTGTGGCTACTTCTGTTTATAGCCTGTGAAAATGTTTGCATTGTGCTTCTTTATTTGACTAAATTACTTTTTCTGTTTGAGGTACACACCATTAAACTCAAGCAGTGATGGTGGTACTGCTGAGAACAGTCTCCATCTGCAGAGTAGTTACCTGGAGCTCTGACTGCATCCTCACTGAGATGAGAGTGTTCTTTGAGATCAACCATTTCATATAATGATCCTGCCATTATTACTGTTGGTATAGAAAATTCTGATGACCACATCCAGTTGAATGTGCTGGAGACCACTACTTAGTCAGGCATAGTCTGAATGGAAAGGGAAAATCCATGAAAGAGATGCATTTATTTAGAAGAAACTCCATTTCTCCAAAATGTGTTGCTGAATGTCCTCATCCTCTTTCTTCTCAGGAGCCCTTCTGATCTTGGACAGCTGAGGGGGAACTGAACTGACAGTGGATGAATTTTGACTGATACGCACCAAAGGGCTAGGAGACAGCATATGCATGCCTTCAAGCATGTCATTGCTATTTAAAGAAAAAAACCCAGCTAATCTTGAGTCCCAGATTGTATGCAAAAATGTGGTAAACTTCTCTGGGAAGTGTCTTGGGAATAATGCATTTTAATGACCTGTTTTCAGGAGCACCAGAACTTTTACTCCAGTGACATGTCCTTGGGCTACCTGATACTTTCTGTGAAGTATGAGCTGATTGAGAAACAGGAAAATCTACGCCTGTTGCTGAGGTACCAGTGCCTGTTCTTGAAATGTATGTTACTGTGCTGTTTCTCTCATCTTGCCTTCAGCTTCCTCTGCATAGAAACAGGTATGAATCTCATGTCTTTTTCCTGTAGAGGACTGCAAAGAAACCTTTCAGCCTTCTTTTCTTGTCTTCCCTTCTGATTTTCTCTCAGGAAGCTGAAGTGGTGTTTGCAGGCACATCTTTATACTTCCTGTGTGAAAAACATCTGTTCTTCCATAAAAAAGTTTTTCTGTTTACTTAGAGACATGCGAGTACTGTATAGGAGAGTATTGGTTCCTTGATGGAGGGCATCCTAGCTTGTCTTTGGACTTTGTACTTGAGAATAAGACTCCCTCGAAGGTGAGGTAGAACAATCCTTAGCTTTCCAGAATAGTCTATGTAGTGCCATAGTCTTCAGGGCTTCCACAGAGAGCCATTACCCAGAGGGAGCTGCTGAATGAACTAGAGGAAGAATGGAGATGAGTCTTGCATAGGTGAGAGGTATGCTGCAGAAAACATTTTACCACACTGTGGGCTGAGTGCCTGTTCAGTAGGCAATATGCTACTGAAACCAACTGATGTGCAGTTGCTGCTGACAAGGACTCATCCAGGACTGAGGGAAAATACTGGTTGTGTAGGAGTCAGCTACAAGAGAACCACTGGTAGTTTTCCTCCATTGTTTACAGAGAACAGTTCAGAGTTCCCAGGCTCCTAATAATCTGGGAGGTGGAAAGAGAGGGTTTATTTGTGAGCTGTGCAGGGAATGTTTATCTGAGCCCAGAAAGCTTCCTACATGGAAGAGACCAGTGAAGAACAAAAGGGTAGGAATTTCTCCATTAGAATACCAGACCTTTTGCTCAGTAGTTTGTGTATAATGGTTTGAAGAGGACTCTGACCGCCCAATATTTCTTCTCCTCTAAAAAGACATCTCTCCTTCAATATATATATTATGTAAGAGAGAGAAATGAAAATTTTCTTCATCAGCTTTCTGGAAAAATGCTACGCCAGTTTCTACCTCCTATAATTTGCACAGATCTGCTTTGCTAGGCTGTTTCTAGCAGGCATTTTGCCTGTCTTTCAAACCCTCATTGTATGATCTTCTGAATCAATTACACTACGGTATCCATAGATTGTATTTCAACATTTATATTTCTGTGAAAGAAAAGGGGGAGAATCTTGAGGGGGGGAAGTGAAATATTTCTTCAAGCAAGCAAAGAATCCAAAGGAGCAAGAGACTAAGCCTCCCAGTTTTGTCTTCCTCTGCTTCCCACAACAAGTTATAAGAAGTGAGAAGTGTAATTATCTCCTTTTTCCAGTGATTTTATGGACCAGACTTAAAATTAATTTCTAAAATTTACTGCTTTAAGGATAATCTGAAAGAATGGCTGCTCTTTCTTTAAAAAGACAGTGTTGCTTTTGTCTCCCTTCAGCCTTTTTTGTTTTGTGTCAGGTCTCGGACTGGTACCAAACATGACCTTATCCCCATTTCCTGTCTGAATGAGTTTCCCAATGCTGTCCAGATGGCAAAGGTGAGGCTTGCCTGTTCACTCTTACAGCCTCACTCTTCAAGATATTTTAATCTGTCTTCCCATTTCCTTCTTTTCTACTATTCTCCAGTAGAACTGTCATATACTTCCCTTTTTTACTTCCATTTAGCTTCTCTTCTTTCTATTTGATTATTGCCTCAGAATTTTTGCCTGAAGGGACTCCTATCAGATAATGATAAACTGTCCCTATACTTTCATGTTCACAGCTAGCTATGGCATGTGATAATCACAATTCTGTTTCCTCTCTCTGTCACTCAACAGCTACTGTGTGAGGATGTGAATGTTGAACGCTTCTTTCCTGTCCTCTACCCCAAGGTATAGCATTCTGATATGTCTCTACCATACCTTTTCCATTGAGGTCTGTCTAATGACATCCAACTGATAATTTATGTTTTCATCACCTCAGGCTTCACAGCTTATTGTTGCATTTGATGAACATGTCATAAGCAATAACTTCAAATTCGGGGTCATCTACCAGAAACCTGGACAGGTAAGCTCCCTCAGATCCCACAAGACTTGAGGCAAAACACAAAGAGTCAGTTCTCTTAGCTTAAATATATAACAAGGTCTGTACTATCCTGTGAAAAAAAGGCAGGGTAGAAGCTTGCCTTATCTTGATCAATCTGTTTGTCCTCAAAGCTGGTTGAACTCTGTATAGAAATGAATGCCTGTTCTTTGTACTGCTTGTGCTCCTTTTGACTTCTCCTTTCCTTTTGAAGACAACTGAAGAAGAAGTCTTCAGTAATGTAGAAGAAAGTCTGGGTTTCCTGGAGTTTCTGGATTTCCTTGGTGACAAGATTCAGCTGCAAGATTTCCGTGGGTGTGTACCCAGTGTGGCTGGAAAGCCAGACTGAGTTAGGGAACACTAAGTGTTTGGAGGCTGCAGCTCTGTTAGAGCCCGGCTTTTAGGAAAGTGCTGTGTCCTCTGAATCTCAGTGCAGGTGGAGAAGCCCAGAATACTTGTGTTAACTATCCTGTCTGGGAACCAGTTGGAGCTTAGGTCTCTGCTGGTATTTTAGTTTAAAGGTCTCCTGGTATCTCAGTCTGATCCACAGTATCAGTAAAGAATAATTTTATTTGACTTTGTGAACGTAAGTTTGTTTCACAATGGTAGGGATCAGTATTGTTTCAGTCCCTTTCTGTGGGGCAGCCTATCCTTTCTGTAGCTCTAAAATATGGATTGAGTTTCTCAGAAGAATGCCAAATAAAGTAGCTCCTTTGAGGATCCCTGGTTAAGTTTCATAGCTCTTAGCAAGCAAGTATATTCATTAGCAGAAACGTTGTGCAGCTTCACTCAATGCATTTGTTTTGGGAAGACTCAGTGCCCCGCTGTTGGTGGTTTCTTAAAAATCACCTTTGATAATATAGATATACCAAGCTACTGTTACTGATGTCTTATTTCCTCTCTCTACTTTCTCATCTCTGCCCCACCTGACCTATGGCATGGTATGGATTTGCTCAGGTTCCGGGGAGGCTTGGATGTCACTAGAGGTCAAACGGGCACTGAGTCGGTCTATACAAATTTCCGGGGCAAGGAGATCATGTTTCATGTGTCTACAAAGCTGCCCTTCACAGAGGGAGATTCCCAACAGGTATTGTAAGGAGAACTAAGGAAGTCAACAATGTGGCTAAGAGGGGAAGGGTATTTGATGAGTGACTAGTTAGAGGGGGAGAATGCCTAACTGCCTATTGTTGGGAATTCTAGCTGGAGTAATGGTGAAAGTAGTGAGGGGTTTGGTTGAATGGACGGTTTGGAGGTACTAGGCAGACTGGTGTTTGAGGCCTCCTTGTCCTGTTCTACTCTTTTTCATCTGCCTTCTCACTTTATTATTTCTTTCCTCTCCAGCTTCAGCGGAAGCGTCACATTGGGAATGACATAGTAGCCATCATCTTCCAGGATGAAAGCACACCTTTTGTCCCTGATATGATTGCTTCTAATTTCCTACATGCTTATGTTGTAGTTCAACTCACTCATGGCACCACAGGAGACACTTTCTACAAGGTAAACAGAGGCAACAGATTCCTCTGTACTAATTTACTGATGCTGATCCTTGAGATGGAAATATGCTCTTGGGCCTTTGGAAGAGGTGCAGGTTCAGCCAGCTGTCATCCTAACAGCTCTGTTTGCTCTGTTAGTAAACTTGATCAGCATTTTCAGTAAAGGCCAATAATTAGATCTGTTACCTGTAAACCTATAAATACAGTAGCTGCCACCAGCTGTCCTCCCCCTTTACCCACTCTTTGATCTCTAACCAGGAGTCTCCTTCCTACTGTGGTGTTCTCTGTTCTGTGGGTTTTCAGAGGTCTTCTCTGTTTGGTGTGATTGCTACTATTTAGCAATCTGTCTTCATGTTTGTTGAGTATCCAGTTTTCATAAAGATATTGAGAAGCTGGATGGGGCTAGGGGGTAAGACTGAGAATGATTAACATTCTGGAGCACAAGTGTTTCCCTGAAAGGCATCCAAGACTCCTTACTGCCTCTACCTAGCAAATAGAAGGGTAAAGAATAATTTGACCAATTTGTTAAGTATCTGCACATGAAACTGGAATGTACTTGGATGTTTTTCAAAGTAGCTAATGAATTTCTGAAACTTAAAGCTTGGGAATTGAAGCAGGATGAATTTAGATTTAAAAAATCTGTTTACATCAAAGACCAGGAGGAGCAACTGATGCCATTTTGGGGGATGTTTCACCTGCATTATTTAAGTCAGATAAAATTCATTCAGCTGACTTACAGCCCCATCTCTGTTACTTATGCTGCAGAGCACAGTGCTGAGAGCTTGCACTGCATGAGACTGCAGGTTAGATACACCTGATTGGCCTAATCTATGGAATCTGAACCAGCTATATCTGCTTTGGGGATCCCAGAACTGATGGCATGGAAGTGCTATCTGCTAGGGCCCTCCAGCTGAAAGAAGCCCTGCTAGAACACAGATTGCCTGTCACATGACTCTACAGATGTCAGTATAACTTTATGTTCAACTTTCAGTCATGCTGAGAGAGCAGAAAATATATAGAAGCTTGCATTCTGTGATGGATTTTCCATCACAGAAACATTTTAATCAGTACTGTGTCTTGTATTATGTTGAAATTCTAATTTGGTGGTGATGAGTCCTTATGCCTTGGAGGTCTGCAAGAACACCAAGGATATAAAAAACAGGACAGGATCCCCATCTCCTTTCCCACCAAAGAGGGTGCTGGGGGTGGAACAACTGCCTTCCATTGTTCCTTATGTTATGGGTAGCCAGGTCTGTAGTGACACAATAGCCTCAGGTTGGTCAGGGCCACGGGTTTCCAGTTCTCCTTCAGCAATCTGTTTTGTAGAGCACAGAAATTTACTGGATTTTTTTTTTAATGACAAGCTGAGGAAGCTTGCCATTTGTCTTGTCTCTTCCTACTATTTTTTTTACTCTTTGCCTGTCTGCAGTGGCATTGTTTTTGTCAGTGTAATGGGGTTGCCTCTAATTTCATGAAAAAGAAAGAGTCCCAGTCAGGACCCTAGAGCCAATGCAGGTTTTTCTGTGAAGGCTTTTCCAAAGAGGTTTTAACTCCTTCTGCCTTGAGAGCATTCTAGTACCTAAGATTTTTTTCTGCCTGTTGTTCCATATACTTTACTAAGCTTTAGTGACTAGTCATTAAATTGAATTATTAATGGCATTTATTTCTTTGAATCAGTTTTTCCAATCAGAAAATTAAAAATGGAAAAGCAGGATTATTCAACTTGGAGAAGAGGAGGCTGAGGGGTGACCTCATTGCAGTCTACGGCTTCCTCACGAGGGGAAGAGATGAGGCAGGTACTGATCTCTTCACTCCTGTGACCAATGACAGCACTCGGGGAAGTGCCAGGAAGCTGAATCAGGGGAGGTTTAGGTTAGATATCAGGAAAAGGTTTTTCACCTAGAGGGCCATCAAGCACTGGAACAAGCTCCCCAGGGAAGAGGTCACAGCACCAAGGCTGCCTGAGTTCAAGTGTCTGGATGATGCTCTTAGGCCCATGGTGTGATTCTTGGGATGCCCTACACAGGGACAGGAGTCGATGATCCTGATGGGTCCTTCCAACTCAGCGTATTCTATGATTCTCTTGGAAGGGAGAAGGAGGGCTTGTAATTAGGGGAGGTGGCCTACAGTGTGAGAAATCCAAATTAAATCAAAGGCCCCTTTCCTTCTTCATCTCATTAAACTCCTGCCTCTCTCATTGGCTC
The DNA here is from genome assembly GCF_020740795.1 of Apus apus. Taxonomy (NCBI): domain Eukaryota; kingdom Metazoa; phylum Chordata; class Aves; order Apodiformes; family Apodidae; genus Apus; species Apus apus. The sequence goes on from NC_067282.1 coordinate 124,724,769, forward strand.
CGTGACATTCACACTGTATTGTATTTTGAGGCAGTTGCTGTTAAGTTGTTCTGGCATTGTTTCCCATTGTATGAAATGGCAAATAATGGTATTCCTCCATCTCAAACATGAGAATATTTAACAGTCATTTTTTTCATGAAGTGCTGTATGTATCCAGTAAGATAGCTGCATATAATTATAGGTAAGTTCTGTGAAGAGCTGAGAAGTATGTAAAAACTAGGCTGCATTACAGTTATGTGTTTTGGCATTGGTGTATCAGGCAGGAGCATGTTAAAAAACCCCACAAAACAACAACAAATCAGCATGGATTTCATTATCTCTTAGTGGAAAAGTATATTCATGTTTACCACATGTGACTTGGAAAAGTGATGTCACCGAGATGCTCTCCTTAGTGTGCAGTATATATCCACTGTCAAAAAAAATAGGTCAATACAACCATATTGACAAAGGTTCTTCTAGTGGATGTTAATCTTGCAGGCTGAATAGAAGCATCTTAATTTTTTGCTCTAAATACACTGGTTATTACTAAAAATATTTATTACAAATATTTTTAAAAGAGCAATTCGTTCAGGTGTTTTTGTTGCTCTTACTGTGTGCACATCTAACCGAGTTTCTGGGAGGTAAATCAGTAAATCTGTTTACTGGGTTCAGAAACAGACGGATTATTGGGACAGCATATTAGATCTCTTTTGGATATGTAAGTGATTCAGGAGGGATCAGGTGCACCATAGTAATTTGAAGGCTTTGGTAGTCTGATTTGTGTTATGGTACTTATTTTTTTCCACTTTTATTGTTTCAGGTTTCTGTCACAGCCAGAGATGATGTCCCCTTTTTTGGACCCCCTCTGCCAAATCCAGCCATATTTAGAAAGGTTTGTTTCTCTTGTCCAGTGTTAGATGGCAGGGGGGATATGATGCACACCCTTGTATTCTCAGTCAGTATTGTCAGTCTGGTGAGATGACTTTGCAGGTCTAAAGAGTACTAAGGCAGAGCTGTTCTCATGTGGTCTTTTTATTACTGTTTTGTTCTCCAGTCTAGTCTTCATCTTCTCTTGTAGAGTGCAGAGTTTCGTGAATTCCTCCTGGTCAAGCTCATAAATGCTGAGTACAGCTGCTATCGAGCTGAGAAATTTGCTAAATTAGAGGTGGGTCTACTGTGTTGTATGAAAATTATGAAACTTTAATACTGCCAGATTAAGTAAACAGAGTATAATTTTTTACTTCTGCCTCTGATTTTGTGTTTCTTAAAAAAGATGAAATGAAAGAAGCTATGTGATGCTTCCTTTATATGTCACTGGAGGAGTGATAGAATATGAACAGGTACATTCTAATGTAATGATCTAATCCTCAAGTAAGAATGGGGACCTGATGGGAATATAATCCTTTTGCTGGAGGAAACCCTGTATTAGCTGAAACTCAGTATCATGCTACAGGATATCACAGATTTTGGTGCAATGTACCAAAATTCTGTTTCAGACTCTGCTGCTTGCCTGAACAAGAAGAAACTGCCCTCAATCCATGTTTCTGTTTCACCACCTGTAAAAAAAGTACTGATGTCCTTTATATCTTGCTTTAGAAAGATCTTTAAAGGGCTGGGTGTTACTGTAATGCATTCCATAACTATACAGATAAAACCACTTCATACTATTTAAATTAATTTCAGTGGTGATTTTTTTTTTTTTTTAAGGAAGATGTGAAACACTGCAAAAACGGGGGGGAAATAAAATCCCTCCACTCCCTTTAGTAGCTGTGTTTTCATTCTTTATGTTGATGCAGGAAAGAACCCGGAGTGCCCTCTTGGAGAGCCTTTTTGAGGAGCTGCAGCTTCGCAGCCGCAGTATGATGGGATTGCCTTTAGGGGAGGATGACAAGATAGAGAACGGCAGCGGTGGCTTCCTTGAGAATTTCAAGGTGAGCCGTAGTGGATTGATTCCTTACCCAGGGGCTCACACTTTTCTCAAGCTCATTTTGTGTCCATCCAAGGAATTTTGACCCTGCTGATCAGCTGTGCTTGGGAGAAACTGAAAAAAACCTCTTTCCAGCAGCCTTCCTTTAGAGCACCTTCAGTGGTGCTTTACCACATCTCTCAAAAAAAGACTTTTTTCCCCTTCCTGTGCTCCTTTCTGGGGAGCTACAGCATGGTGCAGGGTGGAATTCCATTCTGTCCCTGAAAAGTCAAACTCTTTATGCTTCATGCTGGTGTCTAGTGTCAGATGGGGTTTCACTCCATGACTTACAGAAAAAGGAGTGTTTGCAAGAAGAATTGCAATCACTAGTAACAAGCAGCTCTCAGTTCCTACAGCAGATCTCTTCAAATTAATTTTCATTATAACTGAAAGAGTTGCAAGCGTCACTGCAAGAGAGTTTCAAAGATACCTATGAATGTACTGTCTAGAAAAAGTGATGCTTGGCTTCTAAAAGCCAGAGGTAGTTTATCTTTGTTCAGTAGTGACACTTTTTTTTTTCTAAATAAATCAGGACCAGGTGACAGAACTTACTTTTAAAAGTGATAAAGATGATATGAGAAAGCAAAGGTTTTGTAAAAACAGGCAAACTGAGTTTTGAGCAGCTTATATAGACAGAATTTTATAAAACTTTCCTATCTGCTTCCCCTTTCCCACTTCTGTGGGAAGTGCCTCACCAGTTCTTTTGTGTATATTATCTCTCTGGACAGAAAGATATATTTTAGGTAGCATTTCTTCAGATCACCTCCACCTGCTATGTATAGTGGGCTGTTTAGAGTAATTAAGGGCTGTGAAGCTAATAACATTCACACGTATTCACAAGTTTGGTAGCTATATGTGTAGTTTTGGTCAGAGCTGGGATGCTTTGTTGAGGTGTATTTTTATGTACAAGCAGTCTATCATGCCTTTGCTGCTAACCAGGCATTTCATACCCATCCATGTCTTACACTAATTATCCAAAAATGTCCTTTTCTGACTTCTAGCAGTCTGATTTGCATGTCGTGCACAGATGACATTTGGAAAAGGCTAGGTACGTTGCAACAGGACAAGGGAGGTGGAAGTAGAGAATATACTTGAGAAAGAGTTCTTCAGTGGCAATGAGTTCCATGAATCAGCTAAGACCAAAAATGGGTAATACCTAAGATGCAGCCTTGTAAGGAGTTAGGATTTCTGTGGTTCTGGGTGTTGGTCTGTCACACCTTTCCCCCCAATCTGTGGTGCTTCTCATACTGCCCTACCGTGTGCATGTCCATACGTATCTGTCTTTGTCTGTTTCCCTGCCTCCCTCCTGTCCAGCGGGTGATCAGAGGCCGCAGCCAGAGCCTGGATACCATGGGGATATCCATGAGAAAGCAGCAGCCGCCCGCCTTGCCCAGCCGCCCTGCTACAGCTGGCCTTGCCCTCAGCCAGAGTGTCGCCGAGGGCCCCAAGGCCATTGCTGCGGTAAGGGGTTTGGGTGGGCTGTCAGAAGAAACCCTGCATACCTGTGTGACCCACCCCTACGTTTTCTTTCCCTGTTAGTCTGTGCTTTTGTCCTTCTGTGAATCTCTTCTTGTTGTATCATCCCATTTTACAAGTGGTGACAGCATGTAGAAGGCGTCTCTGCCCATGCAGGGGGGTTGGGACTAGATGATCCTTAAGGTCCCTTCCAACCCAAACCATTCCAAGATTCTGTGTGTTGCAGTCTGTTTTGTCTGGGTCTATCTCTAGCCCTAGTTCATCTGTAAACTACAGCTGAGATGGGTCCAGAACTAGGAGAAGAAAGATAAATGTGACTCCACACATTTATCTCTGCTATCTTTGACTAGATCCTGTATCGTTCATACCTTAAAAAATGCATGCAGTGTGGTTGGAACAAATGGTACTATATGGCAAGAACTGAGAACATAAGAACACTAGATCTGTTCAATTTTCTTCAATTTCACGGATCAGATTATTTTTCTGTAATACAAACAGGTATACAGTGTTTGTTCAAGGTGTGCCATTTTGCTATAAATAGAATTTGCATGTTGGGAACAAGCAGCAGAATTAATAAAGCTGAGAAAGGTGAGAAAAAGAGTGAATGCTTCTAGTCACTATAAAAGATTTTCTTCTTTTATAGGGATATTAAAAATACATGATCAGTATAAGCATGATAAATTCCAGAAAAGGATCCATGTTTCTGATATTGGAAATATGTTTAACCTGGCCAGAGTTCATCCAGCTGGTTGTGGTCTCTGCACTATTGATGTCAGTAGAGGCAGACTGTAAAAAACATCTCTTGAGTAAGCCAAGAAAGTGCCTTTCAGTGTGGAAATTCTTGGTGGCAGTTTACCTAGGTGTATCCATTATTTATGTCAGCACAACAAAGTTACAGCCAATGTCTTGGCTGGCTGTCTCCTTCTCTCCTTTAAATTCCAGTTTTCCCTACCTTTCTGATTCTGCCTCTGCTTCTGTCATCATATGGGGATACCTCCCTTCCTGAGCTTCATTCTTTGTATGCTGTTTGTTCCTATATCTCTCTGTCTCCTCATCCAACCTTTGTAAGCCCTAGCTTCTCTTTCTCACACACAGAAAGGACTCCTTTTTGCGCTGGTGAAGCTGGCCCCTGCTATTGTTTTGCAGAGTAAAGGAGAGGATCTGGATCTATGTTGCAAACTCCCTCTCCAGTGCTTCCAGTTCTCCACAGATTTTTCCTGTCTTGTTCCCCTCCCTCCTTTCTGTCACACTTTCCTTTTTTCTAGTCTTTTGCCTTGCCTGGCAGGAGCCCATCACGTACTCGAGGCAGCCGCTTCCATGGGCGACGGAGCAGTGCCATTGGCATTGAGAACATACAGGAGGAGAAAGGGTAAGAGCCAAGTGAAGATGAGACAGAGGAAGAAAACAGGAGGAGCTGAGAAAAGGGAGGTAGAACAGGAATCAACATGAATGACATCTGAAATGGAAATGGCTGGAAAAGGGAGAAAAACCTGTTTATTGGAGAAACTGACAAATGACAATAACAAAACAAAAAAAGACATTTGGAAATGGGAAGAATCAGTATTTGAAGAAAAAGGGAGGAACACGGTGAGATCACTCTTAACGTTATGCAGTATGATCCAGGACTCTTGGGTCTTCTGTTCTGTATTACCACTTTAGATAAGAGTCAGTTGAAAGGCTTTTACTTGGGACAGGGGGATTGGGTACTTGATCATCTGTTTATTTGCTTTCATGTTAAAAAGCTCAATTAGACAAAAATTCTGACTTTAAAAAAAACAAAACAACTTTAAGTAAAAATGAGTCTTGTTTAAGTTAAGTGGTATGAGAAATAATTACAAATAAGGGGTAGTATACAGCTTCAAGGAGTGATTTGGCATATTTGACAAACTAGAACCATTCAAAGGTTGTCTACTGGTCATGAGAGGTTATTTAGTTAGATCAATACATTTGTTTCAGCTTTAGCTGAGACATCTCTTTGAAGATTGTACAGGGTCTCAAAAGTCAGGTGAGTGCTCTGCATCTAATGTACAGTTTTCCCAGTTGCAAGAATTCCAGAAAATGGCTTAAAGACTCAGTGTAATGGGGAAAAGACGTCTTTAATGTAAAACTAGTGATTTCACAACAGGAAGAATTACTACATTGACCCTTCTTTCCAGTTATTCTTTTTGGACCTTTCCTTAATGAGGAGCCTATGATTTAATCTGAAAAAAATGGTATAGAACTTTATTTGAGAAAAATAAAATTGCCTGAGACAGCTTTCCTGTACCAGTATAAGCCAGCACAGTAGCCACAGCTCCTCACTGTATCTTATGTTACTGTGCCACTCAACCCATTACTCTGTGTACAATATCCTTCACTACTTATTTGTTTTGTTCCTGCTCTTTCCTGGGAGGGAATCAGTAAGCTATTTGGTGTATTTAGTTTTCATTTTGCAACCTTAGGAGGTACAGTGAGCCTTGTGTTTTGTGAAAGACTTTTTGAGTGATTCTTGAGTCACAGAATAATGGAGTCATAGAATGGTTCAGGTTGGAAAAGACCTGTAAGATCATCCAGTCCAACCTTTACCCTCATTTCCTCATTTTACTAACATGGCTCTACCAGCGCACTGCTAAACTGTGTCCCTGAGTACTGTATCTAAACACACTGAGGAATGGTGATTCACACACTTCCCTAGGTAGCCCATTCCAGTGCTTAATAACCCCTTCTGTAAATAAGTTTTTCCTAACATCTAACCTAAACCTCCACTGGTGTAACTTGAAGCCATTTCCTCATCCTGTCACTTGTTCCTAGGGAGAAGAGACAAACCCCCACCTTGTTACAGGCTCCTTTCAGGTAGTTTTAGAGAGCAATGAGATTTCCCCTCAGCCTCCTCTTCTTTAGACAAAACACTCCCGGTTCTTTTAGCCACTAGTCATTAGGGTTGTTTCTCAGACTTTTCTCCAGGTTGGTTGCCCTTGTTTGGACCCACTCCAGCCTGTATTGAGGTGCCCAAAACTGGACACACTACTCAAGGTGTGGTTTCACCAGTGCCAAGTACAGGGCACCAATCCCTTCCCTACTCCTGCTGGCCACACTATTTCTAATACAAGCCAGGATGCCACTGGCTACCTTGGCCACCTGGACACACTGCTGGCTCGTTTTAAGCTGGCTGTCAGTCAGCACCCTCAGGTCCTTTTCCTCTGGGCAGCTCTCCAGCCACTCTTCCCCAAGCCTGTAGTGCTGTACGAGATTATTTCAACCCAAGTGCAGGACCTGACACTTGTTCTTTTTGAAGATGATACAGCAGGCCTTGGTTCGTTGATCCTGTTTGGATCCCTCACACAGATCAGCACGCCTGCCGAACTTGCTGTCATCTGCAAACTTACTGAGGGTGCACTCTATCCCGTTGTCAAGATAATTGATAAAAGATATTAAACTGGAATGACTACAGTAATGATTCCTGGGGAACACCAGTTGTGACCAGTGACCAATTAGGCTGAACTCCATTCATCACCGCTCTTTGGGCCCAGCCAGCCAGCCCGTGTTTGACCCAGCAGAGTGTATACCCATCCAAGCCTTGGACAGCCAGTTTTTTCAGGAGCATGTTGTGGGGAGCATTGTCAAAGGCTGTTCTGAAGTCCAGGTAGACTACATCCACAGACTTTGCCTCATCCAGTAGGTAGATCATCTTGTCTTAGAAGGAGATCAGGTTAATCAGGCAGAACTTTCATTTCATGAACCCATGTTGACTGGGCCTGATCACCTGGTTGTCCTGTAAATCGTGCGTAATGGCACTCACGATTAGCTGTTCCATAACCTTCCCTGGCACCGAGGTCAGACTGACAGGTCTGTAGTTCCCTGGAGGGATTTGTTCTAACATTTCATTGCTACTGAAAAGCAGGTGTCATACTTACTCTCTTCCAGTGGCTCTTTCAGCTACCCAGTCCTGTCCCATTCCTTCTGATGTCTCAGATGCCTAGTGGACGCTTCATGGAAATGATTCAGCCCATCAATAGAACAGAACAAAGTATCAACTTTCTTTAATTGGATTAATTATCTGCCAGGTTCTGCCATTAACTGGCTCATGGAGATGTCTAATGGGTACCAGGACTGATAGAAAGAACACTCAGAGTGGAGGAGGCTGGAGCAGGTGCTCTCTGGCCAAAAGTGACATGTGTGACCTCACTTGGAAGCTGTAGTTTAATGGAGTGCAGGCCTTGATGACAGAGCTGACCTTGTCCATCCCACTTGTTCATGTGTCATAGGAGTTGCTGGGTTATTCTAGTTTCAAGATTGTTTTTTTTCAGGATAATTTCCAGTCTCGCCAACAGTTGTATTAGCACCATTGAGGGCAGTAGGAATTGTGATGTGAGTGGTACAGGCAGGATCAATTGACCAAGAGAGCCCAGGAGGAACTTTGTGAACCCCATCACTGAAGCCACAAAAAAAAACCCCAACAAAAATGTGAGTTTTGCAGTCCTTAATGAAACATACTCCACTTCTCAGAACTCACACAGAAAGCTTTCTTCGGAAGTATCTTGACAAGTACTAGTAGCAGCAAAACTACTGTAACCATCCTGAAACAGGGAAATTTGCTGAATGCTTCCTCTTTATACAATAAATATATAAGCTCTCTAACCTCTAAAGCTTCCTAGACCAATGAAATGGGGAATGTGGAAGAAAAAGTTGAAGAATTAAAGGAGAATACTGAAGTTAATTTAGCCTTTTATATCAATTCAAAAGGAGCTTAAAGTTGGCCATTTCTAATATATTGCGTTCAACACATCCAAGGAGTCTGCCCTTTCCAACACACTGTATTTGCTTGCCTTTCATGTGTATAGAAGAGTTCCAGCTTTGTATTGTAGGTTATGAGGTTTTAGAATACATAGTGGTTAACTCTGGCTCCGGGGCATAGCATGCTTCTCTTTTGTCTCAGCAGAGATGCTGCAGAGAGGATACAGAAGGTGCTGGACAGTCCAGGAACTTTGTTTGACCTGAAGTCTGATGGATCATCTAGTCCTAGCTCCCCAGAGTTTCCCAGCAGGAAGAGCAAGTGAGTTGAAAATTATTTTAATATTTAAGAGATGCTCACTGTGTCTGGTATTGGCTTAAGTATGGTGCTGTGTCTTGCTGTGTTGGAGGCACTACTAAGATTGTCCACATCAGGCATTGCAGCATCTGAAAAGTTAAATGTCTGGCCATGGCACAGTAATTCAGAACACGTAAGTAAGGAACTCAGCTTCTTTAAACAGCCAGTGAAAAAAGATTGGACCACTTAAAGGAGTTTTTTTACTGTATCTTTACTGTATTGTTAGCTTGCATCCAACAGGATACACATAGCCCCAGCTGTCCCATTATCCATGCTTACTCATGTATATGTTCCTCTCTATATATTCCTCTGTAGTTTGCTCTGGAGTGATTTTGGAGCTTCATGGAGAAGCTTGAACAAGGGTATGTTGGGTTATACTCAAGTTCTGCCCCATTAAGCAGGATTCATGTGGCTGCTCCCAACCAATGAGAACTGTCTCCAGTCCTCTCAAAGTATTACAGCAGGGTCTCATGTGCTGTACCTGTGTTTCACTGCTAAAGCACATCATATTATACAGTGTTTTGCAAAACACTTCATGCAGTGGTCTGCAAAATAGTTCTACAGTTTCTAGTGGTCAACAACTGGAAGAATGCACTTTCATGGTAGTGCAGCTTTGCTGTTGCCAAGATGTATTATGCTGTTGTGTGATCCTATCTAGAGTAATTCAGGACTTCACAGAAACCACACATTTACATGTCCAAGATTCCAGAGCAGCCTGTCTGTAAATCCAAGGCTACAGCTGAATTTCTGGAACGGTTTGCCACCCTTGATTTTTTTTTTTCATGAGAACTTGGGTACGACCTATGGCAAAAAAGCCCCTGAGAAATTTGTAGTAGGGCATGTACCTTTCTCAGAACTGGGGCTGCTCTAAGAAAATTCCAGGAGGTGCCCTAGAGCTACAGCCTCTGCTGTTGTAGTTGCTCCAGGTGCCAAATCGGACAAGGAAGGGCCTTCCTTTCAATTAAACCAAATGCTTCCTAAGAATTACAGGCTGGTGACTATTTGCAGTAGTTCAGCTACCTAACTGTATTCTGGAGGACTGCCCAGAATTTTGTCACAGCCAAGGTGCAGAGTTCTGGTAAGTATGCTTTTGTGATACTAGTTTTTGGGTTGGGTGGGTGTCCAAAATTTTTATGATGAGGAGGATGGGGGCACAGGTAGGAGGTACAGACCATTTACAGTGCTAGCTCTGGCAGCCAACGACAAGAGAGTGCAGAACATGGAACCACCTATCTGGCATTACTACATCATTCCACCTCCCCTTCCTCATCCTGCCTGGGACCTTGTTAGTGAACTAGAATTTCCTGGCTAGATTTGTGTGAGGGACTCTTTCTCTGATTAGGCAGCTGAAGGAACCTTGCATAATCAGCAAGAATTCTGCATAGTAAGGAAACATCTCATGGCTAAGCTAGTCCTGATTATCCTACTGTAGAATGTGTGTATGTCCTGGAAAAAAAAAAAAAAATGAAGTATTTGACTGCAGGCTTCCCCTTACTTCCCAACCCCCCATTTTCCAGGTGGATGAGCCAGCTTCAGTGGCTGTTTCCAGTTAGTATCACATGTTTTCAGAGAGCAAGTGTAGCGTGAGATTTCCTTAACAGTGCTTGTATGAGCATGGCTTATACACGAGGCATGAGCTGTATGATTTGGCAGTCAGTCTCCTTCTGTTCCCAGGATTCTCTCTGTGCATCTTTTTCCAGTCATGGACCCAAACCCACTTTTATGATCATCAGAAAATGTCTCTTCACAGTTGTGGTGGTTTAGCCCATTCCTGGATGGTGGGATGTAGCATGGAGCTTTGCACAATTGGTCTATAGCCAGAGTTAGAGTTGGGATTTCAAAGTAAGGGATCAGCCCATGTGCAGTCATACCTTCTGCATCATATCTGGGACAGGGAATCAAGGACATGTAATTCCACCATGCAAACACACCATTTTCACCAAGACAGTATTAGCACAGTATTGCAGGACTAGGATAGGAGAGCAATTCTAACAGTCTGTCTCAGACTGTTTTACAGAAATAGTCTATTTGTTGTTCATTAATTGAGGAACCACAAGTCAGGATCATGATACAGGCATATTTCTAATGCAAAAAGTGTTCCAGGTGGTTTTAGAGTAATTTACACAGCCTATATTAAAAATGTTTTCCCTGGTAGTATGTCATCAATCCCCTCCTGTTTCTCTCAGGGGAGGAGAGTCACAGGAAATTTTTCTGTTGCAAAAATGTCTAGCATGTTGCTGCTGGTCTTAAATAAGCATTTCAGATTCCAGACCTGAATGATCAAACTCTTCATCTATGTTCTACTAAAATCAACTTGGAAATAAATGCAAAGGGACTGCATAAAGAATAGAGAAATTATTTTATAGTAGAGACAAACCAGCATTTAATTTCTGTCCTTGCACACTGATTTCCAACATGCCCTTCTGTAGTGATCAGCCTGCAATTAATGCAACTGCATTGTTCACTTGAGCTAACAGTGTCTTCTCTCCCACATTCAGGGACAATTGTCCTTAGTTTTTTCTGCTCTACTGTCCAGGTAGCCTTCCAAATAATCCATCTTCCCAAGGGACAGGCTCAAAAGAATGAACCCAGCCTGAGTAACAAGGTAGCAAAACTTCTCAGGATCAGATGCCTTTCTGGGTTGCATCTGGAAATTCAAGCACTATACTGTGTATGTCCAAATCCTAGGAAAAGTACTTAGGTTTTTTGTGTGTTTTCCCTCCTCAGACACATCTGAGTGGGGACATCGAGCCAATCAGGAATGGACCGGATGCTACTCAGTCATTGGTTACCTCACTGAAGATACTGACAAGACTTTTGGGGTGAAGTGAGAATCCTGGCTAAGTGGATCATGAACATAGAGGACCTCAAGGACTGTGGAGAGGCGAAGTGGTACCAAGCAACGCTCCTCTGGCAGTTCCTGGAGCAGGAATCCTCGGAAAGGGAGATGGACAGATAGCTCCTAGTGGAGCATTTTAGCTCTGTGTCCTTCCCATTGCCCAGTCAGCAGCCACTGAACCAGCCTCTACTGAGGGGGGGAAGGAGGCCACCTAGAGTGTGCCTCCTTCTCTTCCTCTCCCTTCAGATGAGTGAGAAGAGAACAGCTTGGTGCACAGAAGGCAAGAGAAGAACACATTTCCATCTCTATCTCTAGTGCCTTTGGATGACATAGGTCAGGAAGTGCAGTGCAGAGAATCAGGATGGAGAAACTTGCTGAGGAAGGATGCTGAGAAGGAGACATTTTGCGGAAATCTAGGTCCCAGCTCATTTGAATCCAGCTTATTGGTTTGCTCTGCCAAGGGAGAAGCATGTTTGCATTCTTTTCCTCCAAGTTATATTTCTTATCTCTTGAGGAATATCTTGGCCTACATTGGTCCTATCTTCACTGTTCTCCCTGTTGCATGCTGGCATGTAATGTGCCTGGGATTTTAGGTTTCATTACTGCTTGTAGGTCAAGACTGGCCACATTTTGCAGTGTTTCTGAAGGAATAAATATATTTAGTATGTTAAAGATGTCTTATCTTTCTTGCCTCTCTTAGTTTTTTTAGGTTTTCTTAACATTGTTAAGCACTTAATCTCTCTCTTACTAGCTGGTCTCCTGTGCAGGCAGTATTTCAACATACATGTTAGCCTTACATGCACAGCACACCTTCCACTATGTAAGCACATCAACCTCATGGACTGTTCTTTCTCCTAGATGACTGCAAGCAGTGGATCTCAAATTCTGAGCTGGAAGAAGCTGACCTTAAGGGTCTGGATATGAAACATGCACCAGGCTACCTCAGTGTCTGTGACGTTTCAGAGAGTGGTGGTCCAGTGGCCCAGTACAGTTTGCTTTGAATGTTCTGTTTTTAATGATCCTGTGGGAACTACAAGTCTAGAGGGATGGACCTACAGGAGCCAGTCTACTGGCACATACAAAATCACCAGAATGGGTATCCAGACCTAGGTGTGTTCCTATCTGGAAGTAGGAGGATTCTGACCTATCCATGCAAGAGCTTGGCACTTGATCCTCAATAGTTGGGCACTGAGACAACCTCCCTGTTGCTTCCTTAAGCTTCCTTAACTATTCTATAATGCTGGTTAATGTCTATATGCTTTCCTGACTCCTCCTGTTACAACTCTCCAGAAACACAGTGGCAACAGTTTATAAGTTCTATGACATGAAAAAATAAGCTTTTATAGTCCCTTGTACTGGCTGGAATTTCCCATAAAACCAAACATGATGAGAGTGGCTGGGGTAATGGGTGGCCTAGGCTGGGTAGTGCCTTCCCTTTATACTCAGTTTAACACCTCATAGTGTTTTATGTAGGCTCCTAAAATCTCAGATCTCCAAAATGAAGGCATCTGTTTATTTTAATGAATGTCAAGAGGTAAACAGTGCTTAAATACAGGTGGTTTGACTCACTCTGCTTTCTGACTGCTATGTAATAAAGCTATGTCACAAAACTTATAAACGTGTAATAAAAGCATGATCATGTTGAATGCTTGCCTTTCACAGAATGATCAGGAGTCAGACCTCAGGGTATTGTGTGATGCAGCCATTCTCATGTTCTTCATCCAGTGTAAGCACTTGTAGTGGTTTGAGGGAAAATGAAACATCTGAGGAAGAGGACAATGACAGGGTGGGTGTATGATCTTTAACAAACAGAGGCTAAAATCCCTGATTTTACCAAGTGCATTATTAAAACACCTCTTCTTTGCCCTCCCCAGGAGCTGATGTGCTCTCTCAAGGGCCCTCCAAAGCAGGATTCAGTGGTTCAGAGTATGTGGCTAGATGACAGTGACTGCACACCCAGTACTTCCAGCTCGCCAGGTAAAAAAGAAAGAAAAAAAGAAAAAATCCTCCGTGCTTCTAGAAGCATATGAGAAGTATCTGTTGTTGAGATGCCCTGTTAGCTGCCCTGATCTCAGGCCCTGTTTGCAGTTGTGTTTCACTTTGTTAAAATTAACTGGTTTGAATGGAAGCATTTCTTGTTGAACATCTGTCTAAAGCTACAATTATGGAAAATTTATATCTGTTTCAGTCTGTTTCTGGGAACAAGGATGAAGGGGATAGGTAAGTTTTGGGAAATCGTGATTGAAAGGACTAAGCTTTGGAGACTGGGAAGTCACTGGAGACTGTGGAGGGCAAAATTTAACATTTGTCTCTAAGAGATTATGGAATAGGAGCAGGTTGAGATGGTAAGAGGTACTAGAGATTACATAGATGGCAAGGAAGAGAGTTGGTTGGAAGGAGCAGTGAAGTCTTTACAGGAATTGGGTGAAAAGGGATTTTTGAAAAAGATTACAAGGGTCAGAAAGTGGAGCCTATTTTCTTTGAAGACAGAGTTAGGTCTCAGTATCTGGAGGAGCCCTGTCTGAGATATAAAGAGTGGCCATCAGATCCTTGCTTAAAATTGCCTGTATCTTAGCAATAGCAATAAAGATGCAAAACTGTGAGATGTTCTGCAGAGACCTCTGTTCTGTTAGAGGTTCTGTAAGATTTCTCCACTTCTGCAGAACAACTCTGAGTTGTTCAGAACAAGCATGCATGTTTGTATACTTTGAGGTACCAGAAAACCTAAGGGGCTGGTATTTAAATGCTGGAAGAACAGGAAAAGTCAGTGGAGTTATTGGTTGTGCAGAGGAAGAAGAGAGCCATGCCATATGCCATAATTAGGAAGTGAGGTGCTATAAACAGAACCTACCTGTCCTGGGGGAGAGACATAAAGATGTTAAATGGGGTGACATGAAAAAGCAGCATGTCAGGAACCTTTACAGCAGAAGGTAACTAATGAGCAGCTATTAAGAGGCAGAAGTTGAGAATGAGCTTATGTAGATCATTTTTTTGAAGGCTAGAAGGAGAGTTCAGTGTCATCAGCTCAGAGCAAGAGTGATAAATAAATACTGTAAGGCCAGGAGGCCCAACACCATGCAATTGTGCCTCGTGGTGTGAGGGTTTTCACTGTATCACCGTAGCATTGTCCAGACTACCTCTTCCACAGGTCTGTGATTATTCTGAGCAGGCCACAGCTCCCCTCAAAAATATTTGAGCCTTATTCACTCCTGTTGCCTTTGTGGCACTGCACTGAGACCAAGCAGGTGTGAAATGTGATTTCCTGTCAAAAGTGAATGAACAGCTTGTGTTTATTTGTGATGAGAAATAGTAATGGGAGCAGAAAATTATTGTAAATGCAAACTTGATTTGTTTTGCTTGAGTGTCAGATATTGTCTACTGTCATCAAGTAAAAGAAACCATTTCCCTTTTGACCTTGGTTCCCCTCTCATTTTTCCAAGAGTGCTCCTGGGCACAGACATCATAAAGTGTTGTTTTCAACAGTGCTGTTATGCCTCCCTTGCCATGGCCTGTAGCTTATTCCAAGTGTGATCTTTCCACGAATCCACTTCTCACTCCCATCTACCTGCACCACATAAAGCCCCATGGAAGTGATCCACTGGAAGCTGGCTCAGGTTCTCTCTCCTTTTACCCGTCTATTCAATTGTGCAAAATTTTATTCTTGTATTCTTTTTCTTGCCAGAAAATCCCACCGGAACCTAGTGCTGTAACTGAGCTATGAAAGTTCAGATCCATATCCAAGTGCTAGGTTTATAGTACAGGCCCAGCTTGTTCTGAGCTCCCAGCTTTCCTTGTTAGGGAAAAGCTGCTAACTCAGTATTAGCTCCAGTAGAAGAGTGCTAGGTTATTCAGTATAGCTGTTCCCCTTTTGTTATGGATATTGGAAGTAGGATGCTTTCCAGTGGCCTCTGCTACTCATTCCAGATAGTTTCCCTATCTGCTGACTCCTTACTGTCTCACAGATATATGCATCATTAATGTATAATTCTGCACCATAATTACTCTTACATCTTCAGTGCAGAGATTTGGTTTTTTTTTAAATAATTATACAAAGGTACACCAACAAGCATGCAGGTTTGTATATGGACTTCTGATTTATGCCAAGAGAGCTATAGTTAAAAGGGATAAACGTAGTGGATGCTTTTCTGACTAGTTGAAACCAACCTACCTAATCAGGAGACTGTAGAGATGCACTGTTGAGTGCCATTGCTGATTGCAGTAAGAAAGCTTGATGATGGAACCATCCACACCATTTAGGATGTGTTTGTGGTAATATATAAATGGGTAGAGAAGAAGGAATTAAAAGGTTATGTCTGTGTGTGAGTTACATGAGGCAGTAGATTTGATCCTGCATTTTCTAAGCATGAAGTGAAATCTTATTCTCAGGAATTTCAAAGATTTTGAAATGTTATTTTCCAGAAATTCTGACAGTTCTTGAGCTAGAAAAAGGATATGATTAAGAGCAGTTTGTACTAAAAAAAAATAGGAAAAAAACAGGGATGGTATATTTATTTTGATTTTTGTGAATACTTTTAATTTTTCTATTCATGTATTACAGCCAGGCCCGACAGAAGACTAATTAACAAAATATCAAGAGTGGCAATACATGATAATGTTCCTAGACAAAATTACATTTAAATGAACATTGCTAATTTGGGTTATCTATGCAACAGGGAAGATCTGTAATTATCCATAACCAACCATAACTGGTTAACTGAAGAAATACCAGAGTTGAGCTTAACTAAAATCAAAGAAAACACCTTAGCACAGAGAGGCATCTGGGTGTAAAACATTAATGTACTGTGTACAATCAGACTGAACATTTTGGATGCCCCTTATTCTGAATGATTCTAGAATTCCTAACCCATTTACCCATTCTTGGATAATCCAATTGTCACTTAGATTGTGAGAGCAAAGTTACAGAAAATAAAAAAATACATGGCAGCACTCTGTGGTCATTATGCTACCAGAGCTAGATCAAAACATAGACAACTACCATTGCCAAAGCTCCTATTTTCTGAGTTGGCTTTAAAGCACCAAAATGTCTCATATGCCAGTGCATATCACATGAGGCAGAGGTGATATGTGATATGCCCCCTTAGCCCCAAGGCCAGGATATAAATTGAACTATAACTGCCCTTCAAACTTTCTTCAAGACACTTCTAGGTTAGTTAATATACATAGTTGTTTTAGACATGGTTTTCTTTCAGTTGCTTAGTCTTTTAGTCACTACCTACAGACATACATCATAATTCAATTTCAAAGTACTGGAGCTGGGATATAAACAAAATGGAGAAGAGCCCTGGTATTGCAAACTCATGTTGTTTAAAGCCACAGTTCAGAAACAAATGGCAGTGATTTACCAGTTTCATTTTTAAACCTCAGAGTTTTAAGTTACATCATGAAACTGGCGAAAGGGATTGTCTGCCTTTGACCTGCTGACACACAGGTGGAATTAGTGGTCAAATTCAGTAACTTTTCTTGAATGAAATGAAAGCCAAGTAGCCACTTTCCTATTTATTTTTTTTTTGAGCTAGAATGGGAGGTAGGTCACGGTAACATTAGTCAAGTAGGGTATTGATCCATTCTTTTCACTCTTATCTGTGAAGTCTGGGGTGAAAATACCTGTGTGTGCAGCTCCTGGGAGCTCTTTTGATTATTTCTTTATTGTTCTGTGCTTGGTTCCCTTCTAGGAAGAAGGTTGCTTCCTTCCAGCAGTGTAGCTGGCTCCACTGGAAAAGGAAAAGGCAGTAAAGCAGATGCTCGGCACCATAAGCCAGTAAGTGCTTTAAGAGTATGTTTCCTTCGCGCTTGCACAGAGATAAGGATGGGAGGAAAGAGACTTCATTTAGAAGGCTTTGCTTGCTGAGGGCTGAAAAGACAAGAAAGGGCAATAAGGTTAGAGAACTGCCTTGTTCTGCAGGCCTCCATTTTGTGCTGTGCGTGAGGTCACTGAAGGCAGGCCCTGGGCCATCTGACCTCACTGAAAGATGGCAGCAAATACTGTACAGCTTCACAGTGAATACAGCTAATCCTGTACCTTCTTCTCCAGATGATCTTCCATAGCCAGCTGACTCTGGCCTGTTTCATCTACATAAAATCTGCCTTTCTTGGTTGCCTGCTCCCTCTCAGGGAACAGTATTTTCCATTGAGACACTTCTCTCTGCCCTAATCAAAGCTCAGTTTTATTCTCTTCTTTTTCTTTCATTATTCAGTTTCCTTTGCTCAGATGCCACCTGGCTTTCTCTGCACCTGCCCTCTGCTTCCTATGGTTTCATTATCTTAATGAACCACTTTTTTTTTTTTCTCATCTTGTGACTTCGTGCCTATCTTTATGCTTGTTTGCTTTCAGCCTAGTATTGGTGGGACTTACTTCTCCATGCCTGCTTCATGAATTTTCCAGAAATGGGAAAGTGGGGCTGGACCTCCTGGTGAGAGGTCTATAATAAAGCAAAGGGGAACACAATTGCAGGGTTATTCCCTGGAGCTCATAGTCCAGTTTAGCCCGCATCTTAGTCTCTCCTTCAGTTCAAAGTCACTCTCCTTATCCAGTATCTTGACAGCTAAACAGCATGCTACCTTAAAAGTGATGTACATGTCAGGCTCCCAGGAACTAGTTTGGTGTATAGCTAAGAAGAAGCAGCATCATCTTTATGGAATCTTCTAGCTATTCCTAAATAACTGACAGTTCTTGTTAGTGCTTAGAATATACCCCCATGCCTGGTAAAAAGACACGACAGTTTAAAAAGCCTCAATGTTTTTTCAAGTAATGCTCAGCTTTCAGTTGCCCTGCCACCTGGTGGGATCCCGGGAAGTCAGATCAACAGTTCAGCTCCATGCGGTGGCGGCCACTGGTGTCGCAACAGAGTGACATTTACAGAAAGCACACCAGACAGGGAAGCCAGCTAGAGAAGTTGGCACTCAGCACTGAGACTACTTAAATGCATGCTATGCCTAAGATAAGTACTGGGAATGACAGTATGGGTGCCAGCCAGTTGTGCCGCTGGGGAATTCACCAGTGTCAGCTTGTGCTCTCCACCAGGTCTCTGCAACACAGGAAGTTGCCTAAACAAGAGGCAGAACCTCTTCAAAACTCTGCTCCCCAAACAAGCAATTTTTTTTTCTCAAAATAGGTATACAGTCAGAATTGCAACAATATGATATAAATGCAAAGGACGTGACCACTTACTAGTGGTTATTACAGGCAATAAGCAATGTAAGGAAAATCCCAAGTTTGGATTTTCCTTATCTCAGTAGTTTTCAAGTACTATTTAATACCTAAGGCTTTGATAATTTCATTTCCACCGATTTCAAGCACATCTAAGGGCCTTTAAGATAATTTTGGAAAATATATGGCAGTCTGTAAGATCCAATTCATTTGGTCTGTCTGACAAATCAATAACATTCTGTCACAGAGGTTGTTTTTTTTTCAGTCAAGCTGGTTAAAAGGACAGTTTCTTGAAACCCTGGCTATCACCACAATGTTATTTCAAGATGTTCTTTGCATTCTCTCCACCAGTTTATTTACTTCCACAAAACAGCATTTTAGTCATTTCTGAGATAGTACTGCCTATGCAAGTGGTCTTCTGTCACTGAGGTGATCTGGCTTTAAATGATATTTCAGGCATCCCATTTTTATCACAACCTCAAAATCAGTTTGATAGCACAAACTGGACACTAGAAAATGTCAGGGGGGAAATGGTAAAAAATCTGTTTAACATGGCTTCAGGGGACTCAAAGAAACCATGTACATGATAACTTCCTTGTTATTCTAACTCTTAAATGAATGTAGCCTCTTACATCTCACAAAGATTTCCTTAAATCCCAGGCTGGATTTGCCCAAAGTCTAATAGGTGCATTAGTGGAAAGGAGGAAGGTATTGTAAAATTATAGGATATTTCCTGAAGAGTTGAGCGAGTTTTAAGAAGGAAAAATTGCGGATGGGGGAACAAATGATACTTGCACACTTACAGCTGTAAGAACATGAAGAATAGATTTTTTTTTTCTGATGCTTTGTTCCAGGATTTGCTGTTCAAGTGAACAAGCGTGAATATGCTTTACCTTAAAGTTCAGAAAGAGACAAAAAATGGAATTCCAGCTGCTGCTAGATCTTCTGATTCCTTCAGCAATGCATCACAGCCAATTGCTAAGAAATCAAGTCTCATACAAATCAAATGAATTCATGTGTGTTATTCCAGTTCAGCTAATATAGGACTAGGTTCAAACTATTTCAATATGAAATTTCTAAATCCTGAAATCAGAAGGGAGAGTGAAAAATGAAGAGGTTTGTTTTTTATTGTTTCTCAATCCTTCCCTCTGCTGACTACATGATGGGAAATCCCACACAGCCGTAACCAAATCACCTCTGGATAGGCAGCAATTAGGCCACCCCTGAGGAAGCAAAACAGTCTGGTTCAACTGCCAGCTGAACTTCCATGGTATTCCTGCCCCTCTATTCTGCCTTGGTGAGGCTGCATCTGGAATATTGTGTCCAGTTCTGGGCCCACAGTTCCAGGACAGGGAACTGCTTGAAAGAGTCCAGGGCAGAGCCACAAAGATGATGGAGTTGAACATCTCCCTGATGAGGAGAGGCTGAGGGAGCTGGGTCTCTTTAGCTTGGAGGAGGCTGAGGGGCGACCTCATCAGTGTTTACAGATATGTTAAAGGCGAGTGTCAGGAGGATGGAGCCAGGCTTTTTTCAGTCCTGTCCAGTGATAGGACAAGGGGCAATGGGTGCAAACTGGAGCCTAGGAGGTTCCATGTGAATATCAGGAAGAACTTCTTTCCTGTGAGAGTGACAGAGCCCTGGAAGAGGCTGCCCAGAGAGGTTGTGGAGTCTCCTTCTCTGGAGACATTCAAAACCCGCCTGGATGCGTTCTTGTGTGATGTGCTCTGGGTGAACCTGCTCTGGCAGGGGAGTTGGACTGGGTGATCTTCTGAGGTCCCTTCCAACCCCTAAGATTCTGTGATTCACCACTGTCCTCTGAAGACATCACTGTAAAACTAACATTAATTAAAAATACTGCAAGGTCTGGGGCTAGTGTCTGAGAACACGTGTGTGGTCATGTCCTCAAATGTCAAGTCACTGCAAAGCAAGGTGTATAAACTACTGTCCAGGAGGAGGACAGTTCCTTTTGAAACAGTTGATTGGTTCCCCACATTTCACTCTGGGATTCAACTCTCCTCTCTTCCACTCTTCTCTCGTGTCCCCTCCAATTGCCATCCTGCAGAGTAAAAGAAGTGTGAATAACTTGTCCTGTGCTTCTATTGTCTGTGTAGTATCTTGGACTTAAAGTAAAAGGAGAATGTGGCCAGCTTCTCTTAGGCTGTACGTTTGTGTGTTTCTAAAGGACAAGCAGGAAGATAGAAATCCAGAGATCACAGTCCAAGGAACAGCAATCTTTAATGTTAATCATTAATTTGTTCAAAGAAAGAGGCACATTGGTATTGGTAAAGACCTCACCAGACTGGTAATACTGGCAAACCTTCCCCTTCTTCATAATTAGAGATGATACTGAGCTGTAAAGTTAGCTATTAAAGATGAGAAAGCTATCTCTTCATAAAATTGGATACATTCAGATAATCTCTTAAGATTGACCATGTACAGACATATTTTCACTCCTATATACTTCCCTGTGACTTTTCACATCTTGGCACTTGGAACTGATGGAACAGGTCCCACCCATTTTTCACCTGCAAAACAAACCAGCACAACAGAGAAAGTTTAAATTTAATACATAGAAGTGATGGTCCAGTCACATTTCTGCAGTAGGATGACTGTTCCTGCTCTTATTTTCAAGGGGATGGTATACAAATTTATTTTTATCTCTCTCCTGCTTTTCATGCTTTAGCCAGCTCCAAAAATCCTTCACTGTCTGGTCACAACTGAAACTGTACAGAAAATTTATCTTCCTCTGTCACAGATGAGAGATTCTGCAGGTCTGGGGCACTCCACATGATGAAACCAATTATTTTAGGACTCCTTTTCTGAGGGGCTGGGGGTAAGGAAGAGATGTGGAACTCAGAGAAAAAGAGAATATTTATTGAAGCCCTTGGAGTTGAGACTAGAAACCAGACAATAACATTCCAAGTAGGATTACTATCATAGTGGGTTTGGTTTTGGGTATTCATCTTCCTCACTTTCATTTTCATCAAGAATCTTTTTATAGAATCAGAAACCAATCCAGAAAATAAAATAAACCTTAAAAAAATCCCTCCTGTTTAAGCCTATGACTAATTTTAATTTACATTAATTAAGATTTTCTGCTGAAATTTTCCAACAAATAGATCAGACCTGTGCATAACTTTCTAGTGACAAACTCCCCCAGGTGCCAAATCTTGAGAGCAATAGTCAGATGCCCCCTAACTCATGTAAAAGCAGGTGACTAAATTTTACTAGTTATCACAAACTATTCCATTTATCTTAAAAATTTAAAATTCTTTTTCTATTAATAGAAAAATGAAAAGGAGGATGATCGACATAGGAATTTCTGTTATAAAGCTGTGTAGTTAAGTATTTAAATGTTATGGATCAGGGAGTTGTGATAATGTGATTATTATTAGGAAGGAACAGGTATAAAATGAAAAAGTTAAAACTACAAAAAAAAAAAAAAAAAAAAGCAGTATCAGCCATAGTGTTAATCTTATCCAAAATCTAATGCCCAGTACCAAAAGGTTAAATATGAACATTTTGAGAACTAAAAGAGTTTCAGCAGTAAGTGCAGTATAGCATGTGTAGCACAAAGCCTTGAAACATATCAAGAGAGAATGGTGAACTGAAATTACTTCATGTTTGGAAAAGGACTACATCT
Source organism: Apus apus (assembly GCF_020740795.1). Classification (NCBI taxonomy): domain Eukaryota; kingdom Metazoa; phylum Chordata; class Aves; order Apodiformes; family Apodidae; genus Apus; species Apus apus. Next base: position 124,746,908 of record NC_067282.1, read on the forward strand.
TTGGTCACTCTGAGTGTACTGAGATACATTCTAGTCAGCAGTTTCATCCAATGAGAAGTATATCCAACATTATTTAATATTTGAAAGATACTGGGAGTGTTTTATTTTACTGTATTGCATATTTTATTAAAAGAGGGTGAAAGCATGAAACCAGAAGTCATGTTAGATACACTCACCTATAATGCTGCCTAGCAGCTCTACACGATCAGAGCCAAAAAAGAGATGAGGTTCCCCATTATAATGTGCCACAACAGCAGGCATCCCAAATGCCTATTGACGCCATAGATGAAAACAAAGAATGTTATAATAAGAGAAAATTTTCCTAACATATGGTCAATCTTCAAGAATAAAAAGCAAAAAGTTTGGCTTTATTTCATTCCTTTCTTTTCAGCATCTTCATTCTTAAACATGAGTCTAACGGAGCCATCACAAAGTAGGGAACTCTGCAGAGCCTGTATATTCCTTTTGAAGGAGCAAAAAAAGCAACCTGATAAATCCACAGTTATATGTCAACTATCTCTTAGTACTGGTCCTGTAGCTCCCCATCCTTGCAGTCCAGCTGGAATGAGCTGAATGTGTCAACCTTGTTTTCCCAGATGACAATGCAATAAACTAACCCACAACAGTGAGTTAGCTTTCACGTGTTCAGAAACCAAAGACCATCAAAGAGAGATGGTCTATGTGGTGCTTTCTAATCATCCCCTTCATTGCTCTGCAGTATTCTTAATAGGGAAGGAATGCTTAGCTGTGATGCTACATGGCATTGGGAGCATCTCACCCCGTATTTTATTGCTTCCGTTGTTGTCTCTCTCAGTCGGTTCTTCACTGCAGGGGATGAAATCATTTCAAGTAGCTTCTGGGTGACCTCCGATGACAGCCCAGCTTGTCTTGCAACCTGAGAAGAGATAATATAATTAAGAGTACTCTGATATTAAATATTCCAGTTCCTACTATGGTCAGTGTTGTCACTCAAGGTCTATTACCCAAAAAATTTACAAAACACCCTTGAAGCACTTCTGGCATCATTGTCATGCTGCATGTCCAACCCATTCATGATTTATTGACTCTCAGATACAAAGCAAAAGGAATATTTTCTCAAATCTGGACTTTTCAGGAGTTCAGAAACAGAGAAAAAGGAAAGGAAGGGAAGGGAAGGAAGGCACAAGCAGATGTGTCCATGAAGGGCAGGTCCTGCTTGATGAACCTAATCTTCTTCTATGAGAAGGTGACCCATTTAGTGGATGAGGGGAAGTCTGTGGATGTAGTCTACCTGGACTTCAGTGAAGTCTTCAACACTTTCTCACAGCATTCTCCTGGAGAAACTGGCTATATACAGCTTAGGCCAGTGTACTCTTCACTGAGTGAAAAATCAGCTGGCTGGCTGGGCCCAAAGAGTTGTGGGTAAGGGGAGTTAAATACAGCTGGTAGTGGGTCACAGCTGGTGTTCCCCAGGAATCAGTGTTGAGGCCAGTTCTGTTTAATATCAATGATCTAGATGTGGGGATTGAGTGCTCCCTCAACTCTTAGCAGATTGACACCTAGTTGGGCAGAAGCGTTTATCTGCCTAAGGGAGTAGAAAGGCTCTACAGAGGGATCAAAATAGGCTGGATGGATGGACTAAGGCCTACTGTATGAGGTTTAACAAGGTTAAGTGTCTGGTCCTGTACTTGGGTCACAACAACCCCATGCAGCGCTGCAGGTGTGGGGCAGAGGGGCTAGAAAGCTGCCAAGAGGAAAAGGACCTGGGGGTGCTGGTTGACAGCTAGCTGAATATAAGCCAACAGTGTGTCAAACAGCATCCTGGCCTGCATCACGAATAGCGTGGCCAGCAGGAATGGGGCAGGGATTGTAGCCCTGTACTTGGCACTGGTGAAACCACACCCTGAGTAGTGTGTCCAGTTTTGGGCACCTCAATACAGGCTGGAGCGGGTCCAAACAAGGGCAACCAACCTGGAGAAAAGTCTGAGAAACAACCCTTATGAGGAGTGGCTAAGAGAACTGGGAGTGTTTAGTCTAAAGAGAAGGCTGAGGGGAAACCTCATTGCTCTCTAGAACTACCTGAAAGGAGCTTGTAACAAGGTGGGGGTTGGTCTCTTCTCCCTAGGAACAAGCGACAGGATGAAGAAATGGCCTCAAGTTGCACCAGAGAAGGCTTCCATTGCATATTAGGAAAAAAAAATGACACCAAAAGGGTTGTCAGGCACTGGGACAGGCTGCCTAGGGAAGTGGTGGAGACATCATCCCTGGAGGTATTTAAAATTAGAGTTGTAGATGTGGTGCTTAGGGGCCATGGTTTAGTGGTGGACTTGGCTGTGCCAGGTTAAGGGTTGGACTTTTCCAGCCAAAACAATTCTATGATTCTACTTTCACTACTGTTAATAAAACAGTACTAACAAATAATTCATTGTTCATCTTGGGTATCTAACCACATGAATTAAGATAAAAGGATATTCTAGTTCTCAATATTATTCTAAGCATGACGATAAAAAACTCCAAACGGAGCTGCTAAGGAAATTAAATCCCATTTTTTCTAGCTGAAATTTTTTAAAACTCCAAATGACCATTTGACTAAGCTGTCCTCATGTATATTCAGATCCAAGCCACCAGTAAGATTTAATATCAGAGATGCAGAAGCACCAACAAAAAGGAAACACTTACAGCCACTATACTGTCCGGCTCACTGATATCTTCATGCTGATAAAAGAATAAAACAAGTAATTCAGTACTTAAGAACAAAAGCTCATCTCTGGACTTGAAAGCAATTTTTCTAAGAAATCAGAAATAAAAATCAATACTAGTTGCTGGAGAAACTTTCTCAAAGACAGTTTTAAGTCACCTAATGTAGGAATGTACTAAGTGCTTTCTTGTATAAACTACTGATCCACTCAGCCCATAGGACTCACCATACATACCTAAAAGGTGGAAAATTAAGCTGACAATAAGCAATTTTTTTTTAATTCTAATGGCTCCTGAACCACCATGACATACATGTTTCCTGCTATGACTTTACATTAGAAGATATTTCCTTTCTCATGCTCAAATTCCACATTGAGACAGGAAGGAGACAGAGAAAGGATCAAGAAGTTGGCTTCGTAAGATACTGACCTGTGACCAAAAACGTGTCCAGAACTCTCTAGATACGGTTTCCAGGTGTCGTGGTTGTGTCATATCAATGGCTGTGAGGAAACGCATGGCCCCAAGAGTGCCTGGTATTAGTGGGAGACAGAGAAACATGAAGAAACAAGGCAAGGGATCAGGAATGGAATCAGGGATCCACAGGATCAAGGAATGGGATCAGGAATCAGATATGGTCTGTAGAAGTGCTACTTAAGAGTATGATCTTCTCAGTAACAGTCCCCAAGCAGCAAAGCTTATGCTGATTCACAGTATCTTCCATGCTAATGTCATTCACAAGCATATTTCTCCAGAGGTTCCTTTTACGGTTAAAAATGCACAAACTTTATCTTGCTTACAGATGTAGGAAGAGGCTGTGGACAGGGAATTAATCTCCACCTTGACACCTCACTGTTAAGGAGAACTTTAACCAGAAGTGCTAGAGTTGAAAGATACCAGCTAAGTAAAGACTCTTACTTACTTGTACCAAAGATACGTTTGAAGTCATCTCCTGAAACTTGTATAGGTACTTGGTAGTATTTTGCCATCCTTTTCATATCCTTCAGCATGTATTCTCCACGCTTTGGCAACATTGCTGGGGGCTTGTTACCTTTCAGGGAGAAGTTCCATTATGAATATTAAAACTCTATTATAGTAGCACTGGGCAAAAGAAAACTGGACAAATTAGACCTCATGCATACATGTGCCTAAGGACGAGTTTAATTTCATATTGGCTTCCTGAAACACACACAGCTTTTTAAAGATAATGCTAAGATTTAAACATAATTTATTTTGGTTTTGCACAGAGCAATCCTTTAAGTTAGCAGAACCAGTTTTAACCAAAGTACAAATGTCCATCAGGGATTTATATTGATTCCAATCAGACTTTTAAGCTAAACAACTACTAATGCATGGGTAATGAAATGTAGAGACTTCTTAATGCTACGATTTATGAGTTATAAAACTCAGTGATTAACTTGTTCTAGTAAGGCCACAAGTACTACTTTACGGCATACTGGGACCCATCATGTATGTTACAAACTACAAGCATTCCACAAATTAATTCAGGTTTGAATTCAACACAAAACTTTTAGAAAAACACTCCATATCAAAGTATTAATAGGGCCACTTGGTTGGGGTCTGAGCAACCTGATCTAGTGGGGTCTGGATCTAGATGATCTTTAAGGTCCTTTCTAAGCCAAACCACTCTATGATTATGATCCTATTTTAGAACTGACAAACTTTGGCATAGACTGTCTGTCCCACAAACAGTATAACCGTCTGGGTCTGTGTAGTTGTGATGGTATGACATTCCTCATGGCTGATTTCTCAGTCACTACTGAGCTCCACGACCCTGCGGTTAATTTGCTACTGGTGCATAAACTTAGTTTAAAGCTGGCTCTGTGGGCTCTGCACTCACCAAGAGCTTGCCTGCTAGTGTCCTACCAGTGAAGGAGGCATTTCCTTACAGAGCTAATTTCCCTGCACTGCCTACCCGTTTCTTGCATTATGCCACCAAGGAAAGCTGGACGAAAGCGCAGATCAATATTCCAGATGTGCCGATACCGACAGAGCACCTGCAATACAAAAAAGGAGAGATGTATTAACAGCTGGAGATGTCTGTAGAGCTGTGTGTAGCTAGGACATAAGCTAAGGCATGAAATAAGGCAATAGAGATTAATCCTTTTCTATTTTAGTAGTGCTAGGCCTAAAATCCTTTTCCGGAGGCTGCCGGAGAACTTTGAACCCAGAGCAACAGGAGCGCATTGGTATGATGCCTACACGAGCCTAAGCAGGGGTAAGTAAGTAACAGACCAGTCAAGATGATGAGTGCACGCTCACCCTAACACCAAACCAAAAACCATCCCTAAGCCAAAACGCACAGAGGTAACCCCCAAGTAAGCACAGGCCACGCTGCCACCCGGACACGCCTCCGGAGCGCCCTGCGCATTCCGCGCCTGAGAGGGAGCCCAGAATACACCCCACGAGCGTGACTGCATCCAACCGAGAGGTAAGGGGGGTGGGCGCTGCGGCAGCAGGGCGGCAAGGCGCGGCGGCTGGGCCGGACGAGCTGTCCTTCTGGCAGCTCCTGAAGGACGAGGCGGCGACAGCGCCCGGGCTCGGCCGGCCCGGCGCCAGCAGCCGCGGCACCGCGGGACACCCGCCGCTGAGGGCCCGGGAACCACCTCCCGCTGCCTGCTCTCCCCCTCACCTCAAACCCCAGCCAGGAGTAAGGGGACACCACGTCGTAAAAAAGTTCCACCACCGTCCGCCCCATGCTCGCCCCGTCCCGGCCTCTGACGCCAGCAGCCCGCGCCCTCCCGGCGGCCGGCGGGACGGGGGCGGGGAGAGCGGCCCGCCCCGCTCGGGGCTCCGTCCGGCCCCTGCCCCGCCGGGCGCTCCTGCCGCCGGGAGCCGCCCTGTGCTGTCTGCTTGGGAGGGAGGAAGAGGAGGGGCGGGACACGGGGCCTTGGCAGGGAGCTGGGAGGGAGCGCTGGTAGAGAAGAAAAAAAACAGATTGGAGAAAGCCAGTGGCATCCTGGCCTGTATTAGCGATGGTGTGACCAGCAGCAGCAGAGAGGGGGTTGTCCCCCTGTCCCCAGCACTGGTGAGGCCAGACCTGGAGTGTTGTGTCCAGTTTTGGGCACCTCAGTTCAAGAGAGATCTCGAGGTGCTGGAGCGAGTACAGAGGAGGGCAAGGAAGCTGGTGAAGGGCCTAGAGAATAAATCTGATGAAGAACGCTTGAAGGAGCTGGGAATGTTTAGTTTGGGGAAGAGGAGGCTGAGGGGAGACCTCATCAGTCTCTACAACTGCCTGAAAGGTCATTGTAGAGAGGTTTGTGCTGGTCTCTGCTCACAGGTAATTACTGTGAGAAACGTTTGTCGCGCCAATGAACAGGCCCACACGGATCCTTCAGCGAAGCACAGTTTATTTACATCCTTGCAAGAATGGGTGACCTAAGCAAGTAGGCACACCTATAGCAAGGTGAATAACGGTTTATATTCCCTGTTCCCGACGCAAAATTCCCTCTCCTGTTTCCCCACTGGCTGAGTACTCCAGGGTTTACAGCCTATCCGACGCTTCTAATTATCCTATAAGTTTCCCGCCCCTGTTTACACGTTCCATTTTAGCAGTTTACTTTTTACCTTTTAAGGTAAAATTTTGACCTTTCTTGCCCCCTTGGCTGTCTTCCCAATTAACAATCTACTGGTGTCATCCTGCCCTGAAGAGCAACATAGAAGTAGCTTTGTTTGGCCTTATCTTGGGCCATAAATCCTTCTCCATGTTCAGATCCCCCAGATGGAGCCCAATTAAGTCCCTCAGTTTCTTGGCCCATAAACCACTCCAGGTGTCACTGGAATGTGTAGATATCTCTCAAACAAACAATTATATTCCTAACACTAAAATATACCTCAAACTATATATTCCTATATGTGGTCCTAATATAAATGTGATAAATGTGGTCAAACAAACTATATGTTCCTAACACTAAAATATATATATGTGAACCAAACCAAACACTACATTTCTAACACTAGAATGCAAAATCAACACTACCATTCATTTCTAACAATTACCAACAGAACAAGAGGGAATGGCTTCAAGCTGCAACAGGGCAGGTTTAGACTGTACAGTAGGAAAAGTGTTTCCACAGAAAGAGTGGTTAGACACTGGAATAGGCTGCCCAGGGAGGTGGTTGAGTCACTGTCCCTGGAGGTGTTTAAGGGTCTTTTGGATGTGGTGCTGGTGGAGATGGTTTAGGGGAGAACTTTGTAGAGTAGGGATGATGGTTGGACTTGGTGATCCCAAGGGGCTTTTCCAGCCTGCATAGTTCTGTGGTTCTATGATTTTCCTGGGCTTAATTAAGCTCTTGGATAGGCATCTCCCACCAGATTTTCTAGGTTTCCAGCCACTCAGGAGCTCTGAAAATGGCCCTGTTCCTCTTCAGAAGTTAGAACACGAATGCGTCTAACTTTAGACAATAGATACAAATGTTGAGGTTATAACAGTTTCCATCATAAAGCTATGGTTGCTGACAAATATTACATCTTAGAAAAATAAGATGTTCATTATAGATCAACTGTCTTTATGTTAATGGTTCATCTATGAAACTATATTGATTGATCATTATATATCTACCCTTGGAAAAGAAATGTGCTGTTTCACATGTAGTTCCAAAATGACATTTTAAGGATGGACTAACATTAATAGCTATAATCAATGTAATAGAAATATTTTTCTAAATTATTTTGAGTGTTTCTAGGAATTTCATCCTGTGTTGGGTTGATGTAGTGGGGTTTTGGTAGCATGGGATGGGGGGCCCAGGGGTGGGTCCTGTGAGAAGCTGCTGGAAGGTCCCCCTTGGCTCCAAAATCCGGCCCCAGCAGCAATGGAGGCACCTCTGCCATTAACAAGTTCCAGAAGGGGAAAGGAGCTGCTGTGAGACCTCAGGGCAGAGGAGAGGGGAGGTGAGAGCAAGGCTGGAGCAGGTACCAAGGTGGGTGAGGAAGGAGGGGAAGAGGTGCCTGAGCAGTTTCCCCTGCATCCCGTGGTGAGATGGCAGCTGTCCTCCTGCAGCCTTTGGAGGAGCACGGTGGAGTAGAGGTGGACCTGCAGCTGTGGAGGACCCCAGGCCAGGGGAGATGACTGTCCCTGAAGTAGGCCATGATTCTGTGGGAAGCCTATGCTGGAGCAGTCTGTTTCTGATGGACTGCACCTCATGGGAGGGACTCATGTCAGAGAGGTTCATGAAGGACTCTTTTCCCTGGGAGGGACGAAGGTGTGGCAGAAAACAATGGGTGATGAACTGACCATGAACCCATTCCTGTCCCCCTGTGCTGCCGGGGGGAGGAGGTAGAGAAATCTGCAACAATGTATTTTGGACCCTGGAAGAAGGGAGGGGTTGGGATGAGATACTTCAGCTCTGTTTTTTGTTTTCTATCTGTCCTGTTTTGATTCAATTACATTTATTTTTTCCTCAAGTTGAGTCTGTTTTGCCAGAGTGAGTGAACCCTCCCTTGTCTTTGCCTCAGCCCGTGAGCCTGGAGTTGGATTTTCTTCTCCTCATCCCATAGTGGGGGTAGGGGTGAGCAAGCAGATGTGTGGTTCTTTGATGCTGGCTGGGTCTGAACCACGACACATCTGCTTGGCTTATTCTATTCAGTTCTTTATTCCCGAGGTTTAGTGTTCCCTCGGAAAAGCCAAACAGGTTTAAAATTACTACTCATATTACATATACGTATTTATGAGAAAGAAATTGGCTGAGACAGTCAGACTGGCTACCTTTGAGTGGAGCATAAGATGTTCCTCTTTGTATTAAAGATGTTTGAGTCAGCTCTTCTCTAAGATCACTTAAACCATTTAGTGCTGTCTGTCTGTGCATTATGTCTGTAAGGTAAAGAAATTGAATGCAAACAGAAAGAAGGAAGCAGAAAAAAGGACTCTATTTGTCCTCTAATTTATTACTTGTTATGTGATAGCACTGAGAGACCTTGCTAGAAATCCAGGTAGAGTCAAGACAACTGTCTTTATATGTAGATGTTAGGGCTAGCAATTGTCCTGTTAGAAATAATTGCAGAGTATAATTTAAGATCAGAAATTTAAGATCACAAATGACTTATCCTTTATTAACAAACTAAGTTTGGAGTTCTTTAAAGAAGGCAAGCTTATTAAAAAGTGGTGTGAAAAGTTGTATGCATGAGAATACATCAGCTTTGATAAAGAGAATGTCCTCTAAATAACAAATACTGCTACTTTGAGTTGACACTTAAATATGAAAGCAATCTACTGTGGAGTGTTTATTCTCTCTTTGCATCTTGTTTCTTTTAAGGACAGATGAAGATGAGACACCCAGGCACTCTCACACTGAGAGCTTTCCTTAGAGACCCACTCAATGTACCCTCTCTCAAGTGCCCTCACCTACTCACGAGCTCATTTGTCTGGGTCTTCACTAGCAATCACACACTTACGTGCAAGCCTGCACTGGGACATGTGGCTTGAGTCCATTTGCTGCTGCATTCAGACCCACATACACACACATGGACACAGAGTAGAGAGCCCTGACCCAGAAAAGAGTTAGGAAATACTTTAATAAGAGGATAGGTGCAAGACATGGCCTTGCCCACTGGAGCACTGAGTTGAAACCCCTCCTGTGCAATCGTGTGTTTTTGTTCTGTACTTGATTTTTTCATAATTTTTAAAGATTAGTTTGTTATTAGCTCAGCCTTAGCCTGATTCTCATGGTTTTCATACTGCTCATTAGCCAATATTGTTTCTGATTCAATAATTTGAAGTGATCTTTTACTTATAGGAGGTTTTATACATACTTCTGTAAGCATCTGTTTTCATCCGAGTAGAAATTTTGCCTGATAGATCTTATACTAAGCCACTTGTTACAGTTTTAGTGACCCTGGCATGGTGTTGGGCACATATAAGAGGAACTAGAGGGCCCTGAAACACCTGAGAATTTCAGAACAGGGAGAGGCCAGTATTCTCCCCCCCCTTCCGGCCATGCTCTATAAAAGCCAGGAGAACTGGAAGCTTAGCCCCTTTTCCTCCTGCACCTTCTTCCTTGTGGCTGCTTCTGCTCAGAGACTCTTCAGTTTGCCACATGCTCTCCAGAATCCAACTCCATTGGGTGCTGTGAGGAGCCATGGACCCCTTTCCTGAATTGGCCTTGCTCAGAGCTCCATCCAACCTTGAACACTTCCAGGGATGGGGCACCCACGACTTCCCTGGGCAACCTGTTCCAGTGTCTCACCATCCTCACACTAAAGAATTTCTTCCTAATGTCCAACCTAAATCTCCCCTCTTCCAGTACCCCTTGTCCTATCACTACAAGTCCTTGTAAAAAGTCCCTCCCCAGCTTTCCTGTAGCCCCTTCAGATACTGGGAGGCTGCTATAAGGTCTCCCTGGAGCCTTCTCTTCTCCAGACTGAACAACCCCAACTCTCTCAGCCTGTCTTCATAGCAGAGGTGCTCCAGCCCTCTGGTCATCTTTGTGGCTCTCCTCTGACTCACTCCAACATCTCCATGTCCTTCTACTACTGGGGACTCCAGACCTGGACACAGTACTCCAGATGGAGTCTCACAAGAGCTGAGTAGAAGGGGAGAATCACGTCCCTTGACCTGCTGGCCACACTTATTTTGATGCAGCCCAGGACATGGTTAGCTTTCTGGGCTGCAAGTGCACATTGCTGGCGCATGTTGAGCTTCTCCTTCACCGTCACTCCCGAGTCCTTCTCCTCAGGTCTGCATGCAATGCATTCTCCACTTAGCGTGTATTTGTGTTTGGAATCGCTCTCTGGGTGGCATGTGTACAAATGAGAGTTGCATTTAGACTATGGTGACTCAGGTATTTCTTTTAGACACATCATTACACTGGCATGCTCGAGGCAAATTCTCAACAGTCTGTGTCTCCGTTACATTTATCTTCTGATCCAAAAGGCCATATCTATGTTGAAATTTCAGACCTTTTTGTTTTGAGATATTTAGTTAAACTGAATAAGGCTCATAAAAAGTTCCTCCACATTATTGAATAAATTAGCAGCTTTTTTGGGGGAGAGGTAGTTCCTACTGGAAGGGTTGGGCTCAGATTTAGAGGGATAAATCAAGGCCAAAATAAATTACAGAATTCAAGGACGGCTTTTTGTTTCAAGACCTGAAAGAAATTTCATTAGGAGCCAAGACAACAATACTTCACCTTTTCCATCAACATGCAGACTTTTCAGTCTGCCTTCATATGATTAGAAGAAATTACATGACAGACACCTCTAGGTATGACTACCACTTGCCATCTTAATTAAGAAATTAAACTTTCTCTTACTGTGTTATTGGTATGACTTTAGGAGACAGTAAGTCATGGTATAGAGGGAGAAAAGAGTTTTTCCCTCCAAACAAATGTGTGATTCACTGGTACATCATTCAAATGCCAGACCTGCTTCTAAAGTGAGGACAAGAATAGTTTCTTACAAATCTCACAAGTCACTATCCAGAAAATTAATTATAGTCCTTACATTCTATGTGACAAGCAAAAGATGAAACAGAACTTTTGATTTTTTTTTTTTTTTGCAGTTCAGTCCACATTCCTAATAATGTAAAAAAATCTTGCCAGTGTATCTGGGAGAAGTATAAATTTGAAGAGAAATCTTTAAACAGGTTTTAATAAGAAAATATCAATCAAAGTTGAAAATCTAACTCAGCAGAAAAAAAAAATTACAATGAAAATATTTAGAAATAAAAAGCAAAAACTATTCAGGCAGTCTAGTCAACAAGAAAGTAGATGAGAAATTAGAAAGGTTTTCTTGACAGTCATGCATTTCTTCTAAGCATGTAATCACTTCTGTGCAAATAAACCAAACTTAGGTAAACTAATCCTAAATGGAGGTTGTTCTGATTCTACTTGTACCCAATCAGCATTTTATCAACAGAGGTGTATTTCCAACAGTGGTCAGTACAGCTCAGCAGTCTCTATCAGTGTCCCAGCTCTTCAATGTCATCATAGCCTGTATCTTCGAGAGCAGAGGATGAATCTCTCTCAGCCTTGGAGGTCCTGATTTCTGACACATTAGGACTCCAGCCTGAAAACATCAAGGGAAGAACACAGATAAGAGTACATCCTGTACATTTTACCTTCCCATGGTTGTGCACCTGGCAGCATGGGCTGTCTGTTGTCTTCTCCAGAAATTAGAACCGTATGTGTGTGTGTCTGTTGAAAGACCTGAGAAATGCTTGTTTCATCCTGCTTTCTGCTGCAGGTGCACATGTACAAGGACCAAGCTAACTGTACTCGGAAAACAGGCAATAAAGGAAATAAAGGAAATTCTTCAATATCCATAAATAACCCAACTCTGTTTTACTGCCCCAGGTGTTATCTGACACACTGCAAATTTAGTACATCTGTCCTTGTCCATCCCACAAGTGTGCCTCGGTCAGAGCCTTTCCCGAGCTACCACAGGAGAGTGCTCAGCCTTTTGCCTGTGTTTGAAAACCATTAAGAGCGTGCAACCCGCCTTACTGACTGAGGAGTGTTGTTGCCCACAAAGTTAGGAGACTTACTATGAGATACAGGGGAAAAGCACCTTGGAATCATAGAAAACTTACTATGGGATGCTTAGGGGAGGAAACAAAAGCACAGAGAAGGAGAGATCAAATTTTGGGTGGGAACAGACATGAGAAAATAGAATGATGAGGGGATAAAAGGGAACAGGCCAGTAAGTGTGTTTGGCGATGCCCTGCATCTGATCAGCAGCATCTGTCCTGTATTCTTATTAAACTCTATTTCCAACCATTTCCTGAGTAAGAGGGCTCTCCATTCTGTGTGTATGTGTAGAGGAGGTCTAAGTGCCAGCCATCAGAGCTGGACTATGAGCCAACAGGGGCTGTGAGTCTGTGGTGCCAGTAGCTGGAGAGACTGGAGAGGCTAGACCTCGAAGTACCACCATCTGGGGTGGGACTCTGGGTGTCAGGGGCTCGCCTGCTCAGTTATTTGGTAGACTGCATATGTAAGCCCAGTTACTGGGGGACCCATTGTGTATACGTGTGGGTGTTAGTGTGCATGTAGGTGTGTGAAGTAACTAACTGGAAATCCAGGCAGTTCCAGGACCAGTAAATGGATAGAATTAGCATCTAAGGCCAGTTACTGGTGGAAGTATAGTGTTCATGTGTGTCCTGGTTTGGTTTGGTGGGTTTTTTGGTAGTGGGGGAAGGGCCCCAGGTGTGGCTCTGGGAAGAAGCTGAGAAGCTGCCCCTGCTCCAAACCCAGCCAAGGAGCCATTAGAGGGACAGTAGATGCACCTCTGAGATTAACATATGAAAGAACGGCTAAAACACCCGAGCAGAGGAGAGGGGAAGAGCTGTGCTGGAGAGGCAGAGCCGTGCTGGTGGTTGGTGAGGAAGAAGGGGAAGAAGGTGCCCAAGCAGAAGTTTCCCTGCAACCCATGGCGAGATGGCAGCTGTGCCTCTGCACTCGTGGAAGAACGTGGTGGAACATTCCCTGAAGGCGCCAGGAGGGGGGAACTTGGCCACTGGACTTGGATGTTGTGGCCAGTGGATTTGCTGCCTGTGGACTCTGATTACTCAGCTGTGGAAGACCCCGGGGCCAGGGGAGGTGGCTGTTCCCAAAGCAGCCCCTGACTCTGTGGGAAGCCCAGGCTGGAGCAGCTCCGGACCTCGTGGGCAGGACTCATGAAGGAGAGGTTGGTGGAGGACTCTCTGCCATGGGAGGGACCCCGTGGGGAAGCAGGGCAGGACTGTGAGGAATCCTTCTTCCTGAGGAGGAAGGAGCAGCAGGAACCACCAGCCTGTGAAGTGACTCTAAACCCCATCCCCTGTCCCCCTGTGCCGCTGGGGGGAAGGAGGGAGAGAAACCGGGAACAAAGGGATTTGGGCCCGGGAAGAAGGGAGGGGTGGGGTAACATGCAAGCCCTGCTCTGTGTGTGTCTGTGTCCTCTGTGTGTGTGATTAGTGTGAAATTACATTATTATTTTTCCCCAGGTTGAGTCTGTTTTGCCCAGGTCCTTAATCAGTGAAGAACGCTCCTTGTCCTTTGTCTCGACCCAGGAGCTTTGTCCTCCTCATTCCAATGTGTGCATGAGGGCAGGAGTTGAGTGAGTGGCCACGGGGCTGTTCCTTTGTTGTTGTGTTGGGCCCAAACCAGGACATTCATGGGGAGCCAGGCAGGAGAGAGACAAAGAACAGCGACAATGTGCATGCGTGCTTGTGTGTATGCAGGTCTGATTACCAGAAACTGGAGTGTGCCTCTGGGCCTCCACGGTTAGTATATGCAGGTAATGGCAACTTGAGAGACTAAGGATCTAGGGCCAACTACTGGAGGGATCCATACTGTGCATGTACATATGCATTTTCCACCAAATGGCTTTCATCCTGGGCAGCCAGAGGGGGACAGGATGAGACCATTGGAGCTGCTACTGTTTGGATGCTGTTTTCTGTCTGTGCTGGCTCAAGCCAGCCTTGTGTATCTGCATCTGTGTATTATATGTGTGTGCATCAGTGTGCATGTCTACACACGCTCAGCCTTACTACTGGCTGGATCTAGGGACATGGAACTGCCATCAGACAGCCAGAATTAGCAACATCTAATATATTCTGATTTTTAAAAGACAAACAAATGATGAGAGAGATGAATACACCTTAATTATACACAGTTTCTGTAAACAGGAAAGTCTGTCAATAAACTGAGCAGCTTTATATGAAGTCAACATTAAGCGAGGTTCACAAAGACACTGAGAATTAATTTAAGTAAGGTAGAAATATATACAACTTTATACATAATGTTAAAATTAATCTCATGGACTGTTAAAAAAATCTAATCACTTTAAGTCTTAAAATATTTTTACTATTCTTTCATGCCTTCAGTCAGTCAGATATATTTATCACTACCGCAAAAGGTGGAGTTCAGCTGCTGATCAGTAAGTGTTCCACAACTATATTAAAGTGCACAGAGAAAGAAAAGTCTATTTTAAATATTTTTTGTTAATTCTTTTTAAATTAGATGTGCCTGACAAAATTTAGTGCTAGAATAACAACTTAGCAAATTCCATCCTCCAGCCACTATCCACTGTCTTTGAGAACTCACAGAGAACAGGCTCTGAAGGACTGGGAAAACATGAACAACATATGCTTATTTTTAGGATGGCATGTATGGGAAAAGAAACTAGATTAGGAGTTACAGAAAGTTGAACTTCAGAAAAATATAAAAACAAATAAACTACTTGTAGGAAGATAGAAGACTGATAGATAACAGATAACATGGATTTATAAAAAATAAATCACATCAGATAAATCAGATTTTTTTTTAAATTACCTAGAAGTGCATTTATAAGCGAGTAGAGCAAATTGCCACTCCACATTATATTTTTATTAGTAAACTAGAGAAATATGGTCTAACTCGAATCTCTGTAGAGGCATTTTCAGTGTAGCTCACAGGTTAGATTCCTTGACAGCCCTACAAACAACTATATCTTTTTATTAAGTCTTCAGATAAAATACACATGTTCTTATTATATTTTCAAGACAATACCATACTATATTAGAATTTAAATTATCTTGGCCAAGTTTCGATGAAAATAGAAAGAACTCCAACAAGGACATTTACATTACTACAGTTAAAGGGAGAAAAATTCAACTTCATAATTGGAAAGTCTAATGTCTAATGGTATGTGGTATTTTACAGAGCAGGATTTGGATTAGCATAAGACCAGACATGGAACACTGACAGGAGTGTCATACTGTTGCAAAAAAGGGAGACATCCCACTGGTATGCATGAACCAAAGGATATCCTGTAAGACATGTGAAGTGGTCCTTCAGCTCTACCTGACAATAGTAAGGTCTTAGTACCATGCTGGGCAAAAATACTTAAAAATTTTGGTTTTGAAACACTTTTTGAAAGATACAGGCCTACTGCTCTTCTGGCCTCACCTGTCTGTGAATCATTTCTGTCACTTTCTTCAGGGATTCCTATTATTTCCTCTTCATTCTGCTCAGAAAGAGAAGCATCTCTAGGTCCAGGAGCTTCTGTCACATCATCATAATTATCTTCCAGGGTGTTTCCAGGCAGTGGAGAAACCTCTGGAATGGTACAGGTGTTAACTATAACAGGGAGAGATCCTCCACTAGGGAGTGAAGTGGTTGATGATCTAGTGATAAGAGCCTGTAATACTGACATTATAATGATGATAGTGAACAATCATATATCTGGAATCCTCCTGAGGACTCTAAGGTATTCCAGACAACAATGATATAGCTTCAAAAATTGTTACACAGTGCTGTAGCAAGTACAAAGTGGAAATCAAAATGGAGGAGGGGCAGGAGGGGGAACAAAATCTGGAGAAGGGAGCTGTTAGTGACAGGTTTTTTTTTAAAGTAAGCTTTCCTATTGCATTTCATAATTGCACAATGACAAATTACTACTTGTTTATCTCCATCTAGCACTTGCTTCCTTGTCTTTTCATTGCTGTAACCACCTTGTGTTAAATCTCTCTGTAATGGTCTTGCTAGAGTAGCCACTCTTGGCCATTTGCCTGTCGACATGTGGCTATGAACTTGGGCCAAATCTCTGGACAAAATAATCTGCAGTTCTGCATCTCTTCTTCAGGCTGAACAACTCCAGCTTTCCCAGACCTTCTTCACATCAGAAGTGCTATCAGCCCTCTGATAATTTTCATGGCTTTCCTCTGGACCCTCTCCAACAGGTCTTTTTTGTCCTGAGGGCTCCAGAGCTGACACAGTACTCCAGGTGAAGAGTCTCACCAGGGCAGAGCAGAGGGTCAGAATTGTCTCCCTTAACCAGCTGGCCATGCTTCTTTTGGTGCATTTCCAGGATATGGTTGGTTTTCTGGGCCGTGAGTACACATTGCCAGCTCACGTTCTATTTTTTACCCATCAATATCCCCAAATCCTTCACAGGGCTGCTCTCAATCCCTTCTTCCTCCAGCCTGTGCTGATCCTGGCAATTGCCATGAGCCAGGTGCAGGACCTTGCTCTTGGCGTTGTTTAACTTCATGAGGTGAGGTTCATATTCACCCATTTCTCCAACCTCTCAAGGTCCCTCTGAATGTCATCTCTTCCCTCAAATGTATCAACTGCACCACTGAGCTTGGTTGCATCTGCAAACTGCTGAGGGTGCACTTGCTCCCACTCTGTCATTAATAAGGACATTGAACAGTACCAGTCCCAGTACAGACCACTGAGGTACATCACTTCTTACTGATCTCCATTTGGACATTGAGCTGCAACACTTTGGATGCAGCCATCCAGCCAATTCCTTATCAAAGGGTCTATCCATCAAACTCAGTTCTGTGAGTAACCAGCTCTCTAATTCCTCAGGGGTAGTTTGCCTTCTGGTCTGTACTTCCCTGGAAGCCATGCCTCAGAGAGTATTAATTGTCACTGTTTTACAGCGTGTACATACACACATGGAAATACAAATAATGCATGTATAAAATAACAGCAAATCCAAACACTCCTGTTTCACTTTTTACCTACTACTCAATATTCAATCTGAAGAAGAAAAACACATCTTACTTGGAATAATTGCCTTCTCAATGGGCATTTGAAAGCAAGCAAGGAAAAGAAAAGTTTTAGTTTAATTTTAAATAATAATAATTTTAAAACCTTGACATAAGAAAAATAATAGAAAATAAAATTGAAGACATAGCACAGCAAGGAGGCAGGGATATTGGCAGTTGAGGTCCAAAACTGTTCTTGCCTTTGGCAGGTTGCCTCTTTGAGGCCATGCAAATAGCTAAGAGAGCTTTTTGATCAGCTCCAGGAAAATGCAGTTCTTCAAAGACTTGCTCTTCCTCAGCTTTTTCAAATAATAAAATAAAATATAAAAATAATTTAACAAAATAATAAAAAAGCCACAAAAAGCAAGCACATCTGACAATCTGCATTTTCTTCAGATCGCTTGGATTAAAACTCTCTCATCGACTCCAACCGTGTGCCAGTGTTCTTATTTGGAGCATGTTTTTTGATTTTTCTGTCTTAATTCTCCCAATTTATCTCAGAAATGAAGGAACAGCTTACAAGCTGTTATAGTTGCAATTTCTGGGAGAAGCCATTGTCAAATTGTTGGATTCAAGAGACTGTATCCTGTGAAGAGTACAATATTATGAGCAAACATTTATTTTAAACTTTTCATATGGAAGAGAAAACTAGTACTTGCACATGAGATTGTCTGACATTCTTTGACCATGAGCTAGACAAAAGTTTTTGGTTCACATCAAAACATCACTGATGGAGATGGAGCGTAGCAAGAAAAAAATTTTATTACCAATAATGCTTTGAAAATTAAAAGCTACCCTGATTTTTGGGTGTCTTTCTTTGCAGGACCCCTATCTTAAATTACCTTGAGTTGCTTCAGGACCATTTTCTTTATCACTGTCCCCATTATAAAACCGGGCCTTTGTTTTTTAACTCTCTGAATGAGAATCTAGGCAAATGAGAGTGTGATACCAGATTAAACTCTCCTTAGCTGCTCAGACGGCTTCATGAGGAAAAGAGCAGGCTACAGTACTAACACCCAAGTCAAGCAGATTCTTGGGACAGTCAGTATTACTCCTGCAAGGTAAAGGGCCTACAGTGGAATAGCCAAGAATCCCTCAGGGGCCCCATGACACCTCTTATTGCTCATGAGGGAGGTGAGCCATGAAGGGAGGAAAGCAGTAAAGCAGTCAACAGGAGGAAACATCTGTCTGCTGGGAGGGAATACAAAGTATTCCTTTAATTGTAGCTGCTTTAAATAATTGCAGTGAAAGCCTTTTTTTTTCCTCCCTAAGAAGGTGTTGATTTGACCTGTACTGCTCTATGCTCTATGGCTGCAGTGAGAACAGCACAAAATTTATCATCCCTAGGAGAGAAGTCCAGTGGGCTGGAAACCCCTCTCCTCAAATCTAGGGATTTTCAGTTTCCCAGCAGATTTGTGAGATTCAAAGTATCTGACTGGGATCTGGCCTACCAGGAGGATATTTCCATTGACAAGAGCAAGACACACAGACCTGAGATGCCAATCATTTCCTGCTTTTTCCTCATGAGGTTATAGTCAATGTCTTCATAGACGGCCTCAGAGAAGGGGTCGTAGGATAGTCTGGAGCCTGAAAGTAAAAGGCAATGATTATTCACACAGTTTCTGTCAGTACTCAGGCTGGGATCATTAAAATTTCATGCTGGGCTTTGTATCTGAAACTGGGCTTCAGAACAATGGTTGATTTTTACAGAGGTGTGTTAGAAGATGGCATCAGGTGTCCCTGCCCTCAGCAGGGGGGTCAGAATTAAATGATCTTTGAAGGTGCCTTCCAACTCCAACCATTCTATGATCCATTCTGTGATCTATAGAAAAAAATAACCTAAAGGAGTTTGCATGGCCTGGTTGGTACTCAGAAATTCACTGAGAGGTGCTGACTGAGGATAAGCACTGCTGGGCTCTTTCACTGCCTGTTGGTATGTGAACATCTCATTGTGGCAGCAGATGCCATTCACCTCAGTCATCCATCCCCCTGGCCTCCTTAGCCAACCAAACAGTGGCCAGCCATGTGGAGGAGGCATTTTGTACCAGGTACCCACCTCTCTGCTGTGTCCTGGCACTTAGGATCTGTCCAGCAAGAATGGCAAGGACCAGGCAGAGAAGAGCCCCCAGGACAATGCAGAGGATGACAGGCATTGAAATTCTCATTGTGTCTGTTGTAGGCTGGCGAGGAGAATCTAGATGGAAAGGAAGAAGTAACAGGTAGAGAATCAGGTGACCCAAAGGGCTGCTTTTCTGTAGCCTCCTGCTGTGCCCATGACAGCAGGATGAGGCAGATCACCAGCTGCTCATCTGTGGGTCCTGTTCATGAAGCTGGGGATAGTGCCACTTGGTTCTCCTTTACAGAAGGCTGCAGGAGGTGCTGTCTGATGAGCTGGAACATACTGCTGATTTACCTGCTGTGCAGTATCAGGGACATGAAATCTTCATTTGATGGAATAAAGAAAGGGGGGAGGAGGAGTATTTTACCTGCTCTAGTGGGTGATGTTGTTGGTTCTGTCACACCTGCCAAACAAAAATGAGTCCAGATTAGAGAAGAGGCAATTGTGCAAAGTAGGGAGAACATCTTCACATTACTTATGAGGTTCTTGCAGATCAAATTATGAAGGGGCTAGTCACTGGGGTGTATGACTGACATAACGTTCTTCTACCCACCTACTGTGGATCCCGGATCTGTGTAATGAACAAAAGGACCATTCACTAACCAGAGCAATTCACAGCAGCATCTTCCTTGTGATCACAGTTTTTGCCAAACAAGGGATTGGCTGGGCAGTCCCAAAGAGACAGTTCTGTTCCTTTACAGTGCACCTTCTCCAACCATATGGGACCAGTCCCTTCCCCAAAGGCAGCTTCACTCAGAGCAGACACAGCAGATCCACAACCCAGCTGCCTGCATACAACTTCAGCATCTGCCATGTCCCAGGAATCGTCACAAACTGTTCCCCAAGAGCCTTGGTGCCAGATCTCCAGTCTGCCTGAACATCCATCCTCTCCTCCTGTGACTCGTAACTTCTCCCTGTCTGCAAAGCACAGAAACTTCCTCTGTTACTGAAACAGTAGGAAGGTCCATTGGGTCAAATAAGGAGAAAGAAAGAGGTAGAGGTACCTGAACAACTTGTAGAGTTTGGACACTCAGCAAATGGAGCTGGAGACATTGCCTCTTTTCTTCCTGCAGAATTTAATCACTGAAGTAAATAACCTGATTATTCTCTGAAAAAAGCGAGTGAATATAAAATGCCTGATAATTAATAATCAGTTTACTTTTCCCTATAATATGTATATATGGCCTATTTAGTACTTGGTGGATCATTGTTTGGCTGTTGCTGTGAATTAAATATTCTTCCTGATGACTGTACTTTCTTTCTTCTTGTGTGTGGCAGCTGCAATCCCTTTCAGGAGATCTGAATGCTATCTATAATTAATTTATATTAGAGTGAGAACCAACAGGTATGAAATACTGTAATAAATGGGCCTTTAGAACTGAAAAGTCCATACACTTGTCCATGGCTATGTGCATGCACGTGTGTACATGTACATATGCACTGATATGCCTCCCTACATCTAGAAACAGATACATGCCTCTAGACTTCTTAGAAAGTCTGAGCTTTATTCAGATCTCTCAGACTGACTGTGAATCACAGATTTTTGCTTTAAAAACAATGCAGTGGCACCATCCTATCAGGGACTTCCCTGACATTTCCTCTGGGTAACTGCACTTGGTGACATTCATGTAATTTTAAGTCACTCATTTACATCAGGGATAAAGAAAAATGTCTGTGCCACTTGCATTGAACCAGAAATAGTATATAGCAGATATCAAATGAACATGAGGTAATTACTGCAGTGTCCATGCACAGGGCTATGTACATGTCTGGAGAGTCCCGTACAGACACATTTCTAATTACCAGTGCAAGAAATATGAGTCTCTTCTGCTCGGTTATCACATGACTGAGGATCCCAGGTGTCTGACTGACATTGCCAGAGAGAGCTGTGTTGCTCGGTGCACTCAATGTGGTCCAGCCACGTGGGCCCAGAACCTCTGCCGTATTTGAAGTCTCCTGCGATTTCCCCGCCGTCCCCACAGTTCAGGTGTTTGCACACAGTTAGAGCTGTCAGCTGAGACATGCGATTGGAGCAAATGCTTCCCCAGGTCCCATTGTAGAAAACTTCTAGCCGTCCAGCACATTCATTGCCATTCACCAGCCTCAAAGCTAGGAACTCTAGAAGTGAAGACATAAAAATGGATTTAGAAGAATGGATTCTGCTCAGGACTTAACTGTGATGAGTGAAATCCAGTCTCTGCTAACAGTCCTGTTCATCACTTTGAATGAGAAAGTGCCAGAGAAAAGCACTCAAAAAAGAGACAAACCCTTAAAAGCAAAAATTGTACAATGATCCTCTCTGATTAGTCAACATTCACCAGCATTTACATAAACAAGCAACAGTGATGGCCACACCCCACAGCTGCATCTTTCTTCGGTATGTTGAAGCATAGGTGCCATGTGTTCCTCTGATTTATTGAAGTTTTGATGTGCTTGTTTAAAGTAATTATTTTTATAAATCACAAGCTTTTCAGTTCCTCTCCTTTTGCGTGTAACTACTCTCCAGCAGTCCAGGAAACTGCAGTTGAGCATCCCCTTCTTTCCAGTCCTTTCAAAGGGGTATTTTGTTTGTAGGATCAGCACAGTTAGGCAACACTCAATGTATCTCTCCATAAACTGATCCTAAAGACCTCCTACATTGTTTAGGACAGTGTTTACTCCCAAAAGTTCTGCTGTGTCAAGCTTTCAGTTCTATTTCATCTGCCTTGGTGTCTTAGCAATGCTATAGCTTCCACAGAGCAGTGACTGTAGGTTTCTCCATATTTCTCCATTCATTTACACTCAGAGTAAAGACACATTCAGTGATCACAGTCTGGGGAGCAGCACACTTTTGTATAGGGCTCTTTCATTGCTGTAATGAGGGCTGCCTGAAAGGACTTTTTCAAATTCATCACGAGCCCCTAGTTTCTCCTCCCAAGGTGTCAGCATCCCTCTCTAGGCCAGTCAATTTAAGCTTTAGGTGCTCCCACAAGCAGCCTGAAGCTTGAAATTTGACCATTTTAGTGCTACTGGCTGCTAACCTCTGACCAGAATCCTGTCTTTTGTGCTGAACACTAGTTAACACCACTTTACCCAAACCGTTACTCTGACAGACTATGAACCAGAATCTCCAACTCTGCTAAGCTGTCCCAGTGCTTCAGGAAGCCCTGCTGTGAGCACATGGAAGGCTCTAGTGCACCTGACAGCAAAGCAACACACCACTCTCTTGGGCTTTCAATGGCAACATAACACCTTCATCTCTCCTGGGATGATATTCTTGGACAGAAAAATATCCAGGCTCCAGTCCACTGGATTTCTTCCCAATCATCTTCCCCTCCAGCAAGGTCTCTATTTTCCACCTGTTGACATATAGTTCATACCATTCCCCACCAGCTACCCCCAGTCGTCCCTGACAATGAGTGTATTACTTTACACCACAACACAACAAATTTCCAGTATCAGAATCAAGGCATTTCTGGAGTTTTGAAGACACTACAATTATTCTAGTCCCAAGGCAGTTATTCCAGTGAGGTACTAGTGTCACCAGAGTATCTTCCACATTTACAGTCTGCTATCATGGGCAACACAGTCGCCACTTGGGAACTGTAACTTAATTTTATTTTTTGCTCTTAACATAATCTTAATTATTGCTTTGGGTAATGAGGAAAAAAAAAAAAAAAAAAAAAAAAGGAAAACATTAACAATTAAACAAACACTGAGGGAAATAGCTTTGGTCCACTCCATTAGTCCCAGTTCCTTCAGTGAGGGTAGCAGTGAATAAGGTTGTGGGTATTTTTCTGCTGCTGCTTGCTTCTTATTCATTTTCCACTACACCAGCATGGGAGCTCCTCAGGCTGTATTTGCTCCATTGTGAGTCCTCCACAGGCTGCAATACCTTCAGAAGTGTATCTGTTCCAGTGTGTCTTATCCACAAGCCACAGCCCTCTCAGAGGCATAAATCCTCTGGCATGGAAACTGTGTCTCCAACCATGTGCCCAGCAATGTCTTTTTCCACTTTTTCCCTTCTCTACTCTCTTGCAGCTGCCGCTCTGTCTTAAATATGCAGGAGCTGACCCACCATGTGCTCCTCTGATTGGCTGATGCTTTGGTGCATAGTGAGTTGTTTCCATTGGTTTCAGAGTCAGTTGTAACTGACTGTAATGGGCAAATGGCAGAGGATGACCTCCTCCTGCACAAGGAACATCCACAGTCCTGGTGGAAACCATTACTGAAACCCTCCAATTTATGCCCCAAAATCCTACTCCGACTCACGTGTTTGGTGTGTGTGTATTAACACAATATAAGGACTTCTGTAGACCCTTTGCAGCTTGATGGCACCAAGGTGATGTGCTGACCAACTATGCTTGTAGTCAAGAGAGAGCAAGAGCCTGTCCAAAGAAGTTTCCATTCTCCACTTGCCCTTCATGTAACCCTTTCCCTTCAACCCACAGGTTCAGAAGAGGATTCTCTGAACATACCTGAGCACAGGACCCCAGCATCTTCTTTGTGTTGGCAGTTGTGCTGGCCCCATGGCTTAGAGGGACATGTCCAGAGATCAGGTTCAGCCCCAGTGCAGTTCACATCATCTAGCCAGATCTGTCCTGAGCCTTTGCCATAATGAGCAGAGACAAATGCCTTGATGGCATGTCCACATCCCAGCTGTTTGCAAACAACATTAGCATCTGACAGATCCCAGTTATCATCACAGATGGTGCCCCAGATGCCATGATGATAAAGCTCTACTCTCCCAGCACAGCGATTTGTTCCGTTCACCAGCCTGATCCGTCTGCTGCCTGCAGGAAGAAAACCCAGCTGTCAACATGCGATACAATGTTAAGGCACAGGTCAGTGCTGTATGTTTAAAGCACTTTTAAGGCATAATGTTCTTGTTATATTCCAGTTCTTTTGTTAAGGTTTTTTGGGCAGAACTCTTGTGATGCTAAACCACAGAAAGGGCAAGGGCTGCTCCTGCATTGGATAAATGTTTGCATCATTCCTGTGAGATGTGGCAAATAAGGAGTGTCCAGTCATACAAAGTATATGTGGAGATCACTTTAGCTTAGAAAGCCTGAAAGGCTGTTTTCCACCTAAACTCATTTAATTAGACAGAGACAATTTCTGTTACGTATGTTTTATAAAAGAAAGAAGAGTAGAAACAGTTTAAATGTATTTTACGAAGCCTGCATATTTATATTTCTACAAACACAGAAATGTCACAAAGTAAAATCTATTTAATTCCAAGTGACAGTCACAGTGTGTGGCAGTCATGGTGAAATAATTGTTCTTATCACTTCTGTATTCTGTTATTTCTGTTTGATTCTGTGAGATAAATTCTTTAATAAATTCAGATTAGGAAAGCATTATGTGAATTAAACTTGCTTCCTTAACTATCATTTGTCCCTTAGACTATACAAGCTCAGACCAATGCCTATTTCAGATCTAGCAGCACCACAGGACAAGGTGGGCTAGAGGCAACTCAGGAAGCATTCTGTTCCTTTCACACAGTAACTCACCTGAGCAAATCACACCAACATCTTCAGCAACTCCTACTGGCACTGTCTGAGAATGGGAGGTTTTACAAACCATCAGCTGAGTCTCATTTCCAACACACTGGACACTTCTTAAGCCCACAGGACCTCTGCCTCGCTCAGACCTTGGAAGATAATAGGCTTTCTCAGCAATTCCACACTGGAGTTGTCTGCATACTACGTGAGCATCCTTGATGTCCCAGTCATCATCCAGCACTCTGCTCCACATGCCATGGAGAGAGATCTCAACTCGCCCATCACAGCGGCTCTCACCACCTGAGAGTCTGAGTGATTTAGGAAGACCTGGGCTCAAGAGAGTTGGAAAACGTATTGAATAACATCCACTGTTCTTACTGCAGTAGAAACAGCATGCAGAAGAGAGATGAAAGACAAATTTCTATGTTGGTAAAAAAATAATTCTCGCCAGTTATTAGGGACACAGACTCTGTTAAGGCTTTGTTTGCTTTCATGCACATAGGGATCTGCAAAAATAAGTGAGAAAGGCTTCCCCAGCTCAAAGACTAGATCCTGTGCAGAGTCAGGCACAGATGAACAATGTAGATCCCTCTACTGTTTGAAGTCTTTATGCTGAAACCAAGGTTAAGTGGGTGAAGGGGAAAGGAAAGAGCATTAAAGACAGGCTGACATACCAGATGTACTTGGCAGAGTGAGATCATCAATGCTGCTTAGGTCTGAAGTTGCACTACACATAAAAGGCCTGATTTACCTGAGCAAATAACAGTGGCTGCTTCTCTCGCTGAACAAGTTGGATTGCCCAAAGTCACTTGAGGACAATCCCACAGGCAGGACTCTGTTCCTTCACAGTGAAAAGCATCTCTCCATACAGGCCCATTCCCACCCACAAAACGGTCTCCTGTCTGGATTGTCATGGCATAGCCACAATTCAGCTGATGACAGAGAACGCTGGCAGCTTGCAAATTCCAGTGGGAGTGGCAGATTCTTCCCCATGTATCTCCATGGCGGATCTCCACTCTGCCAGAGCATGTGGTGCCATTCACCAACCTGCCCCCTGGGCACCCTGAATAGGAGAGAAAGTGAGTACTGAGATATCATGTTCATAACTGCTCATGGGCATGACCTGAAAGTGACTGGGAAATGGGAATGAGTTTTCCTTAGCATTCAGTGGTAAAAATGGCTCCATTGGGCCACTGGAACTTCCATACTTATAACTAGACATCAGCCCACCCTATTTTACTGAGAATTGCTAGAAATCAGGATCTGGTCCCCTTTGCAATTTTTAAACCTAGTGCGCTAGGTTTCAGGGCTCGGGGTGTAACAACAGACCTTAATTGTTCTGAGCAGCCTCACCTAGGGCCTCCAGATGTGCATCATCTAGCTACTGGTCCCAGGCCTCACTTAAACCTGGATCAATCCTTCAGTCTGTGACTGGTATAACTGTCTCCAGTCTTCTCTGCTGCTACTCCTGACTGTGCTCTACAACTGGACCCTACATTTAATTGATTACTTTGCCTTATTTGGGACTGTCCATAGACTTTGTTATCAATACCTTTCTCCATCCTCTGTGCAGATGCTTTGGATTATGTATTGATGGGTAAGGACACTGCCTGTGTTGTCCTCACCCTCTGCCTTGAGCTCATGCTACCTAGTGGAGCACCCCTCTTCTTGCTGTTCCTTGGCACTAGGAGCATTTCACAGAGACCAGCCTTGTGGTACAGGTGAAGTGCAGCCTCAAATCCTGAAAATGCCTGTAGCAGCAGGCAAAAGGCAGAGCTTGGCTCCACAGACACTCTCTGGATTTTGGGTCCATATTTTTCCTCAAAGAAGGAGTTTTTCAGTTCTCCTCTTAGACCTTTCTGCCACTCACCTGAACATACCACTCCAGCATCTTTTCCAGCAGGGCATTCTTCATGACCTAGCACATTCACAGGACAGTCTCTCAGGTGTGAGCCGTTCTTCTTGCAGCTGAATGTGCCATTCCAGACAGGTCCATTTCCTTTCCCAAAGGACTGTCCTGGTATCAGTAAGGCAACTCCACAGTCCAGCTCCTGGCAGAGGGCATTGGCAGCTGGTAAATCCCAGAGGTAGTCACACAGGGTTCCCCAGACACCTCCATGAAGAAGCTCTACTCTCCCTGAACATGTGGTACTGCCATTTGCCAGCCTGTACCCACCATAGCCTGCAGGAAGAATAAAGGAAATTAACAGTTACTTTGTGTGTGTGTGCTGTTGCATTGAAAATTGTAAGAGAGCTCTAGCTGCAAGGAACTAGCTGTAAGGAACTAGCACTCACTGCCTCCTGTTATCAGGAAGTATGTTGGATCAGGATGCTCACAGATCAGCTTAAAAAAAACATCTTTATTGTCCATGTTGTAGCCTGTACTACATGACTAAAAGCCCTTTAAAGTTCAGTCTCTCCTCCCCTGCTCTGCTCTCTCCTCCCCCCCACAGTACTGGTGCTACCTTGCAACATCTTTTCTTGCAGAGGCATTTCCAGCATTGCCTTGCATTTGGAACCTGTAAGAAACTCAGAGTAGGAGCTGCTAGCATCAGTCTCTCAGTAGCTGGTCATCTCATATCACCCAGTAACAGTAACTGCAGTTTGCAATTCTCAGCTTTCATTCATGTTGCAGCATCAGGCTTGGAACACAACAGGCCATGCCCATCAGCATATTCCAAAAGATTCAACATGCAGCATGAATAGGACTGTGGTGTCCTACTGCCAGCCCTATGCAGTTCATCTGTCTTCTCACACTGTTGCTTCTAACCCTTGCCTAGTGCTTGCATTATTCCCCTGCCTAATGAGACCTGGATTTTTTATGTGAGCTGTGACTTCTGTAAGATGGAGGCAGGAGATAAGATCTGTCAGTTACTGATACCTTAACTGGGCTGTTTAGCTGCCACAGGTCCCCAGCCAGAACTCCAGATCACCACAGCTAGACAATGCCCAAGGCACTCTTGAAACAGACTGCAGCCCTGTGGCTAGGAAATAGACAGGAACATTGGACAAGACAGTCCTTCCCCAGCTTGTTTTGTGATCATGTGTTGCCAGCAGCTCTGCCCCATGTTCAGTTTATCTCTTGATTTGTGCCCTCAGGAAAAACTTGTGCTTGCTAGGTCTAATAATAATTTCTGTCATGGATGGCAATAAATCAGCTGTATTCAGAGCCCCCAGCAGCCATGACTGTATGTGGTTCTTAAAAAATGGCAGTCACAACATCCAGACCTCAGAATTTATTTAATTTAAAAAAAAATAACTTAAGATTTGTAACTTATGCCTCCTTTGACCTTATGGAGATATAGTACCAATCCGAGTTTTTTATTAAACTGAAGTGCCAGGGATTAACATTAATGCTAGCAGCACAGAAAATAAATTTGTTTCTCCATGTTCCTACTTGTCTGCTCTGGCCATTTTTCCAGAAAGACATGGAAAGGATTCTCAGCACTACTGAGTGCATATCTCTAGTAGCATAGAAG
Organism: Apus apus; assembly: GCF_020740795.1. Classification (NCBI taxonomy): domain Eukaryota; kingdom Metazoa; phylum Chordata; class Aves; order Apodiformes; family Apodidae; genus Apus; species Apus apus. The sequence goes on from NC_067282.1 coordinate 124,775,132, forward strand.
AAATTACAGCCCTTTAGAGAATTGCATCTCTGATGCAGAAGCAAAGTGCTTGCAGCTGCCCATGTTAAGTGCAGACTCTCAGCAGAGTGAATGAGAGATTGTGGAGTTCTTCTCTGTTAATTCCTGGCCTTCCCTGGGTGGCTCAAGGTGTGAAAGGGGAAGCAGCCAAGAACCACAAAAATGTACAGAGGCTTTGAGCTGGAAGTTGACAGGAAGAAGACATACAGGGCAATGTAAATTACATCCACGAGTCCAAAGTCTCACCTGAACATACAACAGTGGCATCATGAGTGCATGTCTTACTATAGTGCCGCATCCTGGGACAGTGTGCAAGGTGAGTCTCATTCCCTACACAGTGAAACTCTTCTTGCCAAATCAGTTCATGTCTCTTTCCAAAGTGAGTTCCTCTCAAGATATCCACAGCCTGGCCACACTCTAGCTCATTACATATAACAGAGGCAGTTTTGAAATCAATGTGTGAAAAACAGACTGTAGCCCAGGTTTCTTCTTGCTTTACTTTCACATGTCCTGAGCAAGCAGTGTTACCTCCAGTCAGAGACAGCGCAGAGAAACCTGGAAAAAAAACCAACACAAAAAATCCAGCATCAAAGGTTGGTTGTACTGACCTAATTTAATAACTCCCATACCTTCATAGGCAAGACACAAATCACTGCTGGTTTGGTTCTGGCATGGTTTTGGTAGTGGGGGAGGGGCCTCAGGGTGGCTCCTGTAAGAAGCTACTAATAAAAGCTCTCCCAGCTCAGGTGGCCAAGGCTGAGCCACTAGAGATGCATCTCTGTGATTAACATATGAAGGAACTGAGATAACACCTTAGAGCTTGGAGCAAGAAGAGCTGAGATGGAGAGGGGAGAGCAGTGACAGAGCAGAGATCCCAAGGTTGCTGAGGAAGCAGGAGAAGGAGGTGCTCGAGCAGAAGTTTCCCAGCTGCCCATGGTGAGACGGCAGGCCATCTCCATGTGCCCCATAGAGAAGAAAGATGGCGGGGCATCCCCTGCAGGTGCCAGGAGGGGTGAATGTGGAGCTGCAGCTCATTGACTTGGATGTGCAGCTGTGGAGGACCCAGGGCCAGGGGAGGGGACTGTTCCCAAAGAAGCCTGTGCTGGAGCAGTCTGCTCCTGAAGGACTGCATCTCATGGGAAGGACTCATGAAGGAGAGGTTGGTGGAGGACTCTGCCACGAGAGGGACCCTGTGGGGAAGCAGGGCAGGACTGTAAGGAATCCTTCTTCCTGAGGAGGAAGGAGCAGCAGGAACCACCAGCCTGTGAAGTGACTCTAAACCCCATCCCCTGTCCCCCTGTGCCGCTGGGGGAAAGGAGGGAGAGAAATCAGAAATATATGAAAGTGATATTTTTTCCCTTAGTTGAGTCTGTTTTGCCTGTGACCAAAATCAGTGAGTGAAACATTCCTAGTCCTTTGTCTCAACCCATGAGCTTTAGTTGGCCTTTGTCCTCCCCATCCCAGAGTGTGTGTGTGCACAGGGAGGGGGCAGGTGAGGGAGCAGCCACGTGGCTGGTTCTGTCTTGTAGCGTTAGGCCCAAACCATGACACCTTCTCTGAGGACCAGTGGCACTTTTCAATAACCATTGTGGCCATTCTTCTATGCCACTGACAAGAAAGAAAATGGTGTGTGAGATTGTTTATTTCTTAGTATGTGAAAATACTAAATCCTGGGGAAACTACAGAAGGAGGGAAGTTTTCAACATTTGCCAAATGCTTGAGAAGTTTCAATCCCCAAATAAATAGCCATTTACTAGTGTATGTCCTCAAGACTTCATTATTCAAATGAGCAGGAAGCTGAAGCACTCCATAAAGAAGAAAGAGGAAGTCTTGTACCCATCTTCAGACAAGGCTAAAAAGACAGTCTGGAGGTCTACAGGCTGTCAGCCTCACCTGGGAAAAACACGGAGTGAGTCCTCCTGGAACACATTTCTGGGCACAATAAGTTGAATGGGAAGAGTCAGCATGCATTTACCATGGGTAAATTAAGCCCCTGTGACCTTATTACTTTCTCTGATAAAGGTAACTGGATTTGTGGATGAGGGGAGATCAGCACATGTCATTTACCACACATTTAGCAAGGCCTTTGACATCGTCTTGCACAATGTTCTTGGTCCAAACTAGGATGTTAGAGTGCGGGTGAGTTAAAAAGATGATTGGATGGTCAGGCTCAGAAAGTGGTGACTAGTGGATTACACTCTGCCTGGAGGCTGGCAACAAGTGGAGTACCCCTCGTTGTATCTTTCCTGGGACTTGTTGTGTTCAGCATCTTTACCAACAAGCTGAAGGAGGTGATGGAGTGTATTTGGGGGGCAGGTGGACATAAGACCAAGGGCAGAGCTTACACTCAGAGAGGCTTGTTAGGGAGGCTGGATTAATGGGCTGACCTTATGAAAACCAAAAAAACAAATGTCAAGTCTTGAAGCTGGGAAGCAAAAACGTTTTGCAATGGTACTTTATCTAAAGAGCAGAACAAAGCATATCTTGTAGAGAAAGACAGCCAAACAGACATTGGATTTTTTTGCCATTGACATTGGATTTTTTTGCCATTGCAGACTCTCCTGTCTTAGCTTACACAAAGATCTGAAGAATAGGGCAGTTGTATGGCATAACACAGCATTAGCTTGCTTCTCCCTCTACACCTGCTTTTTTAGCCTCCATTCCTGTTCAAAACCAATTTTAGTACTGCTCTCCTGTTGCCTGGGAGAGCTGTGCTAGAAATAGTATTTCCCTTTCTGTTCTATGTAATCTATTATGTCTACTTCCATTTTATGTCATTGCTATGCCCAGGCAAAGGAGACATACTCTTGTAGTCAGCAGAAGTCCATGCTGGTGCAGCTTGCTTTGGCTGAGCAGAGGGCATGGAGAAAGTGTTAACTCTGTGCAGTACTTGGCTTTATCCAGCTAGGTCAGAGTTTTATCTCAGCCTCATAGCATTTTTCTATTATACAAGGTTGGATGACTTCTTACCTGAGCAGATCACTCCAGTATCAAAGTAATGAGGGCAGGTAAAAGAACCCCATCCTGTATGTGAGCAGTTCCAGAGAATGGATTCATCACCACGGCAATCAACTCGATACAACCATGTTGGTCCAGATCCTTCTCCAAAAGGAGCTCGATTAAGGGCCTGAACAGCAGACCCACATTGTAGTTGCTTACAAACAACCTCAGCATCTTCTATGGTCCAATCACCATCACACACAGTTCCCCACTGCTCGTCATGTTTTACTTCCACTCTACCAGAACAGGGACCAGTTCCATTTGACAGCCTCAATTCATCAGCACCTTCATACACAGAGTGAGAGCAAGGTTATGGGCAGTTAGACAGTGCCTAATCATGCTTATCTACTATATAGAGTTAATGAGACTATTATTACTCTTAAGGTACTCTTAAATCAGACTTATTTGGTTCACCTTCCTAAATAGTAGAACATAATTTTAGGGTTTTTTTTTCAGGGAGCTGTGTCTGTAGTTACACGTCTGAGCTACCCACGCTGCTAAAATGTAAGTTATTTATAATGACAGGCAAGCTTTCTCTTCTTCTGATCTATCAGGGCTGGGAAATGCTGAGTAATGTCCCTGCTGTGTGATTCACAAAGGCTTCAACAGAAACTCTGTTTTCCCTTGTTCTGCCATGATGATAGCCAGCTGAAAATGTTCATATATACATACATATATATTGTGTGTGTGTCAAGAAGCAATTTGCCTTGTCTGCCTCAACTTTGTAGTCTCAGAAAACTATAACTTGCAACTCAGTGTCCCAATACTTGTTACCCTTTCCCTCTTCACTTGCCCTAGCCAGGGGGTCCCCTAGTCAGAGGTACCCAATGAGAATAGATAATTAGTCATGAAAGGTGGCAAGCTATCTCAGGAGACGCAGCAGCATAAGCAGAAGCAGACAAGTATGTTTTCATGTTATTTCTCATGCCCACCATCTCTTGGGGTGGGGCTGATGCCCAAAGAACCCTCTTTTCCTGCTCTGATCCCAGGTCTGCCTCTTTCCTTTGATATGGATATACATTTCCTGGTCCTTTTACCTGTGGACTCCCAAAAGAACATTACAGTCATCACAGAGCACTTGATAAAGAGCCTGACAGAAGAGGGAAGATGCATATGTTGGTTTCTTGCTTTACAGTGTTGAACTGCTACTATAGATGCTTCAAAGATTATACAGTAGCTTAGCACAGGGACTTAAGAGCTAGGAAACACAGGGAGAATTCAAATGCAGGAATGATGATGGGACAGAAAAGCAGTTGTTAGGAAGTGAAGCTGCACAAAGGGCTGCTAGGACCTAAGAAATACAGGGGAACATTTCTGAGTCTGCATCTTATACAGATAGAGTAAACACTGGAACAACTACAGTGTGTAGCCTAAGATGTAATAACACATGAAAAAAAAAAAAGAAAAGAAGTGGACTTGTTCAGGAATTGTCTAAGGTTGTTTTTTGGTTTTTTTTACCAGTCAGGAATTTTAAAGGAAAAGTTTTGGAACATGTTTTCATAAAAAAGTTTCTTTACTTGTTGAAAGGTTCATCTCTGCTTGAATAAAAAGCACACACAGAATCATAGAACATGTTGCATTAATCGATGTAGGCAGTGTTTTTCTGTAGATGTTTGTGAAAAGAAAAGTTGAAACAAAAAAACCCCAAACCTTCTGCCAAATTCCATCAGAAACAGTCACTGTTGTAATTAGACAAGATTATGGATGGCATTAATTTGTTGGGTTATATGATAAAAATCTTGTCTCCGTATGCAAAGAAGAACAGAGGAACAATGGCAGGTGGGGGAACTCTCCAGTCAGAACCCTGCCCTGACCCTTTCTAGGGCTCTCCCAGCAGAACCATCAGCCCCATGTTCACTTGTGAAACCAATCAGATGAATCAGCATGAGGGCTTTTGGTGTCATCTTAGAGACAGATGGGGACTACTGCCTAGAGGGTATGGGACACTCTATGGGATGCAAAAAATTGCACAAGGCTTATTATGGAATGTTTAAGAGATGAATCAAAGATGAGGAAAGGGAGTGATCAAGGATGTTTGTTTGGGTAGCAAGTACAGGAAAACAGCAGCATAAGTAGATAAAAGGACCAGAGGTGGTGGACACAAAATGAAACACTGGCATTTCCATCTGAACATCAGGAAACACTTTTTTACCATGAGGGTAACTGAGCACTGGAATAGGTTACCCAGGGAGGTTGTAGACCTGGCTTCCTTGGAGATATTCCAAATCCATTTGGACATGGCCCTGACAGCTAGCTCTAGGTGGCCCTGCTTGAGCATGGAGGCTGCACCAGATGACATCCAGATGTCCCTTCCAACATCAACCCTTCTGTGATTCTGCAAAAAGCAACCAGCAGTGGGTAAGCAGGCTGCTGGCCAGTATGCTTTTCTGGCTCTGCACTGCACTAATCAGCACAGTCCATTATGTCTTCTTATTAACATCTGTATCTGTTTCCAACTGTTTTCCTGGGTGAGGTTACTCTATTCAGGATGCATGTGTGTATGTGGAGTTCTAAATGTCAGGACTAGAGGTCACAGAAGTATGTGACTTTGGTGCTGTTACTGGTTTTGGCTGGACTGGAGTTATATTTTTTCATACTAGTCAGAATGGGGCTGTGCTTTGTGTTTGTGCTGAGAAGTGTTGATAACACTTTCATATTTTAGCTATTGATGTGCAACCCTCACATAGAGTCAAGGCCTTTTCTGCTTCTCACAACACCCCACCAGCAAGTAGGCTGGGAGTTCACAAAGAGTTAGGAGGGGACACAGCCAGGACAGCTGATCCCAACTGAACGAAGGGATAGTCTGTATTATATGACATCATGCAGAGCAACAGCAGCTGGAGGAAGGAGTAGGAAGGGTGAATGTTCAGAGTTATGATATTTGTCTTCCCAGGTAACTATAATGTGTCCCACCTTGATGTTTTGGGGATGGCTGGACATCTGCCTGCGAATGGGAAGTAGTGAATGAATTCCTCATTTGCTTTGCTTCTGCTTGCAGATTTTTCTTTATCTATTCAACTGTCCTTATCTCAACCCATGAGGTGCTTTTTTGTCACTTTTACCCTTCCAATTCTTTCCATGCTCTATGACTATTCACTCAACTCCTGCTCAGATTTTGGCAAAGCCAGCTCATGCTAAGGCCTGATGAATGCTGGGAACAGCACCCTTAGGTCAAAGGGAGAGCACCAGGCAGGCAGGACAGGTGCCTAGAAAGATCTAAAGGGCCATTATGCAGCCAGTATCCCCTGCAGACTGCTGGCTCCAGAAGCCATTATCTTTGTCTGGTAGATTAATAAAAATCTGTTTACTTCATCCTATAGAAACCAACCACTGCTAAATTTTCTATGTGCTGGGAGTAAAAGGGGAGCACCTGAGGGGGTGAGCAGACAGGACAGGTGGCCCAAAACTGACCAATGGAGTATTCCATTCCACACAGGTTACTCAGTTTAAAGTTGAGGGATTGCAAAGGTTAAGCAAGAGTCAGGCTCTCTTATTCCATGGCTGGAGTCCAAGGGGGACTCTATCCATTCTTCTGCCTTTGATCCCCATCTTTGCATTCCTGAATCCAGTTCCTGTCTGCCACTAAGTCCAGTCTGGGACTTTCCCAGTGCCTGCCCTGCCGTATCTGGTGATGCTGTTGTCATGGGGGGAGCTTGATATTGGCTTTGTATATATTTCTATCTACATTTAGTTATTTTTCCATTAGCATTATTATACCTTTTCATTGTTATTGTTTCATTAAAGCTGTTTTAATTTCCTTTCCAACCTGAAAGTCTTTCTCCCTTTTTCTCTTTCCCTTTGCCCCCTGGGAAGAGAAAAGGGTTATGAGAGAGCATCTGTCACCCATTTAGTAGCCAGCCCAGCCTTAAACCTTGACACATGGTAAATATAGCTTTGGCTGTATATAGCTCTTAAGCACAGGCAAAGGTTTTACCTCTTTGCTAACACTGTTGGACTTCCTCACAATTTTCTGCCCATCATTTAGATTGGAAACAGAAAAAGTTTAAGGGAGATTATTGAAGCAACTGACAACTAGTAACTGGCAAAACCTATTTTTTCTGCAAGCTGTCCTCTCCTATAACATTTCCCAAGTAAGAAAGTCTTCACATACATATGACTTGTAACATGCTATCTCAGAAGGAGGATTTCTACATTACATACTTTAAGACTCATCTAAAATATGTTCTGAAGAACAGTCAAAAAAGAGTTTTCTCAGCTAATATTTAAATTTAAAAGATAAATTATAAGAAAAGTTAAATTCAAAATACATTATTAAAGGAACCAGATAACCTATTTCCATTAGCCATATCCAGGAGTAAAATAAAAACATCCCCTCACTTGACTGATTGACCTCTTTGCTCTTAAATTTTCAAATAATCAAACACCTGATGTTTTCAACAGATGCTAGCATGCAAGGCTGGATGCAGAGGTAGGCATAACACAGTAATCAGATTTAAATATTCCCTAATCAAAACTATAATTTGTTGTAATAAATCTTATGTGAATTTTGAATGATACCTACAGGTATATACCCACTCTTTTGTATTTCCTTGTATTCCACAGCATGCCCCACAGGTGCCTTCAGCGGTACTAGTCAGAGTGAGATTCTGCTTGGATATGAAGGCATCAGATTTTGGCTTAGTCCAGCTGAAGACCTGGTTCCCCTTGTAGGCCTGGGATGAGAATGAGCCATACAATCCTGTATCCAGACCCTAAGGTGGAAGCTTTCAGCACACATCTGCTGCCTTGGTCACAGAGGGCTCACTCACTTCCCTGATGGCCATACTTCCTGCACTGCCTGCCTGCTGCACTCCTCTGGGGAGCAGCAGGGGGCTGCAGCAGTGTGCAGGGTGCATGTACCATCAGAGCAGAGATGTGGATTGTACGTGCTAATGATAGTGTCAAGGTAAAGCTACTCTTGTCTACTAGTGAGCCCCTCTGGTAGTATTCCCTGTTATTGAAAAGAAGATGGAAGAAAACTCACTCATTGCTACAGTACCGCTCAGCTGACACTCAAACATTGCTACGAAGATGTTTACAAATACAAATGTTTAATATTGTTCTTCACACTCCTTTGCACAGAAAGACCCGTGCCTCCTCTTCCCATCCACTTGAACTGTGACTGCATCTACACAATGGAAGGCTAGGGCCATAGTACATCAAAGTATCAATCACAAAGTCTTGTTCTCGTTATATGCGATCATCAGCCATAACACCGTAGTTCCGCCTCCATGTGTATAAAGACAAAAATGGGGATTACAAAATCTGGCTGCCATTTTCATATTCAAGTGTGTACACATAGCCCAAGAAGAGCAGAGAGACAAATAATGATCAGCTTCAGATATACAGAAACAACTGAGGGGATTGCCCAGTCAAACTCCACTGGACACACAGAGCACAGCAACGTCGTCTTAACTGGTGTTGAATAAAGACCCGGCATTATTTATTGTGTCTACAGAGCTCAACAGGGGAGGCAAGACAGTAGTGAAGAATACCTAGCTGTTCAGCTTGGCTGCTTACTAAACTTGGACCTGAATTCCTATGAGAATGGCCAGTCTGTGTACAATACAAACCTATTAGAAACGGCTTATCCTTCTTTCCCTCAGGATGACGAAGGAGATTGAATCAAAGACAGAAATGTATTTAAGGACCTTCTTGACACTTTTCCTTACAGTTTGATGGAGGTACAACCAATTTATATTGAATTTATATTATTTTCCTATCTCATGTGAAATAAAGTACGTACTTACCTAAGGAGACCTGAATGGAGAGGAGAAGCAGGAACAACACTGAAGCAGAAAGATGTCCTTTTGTTGCCATCCTGATTATGGACAGATGAAACTTGACTCTGTTAGGCGCTGCCTAGACCAAACTCTGCATGGGCTTCTCTGAGTCTCACAAATGACTACACAGGAGGAAATATATAGATTCACGTGCTAGCATGAACTACATAAAAGAACCAATAGAAATATTGTTCACCTTTTTAGACATTATCACCAGAATAATCTCAAATCTGAAAGAACCAAAACCTCCAATAACATTTGAAAATTGTGCCTGTGACCATATATGAAGGATGACTGTGCTTCTGATGTCATAATTTTATTGTCTTGTTTTACTATGGGATCAACATTGGTGGTACAGGCAGAGGGGTACGCAAGATGGTTATTTCTCACCTGATAAAGTGATGTGAGAGTGCAGAATATCGGTCATTTTAGGAATCATTTTGGAAGAGAAAAACACAAAGAAAATCCCCAAATTTGCAGCTCATCCATCTCCTTAGGAGCAGTTGTACTCTCACTATAAAATCAACAGAAGTGTTGTTTATCACCAGCGGTAGTACTCTGAGTGAAAAATGACACTCACTCTGCCTCTGAAGCAAGAGCTGCTCAGGGCTTCCTTATTCAGTCAAAACTTGAGAACTTTATGGGCAGAAGATCTTAAAAGACCATCTTCATTAGGATGTGAAGTACAGGACTTCTGGTTTCCTCTGCTGAGTTTCTTTCTGTTTCAGGTTATGTATGACCACTGCTGGTAGTTCACTCTCTCCTTCACTCCAGAATGATGAATTTAGGGAAATAAAAGCTGCTGTTAATAAAATTGTGGCTACTTGATTAATTATTTGCAGCTGGAATAAGTTGTAGAGCACTGTTTACACCAGTCTGAAGGCCCAGTCCTCTTTATGACACTGACACGCACGCACTTTTTGTCTGATAGCACATATTTGGTCTTTGTCTAGACTCCCAATTTCAGTGACATCCAAGCTGTTGGGTCCTTAACACACCAAAAATCTCTGAAACCTCTTCCTCCTCTCATTGGGCTTTGACTGCCTGTTCAAGGGCTGTACAACCTTGCAGCAGTGTAACCTTGGATCATACTGCTGTGTGAAGAGTTGCATAAGGGAAAGCAGAGAGAAATCTGGCCAGAGGCTGTGCATTCTTTGCTCAGGAGCTTAGACACTTGCCTGTGGTCTCTGCTAGAGCTGTATGGCAGCCAGACTAGGGTCTCAGAACCTCAGAATAATCGGAGTCAGATGAGACCTCTAGAGATCATCTAAGTCCACCCTCTCTGCTAAAGCAGGATCCCTTAGAGCACATTACTCAGGGCTGCATCCAGGTGGGTTTTTAATATCTCCAGAGAAGGGGACTCCACAACCTCCTTGGGCAGCCTGTTCCAGTCCTCTGCCACCCTCACAGTAAAGAAGGTTTTCCTTGTGTTTAGATGGAACTTACTGTGTTTTGGCTTGTGCCCATTGCCCCTTGTCCTGTCACTGGGCACTACTGAAAAGAGTATCCTTCATGAAAGGGGAAGTCCATAACTGGACACAATACTCCAGATGTGGCCTCACTAGGGCAGAATAGAGGGGGAGGATGACCTCCCTTGACTGACTGGTCATACTCTTCCTAATGCATCCCAGGGTACCATTTGCCTTCTTGGTCACAAGGGCACAATGCTGACTCATGGCAGGTCAGCCCCTAATCTATACCGATGCATGGGGTTGTTCCACCTCAGGTGCAGGACCTTATATTTGCCATTGTTGAACTTCATTAGGTTCCTCTCTGCCCAGCTCTCCATCCTGCCCAGGTCCCACTGGATGGCAGCACAGCCCTCTGGAGTGTCAGCCACTCCTCCCAGTTTGGTATCATCAGCAAACTTGCTGAGGATACACTCTGTCCCCTCGTCCAGGTCATTGATGGGTATGTTGAACAAGACCGGACCGAGTACTGACCCCTGGGGGACACCACTGGTTACAGGCCTCCAACTCGACCCTGCTCCACTGATCACAACCCTCTGAGCTCTGTCACTCAACCAGTTCTCAATCCACCTCACTGTCCACTCATCTAACCCATCCTTCCTTAATGAGGATGTTATTTGAGACAGTGTCAAACGTTTTGCTGAAGTCAAGGTAGATTACATCCATTGCTCTCCTCTCATCTAACCAGACAGTTATCATAGAAGCCTATAAGCATGATTTCCCCTTGGTGAATACGTGTTGACCTCTCCCAATAAACTTCTTTTCTTCCACTAGTTTAGAGATGACATCCAAAATTATTTGTCCCAATACCTTTCCAGGCATGGAGGTGAGACTAACTGGCCTGTAGTTTACTGGGTCATAGTTCTTGGCCTTTTTAAAGACTGGAGTGACATTGGCCTCCCTCCAGTCCTCAGGCACTTCTCTTGTTCTTCATGACCTTTCAAAGATGATGGAGATTGGCCCAGCAACAACATCTGCCGGCTCTCTCAGAACTAGTGGGTGCATCCTGTGGGGGCCCATGAATATATGGATGTCAGGTTTGGCTAAGTGGTCTCTAACCTGGTTCTCCTCTACTGAGAGAAAGTCTTCCTCTCTCCACACCTTTTATCTTATCTCCAGGGTCCAGGATTAATGAGGGCTGGCTTTTGCAATTAATACTGAAGCAAAGAAGGCATAAAATTACTCCGCCTTCTTCGTGTCTTCTGCCATTAGGGTGCCCACCTCATTCATCATCAGGACTACATTTTCTCTTGTCTACCTTTTTTTACTGATACAGTGAAAAAAAATCACTTTTTTGGGGGTCTATAATACCTCTTGCCAGATATAATTCCAGGTGGACCTTAGCTTTCCTTGTTGCATCCCTCCATTATCTGACAACATTCCTATATACCTCCCAAGTGGCCAGTCTTCTTTTCCACATTCTGTAAATTTCCTTCTACCATCGGAGTTTTTCCAGAAGATCCTTACTCATTCATGCAGGTCTCCTGCCTCCTCTGCTTGGTTTCTAACTTATAGGGACGCAGCAATTTTGAGCTTGGAGGAAGTAGTGTTTGAATAATAATCAGCTCTCATGGACATCCCTACTTTCTAGAGACCTAATGCATGGTATTTCCCTAGGCAGATCTTTGAGGAGGCTAAACTTAGCTCTTCTGACGTCCAGGGCTGTAATCCTACTTGTGTCTTTACTTCTTCCATGCTGGACATTGAATTCCACCATCTGGTGATCACTACAGCCAAGGTTGCCCTCAACCTTGACATCCCCAACAACTCCTTCTTTTTTTGTTAATATAAGGTCCAGCAGTACACCTCTTCTTATAGGTTCCTCCACCACCTGTGTTAAAAAGTTATCCTCAACGCTCTGCAGGAGTCTCCTGGACTGAGTGTGTCTAGCTGTACTGCCTTCCCAGCAAATATCAGGGTCATTGAAGGAAGATCAGGGCCTTTGATTGTGAGGCTACTTTCAGCTGTCTGTAGAGGGCATAATCAACTTCCTCATCAGGATCAGGTGGCCTGTAATAAACACCAACAGTGTCACCCTTGTTAGCCTGCCCCTTAATTCTTACCCATAAGCTCTCAATTGATTCTTCATCCTCTCCTAGGCAGAGCTTGATACATTCCAGGTGCACTTTCACATGGAGTCACTCCACCACTCCATCTTACTGGCCTGTCTTTCCAGAGCAGTACATAGCCACCGTGACAGCATTCCAGTCATTCAAGCTATCCCACCAGGTCTCAATAACTGCAATGAGATCACATGTGACCACAGACATATCTCTAGTTCTTCCTGTTTGTTCCCCCTGGGTCTGGCCATAAACTTTACTGATATTGACCCTGATCTGCTGACTTGACTTTAAGGCTTGATCTTGAACCTACCACCTTGCTATGGACTTGTTTGGATTATCTTGACAGCAGATTTAACCTGCCTGCAGTCACTGGACCTATTCTGTTCTTCTTGTTCAGGTACTATGGGACTCTTCTCCCTTGGGTGAGGATCCAGCCTCATGCTTGGCTTGCTGTCAACTTCAGTTCCAGGCTGGTCTTCGCTTGCAGAGCAGCCTGCTTCTGCTCCCTGACATACAGTTCTGAAAAACAGGAAGTCACTGCAACTCCATTGGAAATCTGGTTAGAGTGGGGAAAAATAACACTGCAGATGTTTTAATTAGCTTTGTAGTTCTTGGGATCTGTCCAAATATAGGAGATAGATACCTTCCCACAAAACGGGCATACATAATGGGAGAAGCACTATAAATAGGCACTGTTTCATTAAGAAATCTCCAGTTTATGTCACTGTCACGACCTGATAATCAGATATGTGAAGATTCTTTGGGATCCTGCCAGGGCAAAGCAAAGATAATACAATATCCAGTCTACAAACAAGCTTTTATTTGGGTACAGATCAGCTGGTAAGAGCTACAACTCTGTATTTGTCATAAGCTTGTATTTTTCCTTTCCCTGCTGCCACTCCCAAGACTGCACAAACTATAGCTTTACCCTTACCAGGTTTACACTTCAAGTGGGTTTGCAACAGGATCATCCTTTCCACCAGGGGAGAAGTGTCTGACCAGTATTCTCAAGCCCATTGTTTTCCCCCAGAAGAGGGTTTGGCCTTAACCTTCTCCAAATATTCCTCCAGTGAAGGGGGATTATCCATGATGTCCACTCTCAACTTGAAGAAGCTTAACAGTGCAGGACGGTACCCCTTATTTCCTCTCCTCCTTCTCACTTCTGCGTGGCTCCACTTAGTATTGAGACACCCACAACAACAAATCTAGGCCCCCAAAGTGGTTTTTGGCCCTTCTATTGACTTTTATCCTAAAATGACCACTGAGAATGGTGTATGGCTTACAAAAGATGGGGTAGAACCCCCCCTTGCTTTCTAAATTCCTTCACTCTGGTGAGGAGCCTAGGTGCAGCTGGATTCTGTCTTCCCATTCCTGTTGCAAGTCATGCAGCAGCTGCATCCTTTTGTCTGGTGGGATCCTGCCAACTATGCCAATTACATGTCACAACCCAGATAGGGCAACCCAGGGAGAGTGATTAAAATGTCACGGTCCAAGGAAGTGCTCAACTGTCTGATACCCCTTGATAGGATTAAGGTGAAACAACACTCAAGGTCTGTATTTGAATATGAAGTTTAATTAAAACTATGTAAGGAATACTGATACTTCAACTATTATCTCAGGCTGCATGTGAACATAAAGGCTGATTAAAAAGTCACAATATAAGTCACAACACAAGTCACAATACATATATGTTCAAGCTGCACAACCTCAGAAAAAAATTGTGGTTAGGCCTTGTGTTACTTAGTGACTTCAGGAAGGAAGTGAGAGAGAGAAAGAAAGAAAAGTCAGAGAGATAACAGAAAATCACCAGTCCTGGTGTTAGAAATGAAATATAGTGTTGATTTTGCATTCTAGTGTTAAAAACATAGTGTCGAGTTTGGTTCATATATATATATATATATATAAAATGTATATATATGTGTATATATGTATATATGTGTATATATATGTATATATGTGTATATATATATATATGTATATATTCCCTAGTGTTAGGAATATATAGTTTGCTTGAGATAAGTGAGATATCTGCACATTCCAATTACACCAAGAGCAGTTGACAGCCCAAGAAACTGAGGGACTTAATTGGGCTCCATCTGGGGGATCTGAACATGGAGCACGATTTACGGCCCAAGATAAGACCCAACAAAGCCACTTCTATCTTGCTCCTAGGAGCAGGATGGCACTAGTAGGTATAGATCATTCTGTTAATTGGGAAGACAGCCAAGGGGGCAAGAAAGGTCAAAATTTTACCTTAAAAGGTAAAAAGTAAACTGCTAGAATGGAATGTGTGAACAGGGGTGGGAAGCTTACAGGATAATTTGAAGTGTCGGATCGTCTGTGAACCCTGGACTGCCCAGGCAGTGGGGAAACGGGGGAGGGAACTTTGCATTGGGAATAGGGAATATAAACCGTTATTCACCTTACTACGGATGTGCCTACTTGTTTAGGTCACCCATTCTTGCAAGAATGTAAATAAACTGTGCTTCACTGAAGGATCTGTGTGGGCCTGTTCATTGGCACGACAGACGTTTCTCACACTGGGTCCAGTGTTGGGTGAGCCAGCGTGGGCGAGCTGGTGTCATTGAGGCCCATTGAGGGCCATTGAAGCCCACCATTGCAGCCCCTGTTTTATAGGCCTAGTTTCCTTGTTTCATGAGGATGAGTAAGTGTGACTGAGTCATAAGACTGAGCAGCTGGAGTGGACCTCTGCCCCCTCCATCCCTCAGATCCTTGCTGTCTGTTGCTATAGCAGTCTTTACTAGATGCAGGCCAGAGGCCATATGCTGGCCATCATCATCTCCATCCTCTCAGGCCGACCTTTTGGGATGCAAATGAGACCTTGTTCAAGAGGTTACAATGGGGTTTTGACACTACTTCCTGAAAGTGTGGGTCCTGAGGGCTAGTCCCTCACAATAATACATCTAGTGAGAGATTAGTGTGGTAGAAGAAAAGATTCTCTCTTCTCTTTTAGTGATCCTCAGTTCTGCCACTTGGCATTTGCAAAGAAATGTGGCATGGGGAACTATCTTGCAGCATGACTTTGAAGCAGGGTACTACCCATGGGTTGTGCAGTGAGACTAGTCAGAAGCCTCCTGTGGCACAACCCCACAGCTGAGAGGTGTGTAGGGACTGTTTTCACACAGATTCAGCTAAGGCAGCAAGTACCATGGAGACACTGTGGCTTTCATCTCCTGGAGCAAACAACGAAGGATGTGGTTAGAGGCTCATTTCATTTTTGAAGCAATCAGCACGGGCATTGTCTACAGTGGCAAGTAAAAGTTGGTCAGGGTCCTGGTCTGATGTCAAGTGGCACAGACTGACTTGCGCCCACACTGTGTAGGATTAATGCCCTCTAAAGCATATTTCCCCTGAAGTGCATGAAAACAATGCTAGAGGCTGAACCAGCACCTGAGCCATGGACTTGGGTGCTGGGTTTGCTTGCTCACTGTGCAGTGTAGGGGTACCAACATGGTCCCTCCCATCTCTCTCTCTCTGCAGCTGAAGAGCTCCCTGATCCTAACAGCTGCCAGGATTCATCCCCATGGCAGCATGGAGGATCCCTCCCCATGCACATGAAGATGAGGTATATAGAGTAGGAAGTCAGAAAGTCCTTCCTTGTAGTTTGTAAATTACTTTCTTTCTTCAAGACCTGGCAGCACAGAGCTGTCTAGTGGCAGATCCCATAGGGAGTAGTTGTAGCCGAGATGGCTAAGATGACCCATTAGTAAGCTCTGTGCTGGATCATCTGGACTGCAAAAGAACCTTTGCAGGATTCCAGGCAGGCACATTGGTGCAGGATAAGCAACCAAGGAGGCAGTACAGCCCCTTTTAGAGGATGGGAAAGGAAACACAGAAAACATTTGTTAAAGACCATCTTCTGAGAAACAGAAGTGAAGCAGAGAAAAGGATGGAAGCCAGTGTGAATAAAGTACCTCAGTTGTACTGACACAGGACTCTGGTATCACTGTTCAGCAGGTAGACACAGGGAATCCACAGGGACGGGAGATCCAGGACATCAGCAAATCTCCAGGTCACAGAAATCTTGGTGGCTCCATCTTCACCACTGGCAGGTTTGATCTCTGAATGCCAAGAAGCCCTCATGCCAGAAACTGCTTCAAGCTCTTGCCTCAGGGCTTTTCAAGAGGACTAAAACAGGGATGTTGATGTACACTGTTTCTGAGGCTTCTGCTGCCAGAGGCTTTGGTAGTGATGGAGCAACAAAGATGCCATCTTCTTCCTCAACTGTATGCACTAGACCTTGCTGAACCCTTCAGGCAGCAGATCCAGTGAAAGTCTCAGCAGAAATTCAGAAGAACTTTCTCTCAAAAGCAAAGTTGAGTTGCTAGGCCTTCTCTTTGCAATTTCCTAACTATAGCTGCAGAGGAGCACTTAGGTCTTGCCAGGCTTTCCATAGCCAAAGGGGATAGCCTGAGGGTGGCTCAAGGCACAGGGATGGCAGCATGTGGTAACAAGAGAGAACAGACAGACATAATTTCCTTGGAAAGTGTCTGGTCTCTCTTGCAGTACCTGGAATCATGTCAGCTGCCACACATTTGGTGGATTGCAATGGGGTGAGAGAAAAGTTGCTCCTCCAGGCAGTGGCTTAGGTCACTGGTATCTAGAAGATAAGAGAGGGCAAGGAGGCAGGGTTGCCACCTTTTTTGCCTGTGCCACCCTACAGCCTTACCATAACCAATCTGATATGCACTGAAGGAAATAGTAAGTGAACCCAATTCAGGGATTGATGGAAAGATCCAACACAATCATAGTGGCTGACACGAGGAGTGGTATGGCACCACTGCAGAAACAGAGCAGTATGAAAGATAGATGCACACTGACTTCCTTGAGGTGTCATTAACTGCTGCAATACAGCAAAAGGACCCTCATATATCTGTGAAGGGTGCCAAAGCAGGTTAAGACACTACCTGTCTTAACAGGTAGTGCACCAGCAGTTAGTTTGCAGATGACACTAAGTTGGACAGGAGTGTTGATCTGCTTGAGGGTAAGAAGACTGCAGAGGGATCTGGAATGGCTGGATTGATGGGCTCAGGCCAGTTGTATGAGGTTTAACAAGGCCAAGTGTTGGGTTCTGCACTTGAGTCACAACAACCCCATGCAGCGCTGCAGACTTGGGGCAGAGTGGCTGGAGAGCTGCCCAGAGGAAAAGGACCTGAGGGTGCTGGTTGACAACCGGCTGAACATGAGCCAGCAGGGTGCCCAGGTGGCCAAGAAGGCCAAGGGCATCCTGGCTTGTATCAGGAATGGTGTGGCCAGCAGGAGCAGGGATGTGATTCTGTCCCTGTGCTCAGCACTGGTGAGGCCTCACCTCGAGCACTGTGTGCAGTTCTGGGCCCCTCACTGCAAGAAGGACATTGAGGTGCTGGAGCAGGTCCAGAGGAGAGCTGGTGAAGGGTCTAGAGAATAAATTTTTCAGTTTCTCAGAATTGAAGTGTTTATTTTTTTTAACTTTTATTTTGTATTGTGGTTGTGGGGTTTTTTTTCTTTTCTTGATAGCAAAGAGACTTTCGAAAAGCAAGATCCATCTCCTTTCTACTTTTGCTTTCTTAAACAAATAGTGAATCTCATTTAGTTCCTTTCTTTCTTAGAAAGATCTTATGACAGGTCTTTACATCTACAGTATCTCTTTTGTCCTAGTTCTTCTGAATGTCCTTTTCTCTTGAAAAAAATGAGTTTATTTGAAGTAGGGATAGAGAAAGCTATGCTGGTTTTAATATGATGTCTGTTATTTCTGCTTGTATGTATAGCAGAGATGGAAGGCATGCTTTAAGCATTCAAGAGGATCTCTGTTCTCTCTGTTAGAGAGAACTTTTTTATTTTTTAGTAGCTCCTTCTTCTACAATGAGCTGTATTTCCCCTTTTCCCTTACAGCTCCTTTCCTTTTCCCCACTGCAATTTCTGGATTGTACTTTTTGTCCATTCGGAATTTCACATTTTACGTCTGTTTTCTAGGTCACATCATACTACAGTTCTGCAGCAACACTATGGATTTTAGGACTTGAAATTTTTGAGTTTAACTCAAAAATCTTTTGTAGTTATGAGACTGGGTTTTTTTCTTCTTCTTCTTCTCATGAGAAAGACATACTTGTGATCCCAGCAGCCTGTTGTGTTATCTCTCAGATTGTTCTTCTGGGGAAATATATTTAAAAGCAAACCTGTTACTATTCCATACAGAAGAAAAGTACTCAAGGATGAAGGTCCATGTAAATCCATTGCCCCATAATTCAGGAATTACTACAACAGGCCTTCTGTATAAATTATACCTTTGCTATAAAAACATAGAGAACACATATTGCAAGATGTAGTAGATCTATGAGCTCCTCTGTTTCCTGGAACTATCCAGAGAAGTAAAACTTAGTATGAACATGAGGGTATTGCTGTAGAGTCGGCAAAAAGACTTTGATCCATAGCCAGGGCATAGCATTTTGACCCGCTACCTGACAATGGACTTTCCCTTGTGGACATGCCAAATCTCAGATTTCCCTAGACCATGACTAAAAAAAGAGAAGGGAGGCAGGTCAGTGAAAGGGGAATGAGCAGTATTAATGGAATATTTATTGGTCATGCGAAGTACAGATGGGACTCAGGCAGACAACTGCTGATAAGCCTGTGCTAATCCTATAGAGTCAAGCAAGGACAGGATGGTTTAGTGAGTAGAATTATAAATTTTCCTGATAGGTGTTTGAGTCAGGGGAGAAAAGATCACAATGTTTTTTAGATCACCTTTTACTAGCTGAACTGTTAATAGAAGCAAGCTATTATTAAATGCAGTTATTCACACAGTATGCTCAATTATTGCCTGACTCTGAGACACTCACTGACAGTTACCTGTTTAGAGCAAGACCTGGGAGGCCCACCCCAGAAGCAGAGCGTTGTCATGCCATGGCCTTCTAACTGACCTCAGAAAGGTCCTTTTTCAGCAGGTGTGTGTATGATTCTGTTATCTTTGTACACAGAAGTTGCTGCATTCTAGGATGTGGTCTAAGTTACATAACTGTTTTTCCATTTATGTACATAAGCAATGCTCATTCATGTGAATTCACCCAATACAGGCTTTTCTGACAGAAGAGCAATTGTGGAGCTGATTCGTAAGCCTGTATGTGTCCCACAAGGCACTCTCCTATCCCATGATTTCAGCTTGCAACAGTAATCTTTACCTTCAGTCCTTTCAGACGCAGTTCCCTTGTACCTGTGTGAAATTTATACCTTACAGCTGCTGCACATTAAAACTTAGAATTCTAAAATGTGTCACTCACTGCAACATAACTGAGAGGCAAACAGCTCTTGTCTGATCGCTTTAATTCTCTCTACCACATGCTGACACAGTGTTTCTCCTCCAGTGACAGGAATTGAATTCCTAGAAAGCTCTGTTTTCCACACTTTTTACTTTAGGGGCACACACTCTTCCAATTACGATTGGCAGAGCACAGCAAATCTTTGCATGTAGTTAGTCGGTCTCAGCTGATATACCCAGCATAGCATTCCACTGACTGTCCTTCTGCAGCTGCTTTTGCTGCCCCTTGAAGGCTGCTTATCCCTGTCAGCCTCTCTAGCATACTAAAGGTACACAGATGAAGGAGCTACTGTCCTGACACCGTGGCAACTGTTGCTCTGTAGTGTTCAGGAAGAGCTACTGTACTCCCTGCTCACCAGACAGTGCTGTTAGTAAGGGCAAAATCAGTAAGGGTAAACTATTAGGCTTACAAGTAAAACCAAATTATTTAGCATTTGCCCTACAGTGCTATTAAATAGATTTTATTGGAATATGAATACTATTGTACAGGAGGCTGTATACATTTCTAAAAGCCTCCTCTAGATCTGAAGACCTTCAGTCCTATATGTCTACGAAAGCGAGAGAGGAAGATAAACAGCCACACAGAAATGGGTCTTGTGGTCCAAAGTTAATACCGACTGCTTCAAACCTTATTTTGGGGCTATCTAAGTATATGTATCTTTGAACTGCTGTTAACTCGAAACAAAACACAGATAGAGCTAAGAGATGGAGCTAATACACTTAATGCTAAGATAAAGATGGGGGTATCTCAAGGAAGACAAGCAGTTAGGAAGGAAACCACTTCCTTCCTTCCTTCCTTGGGCTGTGCTGGAGGGATAATGAGTTTCAGAGAAATGAGATGTACCATGTGGTAAAGTTAGACCTGAGCTTTGAGAAGGATTAATCTCTGTATCTCAAACTGACAATGTTTTAAATAAACATTTGAAATGAAGACAACTGGAGTGATATTTATCTTTGCGAATCCCTATGAAGCCTTCCAAAAGCAAGTCATACATTTTGTTACTCTCTTGTTGGCCAAATGCTTTTGGAGAAGTGGCAGTCAGAGATTTCCCCACAAAAGTATGACTTGAGGAAAGTGTACTTTAAATATATATTTATTTGACAAAATTTGTTTCAATGGAGGGCTCAAGTGGAAATCAATATGATTTACTGTTGACCTGTTTTTGGTTTTGGTTTGTGATTTTTTTGTTTTGTTTGTTTGTTTTGTGGGATTTTTTGTGTGGTTTTTTTTTCAATGAACTCTTTTAAGCATACAAGTTTTCCAGCTAGTGAACAGATAACGCTGGAATGTTTATGTTACTGCTGAGACACCAAGGACATTTGGTTCTGCTTTGGATACTAAAGGAGCAGAAGAGTTGTATCTGCAACCCTCCCGTAGGGAAGTGGACTAGGCAGATGGCAAACCTGGCCAAACCATCTCATAAAATCTGTGTAGCTCTCGGTGTAAAGTCGGGGATCATGGACGTCAAGCCCCTTCCTTCTTTTTCTTCCCTTCTCTTCCATCCATGGCCAGTGCCCAGGGAGACTCCATCTGTCCATCACCACTGATCCCCAGGCCCGTGCATTCCTGACCCTCCTCACTCTCCCTCAGCTCCTGTCTGCTCTGCTGGTCTCTCCGGCAGCTCCGGGACATTTGGGAACTGCTCACAGCTCAGGAGATGCCCTGGGAATTGGTGGGGGTAGGAGGAGGCAATAGGGCTTTGCACATTCCTAAACATACTTGTATATAATTGTTATAATTGTACATATTTCTTTTATCATTAGTATTTAATTAAAGCTGTCTGGTTTGGTTTTTAATCCAGAAAGTCTCTCTCTCTTCATTCTCTCTCTCCCTTCCCCACCCGGGTGGGATGGGAGGAGATGGAGAGGAATATTGTCACTGGGGTAGTTGTTGATCTGGAGTCAAACTGTGACACTCACAATGTTTGCATATTTCAGTGCTACTGATTGATTACTGCTAATGTTTTAAAGCTGTTTTCCTTTTGTAGCTACAGGAAGAGTGTGTGAGTAAATCCTACTCATACAGGAGAAATACAGGAAAAAACCACAATCATATCTCGTAATGTAGGAAAGAAAATATATTTAAAGGAAGTCCAAGTAATAGGAAGGAAGATTTCAAAAATTATCATCTCTACACCATATAACTGTTCTGTGTGAGTTTGTGTAGGGTGTGGGTGGAGAATTGGTTACCAGAAAACAGCAGGTGAAAAAACTGAGAACTACATGCTTGGAGGTATCAGAAGAAAGTCTCCCAAAAACAGATACGCTCCAGAGACCTGTGGTGCTGTTGAATCCACAGGAATGAATAAAATCAAAACATGAGAAGAATGCTGAATAGGTGCACAACCAAAACCACACACTGGCCTCAACAGCAGGTTGAATAGCTCAGAACACAGCCGAGGAGACAACAGCTGTTCTATACAAAGACTGTATACAAATATAGCGTCATAGAACAGAATCATAGAATGCTCTTGTAAAATGTCCTTCGTCAGCTTTCTTGTAGGCACCCTTCAGATACTATGACATCTCCCCAGAGCCTTCTCTTCTCCAGGCTGAACAACACCAATTCTCTCAGCCTGTCCTCACAGGACAGGTGCTCTGATCATCTTTGTGGCCCTCCAACATCTCCATCTCCTTCTTATCTTGGGGTCTCCAGAACTAGACACAGTACTCCTAGTGGGGTCTCACAAGAGCCAAGTTAAAGGGGACAATCATCTCCCTGGCCCTGCTGGCCACACTTGATGCAGCGCAGAACATGGTTGGCTTTCTGGGCTGCAGCACACATTGCTGGCCCATATTGAGTTTCTTGTCCACCATCACCCCCAAGTCCTTCTCCTCTAGACTGTTTTTAATCCATTCTCCACCCAACCTGTATTTGTGTTTGGGATTACCCCAACCCAGGTGCAGAACCTTGCACTTGGCCTTGTTGAACTTCATGCAGTTTGCACGAGCCCACTACTCAAGCATGTCAAGGTCCCTCTGGATGGCATCCCTTCCCTCCAGTGTGTCAACCTCACCACACAGTTTGGATACAACACCAAAGAAAAAAGGACAAAGACTTTATAGAAATTAAGTGATACAAATTGCTGTCAGTTGTAAAGTAGAAGGTGTGGTCAGTTACCAAGGGAGAAATTTTAAAATAATTTTTCAGTGCTGTTTCTTTCTGCAGTTTGAATTTACAAATGCTTTAATGTCATCTATAGATGCCTAGGGAGTGATCAAATGGCCCTCATGTTATCCTGTCTCCAGGTTTCTGAACTCTAGGGAAGCAGCAAGCTCTCACAGTGCTACATTGTTCTGATGTTTTCAAAACAAACTTGAGCTTTTGATAGTTACCAAAATTAGTATTAACATTTGGCAGACAGTCTTTCATATAAATGAGAATCTCTTTCGTGTTCTTTTAATCTTCAAATCATGCTGGTCACTGGTAGTACTATCAGTGACCATTTGAGGTTTCTACCTTTCTTCTACCTTCTAGCTTGAGTTAGACAAGTTTCTTTTTAAAACTACCTACAGTGTCTTTGTGATAACCTTTCCACATGAATTTTTAAGATGGCCAGTGACATTAACATTGCTGCATTATGCTTTTCTACTGCAATTTTTTTCATTTAATTACATAAAACTGGCTTTTTTTTTTTTTTTTTTTTGCACAGTATGTGATATATACATACATACTTTTGGAAGGTTGAATCTGGAATACAAATATTTGAAGCTTGAGTCTGGAATACAAATATTTAAAGCAAAATTTCACATTACCAAACTGTTGCAGGGGAATTTACTATTCGTACAATGTAGAAGGTTGAGGTCTCAATTAAATTTCACTTCGGGACAGATATTAAGAAAATAATGTTCTGGAATCTGCCTAGATTTCTAACCATCTTGAATGTATAAGAAATGCTTGCAATATCATCTGTCAAACATATCAATGTACTTACTATTTCCACTTTTCTTTGAATCATACATCTATTTAAATCCAAGACACGTAATAGACAATTGCCAATAAACATTCTAATGTGTGACAGCTGGAAGGCATGTCCAACACTGTATTCTTTTCAGTGTGCTGGTCAGGGTTATATGTAAAAAAATTAATCCACTGTATGAAGAAGAGAAGGTGTCTGTCACAGAAAAAAAGCCAGAGGTCCTCTCACAATTTTTTGACTCAAGAGAGCAGAGCTGTCGTCTGTGCCTTATAGATAAGAAGCGAATTAGTTGATAAGGATTACTTGTGATGTCTTCTCCACACAGACCACAACCCCTCTTTCTGCTTCTGTAGTTGGAAGAAGTTTACAGGGAAAATTTTTGTCTTCACTTTTGGTAGTTGATAGAGGCGTCTTTAGAGAAACTTAGGAGCTAGCAGGAAACTCAGGAGCTAGCAGGAAAAAACCACAACAACCTGCACACCCACCACACTATATTTTTGTACATGTGAATACTTCATGCATTCAGTTCACAAGATCACCAAATTTCTACGGGTTGCATATTTGATAAAGCCACTGGACTGCACACTGCCTTCATGCAATCCCCTCCAAGGTAGACCTTTTTCGAAGTTTAGATGCATATATAGGCCCTACACTGTCCTTTTGCACCTAAACTGAAACAGACTTCCATAACCAATTGGTAGTGTGGAAAATGTTATTTGCTTCCCTGGCTTATTGCTGCCAGATCCAAATGTACTCTGTCCTTACTCTGATAAATGTAAGAAACTGCTTGAAAAGTTACATAACTACAGCATCTGAATTACTCAGCTGCAGCTAATGACCACAACCAAACAGATTTTTCTGAAGTGTGGGTCATATGATTTTGGATAAAATATGTCTCATACCTGTATATCTCAGAACACAAGGCCAGAGAAATCATCTGTGTGAAATAAATCCACATTCTCTCTAAAGAGATACATGAATTTTGGAATAAGTAAAACATTTAACAACTTTATTCTCTCCTTAACAGTTAAAACTTCCTATTGAATTATTTAATAAATTATGTTGCAGCAGAGTTTGCTACGCAGGAGCATACTTTTCCAATGGAAACCAACAGTAGTGTTTGTTAGATCCAGCATATAATGTCATTATGGCCTGCACTGACTTAGGAGAAGCAATATCACCTCCATGCCAGATCTTGCAAGACAGATTTGTCAGCATAACATGAAACATGTACTAATTCGGAGACCCATGCTCTTCACTGAGAAAGCGTTCTGCATTTCATTTCCTGAAACATTCTATACACACTTTTAATGAGGTTGTGATTCCCCTACTTTTAAAGATGTGTCCTGATTTGTTTACAAGGTCTGGAAAAAATCATCCATATATACACATCAAAAGTGTTCTAAGAGAGTGTATGTGGGACAATCCATATGACTTAGAGATATCAATGTAATAATATATTGTAAAATTATGCAGTAAAATTACATTTAATCGGGAGAAGGAAGAGGACCTGTTTAAAAGATACTGGCTCATGAAACCATGTTAACTCCAACCATATCCCTTTGGTATATTGACCTGTGCTGGTTTGGTTTGTTGGGTTTTTTGGTAGCAAGGGAAGGGCCACAGAAGTGGCTCCAGTGAGAAGCTGAGAAGCTTCACCTGCTCCAAACTCAGCCAAGAAGCCATTAGAAGGACAAGAGATGCACCTCTGAGATCAACAAACAAAAGAACAGAGATGAGACCTGAGCAGAGAAGCACTGACAGGAGAAGAGCTGAGCTGGAGAGGCAGAGCGGTGCTGGTGGTTGGTGAGGAAGAAGGTGCCCAAGCAGAAGTTTCCCTGCAGCCCATGGCGAGATGGCAGCTGTCCCCCTGCACTCATGGAGG
This sequence comes from Apus apus, assembly GCF_020740795.1. Lineage (NCBI taxonomy): Eukaryota > Metazoa > Chordata > Aves > Apodiformes > Apodidae > Apus > Apus apus. The sequence goes on from NC_067282.1 coordinate 124,800,585, forward strand.
AACGTGGTGGAACATTCCCTGAAGGTGCCAGGAGGGCTGAACTTGGCCAGTGGTCCTGGATTTTGTGGCCAGTGGATTTGCTGCCAGTGGACTCTGATTACTCAGCTGTGGAAGACCCCGGGGCCAGGGGAGGTGGCTGCTCCCGAAGCAGCCCCTGACTCTGTGGGAAGCCCAGGCTGGAGCAGCTCTGGACCTCGTGGGAAGGACTCATGAAGGAGAGGTTGGTGGAGGACTCTCTGCCATGGGAGGGACCAGTGGGGAAGCAGGGCAGGACTGTGAGGAATCCTTCTTCCTGAGGAGGAAGGAGCAGCAGGAACCACCAGCCTGTGAAGTGACTCTAAACCCCATCCCCTGTCCCCCTGTGCCGCTGGGGGGAAGGAGGGAGAGAAACCGGGAACAAAGGGATTTGGGCCCGGGAAGAAGGGAGGGGTGGGGTAACATATGCAAGCCCTGCTCTGTGTTGTCTGTGTCCTGGGTGTGTTTGATTGGTGTGAAATTACATTATTATTTTTCCCCAAGTTGAGTCTGTTTTGCCTGGGACCTTAATCGGTGAAGATCCCTCCTTGTCCTTTGTCTTGACCGATGAGCTTCTAGTTGGGCTTTGTCCTCCTCATCCCAGTGTGTGCATAAGGTCAGGAGTTGAGTGAGCGGCCACGTGGCTGGTTCTTTCTTGTCATGTTGGGCCCAAACCACAACATGACCAAAAGGCTTTTTTTGGTCTTCTTGAGTTTATTTTAAAAACTGAATACTTCAGTTTATTACTTGCTTTAATTTAAATCACATTGTGTTCAGAATGATCATAGCCATTTTATAATCTGAAAAGCAATAAACTCCTTGTCCAGAGCAAACCTAGATAGTGTTTACTAGAGGAAACAGAAGTAAAATTAACTTCATTATGTAGAGCTTGGGAGCTGTTAGATGCTGTAATTAGAAAGATGGAAGAGTTCAGACATATAGATAAGATAGATTAATAAGCTGCAAGTTCTCATGAACAAATGTGTCCAGTCAGTTTACAAAGATGACTCCACTGTATGATCACTTCTGGTTAAACCTAGTCAGGTTGCTGCACACATTTGAGTGCCATTTCTAACTCAGCACAACTACTGAAAAGTGTTTGTGACAGAGTTCTAGAATGGTAGCTGTTCTGAGAAAAGGTGTAAAGTAAGGAAAAGTGGGAAAGGCTCAAGGGTAAAGGTGGCAGTTTGCACAAAGATTTGGGATTTTACCAGCTGTAAATTAATTTAGGACACAATGAACAAAGCACCTATGTATCTTTTGGATGGTATGGATCACAGTAATGCTCTTCCCATTGATGCAAGACTTGTGACTGCCAAAACTGTGTCTTGTTACTTCCACTAAATCAAATCTCAATAATTTCTGCAACAAGTATTTGCAAATTGGATTCTGATATTAAACTGAAAGGAAGAGGCCAAGGAAAGAAAGGTCAGCAAGGACTGTTTTTGTAGGACACAAGGACATTTTTACAGTATTTAGAGATGTCTGGTAAGCATACATACATACATACATACATACATACATACATACATAGCTACTACTAACCCGAGCGGCAGAAAGAACTGGGAATAACTAGTTACATATTAAAAATCTGATGTCATAGTATAATCAAAGATATTAAGAAATTATGCAAGCATTACAGGAAGAGTGAAAAAAATCAGACTGATGAAGACTGTAAGAAGATTTTGACTTGAGGACAGAGATCAAAGATTTGGGACAACTGAACAGATATCTAATTATCTTCAGATTACTGAATCAAGATATCATATTCCCCTGAGAAACTAGCAAAGTGGTGAGGTAAACCATTTTTGATATTCTGCTTATTTCAGGCATTTTGGAAGCTGACACCAAACTGGTCTCCACCATCCCTCTCAGCTCCTAGCTGCCACTTGAGAAGGTTCTCAGCTTCCAACATCCACTACTCATTTTTTTATGTCTTGGGGAAGTGATCCTGGTTCCCAGTCCTCAAAGCAGAGAAACTTGCCTCCCAAAATCCTTCAATGTGCATCCTTAAGAAAGCAAAGACACACAGGCTGGCATTTACCTGGGAAGCAGCAAGCAATTTTAAGTAGAATCAATAGTGAATTATTTCTTTTATGCGTCTTAATGCAAAAGAAAAACAATCAGAATTGAATTTGTGTTACCCTGTGAATGGACTTTTGGAGAAGATAAGAGAAAGGAAGTTAGCATGTTGTCCTTTCTTTTGCAGGAGGAGGAGCACTAGATCCATAATACATGTTATCTTTCAAAAGGCAGAGGCCTCCAGGCCCCAGAGCAGCAGGTTGAAACAGGCTAGCAGCAGTGAGAATATCAGAGAAGCACAGGCTTGTTGGGTGGGCAGGACAGCAAAGCTATTGGAGAGAAAAGAAGCAAATAGTTGAGAAGAGGCATGGGGAGATAGAGAATCATACTTCTGTTCAAAAATATTTCAGTGCAGCTCCAAGAGACAGAAAGACACATTAGTCTCAGGAAGTGTCAGAAGGGAACAAAAAATGCAAGTTTTATGAGCAGTAAAGGTGTTAGGAAGAGAAGGTGGGTGGAGAGTTGCAAAAATGTATCAATTTCCCTCCCTCCCAGTTTCTTTAAGGGCGTTTTTCTCAGAGCTTTTCCTCTCTTTTCCCCTCCCCGCAGCAAACAGCCAAGCTGGGAAGAAGAGATTGTCTCTGAACTTAGGAGGGAGGCTTGGCACAGCAGACTGATAGTAAACAAGTAAACAGAGCTGACAACTCTGGTAACCACAGGAGCAAAGCCTGCTCAGTGACAAGGATGACAACTCTTCCAGAGGTAAGGAAGTGGGTCTGTCTTGCAGTCTGCTGAGGTACCTTTGTTGCACCCCTCTGTTTTGTTTTGTTTTTCCCCTGACGCAACTGCTGCTTATTGCCTTAGGGGACTGGATCAGTGGAGTTTTTGACAGTTTGTATCCAGAAGAGGCTCCTCCAGGTCTCAGGGTTAATTACATGGGATGTGTGATTATTTAGTCCTTCCCCATCCTGTTAGTCATCCTAATGGCCATTTTGAGGCTGTATTCAGATCTGTTTAAGCACTGACCAACAAGTAGCAATAATAACAACAACAACAGTAATAATCTCATTATTTGTATCTTTTATTGTATCCCCATTTTTTCAACAAATTATTTTAATAAAGGACTTACGTGGAAACATGCAAATTGTTTCTCCACAGGCAATTGTGGGTAAACACGGCATAGTTTTCTGAACGTGAGAATGACACAGTAAGCCTAATTGCTCCCAGTGTAGCGTGGTGTTCTTTTCCTAATTTGATGCCTTATAGAAATAACTACTAAAGTGTTAATTTCTTATATGCGGACAAATTGCATTGACTGAACTGTTAGCTCAGGATTACTCAAATGTACAAAAAATTCAATAACAATAGTGATAAGTAAAATTTTCTATGTAAATAAATATTATTTAAAAAGAAATGTATATCTTTTATTATATTGAGAGCTGTTGAGTGTTGCAAGAGCTGTGGGTGGTAATGCAGATAGCCACTATATTTGCCTTGTCTGACTTTTTCTGGCTGAAGAATTTAAATAAATGTTTGATTTATATATTCATTCTCATATTTCTGTGTGATAAAGATCAGACAACAAAATAATTTTAAATACTTGTTGGCCATGGTTAAACTTCAGACTTTTAGTAGTCTACAGTATCATTCAGCAAACTTTCTGTAGAGTGTCTCACGTTAGCAGGGACTGTATTTTGAACACTGGCTAAAGTATTATTTCTCAAATGGCATTTAATGTGCTCAATTTATGTACCTAAGTGTTTTGCTGACAAACGATAAATGTAAGAATATGTTGAAATTTATGTGAGTATCGGGGCATTAGTCTGAAAACATGTCATCCACATGACTAATGTGATAAACACAATTTGGGTAACAGCCAAAGTCAGTAATTCATTAATGGTCTGCTGGCTAAGAAATAATACCCCTAAATTTTCTAGTAAATAGTTATGAAAAATAAAACAAGCTTGCCCTACCTTTGATCTCTTTAGTTTATTTTACTTAATTTTCCTAAAAGTTAGAAGCTTCTTTATCTGGAACAGCACTAAACACTGGAAAAATGCAAGGTGAGGAAGTATTAGGCAAAGGAACTTCAACCTCCATGCAGAATTCAGGAATGGCTCGCAAACAGAAGGAAGGAGGTTATGAAGGAAAATAAAATTCTTTGGCTGATTTAGTTGCATTGAATGATTCCTGCTTTAGTGCTAACTAAAGGTTCTGCTAACCTAGGTCATGCTTGCATTTGAATCGGATTATTTATGTAGTACACAAATTCAGAATTATTCATTTTATAATTGAGGACAATTGGAAGTCAATTTTTACATTCAGTGTAAATGAGAAGTGACAGTTTACAGTCAGTAAAAATTAGAAGTCAGTGATTTTACAGACATTTGATCTCAGCTACAGCAAAGCCATTTACATTTGAGCACCTGCACATTCTTAAAAGCATGAAAGAACTGAAACTAATGCAATACGCATTCATCTTCAATCTCATACAAATACTAATGATTTTTCTTACTCCTAAGTGGGGTCCATATGAAAAAGCTCTTTGGAGATAAAAGGCTCTTTATCCTTTCCCACAGGCTTGCTCAAACTATTAACCTGTCTTTTTATATGAAGCATGCTAGATGAGGCAACCAAGACTCAAGACATAAAACAATACAGTGATTTGGGTTCCTGCAAGCTAGGTAGTGTTTCTGCATCCAGTGCCCTGGAAGTTGTTCTATTCCACCTCCAGTTCCATCTAGTTAAATACACACTTCCTTGGCCAATGTTCACTGAATTTGGAAGGGCTCTGTATTTCAGTGCCTGAGTTCTGAGAACCACTTAGTCCATTTGTGGCAAAAAAATTAAATTCATACTAGATAAAGAATCTGACAGGGATATTGCCAAGGTTAGTAATTTTATAAGGTTACTGATAGAGCAGGTGTTTTTCTAGATTTCTTTAAGCTGTTGTCATGAAAAAGATATACAAGACAACTAAGTAAAACTGGCCTCCTCTTTTTTCTCTCTTTGTGTAGGTCCACAAGTTCTCTCAAATCCAGCCCCAGTAACAGAGGCAAGATTAGAAAGATATTTTTTATGGAAAATGAAGTGTTTGAAGAACACTTTTTATCATTATGACTCACATAATACAGACCTTAATTAAATTTCTAAGTAAAGGTACACAACCAATTTCCATTCCTCCATCTTTTCTTTTTGGATTATGCTATTCTTTTGAAGTATGTGGTTCTCAGCAAGGAATTTCTGTAGTTATTGGAGCCTTGAGGGGAAAGTCTAGTTCTCTTACAAATTTTTTTAAAAATAAAATTAGATGCATTTTCTATTTCAAAAGGAACATAATGTATAGTCCTGATACAGACCTACTGTTAACATGAAGTTTGGCAGAAATTGCAGTTATAGACTTGAAATACTAGTTTTTTATTAGTATCTCCATAGCCATGTCTGTTTAGCACTCTTTTTTTGAGAGAAACAGATGTCCTCTGATAACATGAGACTGAAGAACTGCAAAATTGCAAATTTTTCATAGAATCATAGAATCATAGGATGGTTTGGGTTGGAAAGGACCTTAAAGTTCATCAACCCTCTGCCATGGGCAGGGACACCTCCCACCAGACCGGGTTGCTTAGAGCCCCATTCAACCTGGCCTTGAATACTTCTAGGGGTGTTGCTTCCACAACTTCCCTGGGCAACCTATTCCAGTGTCTCAACACCCTCACACTACAGAATTTCTTCCTAATGTCTAACCTAAACTTAAGCTTTTTCAGCTTTAAACTGATACCCCTCATTCTATCACTACATGTCCTTGTAGAAAGTCCCTCTCCAGCTTCAGGTACTGAAAGGCTGCACTAAGGTCTCTCTCCTTAAGGAGCCTTCTCTTCTCCAGGCAACACTTGACAGTAACAGAGGTAAGACTGACTGGCCTGTTGTTCCCCGAGTCTTCCTTTTTTCCCTTTTTTGAAAATGGGGATTATGTTTCCCCTTTTCCAGTCAGCGGGACTTCACCAGATTGCCACAACTTCTTAGATATGAGGGATAGTGGCTCAGCAACTTCATGTGCAAGTTCTATCAGGACCTGCAGATGTATCTCATCAGTTCCCATGGACTTCTGTACCTTCAGGTTCCTTAGATGGTCTCAAACCTGATCCACCGTACTGTGGCTGTTCTTCATTCTCCCAGTCCCTGTCTTTGCCTTCTGTGACTTGGGTGGTGTGGCTTGAGCACTTGTGGCTTGAGTACCTCAGCATTCTCCATATCCCAGCTAAATAGGTCTTCTGTTTCCTTCTGGAGAGGGCCCACACTTTCCATCTATCACCGACATACCTATAGAAGCTTTTCTTTTTGCGCTTGATGTCCCTGGCTAGATTTCACAGAATCATAGAATCACACTCTCATTTATTCCTAATGATTAGACCTAAATCCACCCTCTTCCATTTTAAACCCTTACTTCTTACTTTCCTAACCTGATCCGTGGTTGCTTGGACAGTTCCCATGTACTTTTCCCAGGCTACCCTGTCCTTGCCTCCACCCTCTGTAGTTTTCCTTTTTGTGTCTTAATTTCTCCAGGAGCTCCTTTTTTATCCATCCAGGCTTCCTGGCACTTTTGCCTGACTTCCTCTTTGTTGGAATGCATTGCCTCTGAGGTTGGAGGAGGTGATCCTTGAATATTGACCAGCCTTCTTGGGCTCCTCTCCCCTCCAGGGCTTTGTCCCATGGTACCCTACCAAGCAGATCCCTGAAGAAGTCAAAGTCTTCTTTCCTGAAGTAAAGGGTAGTGAGCTTGCTGTGCACCCTCCTTGTTGCCCTAAGGATCCTGAATTACACCATTTTATGGTTGCTGCAGCCAAGGCTGCCCTTGAGCTTCATATTCCCCACCAGCCCTTCTTTGTTGGTGAGAACAAGGTCCAGCATAACACCTTTCCTCATTGGCTTCTTTATCATTTGGAGAAGGAATTTATCATCCACACATTCCAGGGACCTCCTGGATTGCTTATGCCGTGCTGTGTTACCCCTCCAAAAGATATCAGACTTATGAACATGAGGCTACCCCTATCTGTCTAAAAAGGGCCTTTTACATTTGGTCTTCCTGGTCCAGTAGCCTGTAGCAAACCCCCACTACAATGTCCCCTGTCCCTGCTCTCCTAAGCTCTCAGTTGGCTCCATTCCCAGGTGGAGCTCCATGCTCTCCAGCTGGGTCACTGACATAGAGGGTGACCTCCCCTCCATGTCTTCCCTGCCTGTATCCTTCCATTCCAACACTCTAGTCATAGGACTCCACCCACCATGTCTCTGTGATGCCAATAATATCATAGCCTTGCAGACATGCATGTGCCTCTTGACTCCTCTTATTTATTCCTCATGCTCCATGGGGCACAAAAAGTAGGGATAGGTCAGATTATCAATGAGAAAAACAAGAAGTGTACTGCAACAGAGAAGTCAGGAGCATCGTGAATGTCATTCATTCACTCTCTCCTAAATGTTGAGAGATGAGGGCTTGCATGTTGAAGAATATTTTTATTTCTTCCCTTTTCAGCCAATTATTTTTAACTCCCTTCCCTGTCTTACTGTTAGGTCATGACACTGATTTTCTACCTGAGGAGTAAAAGCTAAAGTGTTTAACTACAGGGACATGTGAAAGGAATTTACATTTCCTTCTTTGTATTTTCTACACTTTATTTTGCCAGTATGATCATGTTCTGTAATCAGCAGCTTTTAATGCCAGGATTAACTTGTATGTACTTGCTCTTCACTTAGTTATCCTGTATCCTGCCTAAAGAATTCTGGAGAACAGGATTTTAAAGGGAGAAATGCACTTAGGTATTTAACCCTTGTTAGCAGTTTCCATGAGTCAAGTAGGCTGACACATGCTTTTGAGAGGCTTCTGTTAATGATTTTATAAAATACACATTTGAAAGATATAAAATTATGAGGTCTGTTTTTCTATTTCTATGTTTTCTGTTTTGGTCATGTTTTTGTGCAGGAATTGTACATAGTATATTAGGACAGATGATTACACAGAATCAAAGAATCAGAGAATCACCAAGGCTGGAAGAGACCTCTGAGACCATCAAGTCCAGCCTATGGCCAACACCACCACATCTCCAGACCACGACACTAAGTGCCACATCCAGCCTGTCCTTGAACACATCCAGGGATGGTGCCTCCACCACTGCCCTGGGAAGTCCATTCCAATGTCTAATCACCCCACCTGTGAGGAAGTGCTTCCTAACATCCAACCTAAACCTCCCCTGGAGCAGCTTCACCCTCTCACCCTGCCACTAGTTGCCTGGGAGAAGAGCCCAGCCCCACCTGACTGCAACCTCCCTTCAGGTAGTTGTAGAGAGTGAGAAGGTCCCCCCTGAGTCTCTTCTCCTCCAGACTAAACAACCCCAGCTCCCTCAGCCTGTCTCTATAGGACTTTCCCTCTAGTCCCCTCACCAGCCTCATTGCTCTCCTCTGGACCTGCTCCAGCACCTCAATGTCCTTCTTGCAGTGAGGGGCCCAGAACTGCTCACAGTGCTCAAGGTGAGGTCTCACCAGTGCTGAGCACAGGGGGAGAATCACATCCCTGCTTCTGCTGGCCACACCATTCCTGATACAAGCCAGGATGGTGTTGGCCTTCTTGGCCACCTGGGCACCCTGCTGGCTCATGTTCATCCGGCTGTCACCCAGCACCCCCAGGTCCCTCTCTGCTGGGCAGCTCTCCAGCCTCTCTTCCTCCAGCCTGTGGTGCTGCCTGGGGTTGTTGTGGCCAAAGTGTAAGACCCTCCACTTGGTCTTGTTGAATTTCATGCCATTGACCTCGGCCCATCGACCCAGCCTGTCCAGATCCCTCTGCAGTGTCTTCCTACCCTCCAGCAGATAAACAGTCTCCCCAGCTTGGTGTCATCCACAAATTTACTAAGGGTAGACTTGATCCCCTCATTCAGGTCGGCAATAAAGATGTTGAACAGGACTGGGCCCAGCACTGATCCCTGAGGGACACCTCTGATAACCAGACACCAGCTGGATGCAGCTCCATTCACCATCACTCTCTGGGCCTGGTCATCCCGCCAGTTTTTAACCCAGTGAAGGGTTCATCTGTCCAAGCCATGGACTGTCAGCTTCTCCAGGAGGATGCTGTGGGAGACAGTGTCAGAGGCCTTGCTGAAGTCTAGGTAGACCACATCCACAGCCTTCCCCTCATCTGCTAGGTGGGTCACCCAGGCATAGATTGGTCAGCCAAGACCTTCCTTTCCTAAACCCATGTTGGCTGGACCTGATCCCCTGGTTGTCTTCTACATGCCACTCGATGGCACTCAGGATGATCTGCTCCATAACCTTGCCAGGCACTGAGGTCAGGCTGACAGGCCTATAGTTCCCTGGGTCCTTCTTCTGGCTCTTTCATTTTCTTCACCTTTCCTCAGGTGAAAATTTATATGCTGTGATGTATTTAATTCTTGTAGGATTTTGCTTCATTTATTCTTGTGATTTTTGTAAAGATGTGTTTTTCTGGATTTGTAGCAAAGAAGATAGTGAATGTGGTGACAAATGCAGTTTAGCTGCTGCGTGTAAGGAAGCAACAAGGGCAGACAAGGGAAGAAAAGCTAAAACCTGAGAGTCATGATAGGCAGACAAGAAGTAATGAGTTTACCAGCAAGGTGTGCACCCCCACAGTATGAGGGGTGTAAGGCTGATTTGGTGAGAGCAGCTATGGCCAACCAAGAGTATAAATTGCCAGGAAAGTCCATTGTGATGAGGCAGGTCCAAGGTCAAACCTGCAGAAGCAAGCCTGTAGGTTTAAGGTCAGGATCCAGATTACTGGGGTACATGGCCAGCCATAGGCATGGCTACTGCTGCAGCATAGCTTAGATGGAGGTTAAGCATGAGAGCTGCAAAAAAGCAGTTGCAAAGTGAAGAATGGACACCTTAACCAACACTGTTTCTAGCTCTTTCTCAAGGAGCTCTAAGGCCTGTCAAGGTTTCCTAAAAAGCTTTCTTTTAGTAGAGAACCAGCCTAGAGCACAGGGAGCTTAACTTGAGGCTGTGGGGACAGTATAGTCCAGGCCCTGACACTGGCACGTCAGTCTCTCAAGTAACACTTCCATCAGCTTTCACACCTATGAGATTCACTCCTTGCTTTGCTATACTGTTTCTTCTCTATTCCTCTTCTTTTCCCTTTTACCTCCTTTTTCTCACTGTATATTCTTACTAAGTTATTCCACTTCTCATTTTTTCAGTTCTTTCCCTTTTTAATATTATCAGCATCAATTCCCATGTCTGTTCTCTTCTGTTCTCCAGTCTTATGTACATCAAAGTAGGTAGAAGCAGTGGACACAAAAAGTAGCATAGTCATCTAGCTTCCTTTGCAGTCAATGGACAAACAGACAGGTAACTTTTTTTTTCTTTTCATCTCATTTTTCTCTCTTCAGACCTGTGACCAGGAGCTGAGAACAGGTGCAAAGAAAAAACGATGTCTTCAGGGGAAAAGCCTACTTCTGTGTATACTGCTTCTCAGTACTCTCCTTGGATTTACACTACTTATCACCTACATCATGATGACTTGTAGTCTAGGTATAATACAGTATATAATTTTCCTTGCTTCTTTATCCACCCTATTTGTAAGATGCCTTTCTCTCCTATCTGCCTCCATTGTGTATTATGCTTAGTATCTGTGTTAAGAATCAGACTTTCAGAATCTCAAAGAATCATAACATCAGTAGTAAAAAAGGTACACAGTTCTGCCTCTTCCTTGGGTCATAGTGGGGAGAGATCCCCACACCTGTCCTCCTCCTCTGCCTGCTATTTAATATGCCTGGCCCCAGTTTTGAGGAAGAGCATCATTATATCGTCTTGCATCTTATCGTGTCATGCTCTGACTGTAGTCACCTCCAAGAAACTGGACTGAATCTGAGATTTGGAGCTCCTCTTCCACCTTTCCATCTCTGACTCACTACGTCTAGTCCTACTTTTCTAGCACAGAGCAGTGCAGTCATACTGTAGATAAAAGACACAGTCTTTCTAATGGGGCGGCTGTCAGCATAAACCAAAAATATTTATTTGCCTTTCAAAATTGTTTAAATTGTCTGCAAAATGATAAGTGTAAATGTTTATGCTTATGGAACACATACTGAATGCACTCAGTACAGAAGGTACATTTATACTGGTGGATACAGACATTCTCTGCCCCAAAAGAAACATTATTGACTCTTAACCTGACATTTTGTTTAGCTTAGTTTAGTTTACTTTGTTTTAGTTTAGTTTAGTTTAGTTTTGTTTTGTTTGGAGTTGTTCTCACTCTCCACTGTCACTGCTCAGTTCTCTCCTATTACTTCCCACCCAGGATCCTGTGATGTTGAGCCGAGTCTTACACTGTTGGCCAGACTCCTGAATTCTAGGAATGACACTGTAGACCCCTGTGTGGATTTCTACAAGTATGCCTGTGGCAGCTGGAAAGGCAAACAGTCAAGCAGAACCACAGAAGAATCACTGAATGTATTTGATGTGCTGTTGGAAGAAAACCAGCTGATCCTGAAAAGGCTTTTAGGTAGGGACATATGATTGGTGTGTTAACTTAAGCAATTTCCTCAGTCAGAGCTGAGGATATCAAGGCCTGAGAGCACAATCATTCCTAATAGGGACTGAGCCCAGTTTCTTCCTTCTCCTATTGCAGGTACAGATTTATTCTTGAGCATATCATATTACAATAGCTGCATTTTAAACGTTTCAGTTCCCCTTGCCAAGTATAACAGATCAAAGTCACACTTTAAAATTCTGACAGAAACCCAAAATCTTTTTCTGTTGCCTTGTAGAAGTAGATCCTTTTTTGGTATGCTTGTCTGAATAGGCACTCTGGTCATGTGTCCTGACTTCATGAGGGACTGAAGCCTAGATATGCACCACCTTCCCATTGTGCTGCTGTTTCCCTCCAAAGAAACTCACCTATTTAGCCTCAGGAATAGTCATGGCACTAGAAGATCTCTTGCTTTGAATGGTTTTAGGAAGTATGGATGTGTTTACTAAATTGTTATGAATCAAAATGCAGTCAAATATTTTCTTACAACTTTTGTCTGGTTTAATACTGCCCCCACCTTTTTTTTTTTTTTAACTACTTTTGTAGTTTTAAATATTTTTGGTTTTTGTTTGTTTGTTTGTTTTCCTCAGAGAGCCCCCAGTTTGGGTTAAGAGGCTCAGCTAAAGAGAAAGCAATCCGGTTCTATCGCTCCTGCATGGATACCCAACAGATAGAATCCCAAGGAACTCAACCATTGAAGGATCTCCTAAATCAGGTGAATGTTTGTGCTATTTCCTCTCCCTCCAGAAGATAATTCCTGCAGGTGAAAGGAAAGTGTGAAGTTAGGGTCATGATGGAATTTTGCTAGCATCTGGCACTCAGATAAGCATGGTTCACAGCACAACTTCTAAGTGTAAATCTTCTAGCTTTAAATGTTGTTTCAAGATTTTATTTTCTGACATCAGGTAGTTGAATCTTTCCTCATGGCTTTACATATTACGCTAAGACTGTCAAACAACCAAAAATGCAAAGAGGGAACACTTTAATCTAGGTTCAATAGGATATCAGGGAAGATCTTGCAAAACGGGTGAATTTTTTGTCTAAGATCAGATGGCAATCCACTACTTCAGGCTTCAAGGGGGCTCTTTTAAAGAGGAAAATGCTTCTCTGTCCATTGTGGGAGACTCTTCTCAGTGCCAGGGAGGATTGTATTTCTTCCTGCCAGCAAAGAGCATTTATGCCATGCCTTCAAGGATGATGAAGAACCTTCCACCAGAAGGAATAGTGACTGTAGACCCACCCATGAATCTGCTTGCCAGGGAGGTGAGACCTGTAATCCCCAATCCCTAGTTGTCCTTCTGAACAGCTTTAGAAAACGGAGACTTCTTTTGTCTCTCCTCCTCCTGCTGTCTTCCTGGACACCTTGTTCTCTCGATAATTATAATCTCTTTTCTCTGTGTAATTTTGCATTTCGTGTCTTTGCTTATGTGAAAGTGACAGGTCATTTTAAAGTCAACAGGGTATATAAAAATCTTCAAGCGTTTCTCCTGTTGCTATTTGTTTTGTTGCTTCTTAGTTGTCATAATGACCGAGTTCATAGGAATGAAAAAAAGATTTTGTAAATATGAATAAAATTTGTGTTTTTCCCTGCTGTCATGCTGTCTCTCTCCCTCTCTAGGTTGGTGGATGGAATATCACAGGTGAGGGGAAAGCAAAAAATTTTAATGAAACTCTTCAGACTCTCATGGGCAGATACAGCACCTTTCCCTTTTTCAGAGTTCAGGTGGGACCTGGTCCTTTTGACCATGAGACCAACATTATTCAGGTGAGTAGACTAAAGAAAGAAAATTATCCTGAAGCACTAGGAATAAAGAGTCAGTTAAACAGCCCATGAGACCCAGGCTTGCCCACGTTAAGCCTGTGTTCTTCTCTGAAGAAAATTTTCCTACATTTCAGCAAACTTCTTGATTTTATTTAATAAAAAGCACTTATTTCTGGAAAATGAGCAGATAAGAAAGAATAAATTGCTTACTTTCTCTCATCTCTTCTACTTGACAGTGTAGATTGTACTTCATGGTGGAAGGGTCTGATTCTTCCTATGTTCATGGGTATAGCTAGCACAATAATGGACTTTAAGTGCTAAGTGTCTGATGTGTGTAGTGTACAATGAATTTTGCACTTCTGTGCTGTGGTTGAGATCTGGTAAGCATCCCCATGGGATGGGGAGAAAAATTCAGTGGTAAAAGTGTGAATATTCATGGATTGAGAAAAATAAAGTAGAAAGACAGAAAAGGAGGGAGAAACCAGTTCCTAAGCAATGGCAACCCTGGCCAACCTCCTTCACCCTCACTTTTATTGTTAAATAGGTTGTCATATGGTATGGAATATCCCTTTAGTGAGTTGGGGCCAGCTGTCCCAGCTGTGTCCCTTCCCAGCTTCCCATGCACCCCCAGGCTTCTTGCTGGTGGGACAATGTCAGGAGTAGCCTTGACTCTGTGTAAGCACTGCTCAGCAATAATTAAAACATCCCTGTGTTACCAGCACAGTTTTCAATACAAATGCAAAATATAGCCCCATACTAGCTATTACAAAGAAATTTATCTCTATCCCAGCCAAAACCATGTAGAAGTATTTAACATGGTTTCCATTTCAGTATCACTCACTGCAGATTTGTAATCGGTTTGTAAATAAGCTGCAGGATATGATGGATCCACAACAATTACTTAGCACACATTTTTCCAAAGTAAAAGCAGTTTATTAACATTTCAAATTTTGTGATACAGAAATTAACAAAGCCTGTTGAGTATATTGACACATTTCCAGTGTTTCTGGAAATAACAATATTTTTCCTTTACTCCTTTTTGCAGATTGACCATCCTGAGTTTGAGATGCCACCTGAGAGTAAATTCAAAGAGAAAAATTATCTTGAGGTAACATATCAGAGGCTGATGAAAGGTAAAAATAGCTATTTGGTGTAGGGATCTCCTTGATTCAGAGTGGTCTGTTTCCATGGGTTACAGTAAGTGACCTCTGAACATGTGTCCAGAAAGAATTATTTACAAATCTCTCTACTTTTCCAAAAAGACAGTTTGCAAAATGTCAGATGCCAGATTTAAAACATCTAGTATAGAAACAGAATATTATAGTTTTAATTTGTATTTGCAAAGTAATACGAACCCAGGCTTCTCTATCGGTTTCACCTTGAATGAATATTTAAATGATATATTAAAAAAAAATACTCTTTTCCAAAGTAAAGGTTTATAACTTAAAATCCATGTGTTGGGGTGAGGGTAGCTAACATTTTAAAAGTTATTTTTAAATGTTCTAATGTAAGCTGAGGAAACAAGCTCTTTGACCTTGGGAGTTACTGCAAAAAGTTAATTTCATCACGACTCTGTTATTTGTCTGAATTTTATAAAAACTAAATAGATTTCAGTTTCTCAGTCTGACTTTTTTAGAGTAGTCCTCAATAAGTCTGTCTACCCATCACAAGAATTCCTTTGATACGTCATGAACATTGAAGCAAGAAGCTGGTATTTTCTCTCCATGCTATCTACTTATGTCACTACATCTCTCTCCTTTGAGTCCAGAGATGGCAGATCTATGACTGATTCTGGTATCTAAAATAATTGTAAGCTGGGACAAAAAAAGTCATTTTGGGAATTCAGTGTTCTTCACTGAGAGAACAGCTGTACTTGGCAAACTGTATTCCACATGAAGGATGTTGCAGTGAAGAAGGCAGTTTTAAGGACAAGGCTGCAGTGGTTTTGAAAGACTGAAACTTACATGATCAAGATGGATGGTTGGATGGATGAACAGATGTGACTATTTTTCAGTCATGTTTCTCCCACTGGTCATATGCTCCTGTATTCCAGGTTCTCCGTGTGTATCTCTCATATTTGAAGAAACTGGAGGGCCTACTTGGAGGCCCACAGGATGGTTCCCCTGACTCTTTTTCCCTTACTTTGTCCTTCATCTCTAACCTCCAGCGAGTTGTCACCCCACTGCAGGAAAGACAGCAGAGGGGGTTGCTGTTCTTTCGTACTACCATTAGGGAGCTACAGGTATCTATCCATCTATGCCTTAGAATTTGAGCAACGTAATTACATGTAACATTCTCTTTCTGAAGATCCAGATTGAAAGAGATATGAGTCACACTGTTTAGACACCATTTTCTTGCAACTTACACTTGGAGTCTGTTGAGCTTTAAACAACCCATTAACTTACAGTTTTTTATTGGCAGCAGTTGGAAATTTTTTCAGGCCTACAACTCTCTCCCCTCCCCAGTGCTGATTCAAGTTTTAAAAAGTCAGTTCTCCTTTACTCCTATAATCTATATCCATATCATTAAAACAGCTTAATGTGTTGAAATTATATCCTAACAGTATTAGAGAGACTATCCCAGTTTGCCTATGATTTCTTACCAGTCACTCTAGATTCATAGTTCAGCATGCAAGCTTTGTTTTACTTCTAGGAAAAGGCACCTGCTATTGACTGGCTGTCGTGTCTCCAGGCTGTCTTCCATCCTATGCCAATGAACCTCTCTCAGCCAATTGCAGTGCATGACATGGATTACTTAAGAGGCATGTCACAGCTTATCCAGCAATGGCAAAAGGGAAGGTAGGAGTCAATATCTATGGTTGTAGTTGTCAACAACTCAAGAAATACTAACTTTAGGTACCATAAATTAAAGGGGTCTGTGTTTAGAGGCTGCTGAATCCAATAAATATGACCTATAAATATGTGTGTGTCACACAGATCATGAGACATGGAACACAATTCCTTTACTGGAACCCACTCATCCTAAGCACTCATACAAACATGAACAGCTCAGGCAGCTGGATCCTATTCCTTCTCTCCAGCTGATCAGGATTGGTCTATACTAGTGAAACCTTTATACATACACACAAAATAGCTGATCTTATATATTCAGTCTGTCCAGAAGGTGGCCCCAGATCCCCTGCTGTCCACAGGTGCTGGCAACCTGGATAAGACCAAGAGTCTTGCAACTCTACTTAAATTGTTGGTGCTCAGCTCTCTCTCTGTTAAAAACACATATGTAAGCAGATCTCCCTAGCAGCAAGTCCAAACCGTTAGTCTCTCCAGGACACAACTGTGAGATCCCTGGTCTTTCTGGCAGCTAGCTTGAACTGAAGACTCTCCAGTAGTCAGACTCCTTGTCTCTCCAGTATTCAGTCTCATCTTCACACACAGACAGTAGAATGTGATATATGAACAGAATTTAATAAGATACAACAGATTGTGGTGACCGTGTCAATCAGACAGATGTCTTGGCAAGCCACAAGTTTATGCTCAGCCATTCCCTCTTGCCACCTTTCCTCTCCATTTTCCCTTGCATGGTCCCACCAACACACCATGATCTTTCCCTTTCCCTGCCTTTGCTTCTTCTTATAAACAACCCATAATAAGTGTCACAGAATTCCACAGACCCCTCAAAATATTCTATAATTTCATCCAGTCCTAAAATGCTTTTTCTCCTACCTTCCATAAAGAATCATGTTCTCTACCAGGCAATTATCCCTTAAGTCTTAACAGTGTTCTGGGGAGAGACTGACTGTCTTGTGTCAAATCATGGCTGACTCTGACTCTTTGGATCATCCTCCTTTGATAGCCCCAGGTATAGCCTGTTCAGAATACTTTGTTGTCATTCTTCAGGTTTCTAGGATTCCTCTACCTCAAATTATTCCTCTGACATTTGCCACACCTCTGTGTTTATAATGACCAGACTTCAGTCTTCAGTCTTTTAAAATGTCATTTTCCTACAGGGTTCTTCACATTTATATGATTGTTTGTCTGATTGGGAATCTCTCCCCAGCCCTTGACAGTCGATTCCAAGATGCACGCCAGGAGCTATCTAGGATTCTTCATGGAAAAATGGGATCTAGAATGGTGAGTTAGTCTTCAGCCATCTTCTTCAGCCTCCCTAGCATCTGAACACCCTAGGCCATGCCTTCTGGATGCTCTCTGGATGCCTTGTCTAGATGGAGTTTCTTAGATTTGGGGAGGAAAACCACTCTCACTAGGCCATTAAATGTTTCCTTTTTCTCAAATAAATACAGGAGTGGATATGACACACCTTTAGAGATCCAAGTGCACTGTATCATGGGGTAGGGAACAACAGGTAGATCATAGAATCATAGAATCATAGAATCCTAGGGGTTGGAAGGGACCTCGAAAGATCATCTAGTCCAACCCCCCTGCCAGAGCAGGGTCACCTAGAGTACATCACACAGGAAGGTGTCCAGGCGGGTTTTGAATGTCTCCAGCGAAGGAGACTCCACAACCTCTCTGGGCAGCCTGTTCCAGTGCTCTGTCACTCTTACAGTAAAAAAATTTTTCCTGATATTCATCTTAAACCTCCTATGCTCCAACTTGTATCCATTACTCCTTATCCTATCACTGGTCTTCACTGAAAAAAGCTTAACTCCATCGTCTTGACACTCACCCTTTACATATTTGTAAACATTGATGAGGTCCCCCCTCAGTCTCCTTTTCTCCAAACTAAAGAGACCCAGCTCCCTCAGCCTTTCCTCATAAGATGGTGACCTTCTGTGCATTTGTCTCAGCTAGAACATAAATCCTCATCTTGTGTGAAAGTTACTGAAGTAAAAAAAGATATTCAGTGTTTTACTTCATTAACATTTTCTGAGGTAACTTAAATGGGGCTAGATATCATTAAGTGATGTAATTTTTAGATAGCAGGGTATACTCTACTGACTGCACACTGACATATCTTTTTACTGTCTTCCTATCTCTTTGTCCTCACTCTCATGTGTCTCTCTTTCTCTGTTCTTACAGTTCCCACCTGAGCGCTGGAAGAAGTGCTTGACTGATACTAGCTCTTTCTTTGAACCAGTTCTAGGGCAGATGTTTGTGCAAGAATTTTTCCCTCGGCAGACCAAAAAACGTGTAGGTATTCATTCTCTCAACACCCAAGAAGAGCTTAGCTTCTTCTAATTTTTTTTTTTTATTTTTTTTTTTTTTTACTTGCCAGATTAAGACCACTTCAAAGCAGCAAAATCGTGGTAGGTTACATGTTCCTGTACTTATGCACTTCCTCTCCTTTTTGGGGAAAGATGTCAGAACAAGGCACTGCTGTCACTGCTAGAATAATTAATGATAAAATACCAGTTATTATCTGTTAGCAAAATCACATGTGCAGCACCAATACCTAAGACAGCCCTACAAATGCATGCAAACCCTGTGTTCATCCTGGAATGAGAGTTAGTGTTAAAAATACTCATCACCAATCTGACATATTTAAATAATATTTTTCAATTGCCAAGCTATTAAGCCAACATATGACCAGCTGTGAAGAAATAAATCAGTGTCATCAGATTATAAATCAGATTCTGAGCAGATTCACAGTAAAATAACACCTGCCTGCAGTGTGGAAAAGTTTTAATTTTTTTTCCTTTGATGATGAGAGTTCCTTTTTGCCAGGTTTAGAACTAAATTGTAATGTATAAAGTGACAAGAGTAAATAACCCCAATAAAAGTTACGGAAAAACCTAAGACTGTGTGTAGTAAAGCACAAAGCTGAACAAAACATAATTTTGTGAAGAGACTCAGATTGCCATAACTTCAGAAAGGAAGACACCAGCATGAAATACTTGCGGATACTGAATTTTCATTTAAATGAAGATGTGTGGCAATCATTTGGTCCATTCCTATCCTAACAGGGATTGAATGAAATAGAATTGTTCCTTGTTTAGTTACCGTGAGAGACAAGTTGGAAAGGTGTGTGGGAGAGAATGGTGAGACCTGTGAAGAACCACTGGATGCCAAATATCTTAAACCCAAATAATTGTAGAAACTGAAATCTCCTCTCTCATCACAAGAAGAGGAATTTTCTTCCAATTATTTGTAGTTTAATTGCTGGAACATAGAAAGATGGTAGCTAAGCCTGAAAATCGTTTTTCTGCAGTTCTGACTGTACCTTCTGCTCTCCATGGCAGGCTGATCAGATGTTCTCTGAGATCCGAGATGCCCTTTATGGCCAACTGAATCAGTTGGAGTGGATGGATGAACAGACCCGCCAAGGGGCTAAAGTCTTGGTGAGTGCAGAAGGCAGTAGTTACTGAGGCCTTCCTTTTGCTGAAACCTTTTGAGAAGGAGTGGAAGGGGCCTGCACCCTCATGTATTCATACCTTCTCTACAGGCACACAATATTCAATAGACATTGAAAATGGTAGGTGGCCATCAATATGATGGCAAATAAGGGCCATCATGAATATGTAATCAGATGTTGATATGCAGGCATAGAAAGGCTCAGTGTTTGTCCATGGATACTCTGAGTTAGTTGTATTGATATACAATTCAGTTGTATATACCTAGAGAGGTTAAAAATCTATGAAGAAGATGCCTTGTTGAAACAGAGTAGCTGACATTTTGAAGGGCTGATTCACAGATCATATTTAGATTGTTTAGAAATAGAGTTTAAAAAAGACTTGTAGAATGTAAAGCCTCCTATTGGTCATGTTTCTGTCTGATTGTTTCTTTGTTATTATTTTAGGTTTCCAAATTACAAGTGGAGATCGGCTATCCAGTTCATATACTCCAGACTGCCAAAGTGAATCTGGAATACCAGAATGTGAGCTAATGTAAACAATCCTGACTCATTATTAGCAGTTTACCTGTACCAACTGCTATCTTGCCTGCTGCTAAAAGAGGCTGTGACCTCTAGAGCAGAGCACATTTCCTACTGCTAATTTTCTAGGAACATATGGACCCAGAGAACCTTTATTTGTTGCTCCTACATTGTTGCCTGTGCTGTCTCCTATTTAAAGTGGCTGGCCTGATAGACACTGATTGTGACCTGCTTGTACATTCTGTTTGGCTTGCAGATAACATTCCTGTCATATCTTAAACTTAAGGTCTTTAGAACTGGGAAAGGAAAAAAAACCACAAACATTCCATTGGTTTGCCTTTTGATGAACCCTGGAACTGCCCTGTCACATTACCTCTCTTTTCCCTCAGTTGGAGATAAATGAAGACACTTTTTTCCTCAATGTGGTGGCTTGCTTGAATGTACTGAGGGAAAATTCCTACTTGAAACTCCTTCAGCATCGCACACAGGATAAGTAAGTGTCAGGTACTGATCTGAAAAATATAACAGAATCACACACTCATGTACTAACTGAAGTTGGAAGGGACCTGTGGAGACCACCTAGTGCAACTCTCCTGCTCAAAGCAGGATCAGCTAGAGCAAGTTGGAGGGAGTGTTGATCTGCCTAAGGGTAGGAAGGCTCTATAACAGGATCTGGACAGGCTGGATTGATGGGATGAGGTCAATTGTATGAGGTTAAACAAGGCCGACACCATGTCCTGCACTTGGGTCACAATAACCCCATGCAACGCTATAGGCTGGGGAAAAGTGGCTGGAAGGCTACCCAGAGAAAAGGACCTGGGGGTGTTGATCAACAGTTGGCTGAATATGAGCCAGCAGTGTGCCCAGGTGACCAAGAAGGCCAACAACATCCTGGCCTGCATCAGAAATAGTGTGGCCAGCAGGAGTAGAGAAGTGAGTGTCCCCTGTACTTGGCACTGGTGAGGCTGCCCCTCAAAGACTGTGTGCTGGAGTGTGTTCAGAGAAGGGTAATGAAGCTGGTGGAGGGTCTAGAGCACAAGCAGCTGAGGGAACTGGAATTTTTTAGTTTGAAGATGAGGAAGCTGAGAGGAGACCTTACTGCTCTCTACAACTACCTGAAAGGGTAGAGATGGACATAATACTTCCAGATGTGGTTTCACCAGTCCCAAATAGAGGGGCATAAGCACCTCTCTGCTGGTGACAGTTTTTCTAATTCAAGGCAAGATGCTGCTGTCCTTCCTTGCTGCAAGGCTGCAATTGCTGCATCCTGCTTAAAAAAGCCTTGAATCTCGCAGCCTATTTTGTATTCAGCATAAGCTCATGCTACCAAAACAAATCACCACTGTGAAGGGAGCTCCAGACATCTGAAAAAAGAACCTTTTTTCCCATGAGCCCTTTAGTAAAGGAGACAGCTGACTCTCCCAGACTTAGCAGTAAAGCAAACAGCAAGGCACTGTGATGACATGATTGTTGGCAGAGTCACCTCAAAGGCAGGACATAGGATCCTTCAGAAGGCAGAGCATTGACAGGCATGCTTGGGACCTGACACTGCCTGAAGAGTATTCTGTGCAGGACTTTACAGGAGGTTACTAATTGTGACTCACTTGACAGGGAAGTTGTGAGGGTCAATCCCTTCATGTGTATGAAAGGTAAGCTACTAGCTCTGACAATCTGTAAACCAGTGAAGATTTGTTTCAAACACCTTTAGCTAACGCTATTTACTAATGTGTGTTTCATCATTCGCTGCCGTTGTATGAACAGTTAGGTACTGAGTAGACCATTTCTGCACTGCATTTCAGTGGAGAAAAGGAGCAAGACATAAGGAATCAATACATCCTCTCATTTCTCTTTTTCTGCTTCTAGCTGGCATGTCTCCCCCTGGACTGTGCATTCATACTACTCAATAAGGCATCACGTGGTGGTCTTTCCAGCTGGAATGTTTCGCAGCCCTTTTTTCCATATGAATTTTCCCAGGTATGGAGGGGCTGCAAAGGTGGAATCTGTGTAGTCCCTTGGCTGCACCATGTTTTCAGGAAGAATCTGAATGGGTCTCTTCAACATCTTTTTCTTACTTCATTCTGGAGTGACACAGTAAAGGGAGGGAGATAGCTTTCTCTAAAACCAGATGGATACTGCCTTATAAATTCTGAAAGAGTGTGATCATCAACTCCGCAAAATCAGAATCTAGGAGAAACTGAGTTAGCCAAGTATATTACTCCAGAGCAAAAAGGCAAAGAAGACATTTCACCTTTGCCTCACATTTTCTAGATTCCAAGAATTCCTGAAATCTAACCCAGAAAAAATGGACCCTCAGAGAGCAACTTCTTGTGAGAAGTCTTTTTCAAATGGATCAAACACAGTTCTTCTCTTCCTTTTTTTAAAAGAACACTTCTCAAATAAGCATTTTTAAAGCTGAGTCTTCCCCTCCAATGATGACGCTTCTGTAGACCATACTGTTATACTTTGGTTCTTTAATCATATGGAACGGATCTGTTAAGTAATGTTTTTATGCCATTAAAAGCACTTAAAACGGTTGACTCTCAAAATATTACTTTATGTCATTTTTTACATGATAATGTGGAGATAGTTTTCCTAATTACTGGATGATAAGCTCACGCAGTGGCAATAGGCTGAAGTATATTTTAGTTAAAAGTATTTATTTTCTTCATGGTGTTCTAGCACTAGTGGCATGATATCTTCTAGTGCTTGCAATATTTGATGAATTCATTATGATATGAAGGACACCTCAAAAAGAAGAAAAGATAAATATTTTTTCCAGTGGTATGGGCAGTCACCATAGTCCTCCTATCTGAAAAAGTGTCTACAGCTTCTTCTTCCTCTTGTATTCAGTGTTGGTAAAATACATTTTTCTTACTGTTATCCCAGTTGAGTAGACTGGTAAGTCAAACTCAATGACCTTTTGTGGGTTAGCACAATAGCATTTTCTCAGATGATGTTCCAAAGTTTAAACTTGGACAAAAGCCAATTCAGATGACTGAGGATAATTTTTAAAATAAGAAGTCAGAAAAGCAGTACAATTGTTATAGAATCATAGAACGGCTTGGGTTGAAAGGGACCTCTAAAGATATCTAGGCCAACCTCTTGCCATGGGCTGGGATATCTTTCAGTAGATCAGATTGCTCAAAGCCCCATCCTACCTGATCTTGACCATTTCCGATTAGGAGGCATCCACAATTTCTGTGGGCAGCAATCAGAAATTACCAGCTACAGAAATTCTGAAAGAGCAGTTCTAAGAGAAGTTGAGTTGTTCTATTCCTGTCACTTCCTACCTAGTTCAGTGGTGTAATGATGTTCTAACACAATTATTTCATGCTTCAGCAGCGTTAATCTGTGCATGTAAAGAAAGAACGAGCCCATCATTTAATATTGTGGAAATGCACTTTGAGTGTAGTCTTACTTGGGTACTATTTGTACATTCATTGCATAGAATCATAGAAATTGTAATTGGAAAGAACTACTGGAGTTACCTGGTAGAACCTCTTGATTATATAGGGAGATAACCAATGCTAGAACAGAGTAATTGTAGTCAAACCGTCACAATTTTAATATACCTTGCCAGTTTTGTGTGTAATTTTTTGCTGGACAACTGTTTCAAGATTGCTTTTGTATGATTACCATTGCACTAAATGTTTGTGCGGTTTAGCCAGTAGTGGGTAAATAAGGTTAAATGAGTAGGTAAATCTCAACAACAGTACCTGTCATTAGAGTTAATAGAGGCCAAATCTCAATCACAGTCTCTTCATGAATATGATGGCTTATTAGGTATGAATACTTAACACAAACCCATAGCAAAATTTTAAGCATCAGTAATTTACATTTGTATTTTCATTTTCACAGCGTGTACCACATGAGAAACAATAAAAAAGAAAGTCCTCTGTATGCTTTCAGAGTAGAATGCTCCTATTCAGCCCACAGTTGCACTCAGTGGATATAATGAATGCTCACCTGCCCTCTTTTTCTTTTCAAAAACACTTTTTTAATGTTGTTTTGGTTTTTTTCAGTGCTGTGAACTTTGGAGCTATTGGGGTCTTCATGGCACATGAACTTCTTCATATGTTCTATGGCTATGGTGGGTACCGACTGTGATGTCTTTTTTTACTCTTATAGGTCCTCAGCAGTACTTTCCCTCAGAGGATCTTAAATCCTGGTTCCTATATTGCTGTATACATATATTATTAATAAAATGAAGCTAAGGGAAAACCCATTCCATGCCGTACTGACTACTAAGAAGATTCAGTGATTAATGTGAGGAATACAGGTGAATGCCAGAAATATGTTTACTTTCTAGGGTATTTTTTTTCCCTACAGTGCTGCCTGGGGGCTGTCCGACATGTAACAGGAGTGCACTACAGAAATCTGTAGACTGCTTGGTTGAACAGTATGAAAGCTATGGCTTCAATGTCAATGGCACTTTTACACTGTTGGAGAATACGGCTGACACTGGAGGGCTCACCATTGCTTACCAGGTACTGTGTTCTACTTACTTCTCTAATCTCATAGTCTCACCATAAAACACAACCTCCATGTTGAAAGGCTGCTCTGCTGCAGCCCTCTCCTACATGCTGCTTCAGTTCCAGATTTCTTGCATATCTGTGTCAGTGCAGTTGTCTGCTATTCCAGACATAGGATCCTCATAAAGCTTTGCTCATAACCTCACTACTTCCACGTGAGAACACTTCTTCCCTTCACCAGTTCTGGGGTGGACCTGTATTTCTCCATTTATGTCATGCATACAAAAAGCATGTTATTATGTATATGTGTATGTTATACCTGGGGAACTAAGCTGAGACATGAAGCAGAATTCTGTGTAGTGGTAAAATTACTCCATATTAATGTTTTCAGCAATACTTTAGTCTAGAAAGAATTTTTTATTTCCTCATGCAGTAGTTCAACAGTTTATTGAATTACTGAGTGCAGGGTGCTCTGAGATGTCTAGGTCTCAGATTGTACGTGCTACATTTTTACACAAAGAATGTTGGGAGGTTTTGAATATTTTTATTCAATTATGTGTGACTTCCTTTGAAAATATTTTTTATTATTTCATAGTGCAGTCACCACATCTCCTCTTATGATGACTAAGTGTGGGTGGTAGTGTTTGAAATGGGAAGCAAAGGAGTTATGTTGTGATTCTCCCATCTTAAGAGTTAGCCGGGTCATGGCCAGCAGCAGGAAGCCTCAGAGTGAGGAGAGAGAGATACAGGCATGCTAATTTATTAAGTACATATTATATTGATATATTTCATGGACAGAAGACATGGGTTTGGGACATCTGAAGGGGGATTTATTATTATTCTTAGTAATTTATTCTCTCCATAGGCCTATAAGAATTGGATGAAAAAACACAAAGAAGAGGATTTACCTGAGATTGGACTTTCACATGACCAGCTTTTCTACCTCAGTTTTGCTCATGTAATGGATTCTAGGCTAGTTATGTGTGTTTCTCACTCTCCATTGTCTTCCACATTATTCAGTTTGTCTTTTTCAATGTTGAATCACTTTTCCCCCTCTTCACAGAACTGGGCATGACCAATTTTTTAGGGAGATCCAGATTCTAATTTAGAACGCTAAGATTCACATATAGGGACCCTAATCTGTTATGGATCTCAAAGCAAACAAAAGACCTCTGAAAATGTGGCTTTTACAAAGCTCTGAAATCTACCAAAATTAAGCTGTAGCAGGCAAGTAGTGTTAGGGAAAGCATGCTTCATTGCGAGGACTTCTGAGTACTTCTTTGCTGTTGTGAGCAACCTCACACACCAAAAGTGGCATTTTATTCAAAAAGGAGCATATCTGTCCATCTCTTCATTATCTGCCTCTCTGTCCTGGTGAATAACTAGATGTCATGTCATTCTGAGTGACTGATAATGAAAAAAAGTTTAGAATTTTATTTAGAGATAAAGGACTAGAAGTACACACACACATAGTTTAAAATTTCTGTGGGAATTTGGTTTAAGGATTTGTGTAAATCTGTGCAGTTGAGCTCCTCATGACAGAGAATGGATTTCTATGCTCAGAGAAGTCACATCCTTATAAGTCACTGTAATTGTGCAAAGGGAAAATTTTTGTGCGTGTATCGACATTAGGTCAGAGCAGTGTGTAGAAAAGTAGTTCTGAAATCAGATTATTTGGTTTTAGTGGCAAGATTTGCATTTCGGAGGCTATCTGCCTGCTACTGCTTCCTTTGTCAATGAATAAAGACTAATTACAAGAGTGAAGACTTGAATTGCCAGTCTAACACCATTGAAGTAACCTAACCTTCCCCCCAGTCTCTTGAGTAGTAATGGGATGTTGTGTAAGTGCTCTTCTTTCTTTTCGCTAAAGAAGCTGAATCTAGACACAGAGACTACATCTATACCATTAAATTAGATTAAGTCTAAGGTTGCATGAGCTTAAACTCCAAGGTAGTCTAAATTCCCTATGTTCTGGACTATGCAATATAGAAAAAAGAGGAGATGGCTTGCCAGGTAAGGAAATTGGAACAGAGATGTTTAGGGAAAACAGTCAGAAATAGTGCTGGTGAAGGTAAAGATCTGAACATTGTTGGCACCCTTGTGTATGTCCTAGTTTACTCCAGCAGCCTCAGTCACATGTAGAGGCATGAAGAGCCTTAACTCTTGTTCACACGAGGACTTTCAGCCAAACTGACTTTTCTGTTTTGCTTCCCTTCAGGCAATGTGTGGATACCAGGATCCTGAGAGACTACAGTCTTCCCTGAACAGAGATCCACACAGTCCCTTGCCACTTCGTGTCTGTGGGCCTGTCAGCAATAGTCAGGACTTTGCCAAGCACTTCCACTGTTCCAGTGGATCCCCAATGAACCCAGACAAAAAGTGCCACATCTGGTAATCTACATTGAGAGATATGACCCCAGGGAGTGGAAAGTCTGACCTATGAAAGTATGACCACCTTCTGAGGGCCCCCAGGGTGCTCTTATTCACTCCTCTGCCATCCTTTTCTTGTTATCCTTTCCTCAGCAGTTGATGGTAGCAAAGTTCTTAAACTGAGCTCATAAGGGTCTTCTTCTACTGTTTTACTGTTTTCAGCAGTCTGTCCCAGATGTGACAACTCTGGAGTTTAGCATGTCCCAAGGTAGTAAGTCTCTATTAGGCAACAACTTCTGAGGAGCTGTCAACAGGACTGCTACATTAGAAGTCCTTCTGTTCAGTGGATTTCCCTGTCTACTCCAACAGACTTGCAGTCATGTTGAAGGGTCAGGGCAATAAGGTGGAGCTCTAATACTTGTTCATATAATATTGGCTCTTAGGCAAATCCTATAGGTTACTACTTGTAAATTACCACATGTAATTTACAAGAGCAAAGACTCCTCTTCTTCTGCCAAGAAATGGAAAGATGTAGTAGGAAAGACTCAGTGGCTCCAGCTTCTAGGCTGAAAGATAAATCACTTAATAGTAGAGGTTACTGAAGGCCTTCCCTGTTCTGTTTTTGTTTAATCGGCAAAACTCCTAAAAGGCAAAAGAGGAAAGAGAGAAGCATCCCCATTGCTGGGAGAGAGATTAGGAGCTGAGAACAGATTATCTTTCTTCTTCCTTTCTTTTCCAACAAGATTATATTTTTTTTAGTCTCTATTTAGAGTTGAGGATATGGTTGAGGGTGGAGTATGAGACTGTCACAAGGGTTTCTAGAAGTTTCTGAAGACTCAGCAATTAGAATTCCAAGAACTTCTCTGGATCCTGAACCTGGTTCACTCAATCCTAAAAAGTTTGTGAATATTTACCATCCAAATAGAGTAGTAAAGCTCCTGTAGGATTTTACTTTCTACTTGAAATTGAAATTTATGTATTAATTTACGTTAGAGGTAAAAGAGAGTAAGAAGTAATATATTTTAGGGTAGGAGTACAAGGGTTTAATACACATTCTCAAGAACAACTTAATTACATCAATTTCAGGTTCTGATAATTAGAAAATGTATACAATTTTTCTAAAATTTACTAAATATAATAAGTATACAAAATACTCCTACATTTTGCATATTCTTCAAACTGTTCTTAATGATGGGAGTGTTTTTATTTTACTTATTATATTGGCTGCCTAGGGATTGTCTGCAGAATAGATAATAGCAAGAGGAAAAATCCCTCATCAGTACAAGGATTCTAAAAATTGCAAAAATCCTAATAACTGTTAATCCTTTCCAAATACTGACCAATGCAGCAAAATATTTTCCAAGAACAGGCTGTTCAGATATTTGGTTTTCATTAATTAACTACAATATTAATAAAGTGTTTGCTTCAGAGAAAAAACCGTGGTATTCCTCCGCTTGTTTAATCAATTTTGTCCTAGCAACATGTCCAGAATTTCTTTTAGTATCTAATAGCAATTAACACTGTACCAGACCTTGTGTGTAATATAAAAGTTATTTTAGTGTACTGAGACTACTTGGCTTCTTTCTTTATAATGTGTAGAAAAAGAAAAAATGAATGACAGTCTGCATTTTGAGGAGTATTTAACTTTTCTTGTACCTATCCTGTTAAGTGTATAGAGTGATGCAGTTTCCTGCAGTATGCAATTTTTTTCTTGTTCTTACAACGTGTGACAAATTAATGAATATTCTGGGTAAAAGACAGGATCACCCGTGAAGTTGGTGAGTTGAATCAATATTTGTTTATTACTGTTTGTTACTAACTATGAAGTTTTTACCCCAAAAAAATCTTCATGGGCAGTGCAAGCAGGAAGGTCTGGCTTAGAAAAAAATGTCACAAGTCTTGGACTGAGAACTTACTGTGTTTCTCAAGGAGAAAAGGACACACTTTCAAAATGTGCACAAGGTCTCTGCCTTTGACCTCTGTGTTGCAAGGTTCCTGGGATGTGGATGCTGAAGAGAAGCCATGCTGCCACGTAGTTGATCATGAAAGACAGGTAGGTGTTCAAATTATCATCCATGACCACATAAATTGCTTCATGCTTTATGTCACACATTTAAAAAAAAAAAAAAAGAAGAGCACAATGCTGCCAGTGGTCAGGGAAAGAGCCAGATCTAACAAATTCTTCACTGCTGAGCTACTCAGTTTCTGTGAGTCGTCGTACTGCACCATGTTGATCACCTCCATTCCTTCTCCTGTTGATGAGGCCACAAATGTTTCCTCCATTTGCTCCTTGCCTGCAACAGGAGTGGGAAGGGAAAACATAAGCCTTCTCTTGTTCCCTTATTTCATACTTGGATCCTTTTCACCCCTGCTTCCCTCCCACTTTTTTCTTCCTGCTTTCTAAACTTTCAGCTCCATTTCACTCTTACTATGTGTCCATTTTCTCCTTCATACTAAGCAGTTTTGAATTCATGCCCACTCCCATTCTCTGCCTCCTTTGTCCTTTTCTTCTTTCTACTCTTCCTCATTCAGTATATATTCCTCTATGCTCCCCATAGCATTCTCATAATTCCCAAGTGTAGTTTCTTGATGTGTATGGTTGTGAGTGTGCAAACCTGGCCTAAATTTCTCTCACTTTACCATGCCAAGTGCATATAATTGCAGCAGGGTAATCCATAAAGCTTCAATCACAAAGAGGAGACATCATTATTGCTCTTTTTCAAGGGGAACTGAGGTACAGAGAAGCAAGGCATTAGAAGAACGAGGGACTGGAATGTGGACCACTCTGGACCTTGTGGTTTGACACTTGCAAGATTTTTCCCTTCTTTTCTTCTCTCAACACGGTCTTTCCCATCCATTGGTTACAAGTGTGTCTTTCTTCCATTGATTTAGTTGTTTCCTGAGTATGCTGTGTGATGTGACAATGTCTCATTTTTCTTCCTTAATTGCTGCATGACAGAAAAGCATACAGTAGAGCAAAGAGAGAGAAAGAGGGAAGAGGAACAAGAAGCATGGTTCAGATACTCCACAGAAAACAGTACTTGAGTGGCCAGCATGTCACTAGCTGTGACATGGAACCTACTGTGACAGAGGAACCTACTGTCAGGTTCTGACCAGGTTCTGATCACTTCAGAAAAGGTGTCAGATCTTGAGAGAGCCACAGCTTCAAAGACAGCAGATCAAAGTCAAAAGCCATTGCCTTTTCCAGTGCATGGCCAGTAAGATTTTTTCAGGAATTAGGAATAGTGATTACTGACTTGCCACAGGGCAATTTAAGTTATTTTAGATACTGTTCTCTCAAGCAGTAGTCTTAGAGACTTTCAGACTCTTGCCACTTACTGCAGGTAGGATCTTTGAAGAATTTATCTTCTCTGTAGAAAGTTTTAACTTCTGCCTCCAAGATTCTTACAGGATTTCTGGCTTCCTGATTCCACTTCTCTCTCAGCTCCAGCTCCATCACAGCTGTGCCTGGCCATGGACCCTGTTAGTCTTGACCTACAAATTGACTTTCTGGTTTGGCCTTGGATATGGCTTGATCACTGTGGTCTCACCTGGCAGTCACAGGGCTGTGTCTGATCCTCGTTTCTTGCACTGGATCCTGACCGTGGCTTGCTGACTTTTACTCCTGGCTTGACTTTGAGCCTGCCTCATGATTATGGATTTCCCCAATATTCTGTATTCTTGAGAGAATAACTACCTATCCCTACTTAGAACTCCCCCCAGGCCTGTCTTGCTTGCCTTGCTCAGGGGCCGTGGGGACTGGGCCCTGGCTGGTGAAGCCCCTGCCCTGCCAACCCTGCTGAGTGGACACTTGTCTGCTGTTTTCCTGTTTCTTAGAAAGGAGCTGGAACTCTGTTCCTGGAAAGTTAACTTGGGCTTTCTTGAGCACTGAGGTGATCACTATGAAGCTTGGCCCACCACTGAGCAGGGTCTCCCTTCTGAGAGACCAGCCTGGCCTTATATGCTGCCCTGGAGATGCTGAGTGAAGCCCACCGCCCTCCCAGCTGCCCAGCCCCTGGTGCTCCCCAGGGGTGGCCTGGATCTTTTTTCTCAAGTCCACTGAGCCTCCAAAGCTCCTCATGGGCAATGTGATGCACATCCTGCCCCCCTTCCCCAGGCTCCAAGCCCTCCCATATTCCATGCCTATTTCCCAGTTTCTTGTCCATTTCCTGGCTCTTTACCCTTGGAAAGTACCCTGTGGCATAGCAATTACATCACTCTACAGCATGTCTGTTCTTAACCCAGATCTCTCTAGGGTGTGAGGGGGGCCTCCTGCAAGGAGGCGCTGCACTCAGGGCCATGAGTGCACTAAGAAGCCCTGACCAACTTGCACTTATGCCTCCTCCCACATCCTCTGCCTTGTCTAAGTGGAGGCCTGGGCAGTTACTAGTCTGTCTGACCCTGGTTACTGTCACTGTGTCCGATTCTCAGGCTGACTTGCATTCCTCCTGGAACTCATACCTGTCTCATCACCATGGACTCCCCTGGTGACCCTGACTACCGTCCCCTGTCCTGCTTATCCTGCTAAGGGCTGTGGGGTCTGGGCCCTGACAGGTGAGCCCTCTACCTTGCTGGTGTTGTTATAGCACTCAGTTGCTGGCTCCCTATTCCTTAGGGATCATTTGACCTCCACTGCCCCTTGGCACTTATCTTTTAATTCTTCCGCTTTTGTCTTTGCAAATAAAAAATAAATAAATAAATAAATAAATAAATAAATAAATAATCCTGTGTCCATTCCCCATCTAATTTTCTGCATTTTTTTGCTCTCCAAGCCTCCTCTTTCTCCTCTCACTTCAACCCATACTCTTACCTGTTGGTGTACTGTTTCCCTCTTGCGGTCCATTTTCGGCTGTGTCAGTCACGGTCTGGCTTTTCAGTGGCAGGAAAGCATTAAAGAAGCTTAGGGAGTAAGTGACTGGGAACATAGCCATCAGATAGATGGTAAGTCCCAGGAAAACTATCAGGGTTGGATTACTCCCCATCTGATTCTCCTGTCCAGCAGAAGACACTTTTGCTCCTCACCCCTTTTCAGCTAATGGAGTCAGGACTTCCTGAGGACCACAGCGTTACTTGGGGCACGTTGTGACATCACTGGGTTCTTCTGACATACCAAGGTGTCATATGCTATTACACAGAAACACTGTGGACTTCACATCCTAGGATGCTAGCAACACCTTAAAGCCTGAAAAAAGTATGAGAAATTTTGGGAAGCAGCAAGAGTATGTCTCTGCTCAAAGTTAAAAAAAATAAAATGAGAAGGATAGCATCATTCATAACAATAGGACACCACCTGATGTGAAAAATCACACTTAATCGTGTTTTTGTAGCTCCCCCTTACAAGTAGTGCTCACAAGTCACTGACTGAAAATAGACAACTAATGTTTTATAAGACTGGTGCAAGTGGAGGGAAAAGGAAAATGTAATGACTTTACCAACTCCCAGAATCACAGAATCACAGAATTTTTGGAGTTAGAAGTTTGGACCTTAAAAATCATCGGGTTCCAACTCCCCTGCATGAGCAGCACCTTCCACTAGACCAGGCTGCTCAGAGCCCCATCCAACCTGCCCTTAACATCTCCAGGAATGGAGCCCCCACAACATCTCTGTGCAGCTTGTTTCAGTGTTTCACCACCCTTACACTGAAGAATTTACCTCAGATAGCCTCTGTGAATAGAAACAATTTTAAAAAATCAGCAGTAGAATGGCAAGAACGTTTTTTTTAATGTCCTCTAGATGGTGATCTAACAACATCAATGCAGAAACAGCACCTATTCTACAGAAAAAAAAACCCACAAAAAACAAAACAAACATCCCAACAAAAAAGTCATGTCTTATTAGCCCTTGAGATTCACTTTGCTGGACTAAATCGCCCACTCTAATTGTGTCTCTGTCCAGACTACATATTTGGACTCAAATGCTGACTTTCCACCATGCAGTCTGGGAGTCAATTTTGTAATTATTTTTAAACTCACATTTACCTGCAGCTATCATTTGCTGTAGCAAATATCTTCCACGCTTCTTGAATTTATATACAGTTTTATGTTACCATTGGCTTTTCCTTTGGTTTCTTTTTGTATGTTTGTTTGTTTGTTTGTTTTTCTACTATTAATAATGGTCCTCTTATGCAAGATCTTTACATTTCTTCCAAAAACATGTCTGGAATTTAGGCTTGTCAGATCACGATAATAATTACCCTAGGCCTATGAAAGTCACTACAGAAGTAAGCACATGCAAGGATATATATACCCTGATTTATAGACACTGAGAATTCTACACCAGGTGGTGGTCTTGGTTAATCAGTTTGCTGTCCAAAACATCAAAGGATTTCTAGTCTTCAAAAGGTTTAACACTCAGCTCAGAAAGTGCTGATTAGAAGCAGAGTTCAGAAACTTAGAAAATAATTTTTTTCAGAAATATTAAGTTGAATGTTTGAATAATACATGGTTGTATGAATTTCTTATATACTGTCTCCTACTGAATTGTATGTAATAAAGAGTGAGATCAATTTATCAGGTATCAGTAGCTATGTACTCTAACACAGGAAAAGGACAGAAGCTTCAAAAGATCTGAAGACAGAGTGCATCAGACAGTAAGAGGAAGGGGCATTGGAACATGGCATTTTCAGTCCTGCAGTGCAACTAGTAAAGCAGCTTCATGGGGCATGTTCCCTACTGAAGTCTCTGGATCTAAAGGAATCTGTATAAAATTCAGTGTAAGATTGTATATCAAAGGTGTTCTGCATTCCTCACAGGGAATGTGGAATACTTTCAAGTCCTCACCTGCACCTCTGAAATTCTAAAGTAGGGAAGCAAACAGATGCTAGATGTGGAAACTCATACGACTACTGAGGTCATGGTGACATTCTGGCATAAGTACATGTTCCTGCCTCAGAAAGGGATCCTGCCCACAAGATTTTTCCTGGTGTTCTGCAACTAGTGTTGGTGTCTCAGTTAATAAGGCATATTAGATGACTTTTCTAATGGTTGAATTTTGGATCCAGCTAACTGTCACACAAACACTAGTCTGGAGCCCAGCAGCTGGGCCAAAGTACTAGGATGCGACAGAGGAGGTCTAGACTGCTCTTCAGTGAGAGTAAAGGGCTGGACACTACAAATTCAATAGAAGCCATAGCTTTAAAAAGTGACAGGGTGACTGTAATCCTTGCTTGAGTTAAGAGAATTCTGACTTTTCTTTCATTTGTGGTTATATATGTTCACCAGCAAAGGATATGTCTAACGAAAATAGGAAAAGGATGTCATAAAATGAAACATGATACAAAAAAGATTTAAGTGCTCCTTAAACACAGCTCCGTTATGAGTCCATAACATCAACATGCAAAATTATTTTCTAAAAAATGAAAAAAGATTGAGAACAGAACCAGGTTTTCTATCAAATGGGATTTTACTCAGTGTGGCTGACAATAGTAGGATATTCAGCTGCCCATCTCAGACCTTGCATGCATATTTCTCTGGGTGTTCCCTGTTACAGTGTTTTGCATGGGCAGGTACAAGTATGTGTGAAGATTTGTATTTGTATGCATTCAGCACAAGAAAAAAAGAGCAAAAAAATATTTAAACAATTAAAGTAATATTGACTTTTTTCCCCACTTTACCTCTGTTCCCAGAATTACATCACGCTTTTGTCAGCACTGCCACCCCACGTGGGGGCAAAGGTTGCTCTACCTTATACAAATCTATCTTCAATAGGTTAATTAAAATGTTTAAAAAGTTGCTGGATATTGTGCCTAAGTTGGACCTATTTTGATCTGAGACTTTTTGCGCTTGGACTCCCCTGGCTTGTAGATTGACATCGTTTCCTGCTTCTGAAGATGACAGACTTCCATTCAAAAATCTGACTCCAGGTGTCTTTGTCCTTTTCTGGAATCCTCACCGGTGTTTCTGCTTTTTGTCACACTGACTGCACAGGACAAGAGATTCCTGCCTAAAGCTGTGCTTTCCTAATAGGAACAAGAGATAACAGGTGCATGTCTGTAGCCAATGGAATGGATTCTTGGTGTAGTCCAATGGACTGCCCCTGGACTCCTCTGAAGTAGAGGCTCCAAGGTAGAAAAGCACAGTGGATCCAAAGTCCTCTGCCAGAAGAACACCACCAGAGTGGTGAGGAATTAGCAGCCTATGAGAGAGATAAGCTGAAAAAATTCAATAAACTAGAGTCATAGCAACAATTTCTCTTTCTAGGGATTTTGACTCAGTATGTAATGCTTTCCTCTGTTAACTAATTCTCAAACATCATCCAGTGTGAAGTGAAAAGACAATCAAAATATCCAAGCCAGTACAGCACATTGGCTGCTGCTCTCAGATTGGGCTGGGGGAGGGGGATAAGACAAACTAGTTAATGTATGCTTTCTCCCTTCTCAGGTTGAAAGGTGCACCAAAACCTAGTAAAGCAGTTCTCCGGTCCAGTGAAGCACAGGACAATTGGCAGCACCAGAAAGGTTATCACTGTCTGCATCAGATGACTCTCCTATGTGAGGTCAAAACCCCATTGGATTTGTAATGAGGAGGTTAGGGAGACTGTAAAGTCATTGCCAAGATGGAGCAGTGAGGGCCTTGAGGCAAAAAGCCAATGGAGGGAAGAAAGGAAATGGTCCAAAAGATCATAATCAGTGAATTTCTGCATCCTACCCCAAGGCTGTATTCCTCAGAGAACAGGATAGTACCAGGCAAATAAAAGCACACCCACTGGCTAATTTCGATGCCTGGATCAAAAAACTGATAGAGATGGAGAAGTTGGGGATACTCCACTCTGTAATCAGGGACTCCAGAACATGAGTCAGAGCAGGTCCCCTTGGGAGTGACCAGAACTACAAAAGCTAGGGAATAGGGTGGAGGTGAATGGCACAAGCAGAACTATGTGAAGATCCCAGAACAGAAATGAGTGGAGCCATGCAGGGGGGACAGAAGGAATTGGCAGAGCTTTTTGGGACCATTGGGTAGGAATGAGTGGGCAGCTGCAAGACAGGAATAATGGATGTTGGAAGTTCTAGGTTTGAGATGAGTGTGAGCGAGCAGGTGAATGAATGGAGTGAATGAATGTCAGTGAATGAAGTAAGACAACACACAGTTGTGGTGAAGTGACTACAGACAGTTCTAAATTATTGTTGATGATCTGCTGCTGCATGGAGTCAAAAAGTGCACTGAAAATTCTGAGAAACTAGTTCTCTGCTGGCAGATAGTTCTTTCCACTTTTCTGTCATGCTTATTATCAGAATGGTAAGTAGTCAGATTGACTCTGTTTTTCATGACTGTCACATGCATTACACAGCAAGGCTCTGTACCTCTTTGCTTTCTCATGCAGAAGTCACAGCTTCTAAGGTCATCAGTACACAGAAAACTAATACTGGATCCCAGAAATGAAAATATCTTGGTTCTTCTAAGAGCAGGTAACAGCAGGCATGTGGCATAATCCCATGCAAGAGATGAGGATAATGTCCTTATCCCAGATATTTCATATTTCTCACCATGACACAGTAAGAAAAAAGTAAAAGCTACTGAGCAGGGAGTGATGATTACAATGGCTGATTTTTTTAAAAAACAGTGTGACTTGGATTTCCACTGAAGCATGGACTGAATTGCCACTTTCTCTTTTCATTCTCTCTTGTGCCATTTCTGTTTTCATCTATTCTTGTCTTAATTGCTATTAGTTTTTCAAAACTAAGTGGAAGCATATGCAAGTTATAAAGTGTGGATTTTGGAAAAGGAAATCAGACTGTCTGCACAGCTTCAGTCTTGGGTCTGCCTCTTGAGAGTTATAGCAACTTTGAAATTTATATAACATTTATAACAT
Organism: Apus apus; assembly: GCF_020740795.1. Lineage (NCBI taxonomy): Eukaryota > Metazoa > Chordata > Aves > Apodiformes > Apodidae > Apus > Apus apus. The sequence goes on from NC_067282.1 coordinate 124,837,372, forward strand.
GAGCTGAAGAAAAGTAGTTTGGAGGCTATGGAAATGCTAAGTCAAAAGTGACTTGGGTACTTAGAAATATGTTTAAAAGATATTAAGATAATTTGACTTAGAATTGTACATGCTTTAGCAGATGGTGGGCTGTAGCCTAAGCTATCTCACTGAAATGTAGATGCTTAATTGTTAGTTGTTCAAACTTGGATTAAACCTAGTCGTCCTTAATAGTAAAAGACAGTCACCTCCAGGAGGCAATCCTTCCCAACCAGCTCAAACCGCTGAACTGATGTGATAATTTACATTATACACTAAGACTTAACTAATTTTAAATTACTAGCCTTAAGTGAGGTAAGCATTTCTGCTTGTAATTGTGAGGAAAGTGAATTCAGATAAAGGAGTGAGTTAGAAGCTGGGAGCTCTTAAATCAGACTACTCCATTACCAGGACCCTTTTAAATGTATGAAGAACCTGATGCCTTCAGCAACAGCAGAGGTGTCAGTTAGCTTAGAAGCTTTAACTGTTGAAGCACCTTTCTGTCTGGCCTGTAAAGCCTCACCTGATTTATCCAAATATCTTTTTGTGGCAATCATCAACCAGCTCCCTATGTATTCAATAAATGTCGGGATCTCCTTTACAATAGTCTTAGTATGTTTTGTTCAAAACATTTTAAAGTTTTTTTTTTTTCTCTAATTTACTTCAGTCTATCCTGGCCAAATTTAGACACAAGATAAAACACAGATGACTTCAAAAGAGTTTCCATGTCTTATAGTTATTAGTTCAGAAAGTCACAGTTATTAAACAAGTTAAAAAATAAGAAAATTAATAATCTATCTTTAAGATAATGAAAAACAAAATACAGGAAATTTTTTTTGCCTTCTGCTCTCTGAATATGTTTTCTTAATATTTTTGGGTTCCTTTTTTAGTAGTGAAATCTAGGAAGTCATTTTTCAAAATGCTGGCAAAATTTAGGGACTCAGTCCGATATGCACTGTAGGCTTTGAAAGTCTTTCTGCAGAAGGCGTTGTAGTGTTTGTACAATGCCACTTATGTTCATTTCCCATGGCATCTGCATATATGCATCCCTTTGGTTGTTATTGAAATTTTATGATGTAGATACTAATGTTTTTCTTGATTTGTGAAGTGCTCTAAGGCCTATGTGCAAAAATATACATTTTATTATATATTACTTAATTAAATAGCCATTATTGTTTAGTAAAGGAATACATATCATTATGCCAATAGAGTGAGACTTCCAATTGTATGGAAATACCCAAAGGTAAAATACTCGAGGTTCTTACAAATAAGAATGTGAGGCAACTCTCCATGTACTTGTTGAAAGTACAGGGAAGAGGAATGGTTTAGCTATCATGGGAATGCAGAAGTCATTAGGTGCATTCTCAGGGCCTTGAATCCTTTTCTCCCCAGGCAAAATGTCAGTGACATTGTTCTGACATGTTTTCTTTATGAATGGACATTTATACAAATTTCTGTCTTAATTTCTCTTGAACCTGCTCCAGAGTTCACCATATGATCTAACTCTTCATTAGATAAGGTACACAAATCACTGCTGCAGTCTCCTTCCAGGCTGTAATTTGGTTTGGGGTAAATGAGGGCAGTACAATGATAAGATGGAAATCCAAGATAATTAGGTAGTTTGTAAGAAAGGCTGTGATAGGTCACTGCAGTCAGAGGTATTACTATGAACTACCCCTGAAGCTGAACAATCTGTGTCATCTGATATATTTCAGTCACTCTTACTAGCAAGGATGAGCGTTTAGTATTAAAAGAATTAAATGAATAATCGTGTTTAAACAATTAAACGTGATTCTTCAGAAGTTGTGTTTTCTACATAAACATGGAACACTGTATATTAACCTCAGTGACTGTCATTTCTGAATTTTCCATGGGATAGATTTTATTCCAGTTTCTCTCTGTTCAGAGGAGCTTTGCTCTTCCCAGTCTCACTGTTTCTTCCTTTGGTATTTTTAACCCCGGATTTGCGATACTGACTTGCTGCAATGAAACCGGCAGATGTAAGAGATTGCACTGCCCCTTTAAATACAGCTCTATTCTGATTTTGAAAAGTCAGTAGCAAAACAACAATGGCTTTATTTGAAGCCAAGTTTTTGCTTTAGTAGTATCTGTATGCATACTAGCTAAGTGGGAGTATTACAAATAGTCTTCAAGGAGCCTGAGGTAGGTAGTTACACAACACAGCACTCTAGGAGTTTTAGTGCACACTTTTTTGCCTTTGTTTTTTTTTTGGTCTGTCAGTGTGCTGAAACAAAATTAGTCAACCCAAAATTGAATGTTTCAATGTTATGTCTTGGTACATTATTTGTATTGTGTAAGAAGAGTTGTCCAGAGAGGAAGAGAGAAGTATTTGACACACTGGGCAAGTTATGGCTGCAGCTGCAAAGCTGTGATCTCTGATGCTTTGTATTATCTACAGCTTCTGTAATGTGCATGACTGTTAGGTCATAGGCTGGACTTGATAATCTTAAAGGTCTTTTCCAGCCTTGGTGATTCTGTATGTGTGACCTTTTCTTTATTACTGGATAAAGCTCTTTTAAACCTGGGTCACTCCCTTTTACAGATATTCCTTCCAAAATGGAAATACAATGATACTGCCACAAATGACATTTCCTGCTTATAATGCAGGTGAGCATGTTCTGCAAGCATGGTTGTGGCAGGAGTACTCCCTAGTATCATGTGCTGGTTTCATTTGGCAGATTTTTTGGTAGCACGGGGAAGGGCCTCAGGGGTGGCTGGGGTAAGAAGCTGAGAAGCTGCCCCTGCTCCAAACCCAGCCAAGGAGCCATTAGAGGGACAAGACATGCACCTCTGCCATTAACATATGAAAGAAGTGAGATAAGACCTGAGAAGAACAAGCAGGAGAAAGGGCTGTGCTGGAGAAGTGATAGCAGTGCTTCGGTGAAGATCCCGAGGTTGGTGAGAAGGAAGGGGAAGGAGGTTCCCGAACAGAAGTTGCCGTGGAGCCCATGGTGAGATGGCCGCTGTTGTTTGTTGTTGTTCCTCCTTTGCACAGATAGCAGATTCATGTTTTTGTGAAGATGAACCTCAAAGGTGGGAAAATTCAAATTCCCTATGTTTAATAACTTATGTGAGTGCCTTCTGAGTTCCTTTTCTTTTGAAATGGCTTAGTTAAAAACTATATTCTTAGGGTTTTATCCCTGATTTCTGAGTCATGTCTTGGAATATTTGCTGTTTCTACATAACATAATTAATATGCTATTAATACAAATAATATTTTAAATAGCTTAATTGGAAAAGATATTACACAGAGCATAAGCAATATTAAAGAACTGACACAAAAGATAAACAGTAGAAATTTTATTTGCCTCCTGGTACTGAGAAGCATTCTTAAAATTGCAAAATTATCTTTTAATAGCCCAATAGTAAATTACTTCTTCAATGTTCCAATGTATATCACTCCCCTAGGGCAGACAGCTTAAAATACATAGTATTTATATACTATTATAATATATGTTATATATTATATAGTATTAAATTATATTATAATTTATCATCAGATTATAATTTCTCTGTTATTACAAAATTTGTCTCCCACAGGTAATGCAAAAAAGCACCAGGAGCTGAATGATTGCCCCAATTCATAGTCATCACCAAGATGCCTTTATGTAACACTCCCTGTATGTCAGCATGTGAACTAAAAATGCAGCTCAGAGTTCTTTTTCATCATACCATGGCAAATAAATCAGTATAGGTAGTTCCAGACATAGATGCAGTCACTGAAGGAGCTACCATTTATGATTAAAAGCTTAATAATACAGTTTCAATGTATATTGTCAGTATTGTTGCTTCCATCTTTAATTTTTTTTCAATAATAAGTAACTGTCAGTCCTCAACTTCTCCCTGACAGTAATGTATCCTTTCCAAACACACTTTTAATAGAAAATGTTATGGAACTAAAAGTGTCCATGATATACTCTTAGAGCTGCAGAGCACTCATGGGTCTGCAAATCAGCAGTGTTCTGTGAACTGTGGAAATGAGGTGGCAAAATACTTCCTACAGATTATATAGACATTGCTGTATTGATTATGTAATCAACATTTCCCATGCCCCCAGGTTCTGATTTCAATATTTCTGAAAAAGAAGCAGGTATCAGAGTTTTGTTATTGGATCGTCAAAGTAAAAATGTCTCTAACTGTTGGGAAAAGAAAATTTCCAAATGAGGGAGGATTAAAAACACTACATAGCATAAAGAAGAAAAGAGCAACAGATGACATTACACTTTTAAAAACTATAACCAGAACATTCAACTGATAATCTGGTCTGGAATATAAATAATCAGTGTTCAGATACAGCTTGTATATGGCATCACCTGAAAATAGGTTGGGAGTCAATATTTATAGTTGACTTCAGAAAGAACTGAAGAGGCAGAGAAGGCTTTAATGCATAACAAGTTTCCTTGTCAATCCCACATATAGAAGAAGCCAAATGGAATAATTATTTGGTTAGCCTTTCTTTTTCAGTAAACTTGGTGACTCCAAAAGGCAAATTATGGAAAAATGCCGTGGGTGCACAGGGGATGTTCAGATGGAAAAACACTTTGTGGTCATTTCCCCAGGGTTTGGATGAAGGTCACTCAGATACAGTGTTCTTACAGCAGTTCTAGAGACTTGACCTCTGATCTTACAGGCTTAAAATCAGAAGATGGACAAAGACTTGAACCCTAATGCTTATTACTCTGCTGTACTAATGGGAAATCATCTACGTCAGTGCTTCAGCTGATCTGATTTAGTCTTTGTGAAGGTCCCACTCTAAGTGAGAGGTTACACTGCAAACATCAAGTGATATTTTCCCAAAAAATGTGGTATTACCATTTTACGGTTTTGAACAATGATGGCTTTGAATCTCCAGCAATTTGAGTCTGAAATTGGGAGGAGCAGATGTGAAATTTCTTCTTCCTAACCATAAATGCAAAATTATTTCATGTTTCAAGAGATACCAGATTAAGAAGCAGAATGGCTCAGTGAGCAGAGAAAGCTAAAAGGTATTTGTTGAAGCAGGTTTACCCTGCAGTCTGTAGTGTTGAGATACCCAAGCTAGCTCTAAGTTAACTAACTGCAATATCAGTTTACAAAGAATTCTCAACTGCTGTGCCTGCTTGGTGACACTTCCTCATCCAAAATACTTTTGCTGGTACACAGAGATGTACATGTACGTAATGTCTACGATGTGTTTTCACCCTTGGTGTGTATATATTCCAAATAGGTCAAGATTAAAATTATTTGGTCATCTTGAGAAGACAGTTGGTTTCTGTGTGTTATAAAAGGCAAATTCTCCTTTCACTGCAAATTGAGATCTTGAATGTATATGTTATCAAAGTTCAAATCCTCCAAACTTAATACATTTTGGTTCAGAAAATAATTTAAAAAATCAATACTACAAAGTGAATTTTGTCTTGTTTCCTAAGGTCAGCCTTTAAACATTATTTTTTAGCAGAAATAAGAGATGCAGCTTTAGTTCTTTGCTACTTGTAAGTACAATTCCTTGATTTAGTTACAATTCATGACTATATCACAAATTGAAGTGCTTGTAAGCATTATTCATGTCTCAGCAAGTGATGAAAATACAAATAGAACTGCTTCACACAAAAAAACTCTGAAGGAGAGCAGTCACATTTATTGGATATTTGTTCACCTCCAGTATCTGCTTTGGCTAATGTTTGAAGAAGAATGACAGTGATGTAACTGTGATAGCTGTACAGATCTAGCATGGACTAACATGGTAATGATCAGATACAGAAAGATCATATGTTGATCAACAAAATACGAATTTTAAAGAGCTTTTACATTTTTAGTTCTTAAAATAATTTCTCTAGATTCATAGCCTTTTTAAAGGCTGTACACTCTCCTTTATTCAAGCAGTGCCAACATCAAAACTACATCTGCTTGCTCAGTCTCGTTCAGCTTTTGAAAAGTTCAAAGAATGAAGATTTCATGGCCTCTCGTGACAACCTTGTCCACTGCTGAATCATCGTCACTGCAGTGTTTGAAAGTTGTTGATTTTTGTCCGTGGTACCTCTGAAAAGAATCTGGCTCCTTCTTCTCTATGACCTTGAAGTCACACACTGCAATTGAGACCTGTGCCTTCACCCACCCACCCCTTAGCTGTCTCTATAATAAAGAAACCCAGCTCCCTTTGTGTGTCGTTAATTAGTGTTGTCTATCTTAGTGGCCCTCTGTTTGACATGTTCCAGTTTGCTAGTATCTCTCCTGCACTGGGGGACCCAGTCCTGAATGCAGTTTCTTATATGCAGCTTAATCCCTCTGAAATGTAAGGGAATAATCACAGAATCTCAGAATGCTAGGGGTTGGAAGGGACTTCTGAAGATCATCTAGTGCAACCATCCTGTCAGAGCAGGATCACCTAGAGTAGGTTACATAGGAATGTGTCCAGGCGGGTTTTGAATGTCTCCAGAGAAGGACACTCCACAACCTCTCTGGGCAGCCTGTTCCAATGTTCTATTACCCTCACAGTGATAAAGGTTTTCTTCATGTTTACGTGGAATCTTCTATGCTCCAGCTTGCACCTGTTGCCCCTTGTCTTATCATCGGACATCCCTGAAAAAAGCCTGACTCTGTCCTCCTGACACTTGTCCTTTACATATTTGTAAACATTAATGAGGCTGGCCCTCAGTCTCTGCTTCTCCAAGCTAAAGAGACCCAGCTCCCTCAGCCTTTCCTTGTTTTACTCCCTTAATCATCTCTGTAGGTCTGTGCTGGACTCTTTCAAGCAGTTCCCTCTCCTTCCTGATCTGGGGGACCTAAACCTGGACACAATATTCCAGATGCAGCTGCATCAGGCCAGAGTAGAGGGGGAGGAGAACCTCTCTCGATCTACTAACGACACCCCTTCTAATACACCCCAGGATGCCATTGGCCTTCTTGGGCACAAGGGCACATTGCTGGCTCATGGTCATCCTTCTGTCCACCAGGACCCACAGGTCCCTTTCCCCTGTGCTGCTCTCCAGCAGGTCAGTCCCAAACCTATACTAGTACCTGAGTTGTTCTTTCCCAGAGCCAAGACTCTACACTTGCCCTTGTATTTAATTAAATTTCTCCCTGACCAGCTCTCCAGCCTGACTAGGTTTTGCTGAATGGCAGCACAGTCTTCTGGTGTGTCAGCCACTCCTCCCAGTTTTGTGTCATTAGCAAACTCGCTGACAGTGCCCTCTGTTCCCTCATCCAGACTGTTGATGAATATATTGAATAGTGCTGGTCCCAGTACCAACCCCTGAGGGACTCCCCTAGATACAGGCCTCCAACTAGACTCTGTCCCACTGACCACAAGTCTCTGACTTCTTTCCTTCAACCAGTTCACAATCCACACCCAGTCATCCAGACCACACTTCCTCAGTTTAGCTGTGAGGATGCTGTGGGAGATGGTGTGAAATTCTTTACTGAAATCAAGATAAACCACATCCACTGGTACTCGTCTACCATCATCTATCCACCTGTTTATGTCCTCATAAAAGCTATCAGGCTGGTTAAACATGATTTCCCCTTGGTAAAACCATGTTGACTTCTAATGACCCTCTTATCCTTGATATGCCTGGAGACAGCACCAAAGATAAGTTGTTCCATCACCCTTCCAGGGGTGGAGGTGAGGCTGACTGGTCTATAGTTACTTGGGTCCTCCTTCTTGCCCTTTTTGTAGATTGGAGTGTCATTTGCTTTCCTCCAGGCCTCAGGCACCTATCCTGTAGCCAAAACTTATCAAAGATGATGGAGAGTGGCCTAGCAATGACTTCTGCCTGCTACCTCAGCACCACGGATCCATCCCATCAGGACCCATGGATTTATGGATGTCCAGATTGCTTAACTTAAACTGATCCCTAACCCAGCCCTCATCAACCAAGGCAAACTCCCCCTTTATCCTGACTTCTCTGAGGCCTCAGGGGTCTAGGGTTCCTTAGGACAGTCTCCAGCAGTACAGATGGAGACAAAGAAGGCATTCAGTAATTCTGCCTGCTTTGTATCCTCTGTCACTAGGGCACCCACCTCATTCAGCAGGGGGCCTATATTGCCTCTAGTGTTAATTATGTCTGCAATGTATTTGAAGAAACCCTTTCTGTTGTCCTTGGCTTATCTTGCAAAATTTAATTCCAAGGAGGCCTTAGCTTTCCTAGTTGCCTCTTTACATTGTCTGACAACAGTCTTATATTCCTCCCAAGTGGCCAGCCCCTCCCTTTCATGATCTCCAGACTGTCTTCTTCCACTTGAGATTGCCCAGCAGTTCCCTTTTAACCATGCATGGCTCCCTTTCTTGTTTTCCTACCTATTGGGATGCTCTGATCTTGAGCTTGGAAGAAGTGGCCCTTGAATGTTAACCAACTGTCTTGGGCCTCTTTACCTTCTAGCACCCAGTCCCATGGGATTTCCCGAAGCACTTGCTTGAAAAGGCCAGAGTGGCCCTCTGAAGTCCAGGGTTGTGATCCTGTTCAGTATTCTGTTCCTACTACACAAGATCCTAATTTCCACCATCTCATGGTCGCTGCAGCCAAGGCTGCCCTCAGCCTTCGCCATTTGAACCGATAATGATTTATTTCGACATACAGTGTGTTGCTTATACAGTCTAGCATGTGGTTGACCTCCATTGCTTCAATTGTACACTGCTGGCTTATGTTCAGCTTGCAGACTTTTCTGCAGAGATGGGCACCAGCCAGTCTTTTCCTAGCCTGTACTGATGTGTTTTCTATCCCAGACCCAGGATTGGATATATCTTTGCTGCACTCCATGAGCTTCCTGTTGGCCTGTAATTTAATTTTATCAAGTAGCTTTTTAATAGCAGCACTTGAGCTGCATAGCAGCATACCACAGCACTTCTGACACTTTGGTGTCATCTCATTTATCAAAGGTGCCTTTTGTACTTTGAATGGATTTGTGATATCATAAACAATGTGAACAAACTTTCCTCAGTCCAGTAGAGGTCAGTAAGTCTCAGCTAGTTAACACATAAGGCACAGAGGAATGCCAAAGCATACACAGAATCCCATAGGTTGGAAAAATCCTTCATGATCGTTGAACCCAACTTTAGTATGAGGGTGGTGAAGCACAGGAACAGGTTACCCAGAGAGGTGGTGAAGGCCCCATGCCTGGAAACATTCAAGGTCAGACTTGACGAGGCTCTGAGCAACCTGATCTAGTTAAAAAGGTCCCTCTGCACTGCAGGGGAGGGGATTGGACTAGATGACCTTTAAAGGTCTCTTCCAACCCCACACATCCTATTATTCTATGATTATATGTCAACCCTAGTCATTGGGAATGGGACAACTCTTTGTGGCCAAATCTACATGGGAAATCTATGCAGTCAACTCTACACACAGAGCCCTTTAGAAGCAGTTGCTTCTTATGCTTCAGGGGACCATACCAGAAAAACTCAACTGTTCCTGAAAGAAAAAAAAATAAAAAATGACCCAAAGATAACAGATTCATACATGTTCCTAATTTTGGCTCAGTCTGGTGTATGTACAAGTGCCTGATGACCTGACTTCTCAGACTAACTTTTTTAATGTCTTTTAATCAGTGCAGGTCTGTTTCAGAGAACAGCTTTCTGGTACAGTCAACATTCTCAGGGGGAAGAGAGGGTAATGTTTAATTAGTTTACTTAATTTTAATTACTAATTGCTAATAAGTAACTAAATTTACAAATTATTTTAGTTTTAGCAGTTACTTTTATAAAGGCATCAAATAGAAAACAACCATTTTTCAATGTTTCATTTTACAGGAGATGTGTAATTTCCTTTCTTAGACCTGTTAAAATTTCATTTGAAGTTTGGTTCACTGCCTTCTCTCTGAATCAGTTCCACTTTGCATACAGCCCTCTTCAGTTTCTACCATAAAATTTTCCATGAGGTGCATAACAGTACTTTTCCCAAAAGCTCAGGCCACAGCCTTTGAGTATCTTTCTTAACTATTTTAATACCATACATGCACAGAAAGAACAGGATTACTCACACAGTGACCTCAATCTTCCCTGAGTAAGCTAACCAGAAATTATTAATAGACAAATACTTCTCCTGCCTGTGGGCAAGTCCTTAAATGAATATCCTTCTTTAAAGTAACCTGCTTGAGAGGAACATTTCTAGCTTCTTTGCTCTTTTTCAGAGGGGAACTTTTTCGACTCTGCCTGCTTGGGATCAAACTCAGATATACTCACGTAATCAAAGGCCTTCCAATAATTAATTCAAGAAACCAGTGGCTCCTTTATCACTTCTGTACCAGGAAAATTCTATAAGCAGCTCTTCAGACACTGCAAGTGGACTCACCGTTTTTCAGTGCTTGTTTCTTTTCTCTTGAAAGCAACAAGTTCACGTAAGCAGAGGCATTTGTTTCTACTGTAATACTTTTAGGAACAGTGGGTTGACAAAGTTACTTTTGCAGAACAATCAGTCAGATCCAGCCTCTTCCCATGATCTCTTGCTACTGCCAGAACTTTCAATATAGGTCAAGACTTCACTGGGACAATCTTTGGTACTGCAATTTGAATAATAGTAAGTGCAGAGGTATTATAGGGCCTCTTAAATTGTGAGGGAAGTGTTAGGGAGTGGAAAGGGCTGGCTGCATCTAAAGGGATAGGAACCTGAGCACGACTTAACACCAGACAGTATAGGTGCCTCATCAGCTAGGATACAGAATGAGGTTAGTAGGCAGATCTGGAGATGGTAGCCAAGTTCAAACAAGTCCCTGGATTGTCAGGCGATTTTGTGGTGATGAGGCAGGTCTCAGATCAAGCTAAATTAATTGTTTGATCACAATGATGTCCAGAGATGGTAACCACAGTCCACTTATCACTAGGTAGGTCAATGTTGACAAAGCAAGTTTGAAGTCAAGCTGGAAGTCAGTTAGCAGGTCAGGAGGGAGAGGGCAGAACAGGGCAGGAGAATGGTCCAAGCTATTCCTAGGAAACGTGTGAAGCTGGACAGGCTTTGAGCATGTGGGTGGAGAAGCCAGGTGAGGCTGGTCAGGGACACTAAAGCCTTTTAGTACACTGGCAGACCTGATTAAGGTGGGAGAGGGGAATAAAAAAAGAATAAAATATTTTCACTCTGCTCTGGGATTTCACAGGTCACAGATGTTTGTAGCATGCCCTGTAATCTGCAATGTATAGTTGAATGGCTCTATCAAGCCATCAGCAAGCAATGTTCTTAAAGTCAAACATTTAACAGGCCCCAGATTTCCCATGTTAGCTGAACCCTTGTCATCAGCAGTTTCCGTCAAAATTCTCCCTCTTCCACTGAAACATATATTCAGGAGCTCCCTAATGATGCCTTGGAAAACAATGTAAATCAGAGCTAGGTGTTCGAAGTTCTAAGTGGTGTCACCTCTTGTCACACAAATAAACTAGTCACAATGCAAGTTTGATTCCCTGTCTGCTATCCTGACATAGTAGCTAAATTACTACAGGATACTACAGGATACTACAATTACTACTAAAAAAACCTAGAAGTCAAATAAGAAAGGATTATGGATTCTGAGAATCTTTAAAGCCTGATGCCGGCTATGAAATTGGGAGTCAGCGTACTCAGATCCAGTTTTAAGTCAACACTGTAAGGCACTTAGTTATTCTTATGGCACCCCTGATCACAAGGTAAAGTAATTAGTGAGGTGGTCTATTTTGCTAATGCTTTTGACCACTGTCATGCAGGCTGGTTTAGAGAGTCCTAGTAACAGCCTTGGGCTACCAAAAAATCCCAGACCTCCTCTGAGGAAATCCAGCTGAAAAGGTTCTCATGTCTTGATTTGAATATCTTATAGCTTCAAATCCTACTGTCACTATTTTAATGTTAGTCTACAGTCCAGGTGAGGTTCCAAGCCCTTTTCTACTTTTTCTATGCTACTAATTTTTATATTAGAACCCATTACCAGTTTCCTATGTGCAGGACTAGAATATCTGTTCCATGTTCACTCATTCCATCTTTTCCAGAGGATTATGCTTCTGCTTTTATTGAGTACGAGTCCCTAAGACACTCTACCTCAACAGGAGGTGAGAGGATTGGTTCCTCACCTAAACCAATGGTAAGCTTCCTAACTGACCAATGGAAAGCTTTCTGGCTTTAGTAATCACAACACTAGGAAAACGTCCAGGACACTTGCCCAGGCTTCCCCGATGAGGTAGAATCCTACTGACTCACTCATTCAAAGTTACTTATGAATTAGGAATATTCACAGTGATCCTATTTCACTAAGAGCTCTAGTTCAAGTTGCCAGTATAGCTGCACTCACCAGAGGTTGTAAGTTCTTGCTTATTGTAACTTCTGGCTTTTCATGGAAATGCTACAAAGTCTGCTGCAAATGTTGGCGCAGTTTTATGAATTCCAGTGATCTTTGTGCTGCTGCACCAGGATTTTCTGTAATAGCCAGTGGAACTATTGCAGATCCCTCATCCAACTCACCAGGACCTCAGGAATGCATTTATCAAAAGAGTCTGTACCTTTGCTGCCATTGTCAACAACAAGTAGTAGGCTTTGCTTCTACTACTCCAAGTCAAGAATCACTCCACTTCGAGTCTCTTCTTAACCAAGCTTACTACATGGACACATTCACACACAAGCACACACTGTTAATGAAGATCATTCTGTATAATGTTTTATTTAAAACAAGAGTGACTCCAGTCTTTTGCACTCCTTCAGACCAGGAGATGGATTAATGGAATTACACATCAGGATTAGTTGCATAATGTATAGTAGATCCTTGAAGGACATCTGTGCCCTAATATGGTTTATAATGCATTGTTAAGTTACTTCTATTTTTGAATTGCCTGTAATTTATTGGTGGTTAAGTAATTCTTGTTTACACAGCAGAAGAGATCTTGTAAAGATAGTTCTCAAGTCTGGTGGAGATAACACTACTAGTATGCTTCTTCCAGAATATCTAGCTCTTTTCCTCTATTACTTAGTTTTATTTTTTGATATGTATCACCACTCAATTGGGTGACTTAAAATTGAATGTAATACTGTGCATTTGCATACAATCATCCACAACTTTGTTTTCCTATGCTACACAAGTAAGATACTGTAACTTGAATGACTGGAAATATCACAGTCCAGCAGGATTCCGTAACTTATCTGTAATACATCAAGCAGTTGTTGACTAGTCATTATTACAGCCTTCTCAAGTGGAAGATTATCCATTATGCACACGAAAAAACGACACCACTGTTTACTGCTGACTTGTCAAGTTCTTGACTTTCTGTTCTGTGGTCTGTCTGTACTCAGAAATTGTTATTTTTCATTGCTTTTCCCATAGTTCTTCTTCTCTAATTATATTATCTCACAACTCAGTTCTTAAGTGCTTTTATTAGATGCTGCTCTTTCAGACAAAGAATTGCAGTACAACCAGAAATGTACAGTGGCAATATTGAAAGACTGAAGTCTGGTTGTGGGCTGCACTTCCACTCTTGCTCTTAAGATGGTAGCCTCAACTAGGGTATGGAATCCATGCACTTTAGTTTTGCCCATAACTGAAATGACAGAAATTTCTCTTGTGATTTCTGAAGTAGGAATTTTTTAAGAGCAATTTTTAATGAGAGGTAAGGTGAAAGATTTTTGTGAATTGGAGAAAAAAAATAGAAAATGTAATTTATTTTGAAAATTTGAGCATATATGTGAAACAGAAAGTATATATGGAACAAGACAGGGAGGAATATGCAGTGGAAGAATAAGAGCTTCTGAAACTTGCCACCCAGATTTGAGGGGCAAATTTGGAAGGCAAATGTAGATAATTTCAATTAATCATAATAAATCAGTTGATTTCCCTTTCTTTCCTTTGTCTTCAAAAACCACTTTGCATAAGTTTTCCTATACCATTCATTACCCACTCTCTTGTTCTTAACAGAAACCTTCAAATATTTTCAGAAGATAAAAATGAGGGACTTCTACCATGTACAGCTAACATTGTTCTCCTTTAGGTTCAGCAGGCTTCTTTGCTTTTACAATGTCTTTTATCTTTTCTGTTTCCTGCTTATCACAATTCACATTCTCATGGATTTTGTGAAAGTCTAGGATTACATTTGTATCTTTGTAGTAACATTAAAATATCACCCAGCTCTTGCAGTTTTCCCCTCTCTTAATAACCTGCAAAGGAAAACCAGAAGGAGGAAAAAAATAACATGCACACCCTTTCTGAATTGTCACCAGATAAGCACATTGGATTAAATCCTACATACCTTCAGCACTCAGAATTTTCAGAAAGGTTAACAGGAGTTTTGTGAGAACATGGAATGTAAGGGTCAGGGCTATTCAGAAGGAAAGGAATCCATGCCATGTACTGTGCAAATTATGTCTGACTCTGCATTAGCACTGAAATTACTTTTATAATAGGCCAGGTAATAGCCATTTTGATTTATGTTTGAAAGGAAGGAGTTGAAGAGGTGGCTGGGATGACGAAAAACTGGAGACTATGTAGAACATTTTCCTGGAGTCTTTTTCTAGAATTTTTCTGTAGTAAGTTTTCCCTCTCAGGCATGTCACCAAAAGTCAGTTTGTGCATACTCAGTTATTCAGATTTATGCTTTTTTTAAAAAAAATTTCCTTCCATAAATCTAGGCTGACCTAAATGAAATGCACTGTGAAAAGTGTATAGTATCTCTGGCAAGATTGCAATTCCCAGTGGCAAAAGTGGCTTTCTTATTCACTTGCATTTGTAGCAGGAATGTGAAAACAGGCATTCTTTGCCTGTTGCCTAAGTATTTCCATATACTGGCTTACTTAAAATTTCTGTATTCCTACAAAGGGCAACACATCCTAACTGTGCCATATGATATATTGATAAGTCCCCTAGAACCATGGGGTGACTGAACTGCACAGAACCTACATTTCCCTATGATTGATAGTCTGCTCCTAATTTTGTGCTGTTAGACACTGTGATATGAGAAACACATTTTGCATGGTCATGCTTTGTATTTCTTCATGCTTATGTGGCTACTCATGGCCTACAGCCATAAGAGGGAAATTTTGTGCAAAGAGATTTTGACATATGCTGTGGTATTTGTTAGGTAGGGCCAAGCTGGAATTAAGAGATCCCAGGAATCAGGTCAGTGAGAATCAGCCTGTCAGAAACAAGACAATCAAGACACACACCAGGGAAGGGCATCACTGGCAGCTAGGGTAAAGACCTTATTTGCCTGGAACTTTGAGAATTAGGGCTAGGAGCCAGAGGAGACTCAGGAGCCATGAAAAGGAATTCAAAGAGCTAAAAGCAGGTACCAGGTATGTGGGAAAACACATTCACCAAAACTACAGAGTTACAATCCACCCCTCAACTACTAGCCCTTATCAGGACCTTAGTTTTTGAAAAACTGTCTATAGCCTCCTGCTAGACTGAATGGCCATGATCTGCTAAAGAGACTTTGGTCCTCGCAATATTCTTACATATTTAATCCATCCTCTATCTCTGTATTCTATTACATTTGAAAACTAACCCTATTGCAAATTGCAAGAAAACACGCTTTTGCACTATTATGACTTTACATTCATACAAGTGGGTAAAGGAGAACTGTTGAGTCAGATTTACTGCAATCTGAATCTATCTGATTTTATCCTGAGAGCTGTAATGACCCCACCCCACACATGACAACGTGGGGAATCCACCTGAGACAGTGGTTTGCAGGTGTTTGAATTACCCTAGCTGCTGCAGCTGTTGCCTTTATGGCCAGCTGAGACCTCTACCTGCTGTCTTGACGGTTACTTCTTTTACCTTAGAGCTGCTGTCTGGATAGCAGTAGCACTACTCCCCAGAAGAGGGAGGAGTGTGTCAGTACTTGCTTGTCCTGCTGATTCCAGCCCTCTAGGGCTGTGGAGAGACAGTAGGAAGCATTCTCTGCTTGGGAAAACAGCCTAGGAAAACAGAGATTGTGTTTGTCTATCATAGGCACATAACTTCAGTGTCTAAACATATTTCTCAGCTTTGAGTGGAGTTGCTTCCTCTTCCTCAAGAATATTAGGAGGATTGTTACAAAGCCCTCACATTTTGCTCATAACATCTGGCTGGTGTTACACTCTGTCCTCTCAATGTAGCAAGTAATATTTTTTCCCTATTATTACACTTTAACTTGATGCTTCCTCCTAGAACTGGACAATACAGTGAATCTTACATTTTAGCATATGATTCCTGACGTTTGCCTTAAAGCATTGTTTTTTCTGTGTAGCAATTTATGTTATTGTAGAATAGAATACATTATGGGTTTGCAAACATTTGGATGTGAATCCTGGTTTGATAAGTCTAAGTAACCACTAAAGAAAGCAGGAGTTTCAAAGAGATGACTCAGCTCAATTACTTTACATACTCCCTTACCTACTGATTCTGCCTAGGTCCAGGCATCCTGAAAAGAATAATTTTCCACTACAGAAGGAGTAAGAATGAAGGGACATTACTCTTGATTCAAGATACAAGAATATTAGGAGAGGTCTTCAGTGAAGGTAAGATTAGAAGCTAGAAGCATTTTTATTTTATTTTTTTTCTCCTGCATAGCTTCCAGCTTCTTCACAAGAGCTGTGGCTCCTCTCTTCATTTTGATATTTTTTCTACTGCTCTGCAGACATCCCCCCATGACACTGATTATGTTTTCCTATACCAAAACCTGTTTTTTGTTAAATAGAAATTTTTATCCCTTTCCTGAACAAGCTTTCCTGGAAGAAATGTGATGAAACAATGAGATATTTTAGAACGTTAAAGGAAAATTAAATATACAAGGTTTGCTCATTAATCTACATAAACTCTGAATCTAGCTTGTGAAGTAAAGTGATTTTGTTTGACTCAGAGAAGGTGGAGTCTATAATGATAATTTCTTTAAATGGGATTTGCAGACAGTTGGTGTGGGAGGTGTGTCCTTCTCTACACTACCTTCCCAGAGCACAGTATCTTTTAGGGCACGTTCCCACATGTTCACTCACCTAAAAGCTGTTTTGCCTGACTTGTTCAGCTGTCTATTTCAAAATTGTTTAGATGTTGATTTCCAGAAGAGCTCAAGAATATATAAGGAGGATTATTACTTCTAAATTTTAGACTTCAGAAATGAAATACCAGAAGCCTAGGATGTTGGTGCTGTATGAATTCTTCGGTGCTGTATAGGGTCTTTGTGAGGGGTAAGGCTGCTGGTGAGCAGTTTCTAAATCAGACACACCTTTGGGTTGGGCTATTTTGGAAACTAAGTACTTGATGAGGTTCAAGGTATGTTTGTTAGGGACAAGTGATTTTATTTTGTGTTTTTACATGTACTTTGATCAGCTGATGCAGCTGACAGACAATCTCCTCTGTAAGTAACAAACTGGGGGCAGAGGAGTGGTGAACTATAGTGAGCTTTCCCTGACTTTTTTTTTTTCAGAGCAGGGATTGCTAGTTTTCAGGCAGCTAGGCAAGAGAGAAAAAGGAACGTGCTATGGGGGTACCTTTATTTGGGGATAGCAAGCCTTTCTACTTCCGGATCTGGAATGGATTAAGTCAGAAACTGCAAGGCAAAAAATCCTGGGATAAACATCTGGATGAAATCTACTTAATCCAGCAGAAAAGGTACAGTGAATTTCAGTCTTCTTGTCTTCCCTTTCTTCTGCTGCTCTCTCCTTGTAGCTGATTCTCACTCTTTTCCCTCAGGCTTTTCTGCCAGTAGATAAACTTTAAACAACCCTGGAGCACTTCTCTCTATCAGATTTCTTCTTTCAAGGTGGAATGCTTCTGGAGTTCCAATCTTATCGGCTTTCACAGGTGGGTTTAGTAGGTCGCAATTGAATTATCTTGAGTGCAGGACTTCAGTCACAAAATAATAATGTATCCTCTTGTCTTTTCTGCTTCATCAGTAAAGCTCACAAAATCCACGAGGGTTTGTTTGTGCTGTTTATTTTTTTATTGAGTATGTGACGTGTGCTGCAGTTGGCTGAAGTGATGGCTTTTTTTTTTTTTCTTCTCAAATATTCTGCTTTCTTTTTCTCTAAAGATTGCCAATATTGTGGCATAGAGCAGACAATGTCATTCCACATTCTGGTGGTCAGTCACTTCCTGGGTCAGACTGCTCTTTCTCACTCCCATGGCCCAGGTGTCAACATGTACAGTGACTCCTCTTGTATGTTACGTTCTCAAGAAGACTGACTGCATCTTCACATGTAAATACTGAATCAAAGCTGTGTGTTACTGCTCTCCAGGCTTACTCCCTTCACACACAGGAATGCAGGAGTATCCATGGAAATCAGCTGAATATGTTTTTTGTTGTTTCTTGTAGTTTCTTCATGCACAAACACTGCAGTACTCAAAGAACACGTTGTTTCCAGTCCCTTGTAATATTTGTTTGTTCTTTTCTTACAAAACTGAACATCTCTGGGGACAAAAAGGTGCATGAGTGGGAGAAAATCTATCATCTGTATGTACATATGTATGTACGTATGCACACACGTATAGAAGTAAGTAGGATAGTACTTTAAGAGGGATGAAAGTACATATCTGTCTTTATAGAAGGACCTTATATATCTATATTATAATTTCTGACGAAATAACAAAAGCACATTCTATTTTACTTTAGAGCAGTGAAATGTAAATACACATAAAATGGAAGGGAACGACAGTATCTCCATAAGAATGTTGAAGTGTTTATCTTTTGGTATGTTTTTGAAAAGCAATACAGGTAACTGGGAAATAAGTTCTCAGCAGGTTCTGTAATATCCAAATGAATTTGTGCAAAAGAAAAGTATAAATATATTAATATTTTTATCATTATAACATTGTCTTTACATTTTTAAGTCATAGAGATATGCAAGGATCCTCTGTCTAACCTCCAGCTTGAAGCTGGTCTATTGCCAGCAATGGATCACTCACATTGCTTTGGCTTAGTCTACCTCAGTCTGGAAAGTCTTGCAGGATATAGATTCCACTTTATGTTTAGGTACCTGTTACAATGTTTTAACTTCCTAGTGAAAATGGGTTTTTTTTGTAATGTTCAACCTGAACCTCCAAAATAATCATTTGATGCTGTAATCCCTTGTTTTACCATCAGCTGTCACCAAGAAGGATTTAGCCCCTTTGTTTTTGTTGCTCCCTTTCACATAGGCTGCTATTAGATTATCATTCGACCTTCTCTTTTCTGGACAATCCTCATTACTCATGTGCTGGAGGCCCATGGTCATCTTGTGTGTTGCTATTGCTAGAGAAAAACAGAAAAAAAGTTAGGCATATAAACCCTTCTTCATAAACTTAAATCACTGTAGTGCAGCTGTCCCCAGATCTAACATTTCTGTGTTTCTTTATGAACTCTATGTAGCAACACAAGTAACACAGACAATATCATTGTCTGTGAAATCAGAGTTGCATGGGGACACAATTATTTATTTTGGTTTAGGTCTGTATGTTTCCCACAGCTTTCAGCTAACGTAAATGACTCTTCTGCTAGGTAATCAGAAGTAACATGATGCCAATATGTGGATATGCTTTTCCTGAAATGGAACAGGACTGTTTCTCCCCCTTATTTCTCTGCTCTTTCCTTTCTTGTCCCCAGAGATGCTCAGAGTTTGAGGAGGAAGAAAATCGACATTTTGCAGGGGACTGGAGTTATTTTATTGCTTTCATATTCCTAATTATGTGCAGATAGAAAAGCACAACAGGAAAACCTTCAGTGGTGACTTGTGTATGGTAAATACTCTTAAAAAACATTTGCTTTTGTGGAAAAAAACTGTTGCAACCCAAGGGTGGTTTCACTTCATCTTGTAATTTTGTTGTATGAAATTTCAGTGTGTTTTGGCTTCATCTTCAGTTCTTCTTAGTGTTAATGGTGCTGGAATACATACAATAATAAACAGGAATTAAATTCTACTATTATCTTATTGAAAGCCAGTGGTAAATATATTTCTATTTAACTAATATGCTATGGCTGCACACAGAAAGTCTGCAAGTTAAGAGCAATGATATTTCCCATCGTAAAACTGGTGATGATAATAACTTAAAGCTATTTCAGTAGTTCTCATCTTCATTGAAATTGCCATTCATTCTCTTTCCTCAAGTGTAATAGTTCTTTGAATCTCGTTGACAGTTGATATCAGCATTATCTACAGTGAGGGATTTCTTTGGCTTAAGCCTGCACTGTATAACATTTCCCACAGGGACATCCATGTTCAGAAAATGTGATTCAATCTCATAATATTAAAGAGGACTTTGAGTTTATCTTGCCTTACTCTGCTGGTTTCTTTCTTTTCAAGACTCATTTTAAAACAGCCTGTAGTTCAGTGTGGAGTCCTGTTCAGTGGTGACGTGTCCTATGTCCTTTCTAGAATTATCTTTGGAAGTAAACTCTGGAATCTACATAGCCTGGAGCATATGAACATAAAATCCCAATATAGGTCATAATCATGGGGAAAAAAAGAGATAAATACTTATGGAAATTCAACCGTGATAGAGGTGAAGAGGAATCACATGCCTGTCACACTCTAAGAGATCTTCCAGAAATTATGAAAGCTATTGCTCTCATAATAATAAGGAATCGTATACAAAATCTCCTTAGCATGTACTTTTAGAAATTCCACCATATGAGAACTGCACTGTTCATAAAAAAAGCCCTAATAAATAGATAAAAGCAAGTGATTATGTGGATCCAGGGAAATTATATTTTTCTTTTTGCTATTGCCTGCTTTTGAAACTTTGAGTATTAAATAATGTATCTTCTGTGTGACTCCTCTTTCACAGCTGCTGCTTAGAGATGAATGATATCACCTGGCCTTCATGGAATGCTCTGAGGCCTAATTATTCTAATGACAATAAAACACTTACTTTGTATGATTAAAAAACCCAAACAAACCAAAACAAAAATCAAAACAAAGAGCTTTTACACATTAATTAACTATATAATAATACATTAGAAGTGCTTGGGGCAATTTGCTTAACTTGCAGAATGCTATGGTTTTTCCAAACATGTCTCGATAAAAACTTTATATGCTCATCAGTTTCTAATTTTATATTTTTTTTTTTGTGGCTCTTTAGTCTCACAGACATAGTAGCAAAGTGCTTTGCTTGACCTGAAAACAAACATGGCGTAAATCAAAAGTAGCTCGGCCTCATGTTATTAAACTGAGTTACTTAAGAGTTGTACAGAGACAGAGAGCCTTCATATCCTAAACAAATCTTTCTCAGGCTAGTAGGGAATGAGACATTTCACT
This sequence comes from Apus apus, assembly GCF_020740795.1. NCBI lineage: Eukaryota > Metazoa > Chordata > Aves > Apodiformes > Apodidae > Apus > Apus apus. Next base: position 124,858,536 of record NC_067282.1, read on the forward strand.
GTTCTGCTGTTCATTTGACTAAACATTACTGAGTTTACAGTGCACAAATTAACATAGGACTGTCCTGTCTCAAAATCCACAGTGCCTGTCAGTCTTAACTGGTTCCTCTGATCCCAAAGGTGACAGTGAAATAAAGATGCCAACTCCCAGTTCCATCTCTTAATTTGTCATAGGTTTCAATAACAGTGCTTCTGAGTAGTTCAGATGCAAAGAACACCCTGTTGGAAACTCTGCTGCTACATGTAAAATGAAGTCAAAGACATCACTGACAGCATTTCTGGTCTTTTCTTATGCTGTTCCACCTTCATCCTAATGGAAGTTTGGAGTCTGACAGTGGAAAACAATCCTCCTTCATTTCACAAGTGTAAAAGTCCTCCAGAACACACATTTTGCCAACGATGTACACACATCTGGCCTGAGTGCCTAAGATGTATCTTAGCCTCATAGATGTAGATATTTGTCTTCTCAAACTTGGCTATAGGTTTCCTTGTGAAGAAGTAAACATGAAATTTATGCTCTGGAAAAAAAACCCCACCCCAAATTAAAAAGTCTTTAGGGAAAACTAATTAGATGCAGGGTGAGGAAAACAACCTAGAATAAAACTGCAGGAAATTTCTATTGAAGATGTTTGGAAGTTTTGATGCAGGATGAGCTTATGCTTCACAGAACAAATTTGTTGTATGAATAACTCAGTGATAATAAATAATAACTAATATCTGCTAAACTGTTAATCCAGGTCTAACATGAGATTATTCTTAGGATGGTCTGAGATGCAGAATTAAAAAGAGTTTAATGATTGATGCAAGGAGATTGCCCTGTTGAAAGTGACAGAGCAAGATTTTTATTGCTTAGTGTGGTGGATAGATAAATATCTGAAGAGATAAGACTTCACTATCAGTTGCTTGTCTAGTAGCACCAGCAATTAGTAGTCTGGTTAATTTATTTCCAGAGAAGCTCTGTTTACTATCAGCTGAAGGGGCTTTGACATACACAAGAAGTTCCAGTTAATTGTTGAATACTGCTGTCTGTCAGTGCTGAAGAAATTTGCTGAACCTGTCCCTGTCTTGACGGTTCAAACCCCAGTTACCTCTCTCCTTTTCATATCATGCTATTACTTCCTAACTGATTCTTTAGCATCTTGCTAGGTGGTTGCATCAATCCTTTTTCTGGCTGGTTAGCTTCTTCTGAGCACTTCTCTGCTCTCCTGAAATCTTGCGCTCATTTACATGTATGTATCAGCAGAAGGAAGGAAGAAAATTAATCTCCTTTGGCAATTTCATGAGAGACTATTGATCATGGATATTCTGAGCAGCACAACAGGGAGAGAAAAGAAAGCTGAAATAATATCCTGGTGATGAATGCATAGGTGAGTTAAAAGAATTTCTTTAGACCCTCAGCAGCTGATGTGGCTATGGCAAGAAAGCATGAAGCTAGCAGATGCCCAACTTAAGCTAGAGCAAACAATAAGAAAATTCTATGCAGTGAATGACTCGAATAGAATCTGAGAAGGGAAGGACAAAGGAGAAGGAGAAGCTCCATTGTATCTCTGGTGAGCTCAGTCTGGAAAAATAGTTTTAGATTGGTTGTTGTCCAGACAGTTCACATACTTAACATATTTCCTTGTTTTAAAAGAATAACCTTATGAATCCCAATTCTTCTTTTTATAACAGAGTTAAGACTTACGGACTTGTCCTTGCATTCTTTATGTCTTCATAAATGTAGCATAAATGAGCAGGGTGGACTCCAAAATAAGTGCTTAAGAAGCTGTAAATCCAAAAGAGTAAATATTGCCCACAGAAAGTGCTTGTGAAAGCCTTAACCATTTTTTTATGTTATTCCCTCAGTCAGAATCTAACCTACATTCTATCTTCTCTTTGTTTCACAATGGATTTTTGGGTGTTCCTGATTTTGTACTCACCTATATTGAAAAACAAGCCACAGCTTCCTGCGCATATAATTGAATCATCTGTTAAAACTGATAGTAATGCATGATCAAGACTTACTAAGTGGTTCAACACAGCTACATTCCTTAGCTCAGTAAGAAGAAGCCAGTAGCACTTTCAGGTGGATACTGTTGTGGTTTTCATTGCCCATCAGATCTACTGGTTAGCTAGGTAGCTGTACTTATCCTAAACTGATCCTATAAGACAACATCAGTACTTCCTAATGTTACAGACCTAGCTTAGCTGGCTAATAAGGAGCTTAGTGTCCCTTGATGACATAGCTGATGAAGAGAATGATCTAGAACAGGAGTTTAACTCTGATGCTCTGAATTATCTTCTCAGAGCATCTTAACCAGTCTCTGCTGCATCATTCTCTGAAAGCCACCTTCTCCATCCAGGGAATAGAGTTGTAAAATGTACAATTAATGCTGTGTTTCATGGGTCAGGAAGAAAATTGGTTAAATATGCAGAACTTCAAGACATTAAAATGTTCTGAAGGTTCTAGATTCCCATGACTTTTAAAATATTGATAAATTTGGCTCACCTAGTACTTGACATTTATATGCCCAGCACATTAATGTATTAAAAAATAGTTTATAATTGCAATGGTATGTTTTAAAGGAGAATAAAATGTTTCCCCAGTTGTGGGACAGAAAATTAAATGAGAGTAAAAGCATATGATAGAAACATGTAAGTCATGGACCTTTGAAGCATCAGAGGCAGTGTGCCATGACATTTATCAATATTTCTGTGTCCTTTAACAGCTTGCTGTTTGGCTTGAAATCTCTACTGCTTTAATCCCAGTTGGAGATTCTCACAATAAGTAGAAAGGTTTGACAATTTTGCCCTACATTTCTGAAACCTGAGGATAGTAGTTATTAGGTGTTTTCCACTTAGCAGGCTTGTAATTTAATTAGTTGTTTACAAGGGCTTTTGAGAATTTTGTGAGAAATGTATGGTGTTTATGTCCTCCCACACTATCTCTTACTCAATCCTTCCTCCTCTCTGAGGTCATTTGAGGGATAAAGGCCTACCCAGTAAAGCATCAACATACTAATTGTAGCAGAGGTTGCAAGCATGCTTTACTTATACTGGATCTTAAAACTTTTACTCAGAGTGCCTCTTTATTTTGTTCTATTTGTCTGATACAAAATGCAATTTCATGTAATTAGCAACTATTGCAACTGATGTGTAAGTAAGCTAGAGAAGCAGCAAGGCTGAGTTTGAACGACACGTAAAAATACCTCAGAATGGCTCCTGTTTTGCTCGGGATGGTTCTGTATATGCTGAATATTTTTATTTCTTCTTTGTTCTTCAGTTATTTTCTAGTTTCTTTTCTAGTAAGTTTGATAAGGAGATGCTGTGGATAACAGGAAACACTCATTTTATGGAATGATAAATGTAATGTTGAGTTATGCTTTAATTACTTGTATCCTGTGCCCATTAGTTTACATGTATTCAAATCATTCCTACTTATCTGTGTAATTCTGGTTGTCTTTGTTTTGATTTATCCCCCAAATTCTCTTAATTGTGTCAGTATTTTTCTGCTATAAAGATATGCAGAACTCACAAATTTCAAGTGGATTAAATCCAGACACAATGACATATCAAATGATAATAATTATTATTTTTCTTCAAGATTATATTGTTCATAGAATTGTAGGATCACAGAATGGTTTGGGTTGGAAGGGACCTTAAAGATCATCCAGTTCCAACCCGCCTGCATGGGCAGGGACACCTCCCACTAGACCAGGTTGCTCAGAGCCCCATCCAACCTGCCCTTGAACACTTCCAGGGATGGGGCTTTCACAACTTCCCTGGGCAACCTGTTCCAGTGTCTCGCCACTATCATGCTAAATAATTTCCTCCTAATGTCTAACCTAACTCTCCCCTCTTCCAGTTTTGATCCATTACATCTTAAAGAATAATTTAAAGGAAGGAATATATATTTCTGTAAGCCTTAGAATTTATGTTGCCTGTTTTCCTATGTTTTTATTGTTAAATTATCCTATACATAATAACCACAAGGTCTGTTAAAACATGTTGTGCAGTCAGCCCATATTCTCTCTCTCTGATACGGGTTTTCTTGTGGCTTACAATTGAGTTATATTAATAAATAATATATTCTAAAGTCAGTATTTTCACTTAGTACAAAACACCTATTGCTTTATATTATATTTACCTATAAACTGTATCTAAAAAATCTTGTAACTAAATAATACTATAATACAAGGAAGAAATTTGGGTCATCACAAGGAGAAAACATTGAATATATCTGTAGGTATATGGCTTTACTATTTTTTTTTCCCCCATGTTTTGGTTGTTTTGGGGTTTTTTGTATGTGTGAGACTATTGGCTCTTGTCCAGTCTATTGGCTCTTCTTAGATTGTAGTAAATTGACAGACTGAGGCTGATAGGAAAATGAAGGCAGGCTGATGTTCTCCTAGTTCTTATCAGCTTGAATTTGTCATTGTTCTACTGTGTTCCTTGGACTTATTCCACGTTACAACTTGACCTGAGCCATGCTAGGTAATTAAGAACAAATTATACATCTCTACTACAAGAAAGCAGACATGAGATAAAAGCACAAAATTTGCTTCTGAACAGAGATCAAAAACTGAACTTACCCTGTTTGAAGCGAGGAATCTTTTTCTTAATCATACTGAAAATTCATGAGAAGTAACCTGTTCCTTTGTGTTTGATGGTCTTTATTCCCTTTAAATCTTTAGCTCCTGAATTTGGGCTACTTATAATTCTTTATTTGTATAAAACCAAAAATGTAAACCCCACCCCAATACACTTTTTATGAATTAAAACCTAAATCTGAAAATATTTGAGGATAACATAATTATTTATAATAAATTAGTAGATTTTGCTCTATTTGTTGTGATTTTTGAGTGGCCAACTCTTTAATTTGAACATTGACAATGCTTATTTGGATGCTAAGCAAGCAGACATTGCAGGTAACTCTTTGTACCCTCCATGGGATCATAGAATCACAGAATGCTTTGGGTTAGAAGGAACCTGGAAAGTCATCTAGCTCCAACCCCCCTGCATTGGCAGGGACATCTCCCATTAGACCAGGTTGCTCAAAGCACATTGATATGAACCTTGACTGGGCCTTCTTTTCTCCAGCTCCTGCTCTCTCTCTCAGCCTTTCCTCATATAAGAGATGCCCCAGTCCCACAGTCATCTTTGTGGCCTTTTACTGAGCTCTCTCTAAGTAGCTCCATATATCTTTTGTACTGAGGATCCTACAACTGACTCTAGGTATGGCCTTACCAGAACTGAGAGGGAGGATCACCTCCCTTGACCTACTGTTTGCATCAAAGCACATTGCTGTAGTGAGTTTGCTGACTGTACTTTCCAAGGATCTAATGAAATAACCCAGATCCTCCTGGAAGATGCAATGACTTTGTCTATAAGCGAACCATTCAGTCTGGAACTTGTTGGATGGCATGTTCTTTCCCTGGATAAGCATACATTTCAGTTCTCAACAATTTCCTTAATTTTTTCAGCAGACAAGAAAAAAATATCATAGCTAAGCTTTCAGTTTTTTCCTCATAACATTGTTTAATGAGGAGCTACATTTCAGAGCTCATTCTTCTAATTACACCATAAGAATTGTTGCTATGACACAAGAGGAATTCTTGTTTGTAGTTTGCCTTTTCCACCCATTAAGGAAGTAATTAAGTTGGTGACCATCTTTTAATTTATTGTCCTGTATAAAAAAGCTACTGACTTTTCCTGACTCCTGAGGTAACTAGTCTACTGGCAGTAAGGGCATCAAATGGCCCATTGTTCACTATCTTCTGTGCTTCAAAATGGGGGCTATATAAACCAGAAACAGTTTGGTTACTATTTTCTCCTATCTTTCCCTCTGCTGCCACCATATGGTTAAGCATCAATAAGTCAAGAGATTATTAACTACCTAGGTTTATAGCACTGCATTTATCTGCTTTTGCCAGGTGTTGTTTATTTATTTATTTATTTATTTTCGGGTGGGGGGCATGTTTTGTTTTTCATTGAAAAATCACCTCAGATGATAAGTGTGTATTACAGATATTTCTGTGAAAATACTGAAGATCCAAACTGCGTCAAGCAAAGGCCATGCTAGCTCTGGAGGGAGGCACCATGTGTTTGACTGCGTTTCTTAGCACCCACTTTTTCTTGACTACAGGATCTGGGAATCCCCACTCCTCCATGCTGCCAAAGAGAACAATCTCCCAGCCATTAGGAAACTACTCACCGATGGAACATGTGATATCTATCAGAGAGGTAACTTAGTTATTTGTGAGAAATGATTTTTTGTGGAAGATAAGAGTCTGCTACAATGAGTAGAGTAGTATTTGCATTAGCAGACTCAAATTTCTTAACTGTATGTCAGCAGCTTTGCAAGAAAGTGAGTTTTCTGATTTGGAGAGCTCATCAGACCCTAAAGGAATGCTGAAGATCTAAGGTTTACAGCTCAAATGAGCTTTTTTTCTAGAGGGGCCAAGGGAGGTGGTTTACTGTAAAAGGTATTCGGTGGAAGGGCTGTGTGTTCTTGTTCATTTCACACCTAAGTCTGCTGTCACTTTAAAACTCCTGAAATCTCTGTTCAGCTTTCAGATTTGATGGAGTGAAGGACAGAAATTATGCAGTTATGTGTCTGTTAACTTGTCAGGTGATGAGGAGACACCTGGCAGTACCCAGGGGAGGAACTAGCACTCCCGTGATTCTCCACCCCAATAAAGCCATTTCTGCTTCTGTCCCATATAGTTGAACATCTAGATGACTCAAGTGCTTCTACTGTTTTTAGGTGCAGTGGGGGAGACTGCCCTTCATGTAGCTGCCTTGTATGATAACGTGGAGGCTGCAGTGATTCTGATGGAAGCAGCTCCTGAGCTTGTCAATGAGAGGATGACATCAGAGCTTTACGAAGGTAACAACTCAGGAAATGAGGATGGGCGGGATTCTCTGCAGCAGGAGAGATGAAGTAATACCTGTGCATTTAGGAAACTGGCTTATATGTTCCTGGTTCAATATATTGCTAAACTGTTGCATAGCAAAACCAACAAACAAATTGCTCCGGACCATATATGGAATGTGGAATTATATTAAATGCAAATACATACATGTGAAAACATGCAAATGCATAATTGACAAACCCTTAACCACAGGTGGGCCTGTTCTCTGTAGTGGGATTGCAAGGTTATGGACAGTTTGCTTTTGGCCCTAGACATGTGTAACAAAGGGGACACCTTACTGATCTCCTCTGAAAGCAGAAATATGGTTCTTTGGTTGACAAAGAATAGGGATTGAAAGCAAATGTGGCCACTGTTTTTGAGTCTACACCCTGAGCCACGTTTTTGAAGAATTATTTTGACTGACTACACAGAAATGTCAGAGTCCTGAAACCACTAAAATAATAATTATGGGATTTTTAACGCTCTAATACCTACTTTGATGGATTAGAGTAAGTCTTCTTTGGAAGCTTGGTCTTGACCTGCCCTTCATGTCCCATGATGGATGAGCTTTCAGTATGCTTCCCAGGAGAGTTTAGCATGTCTTGTTTTCCCCCAGAAAAAAATTCTAGACAGTGCATCATGTGGGTTGTTGGGTTTTTTTGGCAGATTGTAAACTCAGTTTTAATGAATTCCTAAAAAATTTAAATAGAACGGGACCTGTGGAAAATCTGTAGTCCAACCTTCTGCAATCAACAGGGAGAACTTCAAAGCAAAATCCTGTAGCCATGATGGATGCAGTTCCAAAAAAACCTTAGTTTTACTGTGAGTGAAATGTGGATTGCAAGCTACTGATTAGCCTGAAGTTGTTTTCTTGGTAGGCAAAGTTTTATTCCTATGTCTTACAGGGCAGACAGCTCTCCACATTGCAGCTGTGAACCAGAACATCACTTTGGTGAAAGCATTACTCAAGAGAGGGGCCAATGCCTGCACAGCACAGGCCACTGGGCACTTCTTCAGGCGCAGTTCCCAGAACCTTCTCTACTTCGGTACAGTCTTATCCTCTCTCCTTAGTGCTGTGGGAGGGAACCGGCAGAGTGAGGAGGGAATAGAAGGGAAGCTTCCTTTAGTCCTCATCTAAACTGGATAAGCAGAGGCCCCTGTTTCCAAGTGTCATCAGTCACACACCTTTTAACAGACAGCAAGATTCTATCTGAGTACGTTAATACTACAGAAATAGAAATTTATAAATCATACACATTTTATATATTTTCATGTATACAAAATATTTATTACATAAGAATGTAGTGTATTCCTAGCAGCATATACTGCAACTTACTTGTGAATCTTCTTACAAAAATAATCTGGAAAGAATACTTCTTCCTGTTATTGTTGTGTAGGACAGGTCTTTTCTTCCTTTCAGAATAGGATGAGAAGTGGGACAGGAGATTTACATGTTACCTGAAGTAAATATTCCTTTCATAACTTCTGGTTTCATAACGTGTATAGCTTTCTCTCAGAGTGCTTTGACCTCTCCCGTCTCTTAGAGTTTTAATGTTGTTTCTCCATATTCCTTCATTTGCAGGAGAGCATGTTTTATCATTTGCTGCCTGTGTGGGAAATGAGGAAATTGTACAGCTGCTCATTGAAAATGGAGCTGATATTAGAGCTCAAGATTACCTGGGTATGTGCTGTGGGACCTAGGGAATTGCATACAATGGATCAGGACACTTCAAATAAAATTCTGTCATTTGTGCATGCACATTCTTTTTCTCTTACTACAAAAAGCTGTGGGATGAGGAAAATGAAAGCCATCATTAACGTGGTCAGTCAATTGCCAGTATTTAGACAGGGCTGAGCTATTCTCTGTACTTTATTTGGTCTGCTTCCTTTATAGGTAACACTGTTCTTCACATCCTGGTTCTCCAACCTAATAAGACATTTGCTTGTCACATGTACAACCTGATACTTTCCTACGACAGGAACAAAGAGGGACCAGGATCACTTGAATTGATTCCTAACAATGAGGGGCTTACTCCATTCAAACTGGCTGGAGTTGAGGGCAACACTGTGGTGAGTTTAAGTGACACCGTTGCCTTTCTACAAGAGACAATATTCAGAAATGGAGAACTTGAAATATCCAGACCAAGCGGGTTTGTGCATGTTTCTTAGTGGGCAGAAGCTACATAACAAGTCCCTTTTGTATTGTTTTTTTTTTTTCCAGAAGTCTCATGTAGGACCAGAAAACCTGTATAGAAAATTTCTTTATCCTAATGAAAGAAATGAGTGCTTAAAGAATAGATATTTTGACTCAATATTTGAAGCAGTTGAGCTAAGCAGGTATTAACAGAAAGATCCACACCAAGTAATTTTTTAAAGGTCTGACTCAAATTATTGTCTTTGTTGTCTAGATTTCATTATTCTAAATGGGAGTCACAGGAAACATTTTCAGGTATCCACAGACATTTATTCATAGTCAAGAACTCAATATTTAATGTATACTCTCATCTTTCTCTTTAACAAAAAGACAAAGATGGTTAGTGTTTCTTCTGTAGAAGAAGACCTCTTTCCTGATAACTTGTAGAAGGGTATAGAAAAATATTTTTTTTCTAACCAATATACAATTCCATACGAAATCTAATGACAAGATGTACAACTCTGTGAAGTAACTTCAGCAGTTTGATCAGAATAGAAATCACTTATCCTTTACGTCAAACATGAGCTAGTAATCAAATGGGAATCAGAAAAAGTTCCTTCACTTAGTTGTTTCTGAGAGATACAAGAACCACAACTACTAGGGTTGAGAAAAATACTTTGTAATTAAGGGTTTTTAAGAGCTTCTTTTTTTTTTTTTTTCATCGCAAGTACAGTATATACTGGAAAGTTCTGATATCCCCTGCCCCCTTGTTTTCTCCTCAGATGTTTCAATACTTCATGCAGAAGCGGAAACACAATCTCTGGTCCTTTGGCCCTTTGACCACTGTGCTCTATGATCTCACAGAGATTGACTCCTGGGCTGAAGATCAGTCCTTCCTTGAACTCATTGTCTCAACAAAGAAGAGAGAGGTACTGTGGGCATCACATGCTTTCTGTGTGCAGACCATGGTAATTATGAAAGGGGATGAATGATGAGTTTGAAGATTCAAGCACTTTTATATTATCCATAAAGCAAGTAGAGGGAATACATTAAATGTAGCACCTTCATAATGATCTGGCTACACTTGGTATGCTCTACACAGTTTCTCCTGCTGAGTGAAAGTTGCAACTGATTGAAAGAACTTAGTATGAGCAAGCTACAGGAAATTACTTTGTGTGCTTCAGTAAAGGATTCTCTCTCTTTAGCCAGGCTCAAAGATAGTAGTAAAAAGTAGCTGTAGAGTAACTCTTGCAAGCTGCTAGATATTAATTAAATTTCACAATATCCCTGTCAGACAACTATATTCAGAAATCCTAAACTGGAATGCATTTTAAAATTACTCATTATTATCTTTCTCTTCATTTAATGACATTGCTTGTCCAGGTTATGACTCAAAGTAGGTGGATTATCTCTACTGTATGCTCTAAAACATGTAAAGGGATCACTAAGATAAAAATAACGTAGTGCAATGGCAAGCTTAGACAGATCTGCTGATTACTTTTCAGGTACCCTACCCTGTAAGTTGTAATCACCTTAAATAATCCTAATAGAATAGGAAATTAATCAGAAGATACTTTAATTAGCACACTCTACCCATCCTGTATTATTTCCATCTATCAAAATTTTATGCAAACTTCTCTAACAGAACTTTCAGCTACTAGAAGGATTTGCACAACATGGAGGAAGTCTGTAAAACTCTCATTCACTTTTATTTAAAATCCTCTTAATTTCTCTGTGTGGCAGTAAGTGTGGAAGTTCAGGGGAGAGTAGTCTATGTAAGAAAAAAACACAGAATAACCTTAGAAACTGTCTCAGTCTTTCCCCAAAACATATAGGGCATGGACATCCAAGATGTCTAGTTTCAGAGGGTAAGGTGTCCCCAAATACCATGAGATATAATGGTGTGTTTCTTTTTCAAAACACTCTTAAATATGATTAATTGCACTATTTGCATGCATAAATAGTAATTGTTTTTGTATTTGATATACGTTTGGTCCAAAATGTTTGCTGTCTCCTCTAGAGGAATGCAGTGTGTCACCCCATCCTGTCATACCCTCACAGCCCAGTATTGGACTAAAGTATCATAGGCCCCAGTCAGAAGCAGCTTCCTCTTGTATTAAGGGAAATGCATACTCAGATAGGTACTAAGATATATTTGCTGACCCTTAAGTGGATAAAAAGTGGCAAAAGTCCAAGAGAACTAAGCTACAGGAAGATTATAGTAAGCTTTTAAACTTTTATTATCCTTTTGAAAATTAAATTTACTCTCCTCTGCAAAGAATTCTGGAATACTGACTTCTGCACAAAACAGAACACTAAAGGCTATCTAGGTAGATTAATTCTCTCTCACTTCCTTTTGATCATTTAGGATATTTCTTAGGCAATTCAAGAATCATGTCCTTTTACTGAAACATACACACTCCTTGCACTCCACATGATCTGTCTTTGGCTGACTTAGAGGAAACAGGGCAATGTAGAAATAGAAGTAAAACATCTAGAGTGCAATAAGTTTTCCTTTAAAGTAAATCACTCATATCACTTGGACTTACATCTTCTTTCTTATTGCAGTGGTCCCCTAAACATTACAATAAGAAGTAGATCTAAAAGAATTTATTAAATTGTGTGGGTCAAATTCATGAGCAAGATGTAAAGTGTGCCCTGTTTGTCCTACTTAAGCTCTAAGCGTCAGTCTTCTAGCAGAAGCTGAAGGCTTGTTATAGATTATTCAATTAATTATCTCCTAGATATTAATGCAGAAACTTTAAATGTGATATTTTTACACGAGCTACAGAGCCTTAGGCAAGTGCTAATCTCATTTGGAAAAATGTTCCAATTTTGTTATCCTAAGTCATTTGCTACAAAAGGCATGTATTGCTGCACTAACAGAAATATTCTGTCATCCTCACTTCTATGTCCACACACACACAAACATTTCAAAGGTTTTCAGATAAAATTTAGTTCTTAGCCTTTGTTTTATCCAAAATACCACCAGAACTCAGGATAATTTCCAGTCAATTATATGTCTGCTTTTGCTTCCCTTTTACAGAAAGGTGTTGTTGACAGTTTGGTACTTGGGAACCTCAAAAAGAATTCTTGGAAAAGTAGCATATTGCTCATGTGAATTCTGCATTTGTCCTGTGAGAACAGCCAGAGAAATTCTTCCCTTTTTTTTGGTAAAGAAACTGTAAATGAATAACACTGACTGTCTTAAAGTAGCTGAATCTGATTGCTTTTGACTGTCTCTGTAGTAAATTGAGCCCCTTGACCTACAAAGCAAGCTCTGATCCTACATAAACATGACAGCCATAGTCCCGTTTCTAGGCTTTCAGTATGTACATCAATAGAAATCCCACTTCTCACATAGGGGAGACAGACAAAGGACTACAGGCTCACTCTTCAACTCTAGAAAATCATTACAATTATAACTTCAGTTCAGCTATACTGACTTCTTCCAGATTGAGAACAGACCCTAAACAGTTATAATGAGATGACAGAAAATCACAAAAAGACTCCATGCTGATTATCTGGACTTGCAGGTGCCTATAAAACAAAATGTCTGTGTTTTACTTTCACTTTAACAGAATATAGCTTACAACTGAATGAAAAATATCATTAAAAAAAAAAAATAAAATTTCAAGGTGTTCCATTTGACGATTCCAAAGTAGAGAATGAGCTCTTCAGCTACTGCAGATCTTGGAGGCCATGATAACCTGAGTCAGTATCATCTGTCAACTTTGAAAATATCATTTGTCACTTCTGTGGAACACAGTTCCTTGCAGTGGAACTCTGTAGTTTATGACCACTAGGGAAATCACCACTAGGCCAATTTCTTTTCAAAAGAGCTCAGTATGAAAAGACCCTAATATTCCATTTTGTTAATATCAGCATAGTGTTCTTACCACTACAGCTTTGAATATATCCCAATAGTGCATTAAATACTAAAATTAACTTATTTCCCACGTGGTTCATTCTTTCCTCATGGACTAGTTTACTAAGCAGAGCATCTAGTTTTGGATGGGCTTGAGTGTGATTACTTTTTTGCACACCATTTTTTGTGTTCATATTGGAAAAACTAAGCTACTAAAGAAGTGCACTTGGGCTAGATTAATCCCATCTAGTATTTGTCACTGAGTTGTTTAATTAAGGAATATGGATTCCCTAAGTTTACATGTGGCTGATAGAGAAGTGTAAGTAACTCAGTATTTCCAGAAAGAAATTTAGATCTTAGGTGAACTTAATGGCAGTCTGTGAGACCCTGTTGCCTGCAAGGAGAAAAATCTTAGGACAAGCACATCACTAATGAAGATAACTCCTTTTTGGTGCCTAAAGTTATGTGATAGGGTTGCTTGTAGTATTGATACTCTAAGGACACAGATGAGGCAAAGTTTGTAGGAAAAAGTAATGGCATTTTTTAGACAGTTCGTGTAGCACCATTTCATCTAGTCCTAGGAAAACAGTTAAAAAGAGTGGAGTGACATTGATCTTTCCAAGTTTTACAGTTTTCATCCCAGCAGCAAAACTCAGAGACATGAATTAGCAATGTTCAATGTCTTCTAGATATATTTGACCTGCTACAATGACATTCTAAACAGAAGGGCCAAAACTTTGAACAAAATATCTAAAGGAAGGAGACTGAAGGAATCTGGTTTTTTTTTCACATTATATCTCACTGGTTATACCTCAGTTTTCATCATCATAGCTGATTAGTGAAAACTATTGAAAATCCAGTCCTTCAACAGGCTGCATTTAACCAGAAATAAAGGAACTTTGGAGGTCTTTCCAAAATTGTCTGCTTACTTGTCTGTTAAATCAAGGTAATATCTGTGTTGGTTTTTCAGAGAGCTAATGATCTAAAGGACCTTTTGATATGTTTCCTAGAGATTAAGAGTTTCCACAAAGGGTACAAAAGTTGATAGACATAGCTGTTCCAACCAATGTTAACTTACATGTGTAATTGTGGAACTCCAATTCAAAGAAAAAAAACCTGAGTGAGTTTCACCAGGTTGTGCAGAAACTTATTTCTGTACCCAAAAATGGAAACCATATTTTTTTTTTTTGACTCTGTGTTAAAATAATGATGTCTATTTTGTGCAGACACTATCCATCTGCTGTAAAGTGCACTGTGCTGTCTTGCTTAACACAAAATATTCTTCAAAATTTATTCCAGTAAAAGACAATTTGTGAATTGAAGTAGTTTTGCATGTATTTGAATCACTACTGTTCATAGGTTTTGTAAACTTTCTGATACAGTAAAATTAGCCCACCTCTAATATGCGTTAATAATTATAATAACAACAATAATAGCAAAATACTAATAACTGTTTTTATTTTCTGTAACATATTATCATATATTTGCAATTGTGGACCTCGATCATGTCTCAAGTGTTTATATGTGTTGACACCTACACAGACAACAAACTTATTCCAGTATCTAACATGCTTCTCTTACACTTCCCACTGGTACTCAAAAGCTGTTCTCTGCAGGATATATTTTCTGGTTTTTTTCAAGGTTCTTTACTGGCAAACTGAGCAAATCCAAACCCACTTAAACATCCCTCTTTGCAAAATATATTCAGTTTTCTAATACTGAATAGAGTAGGTAAGAATGGTTTGTTAACATTCTCCCAGGAAACTGATTGAATGATCCTTGTAAACAAATGTTCTTATGGCCATTAATTTCTTCTGCCTTTCTCAGGCACGCCAGATCTTGGACCTAACACCTGTGAAGGAGCTGGTGAGCCTGAAGTGGAATATGTATGGTCGTCCCTATTTCTGTTTCCTGGCTTTATTCTATGTGCTCTACATGGTGTGCTTCACTATGTGCTGCGTCTACCGACCACTGAAACCCCGAACAGGCAACAAAACAAGCAGCAGAGACAATACAATCTATGTCCAGAAAATGCTGCAGGTAATGTGTCTGTAGGAGTCAGAGCCCTATAGGCAGCATTGGACAAATCTATTCTAGGCTACTTAATTGGAAAGTCCAAGTCTTTCCCGGTTGCCAGCAATTGTAGCTGTCCTCCTCTCTTTCCACCAGCTGTGGAACTCTGTCAAGTGAGGAAGATTGGGTATGCCTTGTTCTCTGTTGCTGGGTCTGGGCTGGTTCCTGTGGCCTTGTCAGGCCTAGACATGTTTATTACACTAACAGTGAGCCTTCTATTTCCCCATGCTCTTTTTAAATTTCCTTTCACTCCTTTTTTTTTTTTTTTCCACCCCAGGAATCATATATTACATATGAGGATGAGCTGAGGCTGGTGGGAGAGCTGATCACAGTCATTGGAGCTATAGTAATTTTGATCCTTGAGGTAAGAGAAACTGTGAGCTATATAATCCTGAGTTTAACCAAGACGGATTTTACTTACTAGACAAATGTAAGTTTGTGCTCCCAACTTAATAGGGGTTATTTTTTTAGTCTAAGTTATCTGATATGTACCTATGGCAACAGACACTGTCAACAGTGTCTGTTAGATGAAGCACAGACTGTAACAATGTACTAGTAAGACTCCAGGTGTGGAAGAAGCAATTAGAACTGACTGCACTCTCAAATACTATCTGCAGGGTAATGCCACAGTTCCCGTTAGCACCATCTGTGGTTCCAGCTGAATCCCAGCTGTTGCATGAGATTCTTAGAGATTCTCCACCCAGTACTCTAAAATACTCGTGTGTTCAGGGGTGTTGGGTGAAGTGATTTCTGGACACACACAGAAAATTCGTATTTAATTGTAGACCTGTGACTTTATGGACCTATCAATGGAGCCTTACTCAACCAGAGTTCTGACGTGGACATGTTTAGGTGTTCTCTTTACCATGGGAAAATTTTTAAAATTAAAACAAGTACATGCTCCACTTCATTTGTATTGTGGTATGAAATATAAGACTGAAACTTCTCTATGAGAAAGCTCAAATGATGATGCCGGGGAGAACTGAAATAAAACAGGGCTTGTAAACAGCTTTTTGTCTGCCCATACTTGTTCCAGAAGAACAGGTCCTTCTTCCTGTATTTCATCAGAACTCTGGGGCTACACTACAACTAACACAGCGAGAATTATAACAGACTCCTTTGATTCCCCAAGAGGGTCTTTTTTGTCTTCTGTGCTGACGCTTAGCTGTTTGTCTGGTCTCTTCTCAGTAATCTATACAAACTTCAGGCTCACAGCTCTGTGCTGCAACACTTCTCTGCCACATGCCAAAGTCTGTCAATCTGCCCAGCTGTTCTTAGATTTTCCAGCAGTCTCTGTTGCATCCTGAGATGGACCCAGCTGACTCAATCATTCTGTTTTTAAAGTACTGCAGAAATCATGTAGAAGTTATGATGAATCAGGAAAAAAAGCAAATGCAGCTGGCCCGTAGATCCTGTGAATATCTGCAGTTACCATGATGTTTAACAGTATATTGGAATCCATCTAAGTCCTAAAGTCAGTCTCTCTTAGATCCCAGATATCCTGAGAGTTGGAGCAGCAAAATACTTCGGACAAACCATCCTAGGAGGGCCTTTCCACATAATTGTGTAAGTACACCACTTTTTAAGTCTAATAAATGTATTGCCTCTAATTTTGCCCACTGCTGTCTTTTGCCAAAACAGTGACTTTATAAATTTTTTTAGAGTATTCCTTTTCTTGATTTATTTCTCTTACTGGCTCAACTGGTGTGTAGAAAGCCAGGTGAGTGGACAGGTAGAGTTGACAGTGCTGAGAAGTCTCTGCTTATGGAGGTAGTGGCTATATGTGCCTGTCTTGGAGTTTTTGAAAATAAAACAAAAAGGAAGGTAAGATTCCTTTACTGAACCTTTTTTCACTGTCTCTTCCTCTTCCTTTGCAGCATCACATATGCTTGCATGATTCTAGTAACCATGGTGATGCGTCTCACCAGCACAACTGGTGAGGTGGTGCCCATGTCCTTTGCCCTGGTGCTAGGATGGTGCAATGTCATGTACTTCGCACGAGGCTTCCAGATGCTTGGACCCTTTACCATCATGATCCAGAAGGTATAAGACACAACCGTTATAGGCTTGTTGCACAAATCCTGATGCATATCTGCAGATGGGGGGAACAAGTGATGGCAAGTAGTGTTCTCTTCAATTACTCCAGTTGCAAGGAATGATGAGGGAACAGGAAGGGTCATCAGATCATATCTAGCTCCAAGGCTGATGGCACCAGTAGGATTTTGGATTTTTTGATCATGGGTCATTTTACATGACACCAGGCCTGCTGGCGACAGACAGGCTACACCTGTCTCAAAGGGGTAAAAGGATTTTAGCACAGGAGTTAGCAGGGCTCATTGATAGAGCTTTAAATGAGATTTTAAGGGTGAAAGGCATAATGGCAGGGTCAGCAGAGATAAGCCTAGGGGAGTCATGCCAATTTTTTTGAGACACTGTGCTAGCAAGGTCTGTGTTCTGCTGTCTCAGTAGTGGTAGGAAATTGAGAGATATGCTAGGGTTATTTATGGGATGGAAACCATGCTAGCACCTGACAATGATCAGGTAGGAATTAGGTCTTGTTCCCTCAGAAACATGATGGAATCAAGAGCCCAACTGAAATGCATCTACACCAATGCACACAGAATGGGCAGCAGGAGGAGATGGAAGCCATTGTGCAGCTGGCAAACTACAATTTGATTGCCTTCATGGAACCATGGTGGGATGACACACAGCTGTAGTGCTGTAATAGATGGCTACAAACTCTTCAGAAGAAAGAGGCAAGGAAGGAGAGGCAGTGGGGTGTATATTAAGGAGTGTTTTTATTGCCTAGATCTTAATGGTGGTGACAATCAGGTTGAGTGTGTATTCTTAAAAATCAGGGGGAAGGCCAATCAGGCAGATATCATGGTGGGAGTCTGTTACAGACCACCCAGCCTGGATGATATGGCAGACAAAATATTCTATAAGCAACTGGAAGAAGTCTCACAATTGTTTGCCGTTGTTCTCGTGGGAGACTTCAACTTACCAGATGTTTACTGGAAAAAGAATATAGAAGAGAGGAAACAGTCTAGGAGGTTCCTGGATTATGTGGAAGATAACTTTCTAATACAGCTGGTGAGTGAACCCATTAGGGAATGCTCCCTGCTGGACCTACTGCTTGTGAACAGAGAAAGACTTGTTGGTGATATGATGGTTGGAAACCATTTTGGGCATAGTGATAATGAAATGATAGAGAGAGAAATTGAAAAATTCTTGGAATAGTAAGGAGGGGGGTCAGCAGAACTGCTACCTTGGACTTCAGAGGGCAGACTTTGGCCAGTTTAGGAGACTGGTTGACAGAGTTCCTTAGGAGGCAGTTCTGAAGGGCAAAGGAGTCCAGGAAGGCCAGATATTCTTTAAGAAAGAAATCTTAAAGGCCATAAAGGATCTTAAAAGAGAGATGAGCCAGAGGAGAAACAGACCAACTTGGCTGAACAGAGACCTTTGGTTGAAACTCAGGGAAAACCAGTAAGTTTATGGCCTTTGGAAGAAGCGTAAGGCAACTCAGGGGGACTGCAAAGATGTTGTCAGGCTATGCAGGGAGAAAATAAGAAGGGCCAATGCCCAATTATAACTTAATGTGACTACTAGTTGTTCTCATGGTACCCAGTCACCCTGAGCTGGGAGAAAGGGATGGGGAGCAGAGTAAAGCCCCCATAATCCAAGGGGAAATTTTTAGCCATACCACATCAACACACACAAATCTATGGTATCCATCCAAGGGTACTGAAGGAGCTGGCAGAAGTGCTCACCAAGCCAATTTCTTTCATTTATCAGCAGTCTTGGCTAACCAAGAAGGTCCAGCTGACTAGAGTTTAGGAAATATAACACACATCTATAAGAAGGGCCAGAAGGAAGATCCAGGCAACTACAGGCCTATCAACCTGACTTCAGTTCCAGGGAAGGTTATGGAGCAGATTATCTTGAGTTCCATCATGAGGCATATATAGGACAACCAGGTGATCAGGCCCAGTCAGCATGGGTTTATGAAAAGCAGGTCTTGCTTGACTAACCTCATTGTCTATGACAGGATGACCTGCCTCATGGATGAGGGATAGGCTATGGATGTTATCTATCTAGACTTTAGTAAAGACTTTGACACAGTTTCCCTCAGCATTCTCCTGGATAAAATGGCTTCTCATGGCTTGGATGGGTGTACTCTTTTCTTGGCAAAGAACTACTTGGATAGCTGGGCTCAAAGAGTTGTGGTGAATGGAGTTAAATCCAGCTGGTGGCCAGTCATAAGTGGTGTTCTCCAGGGCTCAGTGCTGGCACCAGTTATGTTTCATATTTTTATCCATTATCTGGACAAGGAGATTGAGTGTACCAGCACTAAGTTTGCAGATGACACCAATTTGGGCAGGAATGTTGATCTGTCTGAGGGTAGGAACGTTCTGCAGAGGGACCTGGAGAAGCTGGTTCAGTGGTCTGAGGCCAACTGTATAACCTTTAAGGAGGCCAAGTGTCAGGTCTTGCACTTGAGTCACAACAACCCCATGCAACACCACAGGCTTGGGGCAGAGTGGCTGGAAAGCTGCCTAGTAGAAAAGGACCTGGGGCTGTTGGTTGACAGCTGGTCAATATGAGCCAGCAGTGTGCCCAAGTGGCCAAGAAGGCAAATGGCATTCTGGTCTGCATCAGGAATAGCGTGGCCAGCAGGAATAGGGAAGTGATTGTCACCCTGTGCTCAGCACTGGTGAGGTCACACCTCGAATGCTGTCTTCAGTTTTGGACTATGTTCATAAGGACATCAAGGTGCTGGAGCAAGTCAAAAGAATGGCAACAAAGCTGGTGAAGTGTGTAGAGCACAAGGAGTGGCTGAGGGAACTGGGGTTGTTTAGAGGTAATTTTTCTGCAGAAAAGGAGTCTCAGGCTTATTGCTCTCTTCAACTACCGGAAAGGAGGTTGTAATGAGATGGGTGTTGATCTCTTCTCCCAAGAAACAAACAATAGAATGAGGAAATGGCCTCAGGTTGCACCAGAGGAGGTTTAGAATGAATATTAGGAAAAATTTCTTTACTGAAAGGGTGGTCGGGCACTGGAGCAGGCTGCCAGGGAAGCAGTTGAATAAAAAATCGTGAAGGTATTTAAAAGATGTGTAGATGTGGTGCTTAGGGACACAGTTTAGTGGTGGACTTGTCAGGATGCTAGGTTAACGGCTGGATTTGGTGATCTTATGTGGCAGTTCCCACCAAAATGATTCTGTGATTCTGTTTCTATAACTGAAAGAATACTTTTTTCCCCTCAGGACTAGCATTAATGGCAAATGGACAAGTTCCTGTCTGCAGAGAGAGTTTCAGACTTCTGTGTTCTCTCTTTAGTGTAGAAGTTTCCTGTAGTCCACTCATGGTCTTAGTATCTGGAAAAATAGTTTATATAGGGTTGCAATGTGACTTGGAGGGACAGTTGGGCCTTATTGTGACTCTGTTTTTACAGATGATATTTGGAGATCTTATGCGCTTTTGCTGGCTCATGGCTGTGGTGATACTAGGCTTTGCATCAGGTGAGTCCACAAAAGGAAAACAGTAATGTTGTATCCTTGCCAACTTCTCTAGTATTAATTAAGTGCTTGGGTCTTTATTTATTTTCAGGTTGCCCTCTGAACTAGCTGGCAAAGGTGGTGATGATGTACAGCTTCTAGTACTTTTGAGCATGGTCACTTTCTCAGTTCTGATTTCTGTTTTTAGGAGTTTGGTTTTCAGTTCTTGCTCTTTCCAGGGTAACAGAAATTAGGATAATCCAGATCATTCCACATATATGTAAGTCAAGGCTTTAAAACATACTGAATTTATGCTATTTGTCTTTGGAAGATGAGATTAACACAGATGGCTTTATTAGATCCTTGAAGGAGAAAATATCACTATTTTGAGAACAAATTAATAATCAAAGTAATTCTGAGTAATTTTATAACGGAGACCAGTGGTTCTAGTCAGGTATTTGTCCTTGTTATGCTGTGTACTGCACATAGAAACACATGCAGCTTCTTCCCAGACCGCTTTGTATCATCAATATCTTTTATAGGACCCTGTTGTTGCTCTTGCAATGTGATTCCTGTTGTTAACCTATCTTGCTCTTTTTCCCTGTTGGTCTCCTCTAGCTTTTTACATCGTCTTCCAGACAGAGAACCCAGAAAACCTTGGGCAGTTCTATAACTATCCCATGTCCTTGTTCACCACCTTTGAGTTGTTCCTCACTATCATTGATGGCCCTGCAAACTATGACGTGGACCTGCCCTTTATGTACAGCGTGGTATACTTTGCCTTCGCCATCATTGCCACCCTCCTTATGCTCAACCTGTTAATTGCCATGATGGGTGACACCCACTGGAGAGTGGCCCATGAGCGGGATGAACTCTGGAGAGCCCAGGTAATTTAGTTTAAGTAATAAAAGACTTGCTTTAAATAAAGGAGGGGTAAAGTTGGCAGGGGAAAATGTGCTAGACAGTACAATTACTTACTCTACCGTCTGTGCTCTGCTTCATTTTTCTCAGGGGCTAATATCATAAGCCATGTCCTCTTAATTCTGTTTTACAGCTTCTGTACCCCAACTATCACATTTCTTTCATCCTTTCTATGAGTCTGAAGTGTCTTAAGTGCAAGACTACTCTTCTGCACATCTTTCAATTTGAAAAAGTTTTCCAGTGTACCTTTGCTATGTGGGTATTCCTAACTTGTTCAAATAGCAGCTAGAAGCCCATTTGACCTTTCTTGTTCCTTTTGTGACTCCCCAGCTTACACATGAAATCTCCTGTTAAATAGAACTGAAGTTGCATCTTTGTTCTTTTTCTTTTTTTTTTTTTTTTCCCTGTGTAACTGAGAGTTAAATTATAATTATGGGGATTGACTGAGGGGAGAAAGAATTCAAAGTAATGATTACAAGTAGCTCAGTAACATCTTTAGACTGATGAAGAGGAGTTGGCCTGACTCTCTTGCTTAAAAAGCAAAAAAAAAATTAAACCAGATCAGTCATATATCTGCTCTACAGAAAATCCATTTCCTTGTATTTTTCTGTGGGAAAACAGTAAGTCAAATGATTAAATGTGTGGCCACATTGGTAAATTCTGATGATAGTTAATGAGGATATAAATACTATCCTCTTCTCTAGCTTGCAATTTTTTTACCCTTCTTGTTGCCATCAGGTATAATAGGAAAGAAGCTCCACAGTGTTTTAAGAGCACCATCACTTCTTCAAAACATGGCACAGTTAGGACTAAAATAATGAATTGCCCTATAATAGAGTGTTAACGCTATAATTTTTCTTTATTCCACATGGAGCTGTAATGAAGTACAGCAACGTGTTAGTACTCATGAAACTGGTAATTTTGAAAAAGAGTCTTATTTTTTTTCTAATTTGTCCGAGTTATTTTTTTCTTCTCTAGGTTGTTGCTACTACTGTCATGCTGGAGCGGAAACTGCCGCGATGTCTCTGGCCTCGCTCTGGAATCTGTGGGCGGGAGTACGGGCTGGGGGACCGGTGGTATCTCAGGTGAGCTCTCTTCCAGTGTGTGCATCTGTAAGGATGCTAGAAGAATAATCTAATCTATGGATATTAATAAAGAGTCTTTCCAGTGGCCTGGGGAGGAGTGTTTGGAGTCCTTCCCTTCCAGAACATGGACTTCAATCTGTTTTTCTGTCTGCGCTTAATAGAAAACCGCTTTTCTCCTCAGAAAGCTCAGCTGTGCAATTTCTGGTGAAATCAGCTGGTGGGTTTTTATCAACTAGTTACAGGAGACAGACCCCAGAAATTGCCTGGGTTATAAGGAATTTTTCTTTCAAACTACTTATAAAATGTATCATGAAAGTTCACTTCTGTGCTTGGTTGACTGTCCCTATTCATTAGAAGAAATGGCAGAGGCAGAATCAATTAGGCATTCAGCAGCAATGGACTGCACAAGAATTATTAAAAAACCTAACAGGAATAATCAAAGGCAAGATTTCTTTCTCATGTTGACCTAGTAACTCTGTTATACTTTGCAATGACTGCATCAGATGACAAAATCTTAGGTCTGGGATTTCGTTTTAGGCGAAATAACAATAATCTGTAGCCAAGATGGCACTAGATTCCTCATTATTTATGATTTTAATCAACATTCATACAAGGGTGATAAAAGATTAAACTTTATTTGGGCATGTAGTTTTTTTAACTGCATCATCTTTTGCTGATAAAGCCAGAAGGGGGAGTCGTGGCTGTATGAAATAGCACTTTCTGCACTTTTTAGCAGAGAAATGGACCTTGTGGATCTTCAGGTTTGGTGGGCAGAACAAGCATTTCCAATGCAAGTGGTACCAATGCAGAACCTTCAGTCCAAGGTGCAAAATATAACTTTGAAAGAGCAATATCCCAGCAACAGTTCTTCACTGGATGCTATGAGAAAAGAGTGTGATCTAGCTCTAGCAGATAAGGGTACTGATGTCAATGACAGGGGTGAAGGCCTAGCAGCTGCTAGCACCATGCCTATAATCAGTTTCCTGATTCTGTACAGATTTTCTGGAATGTCTGTAGGTGTATTTTTGGGAGGGACTTGCTTCTTGGGGCTGATCAATTTTGTTGATAAACTGGCATGTTTTTACTTCATTCAGCTTATGTTTTTTAATCCTCTTACAGAGTTGAAGACAGGATTGATCCCAACAAACACAAGATGATGCGGTACACCGAAGCGTTTAAGATTCAGGATAGGGATAACTGTGAAAAAGGTTTGGAAAAGCTGGAAATCAATAGGGATGTCCTGTACAAGAAGGAACTTTCTCCTCTGTCACTGTCACGGAACACATCCAAGGCTAGTTCTCATCGTGGCTGGGAGATTCTGAGGCGCAACACTTTCAGTCAACTTCGTGGAGAAGTCAGTCATGCCATGGAAGAGGAGGTCTATGATGTTTAAGAAACCTCTTTTTTTGCTCCACAAACAGATCTCTCTTGCCACAACAATTGTCTTCTCCAGCTGTTCATATATACTCCAGCATGCTACACACATTCATAAGCCTTGAAGAGCTCTGCTCATGAACAGTTCCTAAAGTTCATGGCATTTAGGCTACGATATATGGATGCATTTTTTTCTCTAATATATTTAATTGTCTCTGCTGTTGCACTGATATTTGTACCATGCTGGTGGGCATGTTGAGCTAAGGTCTGTTGTGGTTTGTTAAGCTTTGTATTGCCCTACAAAAATAAGTGAAAGAAGCCAGAAATGTCTCTCCCAGACAGTTACACACAGTATAATCTCTCCCTTCAGTTTCACAAAATCCAATGCTCTTATAGCGAAGAGATCTGACTGAAGTTCAGTCAGTTAGTCTGGTAAGTTCCATTTTGTTTTGGTTTGCTTGATGAGGGGTTTTTTTTGGTGATGGTTTTTTGTTTGTTTGTTTTATTTTGATGTCACATTAATGCACTTTAAGCTTTTAAAAAGAAGTGATTGCTGTTCCTTGAAGGATTCTGAAGGATCTGAAGTAGGAACTTCTTTTCCTAAAGAGAACGTCTGACCTAGTTAAGCGACTTCCAGCAGTATGAAGTTTCAGCAGAGCTAATAATCTCCCAAGTGAGCTGAAGCTGGTCTTTTCTTTTCTGTGCATGAGTAGAATTCTGAACCATAGTTGTCTGACCTGTAACTGAGCCATCAAGGTTGGGTAGTGAGTACTGAAAGAAATGGAGAGGGAATGGGAAATGCTGGATAGACAAATCAAAGCTACTGCAGAGGCAGTGAAGAAACTGGTGTGCTCACTGTCTCTGAAAGTCTCATATTATCCAATGAACAACTGAGTTATTTGCACAGTTCCCCTCCAGGCATG
Source organism: Apus apus (assembly GCF_020740795.1). Taxonomy (NCBI): domain Eukaryota; kingdom Metazoa; phylum Chordata; class Aves; order Apodiformes; family Apodidae; genus Apus; species Apus apus. Next base: position 124,883,303 of record NC_067282.1, read on the forward strand.
ATGCTGTGCCAGTTTGTCATCTGCCTAGGACCACTCCCAGAAAAATGAAGAAATCTTCAGAGAAATGAACTGTCATTTCAGGGTTTTTTGTATTCTCAGAGTGTGGAGTTCCATTCCAATAGAGGCAATAAATGGAAAGCATTCCATGGTCTTAACATTTCCTTCCAAAAGGACTTGTAACAGCAACTTTGTTGTTTAGAGAAACAAAGATCATTACCTAGCCCTAGACTTCTAGCCAAATCATACATAATGAAAGCAGATGATGGATGAAAAGGCTGAATCTAGTGGATTTCTTACTGTTGAAATATCACAGCAAGTATCTCCTGTAAGTCATCTCTTGCAGCTGCTGTAGGTAGCATCATGATCTTTGCAATCATATGTGTTTATTTAAATGTTCTATTTTTCTTACTTGATTGTGTATATATGCTCCAATGGAAGATTGATAGAACATGCTCTCTCTGGAATTCAACTGCATACTTTTGAGTTGACTCATTTCTGTAGAGTTGAAAATGTTGCCTGGTCTTGCTCACTTGTCAGTCCTTCCCAAAATCTTTGGGCTTTGTACTATTGATCTACGGAGGTGGGAACACTGTAGTACTTAAACCAGAATTCTAAATTGCTGCTCTAATTGTATAGGAATTTTCTGTCATAGTGAATAGAAAATAGCAGGAAGGAGAGAACTGATGGCTGCCCCTCCTCTCCCCTCCCCCAAGTATAATAGTCTTTTTACTAGTTTGAAAACTTCTACTAGTTTGAAATACAATTAAGATGAAGGTGCATATAGCCATTTCCATAAAAGGACCCATGTTTATAAAAAATAACAACAACAATAATAATATAGCTAGTTCAAAGTATAATCTGTGTAAACACTGGTTCTGATTTTGCATTCTTCTTCATTGCTATAAAGAACAATGAGAATTTTTATCTTGGTACTCAAAACAAAGAACTGACATTGTAGGAGGTAGAACAGAACTCAGTTAACAGTCCTAGGCCTTTATAGCTTTCTGTATCTGCTCTCCATAAAAATAATTTTAAAAATTGGGTAGGTAGCAGATATTTTTAAGGAAGTACCTTTTCTTGTAAAATTACATTCTGTGATAGTTTCAAACTCCGAGCACAGAACAGAATCAGAGCTGCCTGATTTAATTTTCTGTCTTTAGAGTTGCCTAATGTAAATAAGATTTCAAATCATAGAATCACAGAATATTTGGGGTTGGAGTGGAAGGTCATCTAGTCCAACTCCCCTGCATTGAGCAGGAACATCTTCAACTTGATCATGTTGCTCAGAGCCCGGTCCAACCGGAGCTTGAATGTTTCCAGGGATGGGGTATCTATCACCTCCCTGTGCAATGAGTTTCAGTGTTTCGCCAACGTCATCATTTCTGACTGCTATTGGAATTTGGCTTCCAGTTTCCTGAAGTGACTTGAATTTTAAAAAAAGCAAAAAAAAAAGCAAAAAAAAAAAGCTTGAAAGAGACCTTATACAAAAGGGAACAAACTATTTTACCAATAGAAATGATTCCCCAGTCAACTTTTCATAATCTTTTAGTTGATGATGGGTAGTGCAGACTGTTTTTAGCATAGTTTATTTGATGTAGAGGACAAACAGCTATAGAAGGTGGGGAAAATTCAGCAAATATAATGGGCATGCCAGAATCTGGAATTATTAAATTTAATATGTAAATGTGGAATACCTACCCCCTTCCATTAGGACATATACACATGAACTTTACCTATGTGACTCACAGGTGTTGAAGTAATCGGATGCACTAGACTAACATTTGAGCTGGTTCAATGCAATCTGTCTCCGACTCAGAAACAGCAATAACTGCAGTCACACAAAGGCAAAGCACTTGTACTGTAATATTCTGCATAAATATGCTGCTTCAGAATTTGCTCCAATTTTTTGCATTTTATGGGGTAGTTATATCTTAAAATTCTGAAACAATATTGCTGCTCTTTCCTGTTACAAGGTGTCTCTCCTCTCCCTGCGAACAATATTACGATTTCAAAGCAGACATTCCTTCTCTCCTTGAAACTGCTAACCTCAAACTATCTTCTGTGTTACTGAAGCACCTTTTGAGTTTATGATAATGTGATAAGAATGAATGTTTTGATCCAGTTGCTTGTAGCAAAATGAAAATAAATATATTAAATATATGGAATACCTCGTCTGTTTCTTTGTGTCCAAAATTAATATAATGGGCCAATTTTGGTGTTTGTTTCTCTAGTAGTAATCATGGACATTAGATGACAAATTGTTTGGATTGTCATGTTTTGGTCTATGTTATTTTTATATATATTTTTTTAAATTAAAGCTGCTTTTCCACAGCAATCCACTTCAGAAATTTCTTTATACAAAAGTTGTATAGAGTTTCAGATACTGATTTCCAGTTAAAATAAAGACTATCAAGGCTATTACTTTAAAGTCATTAAATGTTTAGTGAAAATTGGAGTACAGGCTCTTTGGAGAAGAAGCCATATTTTCATGTTGTTTGAATTACCAATCCTCAGTGGTGGGGTACTTGCTGTAGCTGCTTGCAACAAAATTCAACAAAAAAAACCAACAGAGAGTTTCCTTGGTGATGTACATGCAAAACAGACTCAGCTCAGTTTTGTATGTATCATGGTTTGCTGAATTTGATGGTTTACAGCATTTCTTAAATTATTACTATGGTTTCCTTTCCAGCCTGATTAAGGGCTTCATCTTAAATTAAGCATTAAAGCAAACAAGACAAAGAAACTGCAAGTCAGTCTAATGGGATTATTCCTGATGAGTGTATTTCCTGTTGAAGTACATTCTGTACTCTTGAGAAACTCAGATGTAAACAAAGAGTCTTGTTTCTTTATTAGATATCAATAAAATTGCTATTATATTGAAACAAGTTTCACTTAGCTTTGTATTTGCATTTGTTTTTTTTCTCTTGCCTGCAGTACCTAAATTTAACCCCAGTAGTATGTGCCATTTTTTCAGATTTTTATATTAAATACAACATTGGATTCTCACTATTTGGAAAACTTTTAAAATAGGAATTAATGAAATCTGATTGTGTTAAAAGAAGAATTTTACAGCAAATTCTATGAACAGAGCAAACAGTCCCGCTTTCAGGAAATAAGACTAGGTTACAAAAAGTACTTGGCCAGTGCTATTGTCATTTATATTTTAAACTGTTCTCTGGCTTTTCCCATGATGCTTCTGGTAAATAATATAAAATACTCTCGTTTGCACAGAAACACTCTTTTGGGAAGAAACTGTGTTCGTTCACCCTTCATCCTTTGTTTTAGAGTTCAGTGATTGACAAATAGAAGTGAAATGGACTAATTCTTCCCACAAATAAATACCACTGATTCTGATCAGAAATCAGTGGTATTACTTATGGGAGAATTCACATAATTCAATAGAAAATTTAAAAATAATACTATGATGATTTATGACAAATCATGAAACTGTCTTCCTATGTAGTTCAGTGGTTGTGATAAGACTAAGAGTGCCACATACATCTCTTGCTTGACCGTGATGGCTAGAAGGAAAGAAAAATATCTCTCATGGGAGGTACAGGTAGTTGCAGCTCATGAAATCCTCTGTTAAAGGGGCTATACATCACACAAGGATATGCAGACAATTTCCATTTAGCCCGTCTCTCTCTCTTCCTTGCTACTTTCATCCTCTTGTGACATATAAACATTGGGATTTAGCATGTGCTAAAAGCTAAATGCAAGGATTACGATAAGTTTTAAATTCCTAGCAGAAGTTAAAAATTTTAGCCATGATCAAACATTTCCTGAGAGAGGAAGGAAGTAGGGAAGGGGAGAAGGAGGGAGGGAGAGAGAGAAAGGGAAGAAGGGCAGAGAGGAAGAAGGGGGGAGGGAGGGAGAAAGAGAGGAAGGGAGGCAGAGAGAGGAAAAGGGAGATGATTGTAGGTGGAGGTGATAGGTTTGAAGAAGAGGAAGGGCCCCAGGGGTGGCTCCGTAAGAAGCTGAGAAGCTCCCCCTGCTCCAAAAACCAGCCAAGGAGCCATTAGATGCACCTCTGCCATTAACATACGAAAGAGCTGAGATAACACCTGAGCAGAGCGAGCACTTAAAAAAAAAAAAAAAAAAAAAAAAAAAAAAAAGGAAGGGCTGAGCTGGAGAGGCAGAGCTGTGCTGGTGGTTGGTGAGGAAGAAGGGGAAAAGGTGCCCAAGAAGTGTCCCTGCAACCTATGGTGAGATTTATTTTTTCCCCAAGTTGAGTCTATTTTGCCCAGGACCTTAATTGGTGAAGAACCCTCCTTGTCCTTTGTCTCAACCCATGAGCTTTGTCCTCCTCATCTCAGAGTGTGTGAGGGGAGAGTTGAGTGAGTGGCCAGGGGGCTGTTCCTTTGTTGTGGTGTTGGGCCGAAACCACAACAGTGATGTTTTTTCATCTGAAGCACTGAAGTTGAGTTGACATATTGTTACCTGACCAAGGCAAAATCCATTCTTAATAAATGACAGGAGGTCCACTTTGCCTGTACAAAAAAAGTCCACATCTCTTTAAAGGCTTTTAAAATCTCTCATTATAGAAAGAGTTTCATAGTACTGATATTGTTAGAAAAGGAGAAAAGAATCATACAAATCCAATTCCTGGAGCAATTTTTACACTAGATCAATGAGAACTGTGCTTTATAGGCTGAAAGTTTTCTCTGCATCTGTTTGTCTAAACTGGTTATAAACTGCAAGTTCAGACTAAGTTTCTGAGGAAGCCTGCTATAAGCTTTCAGTTGTAGATGATGTTGATTTACATAGCAAATGCTAGAACTTGAACTAAACGTGACAAATCCAAACATTTCAAAGATAAAAACACTAAGTGGGATATAATTAATTTTCTTGCTCTTGAACTGAAAGATAATAAAATAACAAGAATAGGTTTTAAGGAGGTACAAGGCAGATACAAAAAAGAATTTAAACTATGATTCTTATTTAATTTTATTTTTTACATGGCAATGAGATCACAGCTCCTCATAACTTTCCCAGAACTCCATCTATGCTGCATCTGCATTTAGATATACATAACGCTTCCACATATTATTCTTTATGACAGACATGGAAAAAAATCTAATGGATGCAGGTAAGAGTTAGTTCTTTATTCAAGCTCATGGTATTATTAGCTTGCTTGGCTTCTTGGGGACAAGACATGTTTTGGGGACAGCGCCCTTGAAACAAAAATTCGGAGCTTCCAAACCCCCTTGCTTTCTAACACTCCTCACCGAAGTGGGAGGCTGGGTGTGGCTGGGTGAGGATTCTGAGATCAAGACCCAATAACAACAAACAAGCTGTTATTGAGTAGGGATTTTTTACCGCAGTGCTGGGCAGCACTGGGGGATTCTCCACCATAAGTGCTCTAACAAGTTAGCAAAACACTCCAACTAATATACACCCAAAACATGCATATTCATATTTTATGTCAACATATGCATGCTTGAGGGTCTCCTGGGGGGGGTCTTTGTTGATTCTAGTCCTTTGTCTTCTTTGTCCTGTCTCCCATCCTGGTCCTGTCTCCAGTCTCCCGCTGGTAGATTACCCAAGTGGGCCAGAATGAACATGAGTGTCTCTGTAGGCACCACAGGTCTTAGAAGACTTGATGTTATCACAGCTTGCAGGATGCTTGGCATAACTAACTGACAGTTTCACAAAACACATTGTTTTAAAAGTAACTAATTATTTTAGTGAATTTTTATTAGGCTATATTTCTATTGAACCTACTAACGAGTACCCTATGACTATCACCCTTGAGTGCTGAAGTATTAGAGGCTGGCTCACTCTAATGTGATACATAGACGATGTAGCCAAGATTCTTGAGAGCACTGGCATGCTTATTCATCCCACATCTCAATGTTTGGGATGGGCCTCACCAACTCCCATTGGTAAGACCACATATGAAATAATCGGGAATGGATCATAGATGTCAATGTGCAAAAGGTCACCTCATGGCATTGTGTCAACAGTTGGCCCTGGCTCTGTGACTCTGCACACACATATCTGAGGGCCAATCAGAATTCTAAAACAACTGACCTTTTAACAAATACTAATCTTACCAGGGAGGGGCTAATGGACAGAGTGACTCACCAAATTGCAGATGGTGTTCCTAGCTGGTCTAAAAGCATAACCGTTTCTTCAGACTCATGGTCTGGTGGAATCCAGGCTAAAAGAAGGCATGTGGTCAGTCCAGGTTATTTGGATGTGCTAAGTAAGATCTTCAACCACCATCTTTTCACAACAAGACTGAATATTGTCTTCTTATTCTCTGTGATAGGATATTTTTAAATGCTTTTTACATACAGGAGTATTTCTCCCTCTTCATCACTGCAAACAGGAGTTGCCATTTATGGCTTTCTTCAACATTTTTCATTCATGAATAATTCATCTACAGCTTTGAACAGTGCTCAGGAAAACTGAGCATCATTGGAAGTGATTTTTGAATGATTTTAAGAGGGCTTTCCAACACCAGTAGTTGGTGAACTTGGTGCTAGGAGAGCCTGAGGGAGCACTACCTTACAAAAGCAGAAATGCTGCCACAGTGGTACTTCTCTTATTGGCAGAACAATCAATACAGACCAAATGATCTAGTGTCAGAATTACCTCTTTATAATACAAAATAGGTGACCTTTTAAAATTTGAATATACATGAATGCTGAAAAGTGAGGGCATTTTCTAGTTATAGCACAACTCTTCACTATTAAAAGCAAAAGGGTAAACTGATACAGTCAGAACCTGTGCATTTCCTTGGGAACATCTTTTCTAAATCCTTACCTCACCAATGCTTTCCAAAGACTTAAGTCCAAAGATGTAGGCATATGATTGAATGTTAAAGTAAAAAAATCTCTGCCAAATTTGGTGTAAATAAGCTCTGTTGCTGTCCCCTTATCCACAAATAAAACAGTTTTATCACAGAAAGCAATCCGTTTGGTTAGGCATGGTTTAACCTTTGCAAATCCATTCTGACTGTTCCAAATCACCTTCTCTGTGTGTCTCCAGAGGACTTGCTATATGATTTTGTCCAGTGACTAATATGAAGATATTCAGCTTCAAGTTCACCAGCCTGTGAGCATTGACCCACTCTTTGACCGGTAGTTGTCAATTAACCTTTTCATTGAACCTAATAGAGATTGTTGGTGAAGACCAAGCAAAGAAGGCATTGTGTCCTTCAGCCTTCTCTATGTCCAGTGAGTCTAAATTACCCACCCATTCAACAATATGCCATAATTTTCTTTGTTTTGGCTTTAACTACTAACATAGCAATAGAAGCTATTTTTTTGATGTTGATGTCATTGCTAGTGTCAAATCTAGCTGAGCTTTAGCTTTCCTAACACCATCTGTACCACTTTAAGCAATATTTCTCCTTTGTAACCTGACTTTTTTTCTCCATTTCTATATGCTACCTTTTTGCATTGAAGCTCCATCATGAATTCCCTGCTTAGCCAAACCAATCTCCTGAGACATCTGTGTTCCTGAGAAATGGGATGTTCTTGTACTTGGATGATGCTGTCCCTGAAGACCTACAAGTTTTCCTGAGCACTTTTAGAGTTCACTCTAGAGCTTCCTTATGTGGAACCTCATGCAGCAGCTTCCTGGAGAAATTGAAATTTGCTCACCTGAAACTCAGGGTACTTTGCTACTCTCTCATAACCTTTAGTATCTTGAACTTCCCTATTTCAAGGATGCCAATGATTATCTCATCTGCAATGAGTTCTTCCTGCTTACCAAGTCCTTCTGAGGACATAAGAGTTCAACAAGAGTTTGCCAGAACATTTACTGACTTAGTATGAAAAAACAACAGTGCCTTTTTTTTTTTTTTTTTTTTTTTTTTTTAAATTTGGGCAACACGGGTCTATAATGGCAAAAAGAGTGAAACACTTTGTGCTGGAATGAATGTGCCTTGATTTGGAAAAGGTGTGCAAAGTAAGTCCTAAGAATAGATGCTGTCATCCTGTAATGTAATGCATCATGTAATGTAATCCTACAATACATGTAGCACATTGGGTGCTTAGTGATCTAAGTGTTTCAGAGGTTTGATATATCAATCAAAATTAATAAACAGAATTTGCTGACATGAGTCAAGGCACCCTGAGAGTAATCACTGCTCTGACTCCACTGAGTATTCTTCTGCTTTCCCTAAAAACTATCCATGTCAGAGTTGAGGAATGATGTAGTGGTGTTCTCAGAAGACATTTGCTATCCATCTAAGTTTAGGCATTGTACCATAATAATAATAAAAATATATTGAGTACATCCATCAGAGAGATTAGAGGTAATACCAGCTAAAGCATCAAGAAAAATGGTGCATTGTATTGCTGCTGATAGTTTCATTGTAATAGGCCATCTTGGCTGTGTGTGATGAAGGGTAAGCCAAAGGACCCGTGCTGAAGTACAGCATACTCTTGCTAAGTTCATGCTGTCCTGTTTACCTCATCATTCTAGGTGGGAGAATCCACAACAGCCATGGAGTACATATTAGCCAGTGCTGAGCAAGAACAAGCTGTTGTAAGATACACTTGGTGATAGACAATCAAAGAAGAGGGGATGTGCCTGACCCATCCATATTCCAGACAATTCCCTGTTTGGGTCTATGTTGTCTGTCCTTGCCCAATTCCTTGCTGATGCAAAGTCTTTTATGCAAACAATCTGAATGCATATGAAGTAAGTCTCTGTCTGAGTATGGGTAGGCCTATGTCCTGAAGGCAGGTCAGATCCAGCTATTACTGGTGTTTATCTGAGAATCCTTCTCTGTAAATAGGAGTAAATAATGATGTTAATATCTTCCTTAAATCCTTTATCAGTCTATCCACAACAAACACATGGTCGACTGGAAGCAAAATCTGAAAGATGGTCCTTCAGCAATTGTGATGTTATTGTGGTACATGTGTGTGTAACTTTGTTCTGCTTTATCAATAACAGATGAGTGCATATTTCACTTCCCATCAGCAAATAATACACTCTTACTTTCTGCTTATCTAATGGAAGCACTCACACAGGCCTGCCTCTAGGACTAATAACTTTTGATGTTTATGAGTTACTGCAAAAGAATGGTATGTAGAACTAAAGCCAATGCTTGGTTCTGAAGAAAACATCAAATGCTCTGAAACCAGAATTAAAGTCAGGTTACATGTACATGGATGATAGATCCATAAGCAAAGAAAGCAAGCTGAAACTCAGCTTTTCATCAGCATCCTATATGATCTTGAAGTGCTTGAAGTCTGATTCAGAGTGAACTTTAGCATAGTATCATGGGAATTAATTCCCATGACTGAACACCAACTTGTAAAATGCTAAAGTTAAAAAGCCTGAGCTGTTTTGGTAAAGCTGTAGGGAGAAAAGGTGCCAAGCAGTTAATGGAAAAAAAATGAAGTTTAGTATAGCCACTACCTAAGAGCATTGCACTTACTGTTCAGACTATGACAGAGGCAGGGCTTTGTTACAGAATTCAGAGCCGTAAGACTATCCACTCTTCACTACAGCAGCTACTTGAGTTGAAGTGATTAGCATAAAGAATTGTGTCTAGATGAAATGTATTCTATCCAGAGGTATGCTTAAAGCAATTTTAAAATCAGTCTGTTTCAGTAAGACCCACATGATTCAGAAGCCATTATGCAGTCATCGGTAATTGCAGACTGAAAAATCTAGGAATCATAAGAGGACATACACACATTTCATATTAGAGCTGGAAGAGATTCCTTGAACAAAAGTGATACAAATCTACTGGATTGTCTGCAGTTGGAACACTGTGCTGAACATGCATAGGTAAATTAAAGTGATGGAGAACTTTATTGAAAATAAGTGTTTTTCCTAATGACTTGAAGAAAACGAAGGTCTTTCCATGTATTAGTGAGTACAGAAAGTATAATCACAGGCAATGCTGTGGGTGACAGTGGTTTCCTAATAATTTGATTTTACACAGTAAATGAAACAGAGCTTATTATGTCTTCACAATGCTTTGCTGTATTATAAACATTTCTTAACAATGAACAGGAAGATGTATAGTTCCTTTCACAGCTGAGGCTAAGAACATGAAAATGTAGCTGTGCTGGAGAATAAGAAGTATTATATGACCATTTAAGCAACTATTTAAAATGGAGCAATGGAGAATTCAGTGATCTGTCATGTTGGAAACCAAACCCTTTCTGCTTTGTTTACACAGATGCTGGAAAAATCTTCAAGTATAACATCAAAAGTACAGTGTAATTGCATTTAATCTGCATTAAGTCTTGTCAGATCAGGCCCCAGGTATCACTAAAGAAAAAAAAAATAAACAAAGGAATAAAAAAAATAATGAGGAAAATAGTATGAATATATTATTTATTGGGATCTGAAAATGGCAATAAAGAAATTGGCTGTTCCTCTGGCAGAATTCTTTGCACAGGTGCAGTTTAATGCGAAAGACTCCTAAATACTCTTCACCCCATATTTCTGCCCATGGGATACTCTTTGTCAAGACATGTATGCAACTATCCAAATCCTGGCAACACTGATTTGTAAAGTATTTAAACCCTGGAGGGATGCTCAGATTGCTCCGGAAACTTAATGTGTAAAGTGAATCTTCTAGGTATCTTCTCAGGCTCTGTTAATGGCCTTCTCTAACATCATTACAGGAAGTGAATTCTCCCGCTAAATCACAGCTTCAACACTGTTCATATTTCACCCACATGACACAGATCTGCAGGGAATGGCGATGAGTATTTCCACTTAAGATGAAGGAGTGGGATTTTGTCCTGATTTGAGCCAGGATAGAACTAATTTCCTTTTTGTGATTTTACTTTTCAGTTCAGTTCCTTCTAAGTAGCTGCAGTTGCTGAAATTAACAGCAAGTTTTTCAGTCAGTGTCTGCCTCTAGTGCTGATATCATTCGATGTTTATAGATACTGCAAGAGAATCATATGCAGAACTAAAGCCACTGCTGAGTTCTGAAGAAAACATCAAATGCTCCAGAACCAGAAAGGAGTAAGGGCTCACACCTGACACCCTCCTTTGTGGAGAAGCAGATCAGAGAGGTGACCAAAGTATGCCATCCCATACACATCATACTGGATATAAATTTGAGGTATCACAAGGGTCAGTGCTTGCTCTCTCGTCTATGGTCGGCATCCTGGGAGGATCCTGTCAGTTCATCTGCCTTTGATCCTGATCCCTGGCTCCTTAGTCCCTGCATTCCTGCATCCCAGCTCCCATGCTGATTCCAGGAGTGGAGTCCAAGACTTTTCTAGGGCCTGCCTTGCAGCCTCTATGGTGATGTGGGCATTACTGGGGGGGTGGGCAGAGTGCAATAGTGCTTTTCTGTATTTGTATATATTTCATTATTTTTCTTTTCATCACTACTGTCTCATTAAAGCTGAGTAGTTCAGTTATTAACCCATAAGCGTCTGTCTCCCTCTCTCCTTATTCCCTCTTTTCCCTACAAGGGGAGGAAGGGGGGTTAACAGCGAGGAATTTGTTGTTTGTTTAATTGCCAGCCCAGCAAAAAAACATGACTGACTACTACCCAATTATATTGTTATCTGCAGTTATAACTTCGGAGATAGGAAAGAAACAAGAGAAATATTGCCTCAGACATCCTTCCTAAATCTTGACATCTTGGGACATATGAATTTAGTATCATCTAACAACAACTAGCAAAACATCACACTGAGACAGAAGAAAAGGAAGGCCTCCCTTGGTTCACCGTCCATTTTACCTTAATCTTGAGACAAAAGGGAATATAGGCTTGAATCAAGCAGAGGGTATAATGGATATAAAGTTATATTAGTCTTAGAGGAGGCAGAGCTTTCAAAGGATGTTTATATATAAGCAAGTGAAATTCTGCTCTACTTCACTGGTTGAATTTTCATTGTAATGATGATGCAGGACTTCAGTTCATACAGCCTTGCCTTGAAGATCACAAAAAGTGAAGCAACATCTGTAGACTTGCCAACAGACAGAGGATCCACTCCTGCTGCAGACAGCGGAGCATTACTAATTTCCAGCATTTATTCTTTCTTACGAAAGTAATAAAGAACATCTGAAGTATTTTCTTTATGAACAAACAGCTTGGAGGAATCTCTTTTCATGTCTCTTAAGCTTGCTCCAGAGCTGTGTGTGTGATTCATTTTTTATTTGAGAAAACACATTAATCATTCCATCCGGAGATACGGCTTCAAATATTTCTGTTCCTCTATCACTACGTAGTATTCTCTTTGTCAAGTCAATTTCCATTTCCAGCAACTTGTTTCTTCTTCTGTTTGTCAAGACAATAGACAAGACATTGTGTCTAACAGAACAGTGTTGGGGGGTGAGAGTTTTAGACTCACAAATATGTGCTGCTTTGGTTTGGTGGGTTTTTTGGTAGCAGGGGAAGGGCCCCAGGGATGGCTCTGGTAAGAAGCTGAGAAGCTCCCCCTGCTCCAAACTCAGCCAAGGAGCCATTAGAGGGACAAGAGATGCACCTTTGCCATTAACATACGAAAGAGCTGAGGTAACACCTGAGCAGAGAAAGAGGGGGAGAAGAGCTGTGCTGTGGAAGGAGAGTGGTGCTGGTGGTTGGTGGGGAAGAAGGTGCCCAAGCAGAAGTTTCCCTGCAACCCATGGGGAGATGGCAGCTGTCCCCCTGCATTCATGGAGGAATGTGGTGGAACATTCCCTGAAGGTGCCAGGAGGGGTGAACTTGGCCAGGGGACTTGGATGTTGTGGCCAGAGGATTTCCTGCCAGTGGACTCTGATTATGCAGCTTTGGAGGACTGTAAGGAATCCTTCTTCCTGAGGAGGAAGGAGCAGCAGGAACTACCAGCCTGTGAAGTGACTCTAAACCCCATCCCCTGTCCCCCTGTGCTGCTGGGGGGAAGGAGGGAGAGAAACCGGGAACAAAGGGATTTGGGCCCGGGAAGAAGGGAGGGGTGGGGTAACATCTGCAAGCCCTGCTCTGTGTGTGTCTGTGTCCTGGGTGTGTGTGATTAGTGTGAAATTATTATTTTTTCCCCAAGTTGAGTCTGTTTTGTCCGGGACCTTAATCGGTGAAGAACCCTCCTTATCCTTTGTCTCAACCCATGAGCTTCTAGCTGGGCTTTGTTCTCCCCATCCCAGTGTGTGTGTGTGTCGGGGGGGCAAGTTGAGTGAGTGACCATGGGGCTGTTGCTTTGTTGTCCTGTTGGGCAGTACCCAGTAATTAGAAAATAAAGGCACTAATTGCCCTTTCAAGCTACAGCTCAAAAAGAATAGGAGGAAAAGAAAGGAGCTAATCAATAATTTGCTAGGTCCAAGACTGCCCAGACTTGCTAGCATAGGAGTGTGAATTATTTTCCTTAACATATATTGAAATCCTGGCACAGAAGAGATACAAGTGAATCAGGATTGAAAGATATTCTGTAAATTGCATTTGTAGCTGAGGTTTTCCTGATCAGCCTTGGCCAAGCCATGACTAAAATGAGCAATGGAAACTGGATCTCTTGAAAGTTGTTTCTCCAGCTGAGACAGCACATATATGAAAGAGAGCTATTTCACAGAGACATGGAGCAAATGAGATGGGAAACCCCAAAACACTGTGAAAAGAGGATGGATCCAATGCAATGCACACATCAGATCCTGCCAGGTCTTTATGTTTTTCTGCTTAAGGCATAAATAGAAGACAATATTCCTCAGTAACTGGTCTGCCAGACATTGTGTGAAGTATCATTTTGGCTTAGCCTTAAAAAGTCTGAAAGATAAAAGAAGATCAGAGGGGTTAAAGACAGATACACTATTTATCTTTCTCTCTGTGAACCCAGTGACTACAAAAAAAATTAAAGGTAAAAAAATCCTACATAGAGTGAAGAAGGTAGAAGTAGAAAATAGCTGTGGTGTCTCATTCCAGACAGAGGAGTGGCTAGGAGGACATGGTATGAAATAGAGAAAAGAGAACTAGGAAAACTACTATTTAGAGGGCCAATGACTCCTGGCTGTCTGGATGTTCTCACGGTGCTAACCAGGGACAGCAGTTTCATTACAGGAGATTAAAATAAAGATGTTATCCTTTAGGGAAGCATATAAAAGACTCTGACCTTTGTCTTCAGTTAGTATCTATATGCCTGTCACTTTGTGAATACTCATGTGTGAATTTGTTTTCAACTTCTTTCATAATTTTTTTAACAATCTGTTTGCAGGTCATTAGCCCTGGACATCAGAAAGAAACTGCAGAAAGTGGATGGGGCAGGAGGAATGCCAATCTCACACCTGTTTGAAATAGCATAGAAGGTGTACAGTAAATTAGATGAAGAGAAAAAAGAAAAATTAAACAAAATGAAATTCCAGGTGTCATTAATAGCTGCTGCTATAAATGAAAGTAATCTTGAGAGACGTAGGAGAGAAAAAGCAAAGGCTGGGGCAGTGTGAGATGTGTAAGGTCATTGTCTATGGGGGATCACCAAAATCAAGCCCTGTTAGGGTTAAAACCATGTGCAATTTGCCAGGAGGGATGCATGGAAAAGCGAGTGCCCAAACAGAAGCAAGGAAGAGAGGGAATAGGAAAAATTGGAAACTGATGTGAATTTGATGGTGGTGGAGAAATCTGGCTTGGATTGAAGGGGACTGGAGGAAATTATTAATATTCCCTCAGCTGATCCTCTGGTTCCAGTTAAGGGGGATGGGGGACGGGGACACAAAACTATAGATTTTTTTATTAGCTAGTGGAGCCACACATCCAGTAGTTACTAGTTGTAAGGAACCTTTAAGTAAATTGTTAGGGCAATGGGAAAGCAAGTTTTAAAGGCATTCCTGAAACCAATGGAGTGCACAATTGGAAATAAGAAATTAACTCATTATTTTCTCTATATGCCAGAATGTCCCCTGCCATTATTAGGACATGATTTGTTGTATATGCCTACTACCAGAGGCACCTTCTACTGAGGAACCTGAACATAACATTTCAGACACAGTGACAGATGCAGTGATTCCTCTGGTCTGGGCTTTAGAAGAGCCAGGTACAGCAAAAGAACGACACCTGTTAAGATAAAGCCTGGAACTCATCTGGTAAGAAAGAAATAGTATCCCATGAAACTGGAAGCCTGAAAAGGGTTGGAAGCGTTGATTAACACCTTTTTAAGTACGTGCAATTAAGGGAATTCCAACTTGGATTTAACTTCTAAATTACCAGAAAGAAACCTCAATCTTAAGAATACAGGTTGGTTCAGGATCTAAGAGAAATCAATCGGATAACTGTGGATGTGCATCCTGGTGTTCCCAACCCATACACATTTCTTACATCTATACATAAAACAAATGTTTATTTTACAGTTTTGGATTTGAAGAACATTTTCTTCTGCATCCTGGTGGATAAGGCAAGCTGAACCATTATAGCATTTGAATGGGAAAATCTGACAATGGGGAGGAAAGCACAGCTGTGTTGGACAGTGCTTCCACAAGGATTCAAAAACAGTCCCCACCTGTTTGGTAACGTACTAGCAAAGGAACTGGAGCTGTGGTAAGGTAACAACCAACACATCACACTGTTGCAGTACACTGATGACACTGATGGGTGCCAATTGCAGAAGAAGAACCATTGCAACATGACTGACTATTATTGAAAGGGTCTGTGCCAGCAGACCTGATTTAAAAGATGAACCACTGAGTAATGCAAACATAGAGTTATTCACAGAATGCCGACAATGTCAAACCACTCCAGTATACAGAAAAGGAGAACCAATTTGCAGCCACATTAAAATGTTCTAAAAATCAATAAGACTGGTTCTTACCACATCCAAAATTATATATATATATGTGTGTGTGTGTGTGTTGGAGGCTGCCTACTGCTCTAATAAAAACAATACCAAAAGTAAAAAGTAAAAAAAAGATTTTTCTTTTCCAAGATGCTGGAAAATGCAGTTTTAAATAAATGTTGAGAAAATCTACAGCTGTTGATATGTAGGTGAACCTTATATACTTTTCTTCCTTTTTTAAAAAAAATGACAAACCCTCAGAATTCTGTTTATATAGATTTAAGCAAATCATCCTCAGCTACAACCTTAACTGATATCCAAATATTTGGTTTCATTTTTTGACTGGACTTGATTGTCAGTATGCCTGGTAAAACAGACAAGCTTTCTTCTCAGTAGCTGGTAACTTCTCTCTCTACTTTTTTGAACAGTATTTTCTGTGTTTCTGCTCCCTGAGAACAATCTCTTCATATCTCCTTTTTTTAGCTAATAGTGTATCTTATTTTTGTCTTCTTATTTACACTGTAAAAAACTCTCAATAGACAATGCTCCATAATATTAAAATTCCCTCCAAATTTACCACAGAACATAAACATTTTCCAGTAACTATCAGCATCACAACAGAAGAGCTTATGCAAAACTCAGTATTCAAAGTAAGGTAACCATCCAAATAAGATATTTGTCATAAGAGCTCCAGTTTTATTCCTGTACAGTGTTTTTATTGCAGAGTCACCAGCTGGTTTGAGACAGTAAAATATATCAAATAAAAGAATATTGTAACAGAGTATTCATTTGTCTTATATCTAAAACCATTACAGAAATTTTTAAAAAAACAACAACAACAAAACCCAGACTTGTTATGGCATCACAGAAATAAATAATTATTAGCATTATGGAACAGGGATTCAAATTTTGCCTATGACGTGATTTCTAACATATCTTTCTTTCAGTTCTCAATGACAAGAGTAAGTTGCAAATTCATTTTTTTTAAAGTTTCATAAAAAATAATTACCATATTCAATTTAATTTATAAAAATTATGTTTACAACAATCCAAAAGGTTAAAGTATTATGTAAGAAAGGGGAAAAGCCAGGCAGCTTTGCAGATGTTTGCATGCCTTAATATTTTAAGCTATTCACGTTTGTCTGTAATACGTCACATGAAATGTTTCCAGTGTCACTTTACATTTTGCATACAAGGATCCTCATTAAAAATGCAGTACTAATCATCCTTCTTTTCAGTAAATCCAGCTGCACGCATTTACACTGGTCCCTGTTTTTGCCCTTTAATTATATTTTCCAGAGCATTGAAGAAACTGTGCTAAAAAGAACATCTTTACCAAGTTAAGCTACTGTTGTCCTGAAAGTGGGATCCATGAGCTGATCCACACACAGAGTGGAGATTTTTCCTTTAATTTCCAGTTCAGAGAAACATAGAATATTAGGGATTGGAAGGGCCCTCTGGAGATCATCTAGTCCAGCCCCTCTGCTAGAGCAGGATCACCTAGTCACTACCCAGTTGTCCAATCCATACTTCTCAAGTTCAGTTCTGCACAGAAGTAGGGTGGTATTCCACAAAGCAAGCTCAATTACCTGAAACACAGGTGCTACTTTTATACCCAAATAAATGAAAAATAACTTTAATTATATTCTATCACTGTCATACATGATTGGTTAACTAGTTCCTCACTTCCATTTAATGTGACAGCACTTAAAGATTTCACTACACATGCTCTAAGGGTAGGGGACTTTTTGTTAGTACGGGTCCTTTTGGACTATGGGTGGGTATTTTAGTATCTTAATTCATAATAATATATTAATGGTATGTTAATATGGCAAATCCAACTACTTAGTGTTTTATACTTAGTGCTCAAGTCTATTACCAAGGCGAGTTGTGGGAACTACTCCTTTCCATCTTTTTCATCTGTATTACAAGTGTCTCACAGGTCTCTCTTGAGGATGGGCTTGGGATGTCTTTTTATCTAATCGGGATTTGTTTTTTCTCTAATTCTTGCTGTTTCAGTCTTATACATGATCTGCATTTATTCTGCATGTCTCTTTTACTCTCTTTTATGTGATTTTTTTCCCAAATGTGATTTTTTTCCCCAACATTTCATGTATTTCAATTAATAATTAACATTGGTTCCCCCCTTTGAGACTAAAATGCTGGAGCATATTCAAAGAAGATAAAGGGTCTAGAGTACAAGTCTTACAAGGAACAGCTGAGGGAAGTGAGGTTGTGTAGTCTGAAAGAGACTGTGGGGAGACTTTATTGCTTTCTACAAGTACCTGAAAGGAGGTTGTAGTGAGGCAGGTGCTGACCTCTTCTTCCAAGTAATTGGAGGTAGAATGAGAGGAAATGGCCTCAAGCTGTGCCAGGGGAGGTTTAGATTTAACACTGGGAAAAATTTCTTTACTGAAAAGGCTGTCAGGCACGGGAATAGGCTGCCCAGGGACATGGTGGAGTCACCATTCCTGGAGGTGTTCAAAAACTGTGTAGACATGGCACTTCAGGACATGGTTAGTTGGCACAGTGGTGTTGGGTTGACAGTTAGACTTGATGATCTTAGAGGTCTTTTTCAATCTCAATAATTCTATGACCTCAATAACCTTATTTGCAGTATGAACTGAGTGCTTCCAAATCTCAAAGTTAGGCTTACTTTTCAATCAGAAATCCTGAAGGGACTTTTAGCATGTCAAGAAAGCTTACTGGAAACTGCTGGTGACACAGTAGCCCACTTCTAATGCAGGATATTATTCCACAGTTTTGAGGTTCATATTTACTCTAAGTATCTCCCTTCTGAAAGAGATTAAAATTTTTAATACTGTAAAATCCAGCTCCCTGAAGTATACATGAGATACAATACTTACATTGACTTACAGGATTGATTGATCTTAATATTCTTGCTTTTCTATTTTCTTCCGAATTTTTGTTCATTTACTTCTGTTTTTTTCTGGGATGTGTCTTCAGTTCTGCTTACTCATTAAATATCTTCCTCTTTTTGAAGGGTTTTTGCTTCCTTTTCACCCATCAAAATCCTTCCATTACCAATATATTTTTCATTAGCTCAGCTTGCTTTCTTCATCCTCAACTCATTATGAGAGGTTGCTTTAGCCGTTCTTTCCATCCTCTATTTCAGAGAGTACCAGGAGTTTTAAAGATAGCCAGACTTATGAATATGGTTAACACCTGACATTTTTTTGGAATTTGACCATATTAACAATCAATCATATTGAATATGGTATTTAGAAAGATTTTTTTTAATTCTTCAAAGAAGGATCTGTGAACATCACGTCTATCACTCCATTGTTATTCCTGGAACTTTTTTCAGTTAAGAAAAAAATTATATTCATAAATGTCTATTAGTTCCTAAAATTGTCTGATTACTAGGATCTGAAAAATCATATGAAGAAGAGTTTGCTAAGTTGAGGTAATGTTATTTCCATGCTTTAAACATTTCAATAATCCAGGCAGGGACCAGCATCATTACTATATGATTTTGAAATCTATTACAATATAATGTATTTGCTTTATTTTCTACCATGTAAAATCATTGTATCAACTCATGAGAGTGGTCATCTTGCACGTCTGATCTATTACTATTTTGTATGTAGCATGCTTTGCAACCTTTTATTTTGTAGGGTGATTAACTTTAGACAACAAGAAAAAAGATTGTTTGCCTCTTAGTTCCCAGATTAAATTTATAAAATTACCAGTTAATATGAAGGTAGATTTTTTTTTTTACTTTTCCCATTACAAATTTGAATCAGAGTACCACAGAAGAGTAGATTACAAGTATAGTATTTTGTGTAGACTCTGTATTTAGGGTTGACTTTTCAACCATAAACTACACTGGAAAATACTCTTGGCTGTGTTTTATGGATGAAAGGGAGGAAATGGGAATGCAGCAATAAATTCTCACCTAAAGTTAGCTAACTCATTATATAAGCACCCGAACTGGGAGAAGGTTCTTGTTAGTGTTAGAGTCAAAAGGTAGTACTATAGCCTGCTTAGGCTTAAACTTGCCTTGCTAACTCCTGTGCAAACTATAACCTCCACAAGACTGCATACTCCCTTATCTCTATTTCCTGCAATAATGTTTATCATCAGCACAGCAAAATCAGTATGTAATTGACACTGTTTCTATGCCTTGCACAATGATTCAAGTTGCTGTTTAGTGTGCCCTTGTTGCCAAGAAGGCCAACAGAAGAGTGTGGCCAGCAGGTCAAGGGAGGTCGTTCTCCCACCCTACTCTGCCCTGGTGAGGCCACCTCTGGAATACTGTGTCTGGTTCTGGGCTCCCTGGTTCAAGAGAGACAGGGAACTGCTAGAGAGAGTTCAGAGGAGGATGACGAAGAGGAATAAGGGATTGGAGATTCTCTCTTATGAGGAAAGGCTGAGAGAGCTGGGACTCATTAGCCTCATGATGAGAAGGCTGAGGGGAGACCTTATTAATGCCTATAAGTATCTAACGGGTGAGTGCAAGGAAGATGGAGCCAGGCTCTTTCCAGCAGTTCCCAGTGACAGGACGAGGGGCAACGAGTACAAGCTGGAATCTAGGAAGTTCCATTTAAACATAAGAAGAAACTTCTTTAAAATGAGAGGGACAAGGCGCTGGAACAGGCTGCCCAGGGAGGTTGTGGAATCCCCTTCTCTGGAGATATTCAAAACCTGCCTGGATACAGTCCTGTGTAAAGTGCTCTAGGTTATCCTACTTCAGTGGGAGAGTTGGACCAGATGATCTCTAGAGGTCCTTTCCAACTCTAACAATTCTGTGATTCTATGATTTCCTACCATCTCATGCCTACACAGAGTTTACAGTATTAAGGGCATAAAAGCCATTTATCATAGTAACATTTGAAATTATCATTGAAGATTGGGAGCTAATTGGTCACAATAAGACAAATAAAATATAGTGGTTTTGTTCCCATTTTGCATATAATGGAATTGGGATGGAGAGTTGAGCTGCTGGAGGAAATAAAAGTATTTGGTAGAACAGCTACTGTCACATTAATGTAACTTTAGTGTACACCTGAGATAACTACAGTGGTGTAGTAAGTAAAAGAAACATATTTTCCTCAATCTGCTCTACTGGTTACATACAGTATGTGCTGGATGGGCTCAGATCAAACTCAGGGGCATGCAGCCAGCCAGAGGGACCTCAGCAGACTGGACAGATGAGCCAACAGGAACCTCATGAATTTCAACAAGGGGAACAGCAAAGTCCTGCAACTGAGGATGAGTAATCCCACATAGGTTGCAGAGTGTCCGTTATTGGAGATACTCAAAATCAGCCTGGATGTGGTCCAGGACAGTCTGCTCTATGTGAACCTGCCTGAGGAGGGGGCTTGGACCAGATTACCTGCAGAGGCCCCTTCCAATCACAACCATTCTGTGATTCTGTGATAAAGTTACATATGTTCCCACTACCTCTTTAAAGCTACTGTCCCTGACGCTAGGAGACAATGGAAATTTATGTACCCAGTCACTATGGTTCTCACTCTTGTCCATGTATGCTCCATGGTCACCCCCTCCCACCAATTCCTTTGAAAGGAAACCAGCTGTCTTACATCCATCAGAGTGGTGAGACTTTCAGAGTTCACAGAGTTTATCCTCATGCAGTTCTGCAGACAGACTGTACCCAGAGACCTGGCTCAAGCCAGCTTGCCAAACCTGCATCAGATTACAATAATTATCATTCTAGCTCATGCTTTACAGATCAAAACAAGTTTTCTTTGATTTCTGGTCATGATTAGAGAATGAGGCTGCCATCCTTGGTTTATGGTGACAGCTAGATGATGCGGTGGCTTAGTTATGTGTTTAACAAGAAGCCTGTGACCTAACTCAGACTCACATATCAGTTTTGGATTGGTGTTCTTTTCATGCTCATTCAGTGAGTGGAATGAGAAAGAAGAAATGACAGCCTTATTTCTGGGCCCTCACATCTTTTCCTTGCCAGTCTAGCATAGTGAAATCTTGATTCAGGGATAGCAAGTACCTGCAAGTATATTTTTGTAGGTGCAAGAGAGGTCTGCATTAAAGTAAGCATACAGAGATGACCCCTTTTCAGTTCCTTTGCTGATATACTTTTGGTTTAATGACTCACACAGGGTGGTAAGATCATCTTATCTTGTTGAACGGCATGGGTAGCTGTTATCCATGACTGGCTTTTAAGCATATGCTTGCTTCTGGTGGCTAGAGACACAAGAGAAAAGTTTGCCTGGAACTTAAAGCAGAAGAACTTCAAGCAAATCTTCACATTTGGTCTCCTGTCACTATCACTGTTGACTTTTCTGTGACTGGAACAAAATACATCTGAAAGAGGAAGAAAGTGATAAGGAGAGGAAGTAAAATAGAGCCCCTGATAACACTTGACACTTCTGTTATAACTCTGCTATTTCTCTTAAAAATCTGTTCTTGAAAATAGGTCCTGGAAGTCCTCTGTGGAATATAAACAAGGCTATTTGGGGAACACAGCAGACTTCTTACAGCTTCTGAAGAAAGGTGCCTCTTTAAATCAGGAAGTAGTTTGAAAGAGGGGTGTGTGCTTGCTGTCTTTCACTCAGCAACTCTCCATCAGGCTGTCTCAGAAACTCAGCCAAGTTGACTGCCTTAGCCAGGTGTTGTAACTCTGCCACTCTTCTGCACTGACCTTTTCTCCAGAAGCATCTGTTTCCCACTTGGATTGTCTTATTGAATACTGAACAGGGGGAGGAATTGCTATTTACACATTAGAGGGAGAAAGAGATGGAGGCGCTGGTTTGAGTTCAGCTGAGGAGCGCACAGAACCATGGGGATGGTCCTGCCTAAGGATCAGACGTTGCTCCTCTGGGTCTGGAGCTCTTTTTTGGATGGCTTACAGGGTGAAAGCACTCAGGCTAGGTGCCTGTGTGAGATTGACCTCGGCAGCAAAAAATGGTGTGTTGAAGACTTGCTGTTCATTTCTACCTTTTGCTTCAGGTTTTTTTTTCATTTTCTGCTGTCCCCAGCTGGTCTTTATAAGATTTCTGCCCTAAACTTGGATGCAGAGAATAACTGCTGTCTCCAGGTACCTTGGAAACAGTTGGGTGTTTAGAAATGGGCATTCCAAAGATGCCAAGGACAAACAAAAAGACACTACAACAGAATAGCATAGCTGATTTGACAAGTGAGAATCCAGCAGCCCTCAATTGCCAGGGAAAGCACCATGCAGATCATAGGAATCTTTGCTATCATTAATAGTTTGTGGCCTTGAGGGAGCCATATTCTGACCTTTGGCCCAATTGCAATAAGAAATTTGATGTGTTACACCCATGATGATGTATTGTCTCCGATATGTGTCAATTTGCTGAATTGTTTATGGAGAGGGACAAATTTTTAAAGCATTTTAAAATTGTATGACTGTGGAGAAGAATAAAATATAGATTACAGGAATCTTCCATCATCCATATGCAAAATCCTAGGGGAAGAATGTCAGCTGGTGAGAAAATGTATAGCCTTTTCAGTTGAGGCTGAACAGTAAGCTGATATTATGTGTTTTGGCTTCCACTAAAACCAGAATCCTTCTCTCTGTCTCCAGAACCTTCTACGTCTACTCTATCAACTGTCTTGTGCCAGCAGTAATACTAGTATGCCTGTTCTGTCAGATGGAGCAGAGAAGTGAGCTAGCTTTGGACTAGAAACCTCAGAAAAAGGTTTTTTTCAGCTGGATGAGTTCTTGACGTATTGTGAACTGAACAAGAATTAATCCCAGTCCAAGAACATTGGGAGAATGCATGCCTGGGGCAGAGACAAGGATGAGATTAAACCCCCAAAATGGTTGTGCAGCTGCAACCCAAGACATCATTGTTTGTTTGTTGGTTTGTTTATCTATTTATTTTTATTTTGTTTTAGAATGGTTTGGGTTGGAAGGGACCTAGAAGATATAGAGTTCCAACCCCTCTGCAATGGCAGGGACACCTTCCACTAGTCCAGGTTGCACAAAGGCTGGTTAACCTAGCCCTGAACAGCTCCAGGGAGGAGGCATCCACAACCTCCCTGGGCAACCTGTTCCAATGCCTCACCACCCTCACAGTAAAGAATTTCTTCCTAACATCTAACCTAAATTTACTCTCTTCCAGTTTAAAACCATTGCCCCTTGTCCTCTCACTACACACACTGGTGAAAAGTCCCTCTCCAGCTTTTCTGTAGGCACCTTCAGGTCCTGAGAGGCTGCTATGAGGTCTCCCTGGAGCCTTCTCTTCTCCAGGCTGAACAGCCCCAACTCTCTCAGCCTGTTCATAGCAGAGGTGCTCCAGCCCTTTGATCGTCTTTGTGGCCCTACCCTGGACTCACTCCAAGAGCTCCATGTCCTTCCTGTGTTGAGGGCTCCAGAACTGTACAAGCATTCCAGGTGGGGTCTCACAAGAGCAGAGCAGAGGGGCAGGATCACCTCCCTGGCCCTGCTGGCCACACTGCTTTTGATGCAGCCCAGGATGTGGTTGGGTTTCTGGGCTGCAAGTGCACATTGCTGAACTCATATTGATCCACCATGCTCCGCTGCTGTACTTTTGAATTTCTCCTCTTCTGACAGTGACATCCAGTGAGATGTGCAACAGCTAAACACTGTGAAACTAGGCTGGCAAAGGGACTACCACTTCAACACTGAAGTGTCCTTGGTGAATGGGTTGCAAACTAGTTCCTCTGAGTTTTAGCTGTCTGAGAGGTAGCGCATTCTTACTTGCAGGGAGTTATATGTAACAGTCATCAATGCTACTACTTTTTGGGACATGGCACAGAGGCCATAGCATCAGTGTTGTTTAAATGGTACTTAAGAGAAGAAAGGGATTATCAAGGAGACTTGCTGCTCTATAGCTGGGCAGTCAGAATACAGCAAGAAAAACACTTATTGGGGTAAAACATTTTCACAATGTTAACGTAGTAGATGCTGTGGACTCTGCTATTTGGGGAAACTGAATACTGCAATGTGGGTGATTATTTCCTGTGGGTGGCCAAATAGATGAATTGCAGGACTGGCTTGATCAGTTATTTATACTATTAAGTCTAAGGGTGTGCATACTATTTGGCTTAATCATGATGACTTGCACCTGAAGAATTCATGAACATGAAGGCAGTAAAACTTGGCTTGAAAACTGAAGTCCAGAGGGCCAGTAATTGTACAGTAACTAGAAGGTTAGCAACGGGAAACCTTTCCTCTAAGCCCTTCTGCTCTGTTGCCAATGTTCACTACCTCTGAATTAATGAACTGTTCAAAACCAATAATTAAATTAATGGAATGTGTCTGAAAACAAGAAAGGGTTGAGATGTTAGAACATTTTTAATGCTAGTGAGTTCCTTTTTTAAATGTTAGCCTATTGAAAAGTAGGAAGAGAATAACAATGAGAATATTGTAATGTTTAGGGCTAGAAGTGGCCACAAGCTGAATGAGAAAAATGAACAATCACAGACGCAACATAATTCAGAAATTTTGCTCCTGTTCCATTCTGTAAATGAGGGAGACAACTTTCTACTGGAATCACTTGTTCAGCCTTGGTTGTCCTGTCTCAAAAAAAAGAGGAGAATAAAAGAATGAGCACAAAAACCTATTTAAAGCATGAAAAAACGATGATGTGAGATGGAGTTGAAATTCTTCTGTTTAAAAAGATTAGTGAGCTGGAGGGTGTGTCCATAGAGGGTAAGATTTCCTAAAACAATGAAAGAGAAAGAGGAGGCTGGTCCTGTCTTTCATATAATGGAAGAAATAGGAGATTTTGCCAAATAAATAAAAATAAGATAAAATAATAATAAAAAAGGCAAAACCCCCACATTTTACAGAAAGTGTAAGTTACTTCTGGGACAGGATATAGTGAGGTAAAAAGCACAGCACATGCAAAAAGGTAAAGCATAGAAAATCTAGAGATTTTGTGGTGTGGTTTGTGTTTGTGTTTGTTTTGGATTTTGGTCTGGTTTTTTTGGTGGTTTTTTGTGTGTGTGTATATGCATGGGGTTTTTTGTTTTGATGTTGTTTTTTGTTGTTTTTGTTTGTTTGTTTTTGGTTTTTTGTGTTTTGTTTTGTTTTGTTTTGTTTTGTTTTGTTTTAAAGTAGGTTACATTCAAACCATGGCTCGTAGCCTAAATCTACTGTATGCAGCTGGAGGTGCAAGACACTGGCTCAATGGTAATCTCAAGGTCAAACTGTACCAGGAAAGGGACAGTTAAACATAGTGCAGATTCTCCTCTCATCGATGCTGTTACGCTAGTTTACACAACAACCCCCTCCCCCAACCGGCACACATAACTGCTTTCTACGCTTCATGAGTGGATTGGATACTGATATTAACATTTTTAAAATCTCTGGCGTCTTTCCGCATGGTAGGTGTCAGTGGCCATGTTCTCTGGCAGAACACTGAGTTAGTGAGCTGCCATTGTGTCAGAGTATGGCCAAAGCCTTGTTGCCCTAGTTTAACAGAGTAAAAAGGAAATCATTATAAGCATCACGTAACCCTGAATTTAATTTTGGTGCATGGCCTTGGATAACTTGTACTACCTCTCCCCATTTTCAACCCTACAGACTGCAGCTTAGACCTTTCGTTTTGATTAACTCACATCTCTCAGTAGGTCAAAGTTGATTAAAACTTTGACAATATCTGAAGGGGTAATGTATTTTAATTCTTGGTTGCATTAAAAATAGGACTTAGTTGACCTTTCAGAGGTTTTTATTTATTTAAATGGCTATATATATTTTTTTTGATTATGCATTTAAAATTGTGATATAGAATTAGATTAGGCATATATTGTTAGAAAATGCATAATATTTTTCAACAATATGTGCATTCCTTATGTAGGTAAGGCCAAGTGCTATCAGTGGTGTATTCATGTTTCATGTTACACCAAAGTTGTTTATTAAGATATCCAAAAAGCACCTCACAACCTAGCAGGAACTGGAATTTCATGTAGAACTGTCTGGGACATTCTTCTAGATGATTACATAGATAACATGCTGAGGAATGCAGCACAACTAATAAAGTATAAGGAAAGTAGTCATTACCATAAATGACTGTATTTTTAAGAGTGACTTTTTCTAACAGGTTTATCTAAAGGTTTATTATGTAACAGAAACAGCCCACAGCTGTTGCATTTTTATGAGCTAAATCTTACTCTCAGTGACACTGTCCAACCCCATTGACCTCAGCCAGTACAAGGAGGTCCAAGAACCTTTTCACCAGTATTCACCTCTTTCTCTGTTGTCTCATAAGGCTAGCTAAATAGTTTAAGGTTTTTGTCATGTTTGGAATCCAGATTAATTTTCTTTTACAATTAGAATAGAATAGTATCATTCTAGTTAGAAGGGACCTACAATGATCATCTAATTCAACTGTCTGACTACTTCAGGGCTGACCAAAAGTTGAAGCATGTTATTAAGGGCATTGTCCAAATGCCTATTGAACACTGACAGGCTTGGGGCATCAACCACCTCTCTAGTAAGCCTGTTTGAGCACCCTCTCAGTAAAGAAATGTTTTCTAAGAGCAATTCTGAACCTCTCTTGATGTAGCTTTGAACCATTACCACATGACCTATCACTGGACCCCATGAAGAAAAGATCAGCACCTCCTTCTCTCCTTCCCCTCCTCAGCTGCAGAGAGCAATGAGGTTGCCCCTCACCCTCTTTTTCTCCAAACTAGACAAGCCTAAAGTCCTCTTCCACTCCACAGCTTCCCTGGGCAACCTGTTCTAGTGTCTTACCACCTCAAAGTGAAGAATTTCCTCCTAATATCTAACCTAAATTTCCCCTCTTCCAGTTCAAAACCATTACCCCTTTTCCTCTCACTACCAGCCCTTGTATAACGTCCCACCCCAGCTTTCCTGTAGCCCCTTCAGGCACTGGAAGGCCGCTATGAGATCTCCCCAAAGTCTTCTCTTCTCCAGGCTGAACAACCCCAGCTCTCTCAGCCAGTCTCTATAGGAGAGGTGATCCAGCCATCTGATCATCTTCACGGCCCTCCTCTGGACTGGCTCCAGGAGTCCCATGTCCTTTTTATGCTGGACACAGCACTCCAGGTGGGGTCTCACAAGAGCAGAGTAGAGGGCGAGAGTCACCTCTCTTGACCTGCTGGTCATGCCTCTTTCAAACATGGCCATACCTGCTCTTCTTACTGTTGGACAGCTTCTTCAGACAGATGCTGTGAGGAACAGTATAGAAAGCCTTAGTAAAATCCAGAAAAATTATGTCTACTGCCTTCCCTTCATCCACTACATGACTGATGTTATAGTAGAAGGAAATCAAATTAGTTAGACAGGCCTTTCCCTTTGTGAACACATTGACTATGCCTGCTGATTGCATTATTTTTTAAATCCTTTTCAGTAACACATTATTTTCTCCACAAATTTTGAGGTATGGAGGTTAGACTAGGTTCTGTAGTTTCCTGGAAGTATTTGACAAAAACTAGAAAATTATCCCCCCCAAATACTCAGTCCCATTAACTTAAGTGGTGTAAACCCGAGTATGATTATTAAGACATGCGGAGTATTTTAGTTCTGATAGATTTCAAGAAGTTTGATGTGACTCAACACTTCAGTAGTCAATAGGTTCTACAAAATGATATCACAGATAAGTGCAAAGCTGTTATCTTCATTTGCAAATCTACTCCAGGTTTTTGTCATATTATTCCAACAACTTTGCTCTAAAAGTACTCTGTGGCTAAAATTAAGATAAGGTGGAGTCCTAATTTCAAGAGTATTATGTCCCAATTTTAACCTAAACCTTAGTTTAGTTTAGCATATTTCTCAAAGAACTCAACCTCTGAGACTTTTTAAACAGAGACGTATTGGGGGTGATACAATATACCAGAGGAGGGGAAATCCTTATCTCCTGAGTTACCTATACCTGGAAGAAAGAGAGCAATAGATATTAGGTTTCCAGTCTATCTGTAGTGACTGTATTTGGAAAAGGACTCTGCTCTAGTAAGGAGAGATAATTAGTTATATTTGGACTTTCCAAGTTTTTCATTTTTATGACTATACTAAAGCAGTATTCGGTATTGTTCCTTAAAACTGCTTTCCTCAAATAGATCTGAAATAATAAACTATTACATTAGTTTTAAACTTGGAATGACCAGAGCTGTGTTGTTCTGGAATAGAATAGCTATTACATAAGAGTTTACTAGGACAGTAATTCTAATCAAGAGCTTTGTATGGATAATTCCTGAATTACATGTAGGTACAACTCAAGGAGCAAGACAAGGAGCAAAAGGGGGAAGACTAATTTGGTTTGCTTGATTTCATGCCAACTGAGTCACCACAGCATATTCAGAGTGATTAACTGAAAGGCTAAAAAAGAAGTGTTAATACATCCAGACATAATGTGTTTTGATCAGAAATGGATGTGCTGAAATTATTTTAAAGTTTCTGTTGACATCTTGTGTAAGATGTAATATCAGCAGTCAGCATAAATACGTTTAAGTTGTTCCTGACTAGAAACTGTATGGACTTTACAGGACCACTTTCCAGAAAACAGCTGCTGTTGCAAATAATGCCAGTGTTAGAGAGCCTCTTGCAGGCTTTATTGTTAAGAAAATGATGAACGTGTGATTACAAAAACTGTAAGCAAGGGGTTTTTTATTCATTTAGATCAATAAAACTTTTTAAATGGACATCTTAATTTAATGTAAAAGGTTCTTTAGATATATATTTAAAATATCTGAAAACATATGTATTTTATCTGCATATTATTGTAGTTTATATAGGGAATTTTGGGAGTTTTCTAATCTGCTCTCTGGAAGAAAGCATAGATATAGATTTTTCTGTAATATAGACTTCTGTCTTCCTATTTTTATTTCTCCTGATGTTTAGTCAAATGGATCATCCATGTGGAAGTCTGTAACTTCCAGGACAGTCACAACTAGGGTGAGATCTATGAGCAACCTATTCTGAAGTACAGCTGGGATGGATCCAAGGATTCTGTACTAAAACCCCTGATGTTCTGGGGAATCAGGTTTCCAAGAAATCATGGAGTCATCAGTGACTTCAGTGGAGCACAGAACATTCCCTAGCATCAGAAATAGCTCATAGTGTGGTGCTACTGGTATGTTTAAGATTTCTTGTGAGTCCTCTGAGATAAGAGCCACATGACCCAGTTAAATTGCTCTTGAACCCTGTGACTGGCCTGGTGACCATGACGAGCACAGTAGCTATGGCTGTAGCAGTGTAGAAATGAAAAAAGGGGGCCTGTGATCCTATCTGTGTCCAAGGCTAGACACAAACTAGATATTAGGGCTTTATGTTGCATTGTGCTATTTATGTGACAAGATTACTGGCAGAAAGAAGAGCTTATTTGAGAACACATGATTTTCACAGTGTTTTTCATGTCAAATTCCCAGGATGCTTTTCAAAGGTTACCTGAGTACCTTGAGACATAAAAGTAAATGTCATGCCCAGAGCTACAGAGTCCTAACTGGCTCAGGTCTTGTCCAAACGCAATGTGTTGTGGAAAGTACCAAGTCCCTGCTTGAAAACCTTGCTCAGTGTAGTGTGAGAGGATGAAGGTGATTGAGAGTTGGTACATGAAGTGACTCAGGTTACCTGGTCATCTGTAGACTTCACTGCCCTAGAATCACTAGTGATTCTCCTTTTAGATGAAGCAATAGCAGGATTGTGTTATGCCAAAGAAGAAACTATAGAATTCTAGAAAAGCAGCAACTTTTGGATTGCCTTCAGGCAATCCAGTGACTTCAGACATCCCTTATAACTCAGAGTATCTGAATGAGTTATACATCTTTGTGAAGTCACAAAATGCCTTTGTTTATGATGCATGTGCAGCCAGAGTATTTGCTGAACAGTGTTGTAGCAATAGCATGTCCTAGATATAAAATATGATACTGCTGGCCTCAGTTCTGTGATGAGAGATTATCTGTAGTGAGGGGTGTTCATAGGAAATGGGAACAATATAAGACCCATCAGTCTGCTGTTTTATCATTCTGGAATTGCTGTATTCCTGGCGTGAATCACAGATACAGAAGTGAAAGTAGGGGTTTTTTTCAGAAAAGGCTCTATGCCAAGCTCCTCTTCTACCCACAGTTCTTCAAACTACTTATCTGATTTGATCGCTAAGGATCAAGTCTAAAAGAAAACAGTCCCAAACTGATTTTGAACTAAGTCTTATTTTTATAATGTGGATTCTGATTTTGAATAATTGTATGCCCTTGGAGTTGGAGAAGCATAACCTGGAGAAGCATAATCACTGTCATTGACTGGGAGAAGCACTGTGTTGATATTTAGAACTGAAGAAGTTCTAATATATGCAACAGATATGTCTGTGATTTTAGGCACATCATATGTCTCTGTATGTATGAGTTTCCCTATCTGAATATATTGTGATGGTGCGCAGAAGGGATATATACTCTACTTTTTCAGAAATATTTAACTGACATACTACTAAAGCGATGCCTGTTTTAATGATCAGGTTTCAAGGCTTTTTTCCTTCTTGCCTTCCTCCCTGTCTTCCATCCTTCTTTCTTCCTATTTTTTCCTAAGAAGTTTTGCCACAGGCCCATGGAAATATTTTCCTAGTGGCTAAACAGCAGGACATCAGCAATCAGATGTTCAGACACATCGGTTCCCTTGGTTTTCCTGTTTGCTTTGGGTGTAATTAAATAACTGAAATTATTCAATCTCAAGAAATATCACAGTTTTTGTGTGTGTTTAAACATTTGCAGATTCTGTTGCAAAACCTCTATAAAGGAGGGAAAGAATAGATTTAAAATTCTGCCTAGTGACCTACCTAAAGAAGAAGGAATTAAACTGACATATTAAAACAATAATAGGCCACATATGCGCACAGATTACAGGGCACCTGAGAGAACTAACTGCTGTTCTTCAGAATGAATTATTTTATGCCAGATGGAGAGAGAACCATTTCTAGTCTGGCGTCATACAGTGGGGAGTGATGAATGGGAGATACAGGAAAACTTAAAACTCTAGGACAGTGCTTGTTTGTAGCTGGGAATAAGGTAAAAAGGCAGAAAAAAGTATCTGTGGGTGAACATGTTAGGACCAGGACATTGCTTCCATTATTGTTAGTCTGTTGGGAAGATGGGAGAATGGGAAATGAGACCATAGTCTTTTGCTCCAGTGCTCTCTTTCAGGTTTCACTGCAAGCTTAGTGTCAAACTGGATAACACGGAGATTAGCAAAACGCGACAAGAAGCATATCACTGCTGTTCAATATATCATCAGAGGTGCAATAATAAACAAAATTAAGATTTAAACAGAGCAGTTTTACAAGACACTTGTGTTTATTTGGCAACCTCGATCTCTCCAGAGAGATTTCAGTCTTGGGTGGGGTTTTTTTGATTTTTGATAATATAGCCAAAGAAACCAAAGTTTTATAGCTATTAAGGAAGAAAGCTGTCTGTAGCAACAGACTGGGTGTGGGGGGAAGCATTGCCACTGAAAACCATTTTGGGATAGCAGACAACAAAGAAATCAACATGACAGTCAATGTGAAACTGTAAAGAACAGTATTGAAATCTCTTGGTGTGCATTTTGAAAGCATTTATTCATAATCACCATCCGATCCTTGCATACTACTGGTTAAGATTTTATCTGTCTTGATTTAAAGAGACAGTACATTTTAATTCTACTCTGCAAAATCAGTGGGTAGGGGTCTTCAAGCAGAGATGGATATCTTAACTTCTGGAGGTCTGGTTTTCATATTTTAATTATAAAAATTCACTCAAGGGACATTATTTTGGCTGACCTAAATAGTTCTACGTTGTTCCTTGTGCTGATTGCCCAACATAATACAAAGTTCTGGTTTCTAGTATCTAGTTGCTCCCTTATCTTTCTGTTTAGCCTTAAATTAATTACTCTTAAGCAGTCCAGCAATAAACTATTAATTAAGTATTTTAAGCTATCTCACTTTGACTAAATCCTTTAAAGATTTCAACATCATTAGAACTATGCAGCCTGTATTCAGGGCCTTAATACATTTCGAAGACTGTTTTGCATCCCTACTGAAAGGCAGAATGCAGTGGGTTTCAAGTTCATGGCATTGATTTGAATATTTCTGTGATGTGTAAAAGAGACATCTCATGCTTCAGTTCCCTTGAGGAACTGTCTAAATGGCTAACTCCTTGGCACCTTGTACAGGTCCAGACTCCCCTACTAAGGGAATAGAAAATAGGTGAATGATCTCAAGCCCTTCCCGTTTTCCACTCAGATCGCTGCTGCTACCTTGTGGTCATTCGGTTTCACTGCAGTAGCATGGCTATCTTACCCCCACCACACAAACTGTCTAGGATTTTAGAGTAAAAATCAAGACTAAGTTCCAAGTTTACAGAACCATTTGAGGTAGTTATCTGAGGTAGATCTTCTTGTGCTGAGCCATGCTAAACGTTTCTCAGCTCAGCAAAGTTTTTTGTAGATTTCAGTCTTAAAAAATAAAAAAGACTAAATTTTTGTACTTGTCTCAGACCAAATTAATTACGTTTACTTCTAAAAAATAAATTACCTCAAAACCTAAATCTTAGGCCTTTGCATGGAATCTTATAGGCAGAATTACTTTCTGAATGGTTAGCAAATTTAGGTGGATTTATTTGTATTAGGATAATTCTCAATAATTTTATTTTATTTATAATCTATATATTTTTAGAAATTTATGTAAATAGGTTTCCCATTCAGGCCAACAAGCCATTGAATCTGCCCACACACATTGCTATGGGTGCTATTTCTGCCTCTTTAGCATGGAGGCAACTTCATCCATATAGTCTTCCCAAGTTTTGTGCAAAATAGGTGTACTTCTGTGAAACTCTTAAGTTTGGGGAGTGTCGCGAGCCGGTACCGGGGGGCTACCGGCTGTCAGGTGCTTTTGCGACTACCCCCCAAAATGGAGGGGTTTGTGAATAAGACTGAGGGTCACACGTGGTGCTGCCTCTCATGGAGGAACTTCTTCAGAAGTTCACATCCAGCTGTCTTTATCTCATATTTTTTCCATCTGGCATCAGATTTGCCATTTCGATGACAAATTTAACATTTTGATTTTGGGCTCGTTTTCTCAGGCACAGTATCACTAAGTCTTTGGGGAAACAAACAAACAAAAAACCCTCAATCAAATTAAAGCACTGCAATAGTAAGCTGGCCAATATATGTATCTTGCTGCTCCTCTCCCAGCAAAATACCACAGTTTGTCACTGGATGCCTGGTATTTTCTTCGCCCTTTCAAATCTAGTTTAAAGCTCTGCCAAGAAGTCCCACAAGCTCCAAAGCAAAGACCCTCTTCCCACTTTGAGAAAGGAAAGCAAGCCTTGTGCTGCGTAGGCCATCCCATTATCAAAAAATCCAAAATTGTGGTGGTGACATCAGCCACAGAGCCATTACTAGGCTGGATTCATCTGTTTCTTCCAGCGTCGCTGCCCACAACTGGAAGGAGAGAAGAAAAAATAACCTGTGCCCCAGCTTCCCTCAACAAATGTTCCAAAGCCATTAAGTCTCTTTTGATTGCCCTTGGTCTATACATTGCAGCTTCATTGCTGCCTACATCTAAGATCAGTAATGGGTAATAGTCCAAGGGCCGAAGCATGCAAGGAAGTTTCCTAGTCATGTCCTTTAGCCAGATCAAAGCATGCAGCAGAATTCCCTAAGAGGAGTGTTTGTCCATCATATTGGACCCTCTGTTCCCCCAAGACGGGAGTCGCCTACATCTATAACCCATCCTTTTTTGCTGGTGGAGGTGGCTGTGATACAGGGGGTAGGCCTTTATGACCTTGACCTCTGGTACAGATGGACCATGATCCCCATCATCCATTGACTGGCCTTCCACATCCAGAGCCTCATACCTGTTGTAGAGAGGCACCTGGGAAGGTGAGGCAGGCAAGAAGGGGGTTCACTTGCAGCCCTGAGTGTGGACTTGCCTCCATTCACTCCTTTTGTTTAAGTTATGGCTGTCTACCTGGTGTGGGGAGGATATCGAGTCCCCATGATCTTGGGTTTTTTTGGTGGCTGTTCTGTTTCAGAGAGGACACAGCACAGCTCCACCAGTCTATCTCTTTCTCAGACTCCCTGATGCTCCTGAACTATTCTAGTTCCTCTTGGAGCTCTGCCACCAGGCTGAGTAGATTGTTCACACCTCACACATCTGTCCCCACTATTACCATCCATTACCATTGAAAAGCTGTGGCATTCCCTCCAGCCTGAGACCTGGATGCCTACACATGTTCATGGGAGCTCTGTCTGGTTTCCTCCAGCACCCTAACCTTGTGATTGTTAACTGTACTCTCACTCTGCTTCACCATCTCTCTTGTACTGCAGAGCTTCTAAATGCAAACTCATGAGGCAAATAATCATTTCTCTTACCCTGATGGCTGTGCTCCCTAATACATCACAAGAAGTAGTTAAACTGCTTTGTCACAAAGGCACACTACATTGCTGACCCACATTCAAGTTGGAAGTCTTGTTGCAGAGCTATCCCCTAGTCAGTCCCTGATTTGAAGCGAGTCATTAGTTAGTTCCATTCCAGATGTGGGACTTAGCCTTGAATTTATGAATGGCAGGTTTTTATTTTCCCTTCTATTTTTTTTTTCTCTAAACTTGTTTTCAGGCGTGTAACAATAAGTAGAAAGACAGAATTCTCACTTTAAATGTTTCAGAATTGTTCACTTCATTGAGAAAGTGGATTATTTCTATCTTGTTATCTAGAGCAGAGAAGATATTTGATGCAAGCTTGTATTTTTCTTTGTATTTGAAAATTACTTCAATGAGTAGTCATATTTAGCGTGGTTAAGCTAGTTAGCCTGCCTAGAAAAGTTAGACAATGGTGTCAAAGGGAAGGAAAATTGTGAAAACTTACTATTTAGCATGTAAGTAATAAACAGGTGAATTGCTTTCATTTCTCAGAGGAAGAAGAAGCAAAAAAATCTGTCATCAGCAGAACAACTTTTCTGAACAGTTTTGTCTCTAAAGATTGATCAAGGAATTCTCCTTGCTCACTGAAGTGTGAAAATCCTAACCAGCCTTTCTGCTGCTTCTAAAATAGATGTGGGAATAGAAACCCTGAAGAACCCTAGCTCACAAACCATGTGTTTTTACCTTTTCCAGTCATGGGCTTCTATTTTCCTATAGACAGATTAATATCTTTGCAGCAAACTTTAGTATACTAAAAATTAGCTTCTGAAATAGAATGAAGTAATTTCTAAATCCCTTTACACTTTACAAGTAGCATGTTAACACACACTCTTTTGCAGAGTCCTGTAAGACAAGCTCATCAGATCTGTAGAACTATCCAGCCTTATGTACACATATCCAACCAGGTGATGAGCACCTGCTTTAAAATTATTCTAAATAATATGTAATATATTTTATATAAGTGTAATTAATATTTTAATTGAGCAATATTAAATTGACTGCATCTTCACAAAATTTTGGTAGGCTTTAAAATTAATTTTAGGCATTTTAGCATCAGGAAAAACCTGCTGAGAATAAAGATGGAGTGCATGTTATGCACAGGTATAAACAATTCTGAGACAAAAGTAGAATTTTACAGACTGTGGTCTTATCCTTAAAGATAAAGCACCAAAATTGTTTAGGGTGCCCTGAAAGAATACGGAGAACTAAAGAAAACAATTAGGCAAAACCAGAATATTCAGGTAGGATGATAAAATATCCTTCTGCACAGTTACAGTTCTGTAAGGCTATGAAACAGTCACCTCAAGCACAGAAGCCCAAATGTTGGATATATAAAGTATGTAGGCTTCAGAATGGTAGAAAGTGTGATTTTGGACTATCCAGGGTAGATAACAATGAAATTACATTCCAGGTTTTTATGTATATTTTCTTCAAGAAAAATAATTTTCCCAAGCTTGATTTTTGACCATTTTTTATTTCCTGCAACTCCATGTTCAAATATTTAATTATTCTGTGATCAGATTCCAGTTTCCCTATCTTCTGTATAGTTCAGGCTTAATCTTTCATAAAAGCATCAAATCCACTTTAACCTCAGGGCTTTATTAGTTCATTTCTAAAACTTCTTATTGGTCTGTAATGAGATTCAGGTCTCCTACCCTAATTCTCATGCTACTGAGGGACAGAAGAACCTCAGCAGTCCCTTTGAGGTAGCAACTTTTTGTTTAAATATGGAAAAGCAGACCATCTGCTGCATGGGCCTAGAGGACAGAAAGCACAGCCTTTTCTTCTCATTATCTTCTTCGTGTCTTCACAGAAAATTACAGATGATGTGATCTCTTGTGAAGACTGGGAATTAATTTTCAGAAGGTGAATTAATTTTGGACTCTATTAGTTTTGCAGAGATAACTCAAAGACCTTAGAGTCAATTCTGGAAAGGGCATAAAAGCAACCTGAACAGCAGAGCCAGGTGGTTCTTGTCAGCTCTCTAATTTCTCACTTTTTTTTTTAAATGTATGGTAACCTACATTGTTCCTTGGGCTACCTCCCTCCCTTGGATTTCAGCCAGCAGCCTCAAGGTGTTACATGTGCTCAAGTCTTGTTCTGCACCTTGTATTTGCTGTATATCTGCACCTGGGATAAAAGAATGCTTTGGATATTTCCCTGACCAGAAACTGTCCACAGCGGATTCTATATAGTAGCTGAACAGCTACTCTATGGTGACTCACTCTAAGGACTTCCCTTTGTCTTTATTTTGGGTCTGTGTGGCAGGGGCCAGGTCTCTTTGGTAGTGGGGGAGTAAGGCTACAGGGGTGCCTCCTGTGAGAAGCTGCTGGAAGCTTCCCTGACTCCAAGTCAGACCCACCTCTGGCTGAGGCCAAACTGATAAGCAATAGTGGTAGCACCTCTCTGATTAACATATTTAAGAAGGGGAAAAAGAAACTGAAAAAAAAAAAAAACACCACCAAAAACAAACATGCAGAAGAGACAGGAGTGAGATGTGACAGAAATACCTAGGCAGATACCAAGGTCAGTGAAGGAGAGGGAGGAAGTACCAGATCAGAAATTCCCCTAGAGCCTGTGATGAGGCAGCAGGCTGTCCCCCTACAGCCCATGCAGGATCATGGAGAAGCAGATACGGACCTGCAGCCTATGAAGATCTACAGTGTAGCAGATATGAATCTGGAGGCCATGGATGACCCCATGCTGGAGCAGGTCGCTGTGCCCAAAGAAGGACATTATTCTGTGGGAAGCCCACACTTAGTCTCCTCCAAAAGGAGACCAGTGGTGAGTGGTGTTCCTCAAGGGTTGGTACTGGGACCAGTGCTGTTTAACATCTTTGTTGGTGACATAGACAATGAAATTGAGCTCACCCTCAGCGATTTTGCCAACGACACCAAGCTGTGTGGTGTGGTTGACCCAGTGGAGGGAAGGGATGCCATCCAGAGGGACCTTGACAGGCTTGAGAGGT
Organism: Apus apus; assembly: GCF_020740795.1. Lineage (NCBI taxonomy): Eukaryota > Metazoa > Chordata > Aves > Apodiformes > Apodidae > Apus > Apus apus. The sequence goes on from NC_067282.1 coordinate 124,921,296, forward strand.
GGGGCCATGCAAGCTGCATGAAGTTCAGCAAGGCCAAGTGCAAGGTCCTGAACCTGAGTCAGGGCAATCCCAAGCATAATTACAGGCTGGGCAGAGAATGGATTGAGAACAGCCCTGGGGAGAAGGACTAGGAGATGTTGGTGGATGAGAAGCTCAACGTGAACCAGCACTGTGCTCTTGCAGCCCAGAAAGCCAACCATATCTGGGGTTGTATCAAAAGAAGCAAGGCCAGCAGGTCAAGAGAGCTGACTCTCGCCCTCTACTCTGCACTTGTGAGACCCCACCTGGAGTGCTGTGTCCAGTTCTGGAGCCCACAACATAAGAAGGACATGGAGCTGTTGGAGAGAGTCCAGAGCAGGGCCACAAAGATGATCAAAGGGCTAGAGCACCTCTCCTGTGAAGACAGGCTGAGAGAGTTGGGGCTGTTCAGCCTGGAGAGGAGAAGGCTCCAGGGAGACCTTACAGAAGCCTTCCAGTGCCTTGAGGGGCCTACAGGAAAGCTGGGGAAGGACTTTTTACATGGGCATGTAGCAAGATGTCTTAATCGTAAAATCATAGAGTGGTTAAGGTTGGAAGGGACCTTAAAGATCATCAGGTTCCAACCTCCCTGCTGTCTTTCAAAAGTAACTGTAACTGAACAAGAATGCAAGGTGATCAGCATGCCTGCCTCCTACAAAGGGATTCAGGCCACTTATCTTGCATACAGCCATGGACAAGACAGCAGGCCAATTCAGAGTATTTACCTTACACTGGACAAGGAGTAGGAGTGGAAGGAACGGTCCATTCACTTAGCTAAGCTAAGATATAACCCAGGTGTCAGAAGTAGAACGGCTCAACTGCAAACTTCATAATTGGCAATTGGCATGACTTCTGAAACAGAATGAAGGTTCTGTGGTCAGGGGCTGTAGCAATAAGCCAAAATCAAAGGTCAGCTATGACACCAGAGAAAAAAGTTTGCATTAAAAATGAGCACTGTGTTTTCCCTACTCCTCTCTTAATGAATAAGCATTATTAGCCTGCTAAGAACCAAACAGCACAATATTTATAACTTGGTCCCACCTCTTCAACAGGTACACATTAATTTTTAGAATCCTTTGTTTTCAGAGGAAGAGAACTCCAACTATCCATACAGGTTGATGGGCCTGAATCCTCTCTTCCTGCCAAAAAAGGGACATCTCTTTGACAAGATTTTCGCTTTTGACCCTGTCAGATATTTACCCAGGAATTACTAACTTCAGCTCAAATTTTTGTGGCAAGTGCTTTCTTTACAGCTTTTTGCATCTACCTCAGTGCAGGCTCTTGGTCAGGCTCTGAGGCAGACAAAGCTGACTTTCTTGTCAGCTTTGTGAAACTGTCTCAGTGCAAGCCTTTGGTGGGGCTCCGAAGTGGGCAAACATTGTTTATCAGCTTTCCAAACTGTCTTGGTGCAAGTTCTTCTGGGGTTCTGAGAAGGCAAATGTTGACTCTAATAGGTGGCTGCATGCACATATTCCTTTAAGACACAAACTGCTGGCCAAATTTAGAAATAGGATTGGATCTAGCCACACCTAGACTCCTCTCTGAGAAGGAGTTTAGAAATCAAGGGGTTCCAGTCTGAAACTCCTGACTCATACTAGTTGTAAAGGATTACATTACTGATTGTTGGGGCAACCAACAAGCCATTCCTGAAACCAATGGAGTACACAATTGCAAATAAGAAATTCACCATTAATTTATCTATATGACAGAATGTGCCTTGCCATTATAAAGATGTGATTTGTTGTGCAAATTAAATATTCAAGCGACCTGCTGCAAGAACTCTGTACAGCTTCATATCCCACGTGACAAGGCCTGTGAAGCAAAAGTTTGCCTATTGACAGATAAAACTTAAGAGGAGCTTGAAGATAATATTCTAGATGTGGCACTTCTCTGGTGTGGGCTTCAAAGGAACCAGTGGATGAGCAGAGCTAGACTGTGTTTGCTTTGAATAAGAAAGCCCTTCTACAGGAAGAAAGTCACAGCTGTGTTGGACTGTTCTTCATAATGGATTTAAAAACAGCCCAACTCTAGTTGGTGAGGAATTGGTAAAGGAATTAGAACAGTGGCAAGGAATGAGAAAGGCTGACTTTGCTGCAAAAATAATTTCCTAGCAAGAATGGCAATCAGAGCCCTGATACCCGGCAGAAAAATCACGTTGAAGCCTCCCCATTATTTGGTGAAGAATAATCAGATGGTGGAGAGCATTTGCAAGACCAAATTGAAGTTCAATTTCATGCTTTACTTTATCTAGGATTAACAACTGACAGGAAGGGATGGTGATTGTGAAGGCTTCATCAGTGTTCTTGAGGAAACTGCTACACTAAGGAACATTCTGATATTTTGTAATGAGAAATGTCATCTGTCACCTGTCTTGTCTGAACAAACTGTTTCTTCTACAGCTAGCTTAGGCAGCTAATTACAGGTTGAAGGGGAACTGTACAATTGTGTTTTGTGGGAGAACTGTTTCCTTTGCAGTCTCTGCCTGGATAGGGAGAAGCTGTAAAGACTTCAGAGCAGTCCCCTTTTCTATGAAGTGCACAGAAACTAAGGAGAAATATATGAAGGGAACATACAAGACTTGGTAGAGGGGTTTCTCCCATCTCTCTCTAGGATACTTAAGGAGGAACAAGACTCACTTCCCACAATTTATTTAGGATGAATTATAAGCCCTATCTCTTCTTTCCATGTTTCATTTAGGCTAGCATCCAAACACACATACATGATACCTTTGTATCCTTGTGCATTGGGAGGCAGCAAAACAGAGGTCCTGGATTATAACTGCACATTTATATTACCCATTGAACCATTAAGGAACTAGTATAGCAATTTTATCTTATCTATTTAATAAATTAGGTATTGCATTGCTGGTAAAGATGAACAGCTGACAGCACTACCTAGTGTTATGCAGTGCTAGTGAATGCTGAACAAGTGCTGGCCATATATTCAAGCACACTCCAGTCCTCTTCTGTGTCTTTTCTGCTCTTTCTTCTTTGGTTTGTGCATGCCGTTTTCCAGATGCAGGTCAGCAGAGACACCTAATTCTTTTGTTCAATCTTGTATAGCTGTGGTGTAATACCTGTTGGCAAGATTCTCTGTTACCCCAGTCTTTCTCTTCCAGGTTTGTCAGTAGCTTCAGGCTTGACTTCTCATTTTCTTAAGCAGAGTCCACCCCATTAAAAGGAGATGGAATGGTTTTCATTGTCTCATCATGAAAAGCATTATGCTTTTGTGAGTATTGCTTAGATTATCACCTTAATTTACTTAAGTGAATACCCTCAACTGGAAGTGTCTTTTTTTTTTTTTCATTTTGACAGATTAAGTTGGCTGGGTGTGTACAGACAGAACCCTGTGGCTCTCAGCATCAGAGATAATTATAATGGGCATGCAGCCACTTTTATTCTTCTTTAAAATTATTTTTTTCAGTTAACAATGAGGTCTTTATTGTCAAACTTTCCAGAGAAGTCATTATGTATTGTATTCAGCTGAAGCTCCCATGGTGGAATAGAGCAAGATGAAAGGTTTGAATATTTAATTAGGATTATTTTTCTACCTGAGTTTCCTGGTTAGAGCAGAGGGCTGGGAGTCAAAGAGATAGTTTTGTGTTCTGCCAGTGTATTTTGCATGTGTGAGAAAGAAAGGATTTGGTTACTGAATTTTGTATTATAGCGAGAATCAGTGATCCAGCCTACCTGAGACTGGCTGATCAACTTAAAATGGGAACAGAAATCCAGAAATATTGCAAGGAAGATATGCAATTTCGGCATGGATCCAAGATGTCACCTGCTAGAGAATGCTGAGGCCTGGCAGTGAAAGATTTGAAGGTAATTTGAAACTTTGTGCAAATCCTAGTTAAGTACAGTAAATGTGCAATTAACATAGAATGCTAAATTATCACCTGAGTCAGAATTGTATTTCCTTTGTGACATTTTCATCGGCTCTCTAGTCATTTAAAGGCTGAATTACATATCTTCTGGTTATACAAAATGTTTGACCCTTAAAAGGTGGATCATTCATTTATGAATTTATGCTGCAGAACAACCAGCTGAGCAGGCCCAGTCAGCACGGATTCATGAAGGGCAGGTCCTGTTTGAGTAACCTGATCTCCTACAACAGGGTGACACACTTATTGGATGAGGGAAAGGCTGTGGCTGTTGTCTACCTGACTTTAGCAAGGCCTTTGACAGGGTTTCCCACAGCATTCTCCTAGAGAAACTGGCTGCTCGTGGCTTGGATTTGCCCATGCTTTGCTGGATAAAAAACTGGTTGGATGGCTGGGTCCAAAGAGTTGTTTTGAATCCAGTTAGTGGCTGGTCAGGAGTGGTGTTCCCCAGGGCTCAGTGCTGGGGCTGCTGCTGTTTAACACCCTTATTAATGACTTGGATGAGAGGACAGAGTGCATCCTCAGTAAGTTGGCAGATGACACTAAGCAGAGTGTCGTTCTGCTTGAGAGCAGGGAGGCTCTGCAGAGGGATCTGGACAGGCTTGGTTGATGGGCCAAGGCCAATGGCATGAGTTTCAATAAGGCCAAGTGTTGGGTTCTGCACTTTGGCCACAACAACCCCCAGCAGCACCACAGGCTTGGGGAGACCTGAGGGTGCTGATTGACAGGGGGCTGGACATGAGCCAGCAGTGTGCCCAGGTGGCCAAATGGTCCAATGGCATCCTGGCCTGCATCAGGAATGGTGTGGCCAGCAGGACCAGGGAGGTGATCCTGTCCTTACACTCAGCCTTGGTGAGGCTGCACCTTGAGCACTGTGTGCAGGTTTGGGCATCACAGTATTGGAAGGACATGGAGGTGCTGGAGAGGGTACAGAGAAGGACAACTAGTCTGATTAGGGGTATGGAGAACTGGCCTTAAGAGGAAAGTCTGAGAGAGCTGGGGCTGTTCAGTCTGGAGAAGAGGAGGCTGAGGGGAGACCTCATTGCTCTCTACAACTACCTGAGAGGAGGTTGCGGTGAGGCAGGTGTTGGCAGATAAAAATGCTGAGCTGAAAGGACAGTGTCAGGACACCCAAATGGTCCTAAATCATCGAACGACCATCCAGATCCATGTTATAGATTTACTCAGGATTCCAAACAGGAAATGAAAATTACCTACTCTAAGACATTCTATTTTATTGTTCCTAGACTCAGTGTCATGACACCTCTGAATACTCTGCTTTCACCTCAAGAAGTAAAAATCTAAAGTTCTAAAAATCTCCTGTGCCTAAAATGTGTACCTATGTTGATCTAAAAAAGCTAAGGTTAACTTTTGTCCTTGGAATAGATCCCATTCTCATTCCATTTTTTTCCCATTTCTCATTTCCATTTCATTTGTCTCAATTTATAATTGAGCAAGATCACTTTGGGATAACCTCTGCAGATACATTTCAGTGCTGGAAGAAGCAGTATGGATTTAGAAGATAATGCTTTTCCCATCTGAAGCTCATTCTCATGGATGTTGCTTCACAAAGACGTGCCAGCAGGAGGAACATAAGCAGTCCTGAGCACACTCAATAAGAGGCAAAAGCACCTGAAGCTCTTTATATTAATGTAGCCCTCAGAAGTAGCAGTACTTCTTCTGAAGTTTTGCCTAAATTTGAAGGTGAACATATTTAATTGAATGTTTTAAGGAGGATGTCATTTAAAAAATTTTCTTTAAGGTCCCTTCCAACCCAAACCATTTTATCATTCTATGTTTCTATTATTTCATAGCAATTCTGTGCATTGTGTGAGAATTGCATCCTTCTATTTCAGAAAAAAACTGAAAAAAAGTAGGGAATATAATGGTGTATGTGGGAAAACTAGCTATGGTCATATGTTCTCAACAAGGTTTTTCATTTCTCTATGCCTCAGTTTTTCCATGTGTGAAATCTTATGTTATTTCAGAGCCATGAACAAAGGCTGATGTAAAACGTGGAGTAACATTTCCAAGTGCTTGAGATACTCACACAGAAATTATTACAACAGTGTAAAAATATTAGTGGGAAAATAAGTGAAATAAACAGGGTCCTAAAACACTCTAATGAGATATGCTGAAATGGAATATTGTCCATTTTGAGCAGCAATTCACTTCACAGTTGTAGTATCTGCCTTTGCGTCAAAACCAATTAAAGACTTCATAAATGAGAAACTAGGCCATATTCTCTGGTACTTCTCAGAGGACAAAATCCAGAATGTCTTCTACAATGTCACTCATAGTATGTAAATGAGATGACAGTCTGAATTGAGAATTTCAGGAGACTCTAAAAAAATGATATACTTCATCTCCCTAATTCCATGGGTATTCATTACTCATTCCCATGGAAATCTCTGAAAGTTCTGTAATTTCCTAAGCTTCTCTGTTTTTCACAGTTCTTCTGTGGCTGCTTTGGGTACATTTGGTATGGTGTCATAGGCAACAAGGAAAATGTCTCCAGGAGACTTTTCACATTGCTGTGGTGAAAGAAACCACCAGTTTGGTGAAGGCAATAATGGAAAGGGAAGCTGATGGTAGGAATCCTCAGGCCAGGGGATAAGTTTTCACACACAACAGTTACAATCTCATCTACTTTGGCATTTACCTGGTGCTAAACCACTCTGATGTCTTTATTTCGAGCACACTAGTTGGGTGTTTTTGCATCTGTCCTCTTTTCTTCATCTTCCTATCAATCTGTCTAATCAGTAGCATGTCCATGAGTCTTCCACGTGTTTTCAGTTAAAACAAGCACCAAACTGTAATCCTGGGATTTAACTCTGTAATATGATGACACTGATAAGAGCTATTAATTACTTCAGTATCACGTATTACAGCACTAATACGACTAATCTGAAACTTCATCTGTGCCCAACCATGAGCTCTTCCATATCCAGCTACGAAAAAATTCAGCAACCTCAACTGTGAATGGAATTATGCAATATGAAATTCTGATGTGTGTAGAAATAATACCTAAGCAAAATCAGTATAAAAATTATCTAAAAAACAAAAGGACAGATTGTGCAAATGTATCCATATTGCTGAATAACATTTTCTTCTCAAATTGAACTGTTGTTTTGTGGGTCCACACATGTTGTAAGGAACTATTCTGTATCAATTATGGCTTCACAGTTTGCCATGTAAAATAGTAAAGATTGTTTTGTGTCAGTGTTCATTTAAAATGTAGCTGTCTGAAAGAGTGTGCATATATATATATATGGTATATATATTTGTAACTAAAGATCATTGCTTTGGAGTGCACAGAGACTTTTGATTTAGTAATCTGTCTTTCCTATTTCTTTCTCATGTGAATGTATTTCTTTCTCCTGTTCTCTCCTATAGTCTTCATGTCACATCATGTCATGTCATGTCATGTCATCCCATCTCATCTCATCTCTTCTCCCTTCATCATATGCTTCTTTGCCATAGAGCAATTTTTCCAAAAGGTCTCAGAAAATATAAAAAAAGTAAAGGCTTGAAGTTTGATAAACAGAAGTGTAGGCTGAGTATCAGGAAATACTTTTGATAGCACAGAACATGGGATACAAAATACTGGGTAATTAGTAGACATTTCAAAGTACTAGTAACTTAAAATTAGGGTAGAAAAAGAAAAGTATTATTTGTTAGCAGTCAGGAAGGTTCTATCTTGACACAAAACATCAATCAACCTGTTTATCATAAAATCAATGGAAACGTCGGAGCACTAGTGCTACCAGGATTTAGCAAGATAGAGAAGATCAGCACAGCGCCTTGTTGCTGGAGAGAATAATATTTTCATTGTCCTGTTAATCTGAATTACCCCTGAAGACCAGAAAATCTCTGCAGGACAAAAGGAAAAGATTGCAAAATCAGAAGTGTTTTCATTTCTGTATTTCATTTCTGTTTTCATTTCTGCAAATTTATAACTTGCTTGTTGTATTTCTTCAACAAGGTTGGACTTCATAATCTTAAAGGTCTTTTCCAACCAAAACTATTCTATCATTCTATGATTCTGTAAGTTGGGTTTTTCCCTTAAAATGCTACTGAGCTGAATTGTCATTTGATAAAGACTGAAAAAGTGCAATAAATGTCATTACTTAATTTATGCTAGACAATGATCTGGCCACTGTACTTAGTAAGTGGTCAACATGTACAAAAGTCTGAAGGGAGAATTAAAAGAAGGCAGAAACAGGCTCTTCTCAGTGGTGCCCAATGACAGAATAAGAAGCAATGAGCACAAACTAAACCACAGGAGGTTCCATTGAAACATTAGGTAACTTTTTTTTTTTTTTTTTTTTTTACTCTGAGGGTGATAAACCACTGCAGCAGGTTGTGGAATCTAGTGATCCCTGTTTTTGACAGGTTTGCTATATTTTCCATCATTAGGATGAAATGAGGCTTGGACATACCAAATGTAGGTCCAAAGCAGTATCTTAGTTTTAAAATTCTTCATGGATTTGCTCGTTGTATGTGTCTTATGTTCTTCCTGCCCAACCTGGAAGGATATGAATTCAGAGGAAAAGAAAAGGACTGTTGGAATTTGATCAAACTTCTGAAAAATTCCAATACCCATAGTAAGAGTGAATCTGATTTCTTATTCTTCTTCAGAAAAAATATGAATTTACTGCTGTTATTGATGTGTTCCCTAAAATTTCCTTAAGTATATGATCAAATACAACAAAAAAGGATCCTCAATTGGAATAAAACCAGTCTAGCAGTCTTAACAATAAAAATTACATCCTCACAAAGTTCTATGTGCAGGCAGTTAAGCAGCTGTTCACATGATCCTAAATATGCCTTTAAGTTGTCATTTAGTTTCCTAGTTGGTAGCTTTGATAGACTGATCTTTTAGTTTGATATAATATTTCACCTGTAAAAAATTTACTGTGCTTCTCAGTGCAAATCACAGTCAATGCAGCTGATCAACTATCACGTTAGTTTATCATAATCACTGTTATTGTAGTTGTTAATTTGTTCTTGTTATGAGTCTGCCAAGATGATAGGTTAAAATAGCAAGAGTTTTGCAACTTAACTTACAGTACAGACATTAGCGTATATTATAATCAATGTCCTCTTTAACAGAGCAATACTAATACATTTATTTTCAAATATGATATTTCAGACAATGCCTTCTGATTAATATTTGTCAAAATACCTGACTTCTTGAATAAACCTGATTTTATTATTTTTGATCTCCTGTTCACTTGCAGAGTCAATATGGTTCAGAGAGGACTCAAGTCTGTTCTGAGCAACAGAATTTTTTATAAATGATCAAGCTATTACAGCTGTCCAAATGTATGGAGAGTAATAGGTTTGTATAAAAGTTACCAAAATATGATGTTGCATAGATGCAGTGAAAAATATAGTTTTAGCCAGCAGCATGTGTAATTTCTAGTGCCACTGGTAAAGTAGAAAAAATCCAGCCTTACTTACATACCTGGTCTTGTATAACAGACATAAATAACAGACCAAACTCTATTAACTAGTTAAGGCATAGATGCCAAGATATTGATGCATTGTACTCATACATGTGAATTGCTTTTACAGCAGTTGACTAAAAGATTACATGACTCTGTTCAAGAAACAGAAGTCATGGATGAAACTAGAAAGAAATCTTGCTATGTTTTCATGAAACTGTGCCAAAGGCAGGATGGATTCAAGCTGGTTGCCTTCACTTAAGACTAGATCCCAGGTAGATTTATTGGCTGGAATTCCTGACCAAAGAAGATCCAGTGGTAGGCACAGCTCTACGTTTTCTCATTAAAAGTAAGATCCTTGATGTTGCTCATGATTTCTTAACACATCCAGAGGTTTCATTCAGCTTAATGACATTTGAATTTTCTGGGACTAAGGATGCTACAGCAGCTTCTTTCTTTCTGGATAGTCCCAGAAACTGAATATATTTGTATTGAAGAGACAGACTCTTCCAGTTCTCCTTCAGCAGCATTAAACAACTTGTGCATCCTCAACGAGCCCTAATATAGTGCTGTCAAAGTATGCACTAAGGTTACGTCTTTTACATTTAAAAAACAAACAAATGAAAAATGGGGACTGCAAGCACAGGCACTGAGGATAATTGGGTGCCAAAGACAGAAATCACTGTGCAAGTCATACTATCATTGAGCATTTCCTCATTTCAGGCATGGATACAAAAACCTTAGCTTACCTGTTTGTTTTTGAATACTCTGGATGAACAGAGCCTTCTTTTTACATAAACATGTCATGCCTTAGTGAGGCAGGGGGATGCACAGACATGTAGCTCCATGTCTGAGAATTCCACTTGGCTGCTGAAGGAGCAGCGAAGGGAATAGGCGGGCTCTTGCTTGCCTGACGTGCTCTTCGGCAGCACGAGGAGGCTGCCTCCAGTGCAGGTAAGCCCTCACAGGGGGACAGGTTTACGGCAAAATAAAAAGCCGGCGGAGGGGGGCGCGGGGCGGCAGGCAGACCGGGCTGGGGACGCTGGGAGGGCGCTGGGTCACTGCGGACTATCAGCCAGGTAACCAGGGCAGCCACCGGGCAGCAAACATGGCATCTCTCAGCTCTGCACACTCTAGGCCTGACGCAGCTTCCCGGGCTGAGCTCTCCTGGGAAAACGCCAGCACGCAGGTGTCAGGCTGCAGGGTGTGCTCAACTCACAAGCCATTGCTGGGTGGCTGTGGGAGTTGTGCCCAGGTGGAGGAACTCCTCTGCCTCGTCCTGGGGCTCCGAGGGGAGGCAGGCAGGCTGAGGGCCATTAGGGAATGTGAGAGGGAAATACATGTTTGGAGTCACACCCTGCCGCCCGTGAAAGAAACCCAGCAGGCAGAGAGAGCCCCTGTCCTCTCTGACGGAGGGCAATGGCAAGATGGCAAGATGTTCCTGCCTGGTGCAAGAGGCACCACAAAGGCAGCTGCCCAACAACTACACTAAGAGTGGAATAGAATAATGGTAAGATAAAAAATTCTTCTGGCTTGGAGATGTCATTGAGGTCTAGCCAGTCCATCCCACTTGTCAAAACATCTGCAGCAAAGAAAGAAAGATAGGTCCTTGTCACTGGGGACTCGATTCTGAAGGGAGTGGAAGGCCCAATATGCAGCTGCCTCTCTGGGACCGGAGTCAAGGATGTTCAGGAAAAACTTCCTACCCTTGTTAAACCCTCAGACAACTATCACTATTAGTGATTCTTCAGGTACCAGTGATGAGATTGATGCAAGAAAACCAAGGGCAATTAAGAGAAACTTCAGGGCCTTGGAATGGCTGGTTAGGGGGTTGGGAGCACAAGTAGTTTTGCCTTTATCCCACCTGTTGCAAGGACTGATATGGGGATCAACAGGAGGAGCCTGCAGTTCAATGCCTGGCTATGTGACTGGTGTTATCAGCAGGACTTCGGCTTCTGTAACCATGGCCTGCTTTACAAGACAGTGGGGCTTGTAGCAAAAGATAGGGTACGCCTATTCCAAAGGGGAAAAAGGATCCTGGATCAGGAGCTAGGAGCACTAATAGAAAAGTCTTCAAACTAGACTTGAAGGGGGGTGGGAGTAAAACTGGGAGTAAAACACATAGCTTCCTAGAGAGGAGCCTGGGAATGGCATGCCAGTATTAGGGGGGGAGTGGATCCAAAATGGCTGTGATCACACCACCATCACTACTGCAACCAACTGGGGAATAAACCAGGCCAACCAGAGTAGTGTAAAATGTGCCTCATCTGTCTCCTGAAATGAGAACCAAAAGATCAGCCACCTGAAGTATATGTATGTAAACACAAGCCATTTGGGAAATAAGCAGGAGGAACTGGAGCTCCATAGGAATAACTGAGACATGGTGGGACAATTCACATAACTGGAAGACCATCATAGATGGCTACAGGCTATTTCATAAAGACAGGCAGGGGAGAAGAGGTGGAGGAGTTGTGCTCTATGTTAAGGAAAACTTTGAATGTATAGAAGTCAGCTATGGTAATTGTGGTAGCCCTATTGAACGCCTTTGGGTCAAAATCAGAGGGGTCATCTCCAAGGGACACCTTACAGTAGGTATCTGTCACCAACCCCCAAATCAAGATGATGTGACTGATGAGGCGATACTGCGGTCACTTAGGCAAGCTTGAGGTCAACAAAACCTGGTCCTTATGGGAGACTTTAACTACCCAGACACTTGCCAAAGGAACAAAACTGCGGTTCATCTGACATCCATCAGGTTCCTGGAATGTGTAGAAGAATGCTTCCTCACACAGATGTGTGATGAGCCAACCAGGAATGGGGCACAGCTGGACTTACTACTAACCAAAAAATTCTGCTCTGTAATAATCCTGTAATATTTTGGTTAGTGACAGACTTGGCTGCAGTGACCACAAGATTGTGTAGTTTGGGATACTGCTGAGTGCAATAAAGGTTAATTCCAGGACAAAGGTTTTAGATTTTAGAAGTGCAAACTTCAGCTCATTCAGGGCTCCATTGGAAGGGATCCCATGGGAAACTTCCATGGTGGGTAAAGGAGCTAGTGAGTGCTGGGAGTTTTTCAAGAGCACTCTTCTAAATAAGCAAAACCAGTTCATTCCCTCTAAAGGCAGGGCAAGTAGGTGGAGCTTCTGGGTCTGCTCAAAACCAAAAGAGAAATGTACCAGAGGTGGAAAAGTGGAACATTACCTGTTGAAAATTACATGGGCATTCCCAGGGCATGCAGAGATGAAGTTAAGAAAGCAAAAGCTCAGTTTGAGCTGACACTGGCCAGAGATGTCAAAAACTTCAAGAAAGGGTTCTTCAGATACGTTAACAACAAGCAGAAACAGAAGAATAATTCTGGCCCACTATTAAACAGGAGAGGTGATCTAGTCACCAACAATGTTGAAAAGGCAGAGGTCTTCAACACCTTCTTCATCTCTGTCCTTACCAGTGCTGTTGGGTCCCAGGCCACAGGAACAAAGGTCCAAGTTGATGCAGACACTGACACACCATCAATGAAGGAAGAGTTGGTGTGTAAACTATTATAGGAGCTTGACCCACACAAATCAAAGGGCCCAGATGCCACCCACCCTAGGGTGCTGAGAGAGCTGCTGATGTCATTGCAAAGCCACTCTCCGTGATCTTTGAGAAGCAGTGGAGATCGGGAGATGTCCCTCAAGTCTGGAGGGAGGCTAATGTCACCCCCATCTATAAGAAGGGTCCAAAGGAAGACCTAGGTAATTGTAGACCCATTAGTCTTACTTCAGTCTCTGGGAAAGTCATGGAGCAAATCCTCCTGGGGACAGTCACAAGTCAATTGAAGCACGTGATGGGGAAAAGACTATGGCTCTGTCAGACTTTTTTACAGTGTTTCTCACTCTTCTGGAGCAGGATAGAGATCAGGTGCCTAGGTGAGCTCCTTTCCCTCCCAGTTCTCATCCCTACCTGTTGAGGGTGCTCATATAATGCATGGAATGCCAAATAACATCTGTGAAAACAAAATTTAGTATTTCTGCTTTCACGTAACAGAAAAGTGAGATCAGGATACTTCTAATGCTTTTGTCATGGCTGACTTTCCTCCATGTTCATGGAGTTGTGCAAATAACACAAGATGCACTGTGACACGAGAATCTTGACATCCCAAATTATGGAAGAAGTACTCTGAAAATAGGGGAAACTATGGGAATAAAGATAACTGAGAGACTTCTTACAGAAAACAGTTATCCTTTTGCACTCTGTGATCCCAAGTTTGTCCTTGTGCAGTTCTAGCCATTGCTAGGACATCTTGACACTTGACCCCTTAGAACTATCATAGGGACATTTCAACCTTGCCTTAGAACAGGAGGAAAAAGAGATCTATGATACCAAATCACTACTTGCTTGGCTTGGTATAGCACGTGAGTCCCTTCCTCTGACTGTGAAAACAACTTTTGTCATAGACTTCATATACAAAAGTAAATGTCCTACTGCCTGAACTACCATCAAGCAGTTCATTTCACTGCAGCTGCCCATGAGCAGTGATTAAAACTCATTGTCACTGATATGAAATTCAGACAGTGCTCCGATATTGTCTGTCATTGCATGAAGATAGAGAATGTATTTTCTGCATAAAGGTTTCCACTAGGCTGAAAAGAGGCCATAGAACTTGAACAAGATCACTAATTTCTCCACTAAACTTAATCACTCAAGGCATGGAAAATGTAGCCTGTTGTGTCTCCCCAAATGGCATGTGGAACTTCTAGAATCACAAAATCACAGAACAGTCATGGTTGGAAAGGACCTCCGAGATCGCTGAGTGCAGCCATAAAAAACCCCACCAAAACAACAAAAAAACCCAACCAACCACAATACACACCTGGAAAAATCCCCACAAACACACAACCTACAATCTCAGCCACTAGAGCTTGCCCTGAAGTTCCTCAACTATAATTTTCTTGAATACATCCAGAGATGGTGACTTCACAACCTCCCTGGGCAGGCCGTTCCAGTGCCTGACCACTCTTTCAGTAAAGAAATTCTTCCTGATATCTCACCTAAACCTCCCCTGCTGCAACTTCAAACCATTTCCTCTGGTCCTGTCATTTTTCACCTGGGAGAAGAGGCCAAAATCAAATGTATTCATATACAAATATATACATGTACTCATATACAAATATGCATACATGCACTGTTGTCCTCTGGGGAGTAAATATGGAAGGTGCTAGAGACCACAGACTCCCCTTAACATCTTGTGCTCAATGTGCTTTCTGAAGAGGACAACACTTGTTCAGTCTCAGATGTTGTAGGTGGAGCTGACAGCCAGTCAGCATACACATACTGGATTTTTGAGTATTACAAGTTTGTAAAATTCCTTTAAAAAGCAAGCAAATCACATTTGCTTAAAAAGCAAATCAGGCTCTCTCTAGTCTGGTGTGTTTGTTGTTTTGGGGGTTTTTTGTAATCTTCACACTCTGTACTGCTGTAAATGTTTTATTCTTGTTTCCTTGTATTTTGTATTGACTTTTTTATATCTTGAAAGAATGCACTGTTATTCTTCCTCTTCAACTAAAAAATAAGTATGATGTTGCTCTAATGGTGTAACAAAGAGTCTCTGTTGGCTATTTTAGTGAAATTATTCTGGAGCACCTCTCATCATATTATGGGATTCTTCAATAACTCTTAAACATTGGCTTGTCAGTCTTTTTTTGCTGGCTTGACTAGGGGAATCCATAAATCCATACAGGATAGTATCCATAGAAGTTGTGCTATTATAACCTTGACAGCTGAAGAAATACACTAAGTTCATGACTGGTTCACAGTGCGCCAAGTGATGAGCACAGGTCAGAACAGCTAGCTTTCCTCTCCAGACACAAAGAAGAGATGTTTTTATGCAAAGTCTTGCTTAACAAGCCCATTTCCATTTCCCTTCCTATGTGTTGGTCAGGTGGACAAGTGCATAGTTAATGAGTTTTCCTCTCAAACTCAGCTTCATGTTTTCATACTCCTACATAGGGACAGATACAGAGATACAGTCCTGAAGCTCTGCTCCTCCTCAAAGCAGATCTTTCCTTAAGCAGCAGCAGTAGGAGTCTATCTGAAGGGAGACATCAAATTTGTCATTCTGATAATTTTCAAGCACCTCTACCAGACGATAAGATCCTAAAACACTCTTTTCCTTTTTTAGGGGTCGAAGTGACTTGTGGGACTGGAACCCTGATCACTCTTAATAAGAACTTATGAAAGAAAGAACTTCACCTCCCTTGTTCCAAATGTCTATTCGGAGTTCACTACTGCAGGTCTGCATTTTCTTGAGAAACAATATTCAACCAGCTGTGCTCAGTGATGTAGCTGGTTAGGGTGAGAAATAGAGCAAGTATTTTTTAACAGCAAAGGGCTTAAAATTCTTTTTGTCACACTCTTCAGAGTCTGTAAGTGTGGTCAGAAGAGAACAAAACCCAAATTCTGGGTGCTCAGGATTTCAGAATATCACAACTTATGCCTTTCTTTTCAAGAATGGGCTTCTGAGGACCAGAACCTATTTGTTTCCCTCTCCACTTGCAGATCCAGCAGGATGGATTCTGGGAATCCTTACTGTTCCATTCTGTTGCAGTCCCATAAACAGAGTTGCATAGCACCAAAGACTTACTGTTCCTTGCATCTGCACAAAGAATTAGTAAGTTTCCCTCCTGGATCATGGAGCAGAACCAAGAACTGTACATGAAATACCATAGAATTTTGAGTCCTTTACTCTCAACCTCTTCAGCAGGTGATATGTCTTAATGCTTACCACATATTGTGCACTAACTGAAATATGAGTTCTGGAACAAGCTGGCATACCGAGTGACAGCTTGATGCTCATCTCCATCTGAGTAATAATCTTTCACACCATGATGGCATTATTTTGAAAAAAAAAAAAAAAAAAAAGGCATTAGTTGCCTTAACAATGTTTTTGTAGCTTTGCTGGGCTCCCAGACACAGATAAAGCTTGCTGATAGCTTTGTAAAGTTGTCTGATACCTTTTGTTGGCAGAGAAGAGGCAACAGGTGCTTGTGATCTGTCCAAGCTAGTTTCTTCTCCCTGTGTTATTGTAACTTTCCCTCTCTCAAACCATTCCCAATGTATGATGTCATGTAAATGCCACCAATTATCTAGCACTGCTTTCAATCATGGCAAGGATTTGTTTTTGTTCATGGAACAGGAGATGTAGTATGCATTCTCTGGGTGCATTAAGCCTTCAAGTAGCATACCGACATCTTTTTTTCTTACAGTGTAAATCCTGGTGAATTCCACCACAACCTTTTCAGATTTTGAGACTTGTGGAATAAGGATGGTATAAACATCACACTTCAACTGGTTCAAGCTGATTCAAATGAACTCGCATGAGCTGGATGCTGTTTAGAATCTTTTTCTGATGACCAACGAGGGTGATGCCAATACGCTGGATATCTCTGCAAGAGAATAGAGGAGTGGAAGGTGTTAAAATGGACTTGAACAGTCCCAGTCCATTTCCCAGTAGATCCAAATCAATGCATATGGGTATATGTGTATGTGTATCTTTGTCTGAGATAGTTCACAAGGCTTCTGCATTTGCTTGGCAGATGTATGTGGGTGGAGGGAGTGTTGGCATAAGCTGGTAGATTATGACACAAAAAGAAGCAGTGGAAGTGGGCTATGAAAATTACCAGAGTGCTGGAACACCTTTCCTGTGAAGAAAGGCTGAGATAGTTGGGTAGTTCAGCTTGGAGAAAAGAAGGCTCTGGAGGGACCTTCTTGCAGCTTTTCAGTTTACAAAGGGGGCTTGCAAGAAAGATGGAGAGACTTCTTACCAAAGACTGTAGCGACAGGACAAGGGGCAATGGTTTTAAATTGAAACAGAACAGGTTTAGACTGGATGTAAGGAGGGGTGGTGAGACACAGGAACAGTTTGCCAGGAGAAGATGTAGATAATTCATTCCTGGAAGTGTACAAGGCCAGGTTGGATGGGGCTTTGAGCAACCTGATCTACTGAAAGAAGTCCCTGCTCATGGCAGAGGGGTTCAACTAAATATTTCTCAGACTGTTTTAGCTTTCTGCATGGAAAACTCATTGTCTGGTATCTTCTGCTCTCTGCCCCTCTACTTACTCCAGAGTCATGCATGATATGACATCAAATGTCATCAGACCAGCCTGGTCAAAGTTATCCTTGTAACGGCTCATCTTGATAGCATCCAGCCACTCATGGGCACTGCTGAGTGAAGGGAAATCTGGAGGACAGCTGCTCAGGAGAGGCTGAGATGGTCTGCAAAAGAGGCAGGTGCTAAAAACCCAGGTTATGAACAACAGCTAACCATGCTAGCAATGTAAGAGTTATGAGAGAGAGAATACAACCACAGGATAGAGAAGAACAATTGCATTTTTTCTTCATGTCCTGATTCCTAAAGTCCTGTTTCTAGACTACCTGTGTTCCTTTTTCTGCCTGAAAACAATCAACCCAAACTAAGAAATTAATCCTTCCTTCCCCTTTTATACTCTCTCAGACATATTCTCTTCTTGTTGCCCCAGATCTTTCAAAACTTTCTATGTCTAGACCTATGAGCTGGGCAGAGTTGCAGCGAGGTTCCTAAGGCAGAGATGAGACCTTATGCCTTTTAAACTTTGTGACTAGCTCTTCCTTACCTAGATGCACTCCTTGGTCAGAAAGTAACCTAGGAAACAATAAGTGTGTTGTTTCAGCTCCAAAATCCATCAGATAAAAGCACAACAGTAAAAAGTCCAAGAAAAATACAGCATTTGCTCTTTTCCCCATCATCTGAACCTGTTCCAAAGCTATAACTTTATTTATGCATTTAGTAAACTGGGTACAAATAAGCACTTTTCCCCTCCCCCAGCTGTGAAGTGCATTTCACTGAGACAAGGTTTATAACCTTCCAGGCCAGCAGAATGTAATTCCATCATCAGCCCAACAGGATTCTAATCTTGGCACAATGTACTCCCCACAAGGACTTGTTTCCTGACCTCCTGCCTCTGGTTCATCAGGCTGCAAAAGGCAGTTGGGAAAACATGGGATGGAAGCTGCAGTTCTAAACAGTCTTAGTTTCAGATTTCATTCCCTCCATAAGCTAAGGTCTTCTATTCCTTCATCACCTCTTGTGATCACACAGTATTGTGTGACCACAGAGTATCGTGTGTAGCTGCACCACTATATGACCCTCCCTTCAGTCCTTAAGATCTCTCACTCATTTCTCCTCAGTGCACCTCATCAAGAGATTTATCTCCTCTCACATTCAGCACTCACCACTCATCATGCATTAAGTAAATCAGGATATACAGTTCTTCCAACCCTTTCCCTCATTTTTTTCCTATTTCCTCCCAGTCTCAAGAGAGGGTTGGAAAAAATATTTTAGAGCCTGATGTACTGCTGTCTTTTCCTAATGATCCTACAGAGAGACAAGCCCTAGTATTTTGCACTAAATCTCACCTGCTGCTCCCAGTGCCAGTAGCTTTGAGGGCCGATGGCTTGCGGATCATTTTATCTAGGGCACTGACTATATGCTCAAACTTGGGTCTCTGGACCCGCTCCTTCTGCCAGCAGTCAAGCATCAGTAGGTGCAAAACAGTTGGGCAGTCTGGGGGTGGTGGCAGGCGATAGTCCTGGTCAATGGCATTAATTACCTGAAGGAAAAGAAGAACAAAACTTTATCAAGCTGGGGAAATAAAAGACAAATAAGCTTCAATCACTTGATGGTGTATGACTTCCTACTACTTGAACTCATAGGGTTCAGAGAGGCATATTTACATTTTTACCACTTCTAAAACTTACATCCTGATTGGACATGTCCCAGTAAGGCCTCTCACCATAGGACATCACCTCCCACATGACAATGCCATAGCTCCAGACATCACTGGAGGAGGTGAACTTGCGATACTGGACAGCTTCAGGGGCAGTCCAGCGGATGGGGATTTTGCAGCCCTAGAAAGCAGTCAGAGAGCAACAAGAATGTTAGTGAGACAAGGACCATTTGTGAAAATGGAATCACTGAACAGATGCCAGTAGTATCACTCTCAGTATGGGCTGCCAGTCCAATTGATGCTGTCTTGTAGACATTGTTGATTTAAATTCAAACTATGTTCTAGTTTTCCACCTTGTTCTATTGACAATTATAGATTAAAAAAAAAAATGAAATCATGTCTCCTGGTTGCTACAAATCCCATTATTTTAACTTTTATAGCTCTTCATTGCAGCATTTGATTGATAGCAGAAAGTAAAATCCTCCTGAGAGTCACAATCATTTGGAAATCTAAAGCAAATTAAACAATCCCAACCTGCAACATTAAGGACACATATACTGAGTGGCTAGCATCAACTCCTTTCTCTTTCCATCTTTACATCTCTGGACTGCAGATATGACCTGACAGATGAAATATCGTTCATGTGCTTGTTCTTCAAAGCACACATATCTAAAACTTGTTTCTCTTTTCAGTGACTAAATTCTTCATCCCCTGCATACCAAATGGTAGTTTCAATCTGTCAGTCATACTCCCACCTCTTCTTTTGTATGTGCTATAAATGCCAGAACTTCATAGGCAGTAAGTTAATTTGATGATTGATTGTAAAACCGAAAATATACTTATGTCATTTATTTTTCTGTAGGAAAAAAATACAACACAACTCTTTGAGAAAAGGGTGGTAGTACAGGACTTCAGTCTCTCCTTCAATCCTTTATACTTCCTGTAAGAAACTAATGAAAGGGGAAAGATAACACCTACATCAGGTTATGAGGTTTGTCCTATTCATCATCATTCCACAAAGAACAGCACTGAGATTCCATTCCACATAGCATAGCGGATCAGATATTCAGTTACTTTTGGTTTTTACCTGTTTGAAACAGGTTAGAAGGTTGTAACCCACTGGTGGTTTTGGTCTCAAAATGGACTAAAAAGGACCAAATCAAAGAGGAACACATGAAAAATTATATCTGGCAGCACTGCAGTAACTGACTCCATAGCCATAACTCACCAAAGCTCCAGTATAGGTGGGATTTGAAGCATCATCCTCCAGAAAGCGGGACAAACCAAAGTCTGACACCTTGCACACAAGGTTACTGTTGACTAAGATGTTTCGTGCTGCCAGGTCACGATGCACGTAGTTCATGTCTGAAAGGTAGCGCATGCCAGCTGCAATCCCCCGTAGCATTCCCACCAGCTGTAACACACTGAACTGTCCCTCCTTCTGCTGCAAGTGAGGAGGCAAACATACACTTTTATGACACAACAGGAAGCCAACAGGGGACACTAACAAAGACAAGGTAACAAGGTGGATTTATGAAGTTAGAGAACATAGATCTTAACTGCAGCCAAAATCTGAAGGTTCAGGGAGAGCAAATACGAAAGGAGGATGGGCTTAAAGAAATGAATCTCAAATGAAGTCAGACACTGGTGATCTTTTTCTGAAGACAAGTCTCATCTTGTGGCCATATCCTCTTTTATCATCCTATGTCTAGTCTCGTTAACTACTAAGATGGCTAAATGAATGGGAGCAGACAAATCTGCCCTTACTATTTTACTGTTTTAAAATCTTTCAAATGGATTCTACACAGTTCTACACAGTGTGTTCATGTGCTCCTCAAGATGTACCTGCCAAAGCATTTGTGGTTGAATTAGCATATAAATCAGAAAAGGAAGAAGTGAAGCATCTATACTACAAAAATGTGTGTACTTGTGTTTCATTACTAGAAAAAACACCGGGAACTCCTGAGTCCAAAAAGAACTACAAATTTCGCTACTTCATTACAATGTTGAAAACTGAAACATTCAGTGGAATAAAGCTTGAAAAACATTAATAAAAAGGCAAACTTTGGAGCATGCACATAAGGAACTGGAAGGCTGTGTACAAAGATAAACAATTTAGTACTGTTTATCATTAATATTTTAAACTGGAGAAGTCTAAAATAATGAAGTTTTACATGATGGGTGAGCTTTTGGAATATTTTCACCATGTTGACCCAAAAACACTTACTCTGGTAATTTGCTATTATTTCTATTGCACCTGAAGAGGCCAACTGAGGACTTATAGAAACAGGAGTGAAGAGGAAGGATAGGAAAAATTATCAGATCTGAGACTGGCACACAGCAAGATGAAGAGGTAACGGTTCTGGGAGACTCTGGTTGTGGTACCCTGAGGAAGGAATCCAGTGATCCATTCTCCATGAACTCTGTGACAATCATGACCGGCCGGCTCTTGGTGACCACACCCTCCAGATGGATGACATTGGGATGCTCAAATTGTCCCATGATGCTGGCCTCGCTCAGGAACTCCCGCCGCTGTTCATCTGTGTAACCTGACTTCAGAGTCTTAATAGCTACTGTGTATTCACGTTTCCCTGGGTGTTTTAGGCGCCCAAAGCACACCTCTCCAAACTCTCCTGTCAGGGAGGGAAGAAACACACCTCAAGTAAGGAAACACAGCAAAGAATTTTAGTCAGGTACACTGAAACATTCCACTGTGGAAGACTCCAGGTGCTGCCTGGACATAGGGTTACTAGAACTGCTGGGATTAAGGTAAAGTTCTTGATGAAGGCTCAGGTTGGAGACTGCAGCTTTAGTGTTCAAATGAGGAGCTCTGAGTCTTCAAAGGGTGTTTTAAACTTGGTTTGGAGCCACTATATAATGTTAAGATGAATTCTGGTAAAAATGGTTAGCAATCCTGAGACACTTGATGTCCTACAGTTGAGTCCATTCCAGGCCAGTAGTGTGCCAGGTCTCAAGGAAAACAAGAAGGCACTTCAAAATCTGGACACTACCTGATCCAATGACTTCCTCGATCTTGATGAAGGACACATCAATCTCCTTGGCAAATTCTCGAATAGCTTCATTGGGATCTTCATAGGTTGAAGGATCAACGTAATACTTCACTCCAAGTCCTGCAGTGGAGGAGACATCCCAAAACATCACCAGAATCAAACCCTGAGAGCCATGGGTGTTAATAAGTCCTGAAAAGAAACAGACCCTTGCCATCTGTTGCTTAAGAACACTTACCTCGTGCACCAATATACTGCTGCAGGCGGTCTGTGTATGGAGTCTCTCGCCTTTTACTGCAGGACATAAAGGAAAGGAAAGTCAAAACACACAAGAGTCTCTCATAGGATGCTGGGGTATGCTTCTCAATGCAAGACTCAGAGATTCCTTGAATTTAGAACTAGGAGATGGGCGTTAAGATCCTGCCCATCTCATGGTAACCACTGCATGCTTGTTTTCTGTGTGATAGTTGTTACATCACTGTTTGCCTCCCCACATTAGATATGCCAAATGATAGGCCCTCTAGCACTATTCTGAAAAAAAAAAAACCACTACAGTTTAACATTACTGTCTTGGAAGTTTTCTTGCTATTCAGGCTAAATTTGCATTTTAATTTCATTTCTTTAAAACAAATTATTCTTTTCAATGCTAATCTAAGCCATCTCCTGTGATGCCTTTTATGTTCTTCAAAACCGTTCTAAGAGCCATTTACTCTAATGTTTAAGTTGTATAAATTTTGCCCAAAGATTAATTCTTTTTTATTTTTCCTCCTGGTCTCTTAACAGCATTTACTTTGACAATTCTTTTTGTAAGTATGGCACCCAAAACCAACCCCTCAGAGCCAGATGGATAGAAATTTGTATCATTATGTGATTTTTAAATGTGCAGATCAAAACAGGCATGGTCTTTTTTATTTTCGTATTTATTGCATATATGCATCTTATTTCCAGTAAGCATAGGGCCTTCTCAATCCTTCTCAGATTTCTTTCTCCTCTTAAATGTGTGTGATTCAAGCAATTTTCTTCCTGTATGACCTGGTTGTTTTGTAAGCTTGATCCTATTCTTTAAACATAATTTGTGTTTTCAAGACACTTCCTTTGTTCCCAAAAATGTTCATTTTTTATATTTTTTTTTCCAAAACCATACAATTCATGCTAGTTTAAAATAATTTCTAAATCATATTAATTAGACTGGATTGTAAATCAAACCCAATGGCATCCTCTAGTATTCCTGCTGTATGCATGGATTTATGTCAACTCATATGCTTTGCTCTTTAAGCACAAGACCTTCTAGCTGCTGATTCAATTAGCATCTGAAGACGAGTATCATGAAACATTATGTTACTTTACTAACACAACTACTTCTATCATTCTAACAGGTAATTTTGTGTATTATTTTTCCTTGGTAAGCTTACCTCTTTAAATTCTGCTAAGATTGCACAAACACAGTTCTACCTTCAAAATCTGTTCTGTTGTGGAAAAGAGTTGCTTTATTGGGGGCCTATACTTAAGAGCTCTAACTGCTGTTGCATCTTAAAGTCAGGTCTTAATTAATGTTTTTATATAGATTATCTAACATACAAATGGTTTTCCATCATCAAATTAAAAAAAAAAAAAAAAAAGAATTAACTAAAATATGTGTTTTAGATTCTATATTGCCTGGAAAATGTGTACCAACAATTTAGAAAAACAAGTTAAAATTACAACATTTGACTCTACACATATTCAGACTTTTAAAGAATGCGGTGTTCCTAATTTCCTACATTTTCAAATTCACTTTTCTTATCAAGGGCAAATTTAAACCAGAAATTTGGTATCGTCACTTTTTCTGAACAACTACGAACAAGCACACGATCTTTTTGAGTATAAATTATTCTATTCTATTTTTATGATATTTCCTTCTATGTAAATACCTTTAAAGAAACCCATTAGTATCTTTCCCCAACACAGTTCTGGTAATATTAATGTATTCTGGATTTGGTTTATTTTTTTAGAAAAATATATGCTTTATTGAGTTGTGCACATAGTAACACATTTCCAATTGTAACAACAAATTATATTTTTAACAGTTCAAAACTACAAAAGAAGGCAACACTGCAAATATAACAATATTTGATAATTCTTTTTTTCCAGAAAAAAAAAGAAAAATTAAAAAGAATATACACAGAAGGAGAAAAGATGTAGAAAAGGGAAGAGAACAATGAAGAAATCATTAAAACTAGATGTCATTTTCTAAAGTTAAGTAGTTTATACATTTTTTAACTCATCAGAAAAAACTAAAAAGTCTCTCTTGCCCAGAGGCAGAGTAGAGCAAAGATACAGAAATTCATTATTGATAATCTAGGGGATTAATTTCAAACCTCAGTAAATTCAATAAGCAGGTAATGTTTCTTTTCTTCAAATAAAATTCCCATTGATTACTTTTGTACCTCTACAAAAGCAGTGATCCTTATTCCTCTTTCTCTTTAAAATTTCAGTCCTTTTTTGCAATGACTGATTATCTCTACATTGACTTATCTGCCTTTTTTTCTTTCCAAAATGGGAAACAAGTCTTCCAAAATGGGAAATTGCTTTCTTTAACCTATATTTTTGAGTTAGTGTTCCATGGAACTACTGTGGCTGTACAGATTTTATTCTTCAGGAAACGAGCTACTATGTCTTGGTCCTCAGATAAATAGTATTTAGCACCTCCTGAATAAGTGGATGTAAACACTTATTCCACCAGTTATTCTTCCTTATATTGTTTCATTCTCCACTAGCTTGCCTAAAATGCAATTTGTATTCCCTTCTTTACAGTGATGTGCTCAAATTCCCTTTGAGTACCAGCTGTAAAATGCTTCCCTTAAGTAGCCACGTATCAGCTAACTACATGAGCAGTTTACCAAAGGACATGCTCCTCACACAGCAGTTACGGGGCAAGATCTTTCCTTAATTAGAAGATGACATCTCAAGGACATATGGATACATGTAAATCAGGATGTTTCCTTTAGGATGGGGTTATGTAGCAGGGGTAAGAAAGTTCCACTGTCTGCAGTGCACATGAGCAGGTCAAGGAATTCACCTCTTGAAGATGATGGCAAGGATGGCAATGGCAGCAATGACCAAGAAGGCTAGACCACCGAGTGCTGAGCCCACAATAAGTGGCAGTCGGTCCTGCACCATTTCCGAGCGCTCCCCTAGCAAGGAAGACACATGCATACACAAACACAAATGCAGAGTACAGTAACTGTTACAGTTTCTCTTCTATTCTACTAAGTCTCATCCATAATTCCATCCCTACCAACCTTTTGCTTCCCATGCTAGTCCAGGCAGTTCAACAAACACTTGACTTGGTTACTCCCTTACCCCTTCAGTCACTGTGCTTCTCCAGTGCTTCTCCTTCCTACTTCCCAAAAGCCAGTGTTCTCTCTGAATCCACTTCTCCTCCCCCTGGTCTGCTGACACAAGACTAGTCACTTTAGCATAGGCCAGCTCTACACCTGGACTTTATCCCATGGTCCCCTAGGTTGTAGATGATGTACATGCATGTACCTTTGATCCAGACCAAAGAGTATCACAAGGGAATATGTTGCTCTCTGCATGAATGGAGGGTGATACTGCTGGAAGACAACCTTCTGGGTATATGCCATGTCCCCCCTGTCTTTAACACTTTCACAGAGAATTCAGCTGTAATTCTTCTGTGGCCACTGAAGACCACACTACAGAAGTGTGTAGTGGTATGAACTGTAACTACCTCCTAAAGAGAGTTCCACTGACACATTCTGCTCCTACTGGTCAGAGGTGCAGAGGCAACAAGGAGTAGGACTGGGGAATATGGAGGTAGTGTAAACAATATGCTCTGACAGCATGAAGCTTCTTTGAGTGAACAAATCTGCATTTGCAAATAATGATATGAAGAAATACAAGTTGAGTAGGAGTGTCTGGTACCAGTCATCCAGAGCATAAGCTAATACTCAGGGGCACCCCAAAGTGAAAGATGGTCATGTGAAGAAGATCTGAATACAAAATGGCAGCACTTACCTCCCATTAAAGTCTGGAAATACATCTTTCCACTGTATGGGCCATAGCCCACTGCTGTTCTAGCTCGTACTTGGAAGGCATAGATCTTGCCTGGGCTCAGATTTGATATGGTGGCCATGTTAGTTTCACTATTCAAGGTGAATGAATTATCCTCATCCTCTGCCTGTGAATGTCAGTGACCAAAAAGTAATGTTAGACTAGATGGCTTCATGTTGGGAAAAGCAGATGGACTGATATTAGATGAAGTGTATATTATGAACTGGTTTTGATACAGCTTTTTCTTCCCTCATAATGGAAGCATTTTTCTCTACCTTATCCATCCTGATCCAGGGGTGCATCTCGCAGAGAGACGATTTCCCTGTCCTCTTTTTCATATCAGCTACACAACCATCAGCACTTCATCACATTCTGCTCACCTTGTCAAAGTAGCGTAGCTGGTAATCCAGGATGATCCCATTGGGCTGGTCTGGCTGAGGCCATGATAGTGTGATGCTACTGGTAGTACGACTCACCTGATGCATCATGGGGACAGCAGAGGGGACTGGAATAAAAGAGAGGAGGGAGAGATTGCAAATGGATAAACTTAACAATGAACTATATTGAATATTCATTCATGATGAGTTAATAAGTTAGGTCAGCTGATCCTTTAACTTCCCTTAATTTGCTTTATGAAGTACTTTATAAAATAACTAGAAGAAATGCAGGCACAATTCTACTCCACTGGGAGATACAGTAAATGACAACTTGGGCAAAAAGAAAATGAAGAAATCCACATCCAACTGATCATGCCCAGAAATGATGAAATTATCTATATTTTAACTAGCATTCTGATCTTCAAATTTGCAATTTTTACATGCAAGATGACAAGATGTTCAGTGCCACTGCCTTGATCTAGGATGACACTTGGACAAACAATGTGACAGTAGTCAAAGCAAAAGCAGAGCACACTACTTCTGCTTCTCCCTCAGATTACAATTCTTTGCCTGGGGGGAAAAAAAATCAAGTATGGCTATCAGAGTAATGGAGGCCTTTCACTACCAGATTATGGTTGCAAACCAGATGAAAACACTGATGTGTTAAGGAACAGACTTTGAACCGCTCTTCAGGTCAGTGGTCTCAGTTCAGTTGCAGATCCTAGAGAACGAAAACATCTCATTTTCATAGCCTGATATGCAGCCTTGTGTTCAGACTAGCTCCTGTATCTCAGGCCAAACTCTGTCAGGGCTGGTGCCCAAATGTGAAAACTGCTACTGTATTCGACAGTCTCAGTCCCTCTGCAGGCCACTGAATCACAGAAGCCCAATTCTTCCCACTCTTCTCAGTTCTTTCCAATCCACAATTTTTCCTGCACCTGGAAGGAATACTCCAAGCCACTTAGCAACATTTGACCTGTATTTTAGTTTAAAAATTTCTGGGTGGGAGGGGAAGGGGAGTGAGAGCATTATTTTCGCTGGTTTAATTGTCAATCCTGAGTCAAACCATGACAGACGGCCAACAGTATTCTGGGCTGCATGAGAAGGAATGTTACCAGCAGGTTGAGGGAGGTGTTCTTTCTCCTCTGCTGAGCTCTGCTGAGGCCACACTTCAAGACCCATGTCCAGTTCTGGGCTCCCCAGTACAAGAGAGACATGGACATACTCTCTAATGAGGAGAGATTGAGAGAGCTGGGACTGTCCAGCCTGGAGAAGAGAAGGCTTGCAGAGATCTCATAAATGTACACAAATACTTGAAGGGAGGATGAAAATAGGACAGAGACAGGCTTTTTTTCAGTGGCTAGTGACAGGTCCACAGGCAATGTACACAAAATGAAACACGGGAGGTTCCCTGTGAACACAACAAAATGCTTTTGATTCAGCACTGGAGCAGGTTACCCAGAGGGGTTGTGGAGTTTCCAACCTTGGAGATACTAAAAAATGTTCTGGACATGGTCATGGGCAACATGCTCAAAGTGGCCCTACTTAAGCAGGGGGGTTGGAGTAGACATCCTCCAATGGTCTCTTCCAAGCTTAGCCATTTTATGATTCTAATAATAAGTCTGAATCACTCTCTCAACAGTACTGTCTAGACATCCATGGACTACAACAGCCATTTAGACAACTGGCTCATAGGTCATACTTAATTGGGACTCAAACTAAACCCTGATAGGGTCTGTATGTTCTTTCCGGGTATTTATTTGTTTTCTTATATTTCACATGGTTTGATCAACTTCACCTATGCCTCTAATGTTCTCTAATATGCCTCTATATTCTCTAATACTAGCCCCAAATCTACCACTCTCAAATTCTAGTTTCTCCTTTGTTACCTCTTCCAGTATCATCTTATACTCACAATCTAAGTAAACAGCATGAAGACTCTAGATTTATTCCACACATTTTCCCATATACCATCTTCAAGGAAGATCAGTCTGAATATAGCATGGAAATTTCCTTCATTATGTGTTTAATATCTTATCTTTATTTTGAAAATGTCCTATGGCTTTTTCACAGACTTCAATTTAGTTCTGACCCTTTCTCTAAATACCTGAAAATCCTTTAAAGTATCTTGGGTTGTCTTTTGTCATAACCTTGAACTTTACTTTCTGTGGATGAAGACTGATTTGACAGAAAGGCAAATTAATTAGTAATTTTAATTTCCTTTACCACTGTTATTACTGCTTCTTCTGTATGTGTTCAACTCATCCCTAATAAGCAGGAAAAAATCATTTATCCCACAAAGCGCCATGCTTTACTGTATACCTCCTATTTCTAGTTGCTCAAAAAGTTTCTGTCTTCATTTAAACAGTTGCTGCAACCTGAAATGTGAAAACAAGCACATTCATTCTCTGCTCATGCTGTAGAGATAGGGCATAGTAAGGAGAGAAACTGGAATAGTTTATTTTTGAGGAGTGACCACAGAAATGTTTATTAAGTCCCAGGCATAACTGGGCAAATCCACTGAAGATGGCTGAGTCCACAAGGGTCACCGAGAGAAAAATTAAACCTAAAGAGTATTTTTTTGTTCCTATGTAAGAAGAAAACAATACAGCTAAATTCTTAGGGACCTTTGGTGAATGATCAGGGTTGGCAATTAGATTGTAAATAAACAAATGGCTTGTTACTTTGAAAATTACTGTAGTTCATTAAGAGGACAATAAGCACAGAGTGACTCATCCATTTTCCTTCATAATCTCATAATCATACTTGGCATTTAATGCTTTTCCTTTTCTCACACCTTTTCACCTGAAAATATTCTGTAAGGTCCTCTTCAATTTCCTGGCAATGCTTATAGCTGTCCTTGTCCTCATGCAGCCTCTTACACAGGTACAAGGCAACCTGATCACATAACCTTTATTCTCACAGTTCTCCATTAGCTCTCATAATGTCTGGATTTAGTTTTAAAAAAAATAAATTACTTGCTTTTAAAAGTCTGCATAGATTTGCTCCAATATTTGGGTCTCTACTGTCTTTATCTTTTCCTCTTCTTTCTATGAATAGAACAACTGTCTGAATGAATAAACTCCATAGAGTGTCTCTGGCAACAGACATTACTACATGCTTCAGTTGAAGGTGTAGAGGGAAAAATGGTTAGGTAGTTACAGCTGTGCACAGAGGGATTTTTTTTTCACAGTCCTTTACATGAAATTTACCAGAATTCTGTCCTGAAACATAAGAAGAGATATTTGTTTACTCTGCAAGTACACTTGAAGATATTAAAATAATCATTAAGATTTTAATCCTTTTCTTTTTTTTTTCTTTCTTTCTTTTTTTTTTTTTTTTTTTTTTAATAATATGGTTGGATATTAAGTTCTTTGCCTTTTTTGTGTCAGGCTCCCCTCTGTGAAAAAGGATAACTCCACTACAATTACATAATAGCTTTTCCTTATGCAGCTCATGCTATCTGCAACAGCCTCCCAACCTCTTTCTATTATAGCCTGACACTTCCTCAGGTATTCACCCTCAGCACTTCAAACATGAGCTGAAAGCAATTCCCTTCTCTCTTATCTCAATTCTGGACAGTTTTTCCTTCTTGTAATTTGCATACTGTATTTACATGTAATGCTATCGCTATCCAAACAGGTTTTATTATTATTATCCAAACAGGTTTCAGATGCTTTTTGACACAGAAGGTTAAATTTTACCATATTAAAGGAAATTATTCAGTGCTGGCCCTTCTTATTCTGTCTTCAGACACATAGTCACTGAAGAGTATGAACATCATAATCAGGCTACCACAAAATGTGACTGTGTAACCAAAGGATCCTATCCTACTCTGAAGCAGGGCTAGCAGACTGTCAGGGGAAAGAAAACTCTTACATGAACAGCATTTGGGAGACAAAGATGAAGAGTGAACAGGCAGCAGAGGAGAAAGAAAAGTAGAACTGTTGCAGCACAGAATATTGCATAAGATACCTCCAACAAAAGGGTAGGGGTGAGAAGGATGATTTTTTGGATTAGCAACTGGAAGAAGTGAGAGGACTCTGCCTGATATTTGAGTAAGCAGAATATTCAGAAACTGTCAGGGCTGGAGGTTCTTTCTTTCATCACAGCCATTTACTCTGAAAGCTTATCTTTCTCCAGTTTGCTGTTTTTATATCCTTCATGCCTTCCTGTCCACTCCTTGTCTCTTTCAGAACATGAGATCCTGAAATGTCCATCTCTGCTTGTATAATAATAACAATAGTAATAATAATAATGATAATAACACATAGCAATAACTACGATAAGCCATGCTAAAGTGAAAAGCTGCTGAAGGAATTGAAGAGAAGGGGTATGGATGAGACAGGTCACGTGATGGAGGAAGGGCCTTGTTAGTATGAGCTGTCACTATGAATCAAGGGCAGCTCATCTCAAGCTCACTCCTAATGATCCTGAGGAAGGGCAAAGGAAAAAAACCACAACCAAACACAAAAGGAAGTCATTCAGTACACATTGCTGCTTAAGAAAGTTGCCCTCCTATGAAACTGCTTCAGTGCATGAGAGGCACCTTAGAGAGAGACACCCAGCAAACCCACAGACACTAAGAGGCACCTGGAGGAATAGGAGTGGTCAGAAAAGTCAAACAGAAGCAAAAAAAGAGTGTAGATTTGTGGATTCCAGGCCGGAGAAGGAAGCAGCTACTCAATTAAATTACCTCAGATATAGATGAAGAAGACTGAGATGAGAAGCATGAAGAAAGAGAATGATTTAGAAATTAACCGAACACCTATCTGTCTCCAGCAGAAGCCAAAGTAACTGCCTGGAATTACCATACAAATTACCCAGCCATATCTTTTTTCTGTTAGCAAAAGACTTGAAGCCAGCTTCTTAAGGTGACCAGGTATCCTATGCGTGCTTTGTTACTCAATACCTGTGAAGTAACATTTCAAATGGAAGAAACAGACACAGACAAACCTTGGCGTCTGCTAACAGTATGCAAGATACTTAGGGTGTATATATATTCCTTTCCATAGCATAGAAGCAAAAATGACAAGATGTGATTTAACCAAGATCATTACGCCACATCTGGTTTCACAGCATTTCTCTTGGAGCTTTACCAAAGCCTGGTTTTGCAGGGGTTTTAACAACTACATTGTGGAAGCTCATTAGGGATTTTTTTGAGTTTAACATTTAAACATCTCTAAATGTTTAGAGACATTTTCTGTCACTCACTTCAAATTTTTCCTCCACTTTCTCCTCCTTATCACATTACTCTTCATTATATCCACTTAAACAAGCAGTGTACAATTATTGTCCATATTAGCTTATACGTTTGTAATGACCAACTTATTATTGACATTTAGCAGAACTGTATGCCTGTACACATGTGGCTGTCTCCAGCTCCAGTGCCTCTACATATCTACAGAAAATCAGAACTTACTTGATGCTGTCCTCTATTTTCCTCCCAATAGATAAGCATGCTATCCATCAGTCTGAACTCCTCTTCAGATCTTTAACCTATCCCTTCCTCTGACAGCCAACACAAGCCATTAGTATTTTAGTTTAGCTATCCCTGTGGTTTAGTTCCTAGCTACAAGGATCACAACATCTTTGATACAACTATACTATGTAAAAGGAAAAAAAAAAACCATCCCACAACAAAAAACCCCAACAAAATGTCTGTTTCATTTTGGCAGGAAAATAATATTCCAAGACCACTTATCAGAACAACGAAGTTAAAAAGGCATGGAGAAGGCAGAAGAAAATATATGACATGCAGAGCAATTTCACTAAAATAGGAACGGTGATTCTGTTTCCGGATCCTTAGTTGAAATTCCATTTAACACCTCTCCAGGAACTGTAAAAACTGTAGTTTTCATATCCTTTTATGACCCACAGGACTGCACAGTATTAACATATGCCATCCCAGGGGCATGTACATTTAGGTGTCACTGTATACGTTCTTTTTTTGTCATACAGCACCTATCTGTATCTTCAACTGTATCTTCATCTTTAGACAGTGCCTTTATCACTTCCTCATTTTGATATGCAGCAAGGCAAAGGTGGCCAGATATGATGAAACAGTGGATACTGCTTGTTAAAGTGCACTCAAGTATGAACTGAAATGAGGAGAATGGAAGGTTGTGTACAGGAGCAAGCAAAGATGGAAAAAACATACATCCTAAAACACAGAAAGAAAAAAAAGTGAAGAGGTCAAAAATACTAGAAAGACTGAAGTGTAAGAAAATTGAGAAGAGTAGAAGAAACAGAAGGTTAAGAGGAAATGAAGGAAAGCTCTCTAAGAGCTGTTGTGGCAAGCTGATGCTTACAAAATCCCTGTTGAACCCTGGTTAGTGTCCTCTGTCTTGCAGAATGAAGCAGCATCCTCTGTCTGAGTCACAGAACTACAGCCTCCAATTACCTTCTCCAGAGCAGCTTGCCTCAACAACTCTTCAACATGTACAACCACACCAGCTGCTAAACTCAGTTTTTCTACCAACCTCAGTTTTTCTGCCAACTGGGAAGAAAGGAAAGCCCATTCAGAGAAAGCAGGAAAGAGAATGCCATAAGTGAAATCACAGAACTTAAGAGGGCAAGATAAAAAAGGTCACAACACACAAGTAAGAAGACAAAGCTTCAGGATTCAAAAGATAGAAGCAAATCAAATGAGAGACAGAAGTGGAAATTTTGGGACTCAGATGCAAGAGTCTCCTCACCTGACTGGCTGGTGCTAACATTGATCGTGGCATAGTGGGGTGCTTCTGAACTCAATTCAGTCACCGAGTTGACGGCCTGGATCTCAAAGGTGTACTGCACATGGGCCAAGAGGTTGAAGACTTGCACACGACTTTCTGTCAGACCCACTTGGCGTGGCTCAAATTTGACGCTGTCCCCACAGCGCACACATGGCCCTGAGGACCCTGCTGGGCATACTTTGCAGATGACATTGAAGAAAACATCCTTGCGGCCACCCAGGTCCTTGGGGAGGCGCCAGGTCAGGAGCACATTGGAGCCAACAAGTTCATAGCTAAGGTCACGGGGAGCAGAGGGGATGCCTAGAAGACAGAATGAAAGATCAAAACCCCATAAAGAAGAGAAGAAAGGTGGGGGAGGAGAGAAGACAAAGCAGGGAGGAAAGAACAGATGAACAAATTATTTTTTCTTCACATTTTTACTCTTCTCTGAGTAAGGCTAAAAGAACCCACAACATATCCTTTGCTATATCAAACATAAACTTACATACACAAAGGAGCAACTGTACTACCACATTTTAGAGAAAAAAAATTAACAAGCAGGGTCTTTGTTTCAAGGGTGTAACTTTTACTTTTCCCTAAAAGAACAGCCAATGTTTAGGGAAACTCCAAGTCTTTGAAATTTTAAATTCTGTGCAACCTTAGTAAAGATTTCTCTCTACTGAGACCCCTAATTCTCTCCTTTGGCACCTAGTATGTCTGAATTATCTCAGACTTCAGTTAGTGTGTTCCATCTATTGCAGAAACTGAACACCAGTTTCCTCATGATTATTCCTGCTATCAGGTGGGTTCCTGAGTGGCATTGGGAATAAACTCTTGACAGAAAACATGCCCATTCCATGCATTCAACCCTACCCCTGTTGGCACAGAGACAGTGAAGAGTAGAAAGAAAATGCAGAGTGAGAACATGTCATGGGGTTGAGCATGGGACAAGACACTAGAGCTAGAAAGTGAAAATGAGGTTAAAATGAGCAGCAATGCTGCACTAGTAAAGCTGGGCATAGACACAAAGCATGACGGGAATGGAAGGGACAGAGAGGCTGAGCTTAGTAACAGGCAGAGGCAATGGAATCGTTTTACGGAATATTCCCCTCTAAAGGGTATAGCGAAACCCAAGAATCCTCATTCTCTATATTGCTCTAATATAGAGCAATATAACTATTATAACTATTGCTCTATAGTTAAGAAATATAAATTAAAGCCATGGGCAAAGTCCTTTCTCTGTCTATCAATGATCACTATGAAGAATGACACAATTAGCACATGTGAAAGAGATCTTTGTGGGGGATCTCTCTGGCTGCAATGTAGCTCATTGCTGGATCATTTGAGTATTTCCAATAGCTGAATTTCCCTGGGGTCTCACATTTCCAGTGTTGTTAGAAAAATAAATTATGCTGGAAAATAGCACACAGAAGACTGTTTAGAAAATGCATTACTGACAAGATGAAGCATTTGTATATCAGGAAATGTCAGAATTAAATTTTCTTTTGAGATTTTAACTGGACCACTCAGCATTTGCATTGTCACATACTAGTTTTCTCTGAAGATTCTTATCAAAGTCAATGCAAAGGATAGACAGCTGCCCAGGAAAAATATTTTGTGTTTTGAGGCTGCTGGACATGGATTGATTCTGTGCAGTACAGGAACCATAGGATTACAGGAAAAAAAGGAAAGGAAAGGAAAGGAAAGGAAAGGAAAGGAAAGGAAAGGAAAGGAAAGGAAAGGAAAGGAAAGGAAAGGAAAGGAAAGGAAAGGAAAGGAAAAAGGAAAGGAAAGGAAAGGAAAGGAAAAAGGAAAGGAAAGGAAAAAGGAAAGGGAAAAGGAAAGGAAAGGAAAGGAAAGGAAAGGAAAGGAAAGGAAAGGAAAGGAAAGGAAAAAGGAAAGGAAAGGAAAAAGGAAAGGGAAAAGGAAAGGAAAGGAAAAAGGAAAGGAAAAAGGAAAGGAAAGGAAAGGAAAGGAAAGGAAAGGAAAGGAAAGGAAAGGAAAGGAAAGGAAAAAGGAAAGGAAAGGAAAAAGGAAAGGAAAAGGAAAAGGAAAAGGAAAAGGAAAAGGAAAAGGAAAAGGAAAAGGAAAAGGAAAAGGAAAAGGAAAAGGAAAAGGAAAGGTGTTTCCTAATTTCTAAGTGTTTAACTTAAGAGCCATAAAGTGCAAGATGCTTTAGGAAATAATTTTTTTCCCGGACACTCTCCCAAAGTTCAAGAGTGATGTCTGATTATATACTATTGAAACTATAATTTTGAGTGCTAATCACTAACCTTATTTTATTTTCTACAACTAATTATTCTTTCTTGACCTGTTAACATTAATAACAAATTACTATGAAAAGTCATAATTGATGAGAAACACAGATAAGCTAATGAAAAAATTAATTATTTTCCAATAAATAAATTTTGCAGATTTTTAATTCTGTGCAATAAATATGGTCTTTACACTTTCAATGATAAAGGGAAGAAAATACTGGTTAACTAAAGCCTTCAATGAAAAATGACCATCCTGTGTATGAAATGAGTTCAGAATTTAATGAGATATTAGTAAATTATTCTCTCATTAAAGTTGTACTTTATTGATGCCTGCAATTAACTTATTTAAGGTTGCACAAGTCATCTAAAATTTAATATTTTTTCATTCCTGAGCATCTAGTATTGCAACACCCCAGTATTCTCAAAACAGAGTTTTGTATCAACTTGTAAAAATCATGTGGGAGCACTTCTGCCTTCTCATTTGCATTTAATGAGTGGATATGCCCTGCAGTCAACTGGAGGAGCAAAGAGAAGTTTTAGGTTTTATTAGAGGTCATGAGAAGAGGTGAATTGCAACTTGTCTGAATCATTCAGGCATATTCTCGTTCATTAACTGCTCTTCTTGCTTTCAAATAATCCACCCAAATACTTACCAGTGCAGGGAGCATCAGAATTGTCCAAAGCAGATCTATAGTAGTGGTTCTGACACACACATTCACTGGAGCCTGGCAGTGGAGTGTGGCTGTGGGCAGGGCATAGATGGCAGGGGTCATCTCCCACAGATGCTTTAAAGAAACCAAGGGGACAGGCTAAGAGGAGGAAAATGAGAGGCAAAGGCAGAAAACTCATTAATTCAGATTCCAGATACGATGCGATCTTTCTTACGTTTAACTCATGTCACTACTGTAGGGAGAAATTATTACCTAGAGTAGCTACTACTGGTTTTGTTGCATTACGGACCGTGCATTGTTAAAGCTGAAATTTCAAAAAGATTTTTTTTCTATACAATAGGTGCTTAAATTGATTCACTGGCAGATGAAAGAGAAGCAGTCCAGAGACAGCTTGGGTCATCTGACATAATTATTTTCTCATTACTCACTCAAAGAGCTTTACTAGTAGAGAAGCCAAAGAGCACAGTCATTTGATCTGTCTGGAAATAGTCATAGAGGTTACAGGTATTATCCACACCTCCTCACCACCCAACAGAGTCACAAATATGGATTTTTTATGCTATCTTCAACAGTTTATTTGCTTAAAGTAATATAAGCTACCATGGCTGATTTTGTATCAAAATTAGGAGCAGGCACTCAGACTTGTAGCCCTGTTGCCTTCTTGTAAGTCTGGAAACTTCCCAATAATAGATGAAAGCCTCTCAATGAAGTAAAATTTTATCTGCAAATGCATGTGAACATGCACTATGCAAAAAGCTAAAACAAGGATAGAAATCCATGCTACAGGGAAAGAAAATTCAACAAAATAGTAACTTATTAACAATATGGGAATAGTTCACATTCCAGGTTTGGCAAAGATGCTATGCTGGATTGCCTAGTAGAAGGCACTTAGATATTACACTGAAGTGCTAGGAATAAAGCTTTTACAATTTTTATGTAAGTCTTACGTAAGTTTTCTAATATTGATTTTCTGTATAAATAGTAAGGCTTTTTTAGATTTTATGGACTAACAAGATCAGGTGAAAGTTTATTTGTGGGCTGACATTTAGTTGGTTACCTTCACAATAAAGAGCATTTACTGGGATTGGGAAACTTTCAGATAGACACCAGATGAGCATTCAATGTCAAAAGACACAAGGGACACACTCCAGAGAAGTACAGTCCTAGTGATTACTGTAAGCATAACAATCCAAAAGATTGTGGATAGCAAAAATTTATATAAAAATAAGAGCAAAGTGTAAGAAAATACTGTTAGATAGATGTTCATATGAAATTAGGGTATCTAATGAATGTTCCAAAATGTAAGACCACACCAGAGGCTGCAGAATTATCCCATCTGGCTATTACTTACTGTACTAAAAGGCTTACACCTCCAATAACCATTATTTGGAAATGTTTCTAAACCACATAGGTGCTGAGTGGCCATTGATGCATCTTTCTTATATAACCTGAGAAAAACAGAGTAGCTCACTTACCTAACTTCATTCTCCTGTGCATTCAATTGCCTTTGCTTTGCGTTTTCAAAGCCCATTGTATAATTTTTGATACATGCTGTGGGACTGCAGGTATGCAAACCTTAACAAAGATGAAAAGGTTACAGCTGCAGTCCAGACACAACAGCCAATAACAACTGTGAAGTCCCATCAGTTACATTATCACAGTCCCATGCCTGCTACATTATCATAGAATCACAGAATGGTCTGGGTTGGAAGGGACCTTAAAGATCATCTAGATCCAACCACCCTGCACAGGCAGGGACACTTCCCACTAGATCAGGTTGTTCAGAGCCCCATCCAACCTGGCCTTGAACACTGCCAGGGATGGGACTTCCACAACCTCCCTGGGCAACCTGTGCCAATGTCTCACCACTCTCATAGTAAAGAATTTCCTCCTAATATCTAATCCAAATCTCACCTTGTCAAGTTTTAAACCATTGCCCCTTGTCCTCCAGCTACACACCCATGCAAAAAGTCCTGCCCCAACTTTCTTTTAGGCCCCCTTCAGGTATTGGAAAACCACTATAAGGCCACTTCAAAGCCTCCTTTTCTCCAGGCTGAACAACCCCAACGTCCTCAGCCTATCTTCACAGGGGAGGTGCTCCAGTCCTCTGATCATTTTTGTCCCCCTCCTCTGGACTCAGTCAAGGAGCTCTATGTCCTGCTTATGTTAGGAGCTTCAGACCTGGACATGGTATTCCAGGTGGGGTCTCACCAGAGCAGAGTAGAGGGGCAGAATCACCTCCCTTGACCAGCTGTCCGTGCTTCTTTTGATGCAGCCCAGAACACAGCTGGCTTTCTGGGCTGCAAACGCACATTACTGGCTCATGTTGAGCTTCTCTTCCACCATCAACCCCAAGTCCTTCTCCGCAGGGCTGTCCTCAATCCTTTCTCCTCCCAACCTGTATTCTTGTGTGGGATTGCCTCAACCCAAGTGCAGAACATTGTACTTGGCCTTGTTGAACTTCACACAGTTAACATGAGCCCATTTCTCAAGTCTGTCAAGGTCCCTCTGGATGGCCTCCTTTCTCTCCAGTGTGTTAACTTCACCACACAGTTTGGTGTTGTTGGCAAACTTGCTGAGGGTGCACTCAATACCATTGTCCATGTTGCCAACAAAGATGTTAAACAGTACTGGTCTGAGTATGGATCCTTGAGGAACACCACTCGTCACATTGAGCCATTGATCACAACTCTTTGGGTGTGACCATCCAATCAGTTCTTTATCCAATGAGTGATCTATCCATCAAAACCATAACTACCCAGTTTTGAGACCAGAATGTCATGTAGGACAGTACCAAATGTTTTGCACCTTGTCCAGGTAGATGACATCTTTTGCTCTGCCTTTGTTCACTGAGGCTCTGACCCCATTGTGAAAGGCCACCAAATTCGTCAGGCAGGACTTGCCCTTAGTGAAGCCCTGTTGGTTGTCACCAGTCACCCCTCGGTTATCTGCTTGCCTTAGCAGAGCCTTCAGGAGGATCTGCTCAATGATCTTGCCAGGCATAGAGGTGAGACTGACTGGCCTGTAGTTCCCTAGGTCTTCCTTTCTTCCCTGCTTGAAAATGGGGGTTGTGTTTCTCCTTTTCCAGTCAGCAGGAACCTCACTAGACTGCCATGACTTTTGAAATACAATGGACAGTGGTTTTGCAATTTCATTTGCCAGTTCTTTCAGGAGTCATGGGTGGATCCCATCAGGTCCCATGGACTTGCTGACCTTCAGGTCCTTCAGGCAGTCATGAACCTACTCTTCCTCTACAATAGGGGGATCTTCCTTTTCCCAGTCCCTGCCTTTAGCTTCCATAACTTGGTGGGTCTGACCAGAGTCCTTGCCATTGAAGACTGAGACAAAGTAGTCATTGACGACCCTCAGCCTTCTCTACGTTTTGGATGAAGAGCTCTCCAGTTTCCTTCTGCAGTGGACCAGTCTTCCTCTCATCATTGATGTATAGAAACTTCCCTTATTGCCTTTAACCTTCCTATCCAGATCCAATTCTCCCTGTGCTTTTGCATTCCTAACCTGATCTCTTGCTTCTCTGACTACTTCTCTATACTTCTTCCAGGATATCTGTCCTTGCTTCCACCCTCTGTAAGCTCTATTTTTACACCTAAGTGTATCCAGGAGTTCCTTGCTCATCCACACAGTCCTCTTGGCACTCCTGCCTGCCTTCCTCTTCATCGGGACACATTGGTCCTGGGTGTGGAGAAGATCCTTGAATATGGACCAGCCTTCCTGGCCTCCCCTCCCATCCAGGGTTTTGTCCCATTGTACCCTACTGACTAGATCCTTGAAGAGACCAAAGTCTGCCTTTTTAAAATTGAGTGTGCTCAGCTTACTTTGCACTTTTATTGCTGCCCTAAGGATCTTAAATTCTACAGTGCCATGTTCACTGCAGCCCAGCCTCCCACCGAGTTTTACCTCACTCACCTGCCTGTCTCTGTTGGTGAGAACAAGGTCCAGCAAAGCACCTTTTCTTGTTGGTTCCTCTACCATTTGAAGAAGGAAGTTGTCATCAGTGCACTCCAAGAACTCCCGGGAATGCTGGTGCTTTGCTGTGTTGTCCTCCCAACAGATGTTGGGGTGGTCAAAGTCCCCCGTGAGGACCATGGTTTGTGAGCATGAAGCTTCTCCTATCTGTTTAAAGAGGGCCTCATCCACTTGATCATCTTGGTTGGGTGGTCTGTAGCTTAATCTGTTACTTAATATTTTCTCCCAGAAGTCGTTTTGACTGCAAAGTAACATCCACATATACTGTGATATTAGTGCCAAGTCCTGGGACAGATCAGACTATAAAAGGGACTTCAGTAACTCTGAATGAGACCTACTAGACAGGAGAACACCAATTCTTCCCAGCACTCAGAAAATTACAACATTCAGTGGTGATGATACATTGACATATGGAAAGGAAGGAGGAAGAAGAGATGCTAACTTTGCATATGATGGATGATGTTAAGAAAAGAGCAACTGCTTTTGCCTTCTGGCCTTTATCCAGCAGAAAGTAAAATTTTTCTCATATGGAAATATCTGTCCCTATGGACAAAAGAAAGTAAGATTTTGTCCCACTCATGAATTAAATCCCTTTCATTAAGGCTTTGCTAACAGCCACAGATGCAGAATACAATTTTCACATTTCTTGGCAAATGCACCTGCACTGAAACTACAAGTATTATGAATGGGACATTCTAATCCAACTCATTGCATGTTCATTTAACCAAAATATGTAACTTTCAGGGATCTTCCTTTATTTGAAATTTGACAATGATGAACTGAATGTGAACATCTTTATTTGCTTTTCTAATTTTGTCTCATCATACTTTCTTGCATCAACCCCCTTCTGAAGCTTTTGTCAAGGCTTAGAACTGATGGTACATTCATTCCACATTCATTGTCAAGGTAGACCCTGAAGAATGGTTCATTTTCTTCATTCAGTGCTAGAGCCTGACCTCAAGTGGGACAATGACCTTTCTACTCACCACAATAGTGAAAATAAACAGATAATTGTAATGCCTGCAGTCCCTGTGATGCTAAAAGGAATCCTGTAGAGGATTTATCCATGCAGTGCAAAAACATATTTCTCCTGCAAGGGTAGTGCTGAAAGAATTCAGGTAAATTAATCTCTAGCCCAATTACAAATAATATAGAAAGACAGACAAAGCTGTGAATGATGAAGAATTTGTCTGGCATTTAGTAAATTAAATTTATTTAAAAATAATAATGGTTGTGTTAAAAATAAGCAAACATTTATATATACATGGTGATTTGAACTCTAATGGCAACTTGCCATTGAGCCTGGCTATTAAGGGATGAGGTCTGCAGGGATCACAAAACCACAGAATCACAGAATTACCTTAGTTGGCAAAGACCTTCAAGACCATCGAGTCATACTCATCAACACATTGCTGATGAGTTAGCCAAAGGTATTAAGGAAAAGTGCAGTGTTGTAGGTTTTACATAATGGAATGAACACGCCAGTAGCATTACCATCTCAGTAAAGAAAGCCAGTTTTGACCATACAGATTTGGATCCTGCAGACCATTTGGTGAGCTGATGAAAAAGCAGGAGCCTCTCTCCAACACCTCTCAGTGCAGCGAAGTGGGAAGGAAGAAGGGAGTGGGAAGGGGGAGACTCCCAGTCCTCCTGGCTTTTATAGAGTATGGCAGGAAATATCAGATATCAGAGATATCAATACAGGCTGGGCGAAGGCATGCTAGGGAGCAGCTCTGTGGAAAAAGACCTGGGGCTAGTAGTGGATGAAAAGCTGGACACAAGCCACCAATGTGCAATTGCAGCCCAGAAAGCCAACTGCATCCTGGTCTGGATCAAAAGAAGTGTGGCCAGCAGATTGAGAGAGGTGATTATGCCCCTCCATTCTGCCCTGATGAGACCTCACTTGGAGCACTGCGTGCAGCTCTGGAGCCCCCAACACAAGAAGGATGTGGACCTGTTGGAGTGTATCCAGAGGAGGGCCATGAAATGATGACAGGGCTGAGGCACCTCTCTTAAGAAGACAGGCTGAGAGAGTTGGGGTTGTTCAGCCAGAAGAAAAGAAGACTCCAGGGGGACCTTATAGCGGCCTTTCAATACCTGGAATGGGCCTATAAGAAGGCTGGGAAAGAGCTGTTCACATGGGCATGTGACAATAGCACAAGAGGAAATGGTTTTTAGCTAGAAAAGGGTAGATTTAGGTTGGACATTACGAAAAGTTATTTACTATGAGGGTGGTGGATCACTGGAACTGGTTGCCTAGAGAGGTGGTGGAGGCCCCATCCCTGGAAACTTTCAAGGTCAGGCTTGGGGGTCTCAGCAATCTGGTCTAGTTGGAGATGTCCCTGATTATTGTAGGGGGGTTGGACTAGATGACCTTTAGAGGTCCCTTCCAACTCAATGCATTCTATGATTCTATGAAATGGTTAGGAATACTGGCGCCCCCCCGTTCTGACCACCCAGATCCCTCAGAGTCCTAAACACCCTCTCTCTAGGTGCTTGCATTGGTACCATAAAAATAATCCTCAGCCCCCTCAAACTGTAACATCACTCCAATCCAATTTCAACCCTTACACATCCCTTCCACACAGTAAGTAATAGAATGAGCCTTCCCATTTCATTCTGTTAAGCCACACTTTCATAAATCTGTATTAAAATCAGCTTTTCCTGACATCTTTGTTGGTGATTCTTTAAGTGACCTTAAGACCTTCCATTCCCATCCCCCAGAAGTCCTACGGAGCAATTCAGTTGCCTGTATATTTGAGAGGTCACTGGTACCCATTCTCTCTGTCAACCAGATGTCATTCCAGTAGGTGCTGGGTCTTCTGCTGTTGATATGTCATATCTGCCAGGCCTGAGAAGATAGATGTCTTGGCTATGTGTCAGATGGCCTTAGATGCTTACATGCAAAAAACTGAATGGAGCTGACAGCTGGAAGCAGCTTCATGCTTGGAGGCACTGATCCTCAAGGGGGATTTCAACCACCCTAGTATCTGCTGGAGGAGCAACACAGTAGGTCAGAAGCAATCCAGGAATTTCCTGGAAAGCATTAGTGAGTGCTTCCTGACCCAAGCAATAAAGGGGGCTATGAGAGGTGCCTTGCTGGACCTCATGCTTACAAACAAGGATGTGAAGGCTTAAGACAGCCTTGGTTGCTGAGACCATGAGATGGTTGTGTTTAAGATCCTGAGGGGAGTGAGCTGATCAAAAAGCAAGCTCACAACACAGGACCTTAGGAGAGCAGATGTGACCACTTTGGGGATCTGTTTAGACCTGTTTTATCCATGGGATAAAACCCTGGAAGGAAGAGTGGCCCCCAAAAAGCTAGTTAACTTGCAAGGATTACCTTCTCAAGGTGCAAAAGCCATACATACCAACAAGCCAGAATTCAGGCAAAAATGTCAGGAGGCCTGCATGTTTGAAT
The DNA here is from genome assembly GCF_020740795.1 of Apus apus. Taxonomy (NCBI): domain Eukaryota; kingdom Metazoa; phylum Chordata; class Aves; order Apodiformes; family Apodidae; genus Apus; species Apus apus. The sequence continues at coordinate 124,964,879 of NC_067282.1, forward strand.
GAAGGCCTCCTAGCTAAACTCAAACTTAAAAAGTAAGTATGCAGAAAGTGGAAGCAGGGCCACCTAATCTGGGAGGAACATAGAGGTACTGTCCAAGCATGCAGAAACATCGTTAGGAAAGCCAAAGTCTACCTGGAATAAAATCTGGCCATGGATAATGTCAAAAGCAAGAAGGGCTTCTATAAGGACCTAAATGGCTAAAGGAAGACTGGCTAAAGGAAGACTAGAGAAAATGTGGGCCCACTGCCGGGTGGCGCAGGGGACCTGGTGACACAGGACATGCACCAATATAGATTAGGGGTTGACTTGCTAGAAAGCAGCTCCATGGAGAAGGACCCTGGGGTCCTGGTGGACAACAAGTTACCCATGGGACAGCAATGTGCCCTCATAGCCAAGACAGCCAATAGTATTCTGGGATGCGTTAAGAACAGCATGGCCAGCAGATCAAGGGAGGTTTTCCTCCCCCTCTACTCTGCCCTAGCAAGACCACATCTGGAGTATTGTGTCCAGTTCTGGGCTTCTCAGTTCAAGAGGGACAGGGATTTACTGGAAAGAGTCCAAAGCTGGGCTACAAGGACGATTAAGAGACTGGAACATCTGTCATACGAGGAAAGGCTGAGAGACCTGGAGCTGTTTAGTCTTGAGAACAAAAGACAGAGAGAGGGGACCTTATTAATGTCTACAAATATCTGAAGGTTGGGTGTGAAGAATGGCCCAGTTTATTTTCAGTGGTGCCCTGTGATAGGACGAGGGGAAACGGCACCAAGTTGGAACACAGGAAGTTCCATCTCAACATGAGGAAAAACTTCTTCACTGTGAGGGTGACAGAGCACTGGAACAGGCTGCCCAGAGAGGCTGTGGAGTCTCCTTCTCTGGAGACTTTCAAGACCCTCCTGGACGCGTTCCTGTGTGACCTGCCCTAGGTGTTCCTGCTACAGCAGGGGTGTTGGACTCATGATCTTCAGAGGTCCTTTCCAACCCCTATGATTCTATGATTCTATGACACGTTCTTCACAACAATCTTTACTAGCAAGACTGGCAAGACCAAGAGGAAGTCTGGAATAACAAAGATTTTCCTGGTAGAAGATCAGGTAAGAGAATATTTGGGCAAACCAGAACTGCAGAATTCCATGGGCCCTGATGGGATGCACCCAGAGGGGAATTGGCTTATGTCATTTTGTGGCCACTCTTATTAGCTTTGAATGATCGTTGTGACTGTGACAAGTGCCTGAGGATTACAGGAAAGCAAATGTCACTCCTGTCTTGAAGAAGGGCAAGAAGGAGGACCCAGGGAAACGTAGGCAGCTCAGCCTCCCCTCGATCCCTGGGAAGATCATCACCATTTCCAGGCACATGAAAGACAAGAAGGTATTTGTGAGTAGCCAGCATGAATTCCAAAGGGGGAATTCAGGCTTGACCAGTCTTCTATGATGAAATTACTGGCTTAGTAGATGACGGGAGAACCACGAATACTGACTACCTTGATTGAACAGGGGTGTTTTGAGAATATGTTGTCCAGAGATCTCTTTCAAGTTCAGGCATTCTGTGATTTCCCTTAAACAAATACAAACTGAAATATTTTGATAGATCCATGCATTCTTGGCTGCGCCACTGTCAGATCTTTCACCACATACATGATTGGGTGTGGACAGGGAAGAATGAATGGACCCTAGGCTGTATCTCATTTCAGATGTTCCCTCTGAGGGAAGAACCTGAGAAAAGAGTTTAAAAGGGACAAAGAAAAGTGCAAAGAAAAGCAATAAGGAAGACACTCACCTCCCCATTTCCACTCACATGACTGAAGTGACAGCTGAAGAAGCATGGAGTGGAATCCAGAGCAACCTAGGAGGAAAGATCTCTCCACAGTGATTACTTTTGTATGGTCTAGTGAAGAAAATTAATGACTATATAAACCTATAATCTCACACAGTTATTCCTAATGATGGCAAATAAAGAGAAAGGACTGTGCTTCAAAGCTATCATTCTGCCCCTAGGTACTTCTACTTCCAGAAGAAAAATGGCAAAATGAAGTCATATATAATACAGCATATTGCAAGCAAAGCTGATTTGCAGCAATTAAGTATGCTTCTCATCTCCTTCACCTTGCTAATGAAATGATAGTTACAATAAAATCATACCAAACCAAACAAAAAAAAACCACAAGCAAAACAAAAAATATAAACCCTATGAACTACAATTAGTAGTAACTTACATTTTACATTTGCAATTTTGGCAAATCAAGGCTGGATTGACTACAGTAGACACTAACTGGCCTCCATATATCTAAAGAATGGCCTCCATCAGTAGGGGCTGCAGCAACCTCACACATTCGGCTTCCACCTAAACCCTGGCCCCTGCCAGCTGCCTACATTCAGGAGCACCTTTACCCCTTTCCAAAATTGCCTAAGATACGCTAGCTTGCTGCAGTCAGGACTTTTGCCCACAGATGGCCACAATAATTATTGTCATGACACGCTGCTTTTAATGATATTGCCTCAGTCCAGTCACTCTAGTTTGGGAGGAAAGGGAAAAAATCCCCTGGCAAACCAAATAGGCAAAAGCCTTCTCCTTTTATTCCAGCAGTTACAGTGAGCCTAGGGCTGTCTTTCTACGCACAGACAGAATTAACCTCTCATTTGTTTCTGAAGGTTTCCCTTTTTTACACCACAAGATTTTTCAGTTTGCATATACTTTACATTCCCTTCTTAATGCAAGTCATGCCATTATATCCACTTCCTGTTGTCCTGCAATCTCTGCAGATAACTGCTGTGCTCACTGTAGACAGTCATAATAAATAACCAAGCTGAAACAAGCCCACTATCACTAGGACTAGCAAGTTTTGCTTTAGTGAACATTACTATTACCATCCCAGAGAAAGCCTGAAAAAGAGCAGCTTCTCCTGAAATACCTCCACTGTGTGCCTGCATAGCAGCTTCACACAAAAAACCACCACCAATTAAACCACAGGCCTTGTCACTGGGCATAGTATGACTTTATCATCCCCAAGACACCGACACTTTCCAAGAAAACACAAATATAGATCTCATTGATTCCCAATATCCAATACAGATGGTTGCAAAGTTACCACCTCAAGGGGCAGAGCAAGCTGCCACTTCCCATCAACTCAAGGATACTATGAAAGGAGGAGTCAGAGTTTGGAGTGCACAAGTGCTTCTCTCTCAGCTTGTCTCAGTCATTTTTCATGTGCTGGCACAGTGTGAGAATGGCACAACAGTTCAGCTGGGCACAGCTGATCTCAGAGTCACTGACCCAATTCTCCTCAGCTTCCGCTTAGAACACTCCCCCCTGTGTTGTCTGTATTTGCCTGACTGCTCCCTTGTCGTGGTTTGGGCCCAACACGACAACAAAGGAACAGCCCCCTGGCTGCTCACTCAACTGCCCCCTCACACACATACTGGGATGAGAAAGACAAAGCTCATGGGTTGAGACAAAAGACCCAGTTAAGGTCCTGGGCAAAACAGACTCAACTTGGGGAAAAAATAATAATCTCACACTGATCACACACACGCAGGACACAGACACACGCAGAGCAGGGCTTGCATATGTTACCCCACCCCTCCCTTCTTCCCGGGCCCAAATCCCTTTGTTCCTGGTTTCTCTCCCTCCTTCCCCCCAGCAGCACAGGGGGACAGGGGATGGGGTTTAGAGTCACTTCACAGGCTGGTGGTTCCTGCTGCTCCTTCCTCCTCAGGAAGAAGGATTCCTCACAGTCCTGCCCTGCTTCCCCACGGGGTCCCTCCCATGGCAGAGAGTCCTCCACCAACCCCTCCTTCATGAGTCCTTCCCACGAGGTCCGGAGCTGCTCCAGCCTGGGCTTCCCACAGAGTCAGGGGCTGCTTCGGGAACAGCCACCTCCCCTGGCCCCGGGGTCTTCCACAGCTGGGCAATCAGAGTCCTCTGGCAGCAAATCCACTGGCCACAACATCCAAGCCCAGTGGCCAAGTTCACCCCTCCTGGCACCTTCAGGGAATGTTCCACCACGTTCCTCCATGAGTGCAGGGGGACAGCTGCCATCTCGCCATGGGCTGCAGGGAAACTTCTGCTTGGGCACCTTCTTCCCCTTCTTCCTCACCAACCACCAGCACCGCTCTTATTTCTCCACTACAGCTCTCCTTTCAGTGCTCCTCTGCTCAGGTGTTAAATCAGTTATTTCATATGTTAATTGCAGAGGCACAGCTATTGTCCCTCTAAGGGCTACTTGGCTGGTTTTGGAGCAGTGAGGGCTTCTTACCAGAGCCACTCCTGTGGCCCTTCTCCCACTACCAAAACCCCCACCAAACCACACCAGAACACGCCTGGAGATAAGTTCCACCCAGTAGGCCAGAGAAACAGCTTCTGCCAGACTTCAGCAATTTTAAGTATCAAAATCAGCAGAGGAAAGTGCTAGAATGTGGACTGTTGTGGATAGGAGCGTGAAGAAATGAAAATGGGGAGGGTACAGAATAACAACCAAAAAAGTAAAGAGAAAGAGGCAACTGAAAACTTGAACCATAAGCCCAGAGAAGAAATACTCTGAGAGCAAAACAGAATACAGCAAGGGGACAGGGACCAAGAATGGCAGTTGGAAACTTAAACAGAGCTTTATGCATCCCCAATCATGTTTTTAGGGAATGTGACACAAGTGACAATCTGACTTTTTGTATCCAGATCTGATTTGGAACTGGAGCTCGGACATAGAAAGGCATTTAGAAGAGCATAAAATTGCTCTCTTCTTGACTGGCACAAGTGATCTGTATCTTATATAGGAGTTCTGCTCCCAGGTACGCTGTGGGGCAGCAAGAACAGATACTACACGTGAGAGTATTGAAAATGAACAGTGTCAAAGCTGGCATTGGAATCAAACTGGGAGGGATGAATGGACATAGTTAAATTTAAGGCACAGGGAAAACTGGTTGTGCATAGCTACAAGGACCGCAAAGTAATCATAGAATCACAGAATGGTCTGAGCTGGAAGGGACCTTAAAAATCTTCTAGTTCCACCGCCACTGCCAGTGGAAGAGAAGATAACTGGTATGGGCCATGCCACTTGCATTAACTAGATGGGATGTGGTACTAGAATAAGCTCTGAACTGAATCAACTGGAAAGGGGGATGGATTTGGCAGTTACAAAAGGCAGGATGATGGAAAAAATTTAATAATTTACAATACTTTGGAAATATGATTTAGATGTTACTGTCATGTAATGCAAGAAAGATGGCATAATTAACACACAGAAGACACACTAAGAAATAAAAATTTTGGTAACCTTTTTGATAAAACATTCCCTTCCCCCTCCAGCCCCTGAAATAAGCCTATGACTAGTTTATGGTGATAGGAAGTAATTTCCCACTGGGGCAGGTTATTCTGCAGTGACTGTTACTGTGTATCTTGCATATTGTTCTGAGTAAGATGGAATCAGCCAGAATTAGAAGCAAGGCATGGTGAAGCAACAGGGCACTAGACTTACAGTTTCATAGACTAGCTACAGCTGTCTAGGTGGGGAGGCAGCAGTGCAAAATGAAAGAAAAATGAAGAGACGAGTGTGGCTTTTGGGTTTTATAAACGGAAAAGGAGAGCACCAAATCAAATGAGATAAAATAAATTAAGTGACTAAGACCTGGTTCCTGCTGAACTGTTGATAGGAGGTGGTAAGGGATTTTTAGGCAAAAGAGGTGGAGCTTAAGCAATTACTACCTAGTTACATATTGGGAGGACTGCCAGGGAATGAGCTGCATGAAGAAGAAATGACAAAACAAGAGGGAAAAGATTTAGGCTTGGAAGGATGGCATATGAGTAGAGAGCAACAACTGGATATAGGAAAAGCATCAAATTATTTGAAAAGCACCAAAATATATGTGCATGGAGCAGAATAAGTCTGGAGAAGCTGATGAAAGGAGCAATTTGTAAGATAAAAATACAAATCTAGCACAAGGCACCAAACATTATTATCAACTTTGGGTTTACCTCAAAGTTAAAGCTCTTCCTAAGGAGAGGCTATGACACTTATTTATTAATTTTAGAGGAGGCTGGGGTCAGGGGGAACTTATGGCTGGCATCAGCCACCTAACAGGAGGATATAAAAAGGTGTAGGCACAAGGTGGTAGAACATGAGACAACAGACACGAATTGTAATAATCTCTTATTACAACTATTGCAATTTCCTTCTAATTAGGGAAAAGAAGCTTCACCATGTGTGCCATCAAACACTGGAACAGTTGCCAAGGGACATTGTGGAAACTTCAACTTTAGGAATAATGAAAATTAGACTAGAATAGGCCTTGAGTGACTAAACCCCACTTAGTTCTCCTTTGAACATGGGGTTGGGGTAGGTGACTTCCACAGGTCCCTGAGATGTAAATTATTGTGGGGTTTTTGGGTTTTTTTTCCTAATATTATATGCATATTTTTTATCAGACTACTGAACATGAATCTTAACATTGCCTTAGCCTCACACACTGAAAAAGCTTATCCAGGCTGGTGAGGAAGGGCATCTTTTAATAACACAAAAATAATCATGCAATATTATTCCCAAATGAATCTCCAAACAGCTGTGTGCACTAGTTCCTGCAGTTATCAGTAATGCAGATGTGATTCCTTCTGCAATCAGAAGGGACCATATATGGCCACAGGACGTGGGAAAATTTATGGAATCCTCTTCTCCATCTGACTTCCTTGTACACCCTTGTATCCTACAGAAGAAGAGCCAATTACAGCTACTACAGAAGACAGGCAGACATTTTGCTTCCTCAGTATGCTCAGAAACATCCAGGGAAAGAAGAGAGGAGAAGAAGCTGTCTGGTGGGTTAACCTTTGCAAACAGACAAATGCCCACCCAGACACTCTCTCACTCACCCTCCTCAGGAAGAAGTAGGGACAAAATAGGATGAGAAAGCTCATGGGTAGAGATAAAGACAGAAAATCTTTACCAATTACTGTCACAAGTAAAACAGACTTAGCTCAAGAAAGATTAATTTAATTTATTGCTGATTAAAATAATGTGGGTAATATGAAACAAAAATCAAACATTAAAACACCACCTTTCTGCCTTCCTTTCCCAAGTTTAACTTAACTATTTACTCCAAACTCTTCTACTCCAGGGAGGCATCACAGGGTAGGATATGCAATGCACAGTTCCTCTCTGTCCCTCCTTCCCTTGCACACTGTTTCCCTGTTCCAGTATGAGTTCTCTATGAGCCACAGTTCCTTCAGGAGATACCCATCTGCTCCTGTGAGGACTCTTCCACAAGCTGCAGAGAATATCTGCTCTAGTACCTGGAGTACCTTCCCTGACCTTGGTGATCCCTCTGCTGTTTCGTAGTCTTTTTGTTCTCTCCTTCTCTCTCTGGCTACTGTTTTCTACCTCTTCTTAATTATGTTTGTACAGAGGTGCAACATACATTTCTAATAATCTCAGCTCTGTCCTGTGGTGGGTCCATTGCAGAGCTGTCCGGAAAAAAGTTATGTCTGGCATGGGACAGCCTCTGCCCTCTTGCCACAGAGGCCACTCCATCAGTCTCCACCATGACCAGAACTTGCCTGTAAACAAAATACACTGTGATACACAAAAGGGGATGAGCAGTTCAAGTCCAACAAGTGAACTTCAACAACGGTGCAGACCTGACCCCAGTCTCATAATTGAAATAGGTCTCTCCACTCTATCTCTTTCTAAATGTGGTCTCTCAATGTTTTTCTCCTAAAATCCTGTGATCTTCTCTCCCGCTGACATCAAAGTTGGATAAGGGGAGAAAAGGCAGTCCTCTGAGCTAGAAACAGCAGGTGGGAAGCTGGAGGTTAATTGCAGATGTAGGGGTGTACTGAAACAGTAATGGCACATTTTCTGTGGTGTGGGACAAGCACCATATTGGATACTGCTGTAGGACTGAGTAGAAAAACAGACATGGAACCTGACTGGCAAAACAGGTTTGCAATTAATGTGTATTTGCACTTGGAAGGAAAAAAAAATAAACTCAGTATTATTAAATTAATAGTTCTATTTGAGTGATTTTTCAAGCTAAGAGCTCATCTGACGTCATTTGGAAGTCAGCTTAGCGTTTTATCAAATAGTCATTTCTCATTTTTCGCAACATTGTAATTTCTAGAGTATTTTTAGAAGTGTCTCAGACATGAATTATAAGTATTCTTTTCAAAAGGATCTGGTGACTTAAATCCCATGTGACTTTTAGCCAAAAGGCAATGCTAAGCAATGGGCAGTGAACCCCTAGGAACACATGGAACTTGGCAGCAACTGTTTCTTGTCATGAATCTGTCGATCTGAGGGAAGATTTGGGAGAACAGCCCATAAGTCCAGAATTTTGGGAAGCAGTAGCCTAGGGGCCTAATCACCCAGAGCTTTCAGTTCCTGGCTTTTTACATGGAACACCACTTAGATGTGCAGAAAACCTTGCAAGGCAAGGCACCCTGTGTGTATAGATCTACAGAATTAAAAGAAGCTAAGGTCCCAGTCTTCCTTTTACCTCTATAGACTGCCATTCTTCTTTCTGCTTGTTCATCTTAAGGAAAAGTCTACTTGGATAAAGCCAAAAGTTAATCCACCACACACCACGTTCCAGATCACATAGATTACTAAAGGATGTTGTTTCACATTTCTACTCAACTGGAGAAATTGGCCATATAGTAAGAAACAGCAGGCAGTCTTATGAAACTAACTAAAGAAAGTTTATTAACTCACAGTAGAGAGCAGGAAAAAAAGGGGTTTTCTATCTATTTGTTCAGAATGGTTCTTGTCAGATTCTTTGCTCTAAATCAAGTGATAACAGCTGGTCCAGGAAAGGCTTCACAGGCTTTCATCCAGTGAGGAGGAAGGTAATGCCCACACACTGCTCTACTAACGTATAAGAAGGAAACTTGCTTCTCCTTCTTATCCTTGATTCACTCTTCAGCCTTATTAAGAGCTCTGTGCAGGATCAGCAGTGGAAATCTGTCCTTGGCTATTGCTTTTGTTCTGTATTTCTTGTAGAACACTGTAGCAAACTCTGCATCACAGTGTACTTCTGTTCTTAGGAAAAAGGGAGAACAAACAGAAGAGAATTCCTGGAAAGCACCAAGCAAGGGGACAAACTACATGAGCTGAACGTGGCTCCATTCAGAAAGGACAGCATCATATTGTTAGCAAGAGAGATCAGAAATAGTGCTCAAGCCAGAGGAGTTCATGAGAAACATGAGGAGAAAAAAATACCTTCTAACATTAAGCATCATTATTTGGTTGTCTTTAGCTGTTCTAAGCTGTTCATGGACTCTCAGGAAGTAAATGATGGGAACAGTGTTTTGTAGTTTGATAGACTGTAATTATTTCAGTTATTCCTTAAAATATTTACCATTTTCATCTATGTCCAGCTTCTGTGACAATAGGCCTGCAAGGGAGTATCAGCTTTCACTGAATGCTACCAAAAAAGGAAGACAGATTTAAAAAAAAATCCCTGATTTTATTTGGCAAGCCTAATTTCTGTGTTTTTGAGTGCTTAAATCTACTATCTGATACTAAATTATTGAATGGAAGTTTACCTGGATTGTGAACTGGCCATGCTACTGATGCAGACAACAAAGCTAGGGCCATATAAAGCTGCTCTATGTCTAGCTGAGCTTTCTGTCTCAGCAGCTGTGCAATATGAATGTATTTAAATTTCTTTCAGGGTAAGCAGGATAAAAAGGTGCACACATTTTAACCATTCCCAAATCTTAAACAAATAAAAAGCACTTACCAATATTAACTGCTTTATAACTCTCCAGCATAATGAACTATATTTTAATAGTTATTTTGCAAACAGGATTTTAAGGTAACATGCTGACAACCATTAACTATTCATTGCACTTGAACTTGGTGTTACCCAGAATATTCGTACTCTCAATGTCACAGTCAAACTCTGATTTGAAAAAATTACAATCCAACATTAAATTGTGTCTGCAGCCCAAACTCGGTTCCACGTCACATTTAATTTTTTAGAGCACTAAGTGTAGTGCAGCAACATTATACATAACTGAGAGATCTTGAGTAGATGCATATTAAAACCAAGGAAGCACCAGAAGAACATTATACACAAAATCATATAACCAACAAAAGCAGTTTGGTCTAAGGGGCTGTCTTAAGCTTGAGACAGGAAAACAGTAATGACACTACACAGGGTGTTCAGACTTGGCAAGATTTTGGCCCTATACCATTACTGGGTGATATATATTATATTCTGCTTCCTCCTACAAACATTTAACAGAAAATACCATCAGCCCCAGTGCGGAGAGCACATTATAGGTAATTATAATATCACTATGACTGTTTTTTCTTATAAAGCCACACTCATAGAACCCTGCTACATGTTTCCTGTCCTATGACCAGGCTGCTGCCATTTACCCCTCTTTTTAAAATTGCTGTTTCCAAAAGCACTAGCAAAAGCGTCCAGAATAGTAGAGTCCATTACCTCTGGGCTCAGCTTTGCTCCATGTGTGGCATCTTGCCTCTAACACCATTACTTCTTGGTAAAGAAGTAGAACTGTGTTAGAGCTGGCTAGTTACAACTCCTGCCAAATTTGAGCATGTAGCCTAACAGGCTGTCTCTGGTGGCAGCTTGAACTAAGGCCTAAGTGGAGTTTCCAGTCATATTCTTAGCATGAGGAAGTGGTCACTCCAACTCTAGTCTGAGGAACTAAAAGGGTCAGAAGAGGCTGCTAGTGAGAGTTCTCTGTGAGAAACAATTTAATCTCACAGCTCTATGACCTTTTGGCAAATGCCAAATACTACTAATACAGAGAACCAACAAAGAAGTGGTTGCCTTAAGAAGTAGGGAAAAAAGATCTCTCACCTTGGCAGGCTCGTTCATCATCGACAGGCTGGTAGCCAGCCTTGCAGGTGCATCGTCCAATAGCCACCATCCATTCCCCTTCTCCATTGCAGTGCAACCGAACACCTGAAGACCCAGTCATGCTTGTCTCTTCAGCATTTGGTACACATGTCCCTGATGACTCCACCAGTGAGGTTCTCTCACCTCCAGCAAAAGTTTCAGGGAAGGAGGCAAATCCTTTCACCACAGCTGGGCACTTGTAGAAAAAGACCTGGACTGCCACCAGGGACATGCAGGCTCCTGAGTCTTGGAAGGCCACATAGAAGCCATGCTTGGTAAGTGGCCCAAAGCTACGTACTTTAACATTCATCTTTACCACCTTCCCAGTGCTGTCCACCTGGGAAAAACTTTCATCAGCTGCGATAGTATCCACTTTGGTCCAAGGGCCCTCACGCCACTCTGGCAGCTCCTGAGAGGCTATGTCAGCCTGGTGGTAGTAGAGTGTGAAAGTCTCCTTGCAAGAAGAGGCCACAGTGCGCATGCTGGCACAGTCTCTCACTGAGAAACGGAGGCGGACATGGACCCGGTGGGCTCCACGTCGCTCTATGAAGTGAGTACGCAACCAGTTATTCTGACCGGGTTCAGCCACATTACAGACTTCAAAGGTTCGGATCAGGCGCTTCTTGTCATCCAGGACACTTACCTCATCCCACTGTAATGGACAGGGGAGAGAAAGGCAAGAAGAAATAGTGAAAAAAAAATTTGATTCAGTGTTCAACTGCACCAAATATAAAGGACAGACCTTCCTCATTCCTTCCCTTCTCCCTGCCACGTCTATAACAAGACCTGAACCTGCTGATGGCATGTGCAACACAGTGCTCTGGACAGGACAAAGTATGACCCTATAAAGAAGAGCTGTTAAAGCCTGCAAGTAAGAAATGCTGTGACAGAAAACATAATTCATGCAAACCTGTCACATTGAGAATCTTAAAAACAGAGAGTTACACTTTCTTCCCTCCTATTTCCCCATCCTTTTCTCCAGAGACCAGACACACAACACAAATAAATGAGACAGAGAAACAAGATACTGTTCCTTGGAGAAAACATTAAAGCAGAAGTCCTTTCTACTCACTTTATCACAATTGGAGCTGTGCTCTGCCATCTCTGATGCACACAAGCCAACTGAAAATGGCCACTACAGGGGCAAGTCCAGGATCTGGTTTGTGCCAGGAGGAAGGCACATGGGAGGGACAGAGAGGGGTGGAAGCAAGTTACTGTGCAGAACTATAAGATAAACCCCTCCTTACTCTCTCAACTAGTTTTACAGAATAGGTATGAGGCTCTGGGTATGATAGACAAAGCGCATTATGAGATAGAAGAGAAGGAACTTGTGCAGGCACTGTTGCCAAGGTCAGTTTGACTAACTTCTCACAGCAAGACCTGCATTAAGACCAGTGTTGAGAAGAAACAACAGCAAGTTATGGTCATTGGTGACTCCCTCCTGTGTGAAATGGAAACACTTGTTTGCAGACTGGATCCTCTTTTCAGGGAGTTTTTTGCTTTCGTGGGGCCTAGATTAGTGATGTCACCAGAGATGGAAGAGCTTATTATGGCCTCCAGACTATTATTGGCTCCTACTCTTTCACGTGTATACTAATGATGTTGCATCAAAAAGTCTAGGGTTGATCAGAAAAGGTTTCAGAGTCCTGAAAAGAACACTAAAAAATTAAGGAGCAGTTAGTTTTTTCTTCAATCCTCCAAGTAACAGAGTGGGACTTTGGTAGAAGCAGGTGATCCCAAGGTATCAATATCTGGCTTCAGAACTGGTGCCTCTGTCAAATCTTTTAGTTTTCATGGTTATTTTTACATTACATTTATTTTTATTCTTATTTTTCATGGCTATCATGGAAGGGTCTTCAAGGCACAGGTATGCTGGAATCTGATGGGATGCAGCTGTCTCAATGGAAGAAACACATTTTTGCTTGTAAGCTGGTGGCACTGACTGAGAGGGCTTTAATCTAGACTTGATGGCAGAAGGAGATACCAACAGGAGAGCTGAAAGTAAGCCAGGGGTTGGCTTTGCCTGAGGATGGCAATGCTAACAGGAACACTTATACCTCTCCTGGGAGCATGGAGGGCTCAGGGGAATATCTCAAATGCTTGTACACTAATGCATGCAGTATGAGAAAAAAAACAGGATGAAATTGAAACGTTGGTCACTTCCCAGAGCTATAATATCATTGGTATTAGTGAGACTTGGTAGAATAAGTGCCACCACTGGAGTGATGGGATGGAGGGCTACAAGCTGTTTAGAAAGGACAAGCAGGGCAGGGGAGGTAGAGGAGTTGCAGCATACATGTTGGAGAGATTTGACTGTACAGCCCATAAAGTTAGTGATTATGTCGTTGAGAGCCTCTGGGTAAGGATTAGAGGGATAGAAACAAAGGACATGTTTGTAGTGGGTGTCTGCTATGAATTGTCTGGCCACAATGTAAACACTGATGTTATAGGCAATTAGGAGAAATCTCTGGATCAGCAGCCTTATGGGAGATTTCAGCTTCCCAGACATAAACTGGTAATACCATACTGCTGTGATAAGCAAGTCTGTGAAACTCCTGAAGTTCGAGGAAGAAAAAAACTCCTGTCACAAGTACTCAGTGAGCCAGCTATGAAAGGCATCCTCCTAGACTTGCTGTTTGTGAATAGAGAAGGACTCGTGAAAGATGTGATGGTAGGTGCCTTGGCTAAAGTGATCATGATATAGCTGAGTTAAAAGTTTTCAGTGTAATTAGAAAAAAGGAGAGCAGAGTTTCTACCCTGGATTTCAAAAGAGTAAACTTTAAGCTATTCAAGAAGCTATTTAGCCATGTCCTCTGGGAATTTGCTTTTGATGGCTTAGGAGTCAATTAGTACTGGACAATTTTTAAGAACCACATTTTAAAAGCACAGGAGCAGGCAATCCCAACATGCTAGAAGTCAACCAAGTGGGCAAAAGACCATCTTGGCCAAACAGGGAACTCCTCGTGGAGCTCAAGAGGGAAAAGAAATTGTGTCATATTTGGATGCAAAGTCAGGCTTCAGAGAACAATTCTGTGATTCTATGATTACAGAGCTGTAGTTCGTATATGCAGGGAAAATACAACAAAGGCCAAAGCTCAATTAGAATTGAAACTGGCCAGTGTTGAGTCAGACAAGAAGAAAGGCTTTTTAAAGCACATTAATAGCATCTAAAGATAACATTGGACTTATACTTGTTTAGGATGGTCACCTGACTAATAGGGATGATGAAAAAGCAGAGGCATTCAATGTTTTTTTTTCTACAATAATTCTGATAGACCTTGGGCTACCCAGTCCCCTGAGTCAGAGGACCACGAATGCAGGAGCAGTGAATTTCCATTTTTGGGTACTGAAATCATAAGGAACCAGTGGATTGTTCACAAGTCCAGGAGGTCTGATGGGATTAATCCAAGAGTACTGAAAGAGTAGTGGATGATACAGCAGTACCCCTATCCATCACCTTCCAAAAGTCTGGGTCTGGGTCCCTACTTACTCGAAACTAGGTAATGTTATTCCAGTTTACAAGGAGGGAGGGAAGACCCAGGAAACTCCAGACCTGTTCATCTAACCTCAGTACCTGGAAAATTATGGAGAAGACTATACTGTGTACTACTGAGAGGCATTTAAAGATTAATGCAATCATTAGGGACAGTCAATATGAATTCACAAAGGGAAAGTCCTGTCCATCTGATTTGATACCCTTCCACGATAATGTCACCCACCTAGTGGATGAAGGGAAGGTGATGGATATAGATTTTCTGGACTTTAGGAAGGTTACTGATACTGTCACTCATAGCATCCTTCTGGAAAAATTGTCCAACTGTGGGATGAGCAGGTACATGGAGTGCTGGGTGAATGCTAGGGCTCAAAAGTTTGTAGTGAATGGGGCCACATCTGGCTGGTGACCAGTCATCAGCAGTGTTCCTCATGGCTCAATTCTAGGGCCATATCTGTTCAATATACTTTGAGGAAGTCTTGAGTAATCTAGATAGACTGGAGCATTGGGCAATCATCAATAGCTGAAATTTAACAAATGCTGGATTCTGCACCTGGGACAGGGGAATGTAGGACACAAGTATAGCATGGGACAGTGGCTGAAGAGCAGCTCTGCAGAAAGGGATCTAGGGGTGCTGGTTGATCATAGGCTGAATAGGAGCCAGCAGTGTGCCCTGACAGTCAGGAGGGTAAAGCACATCCTCAGGTGCATCAAACACAGTACAGCCAGCCAGTCAAAAGAGGCAGTTGTGTGGCTGTATTCAGCACTCTGGCATGGCCTCACATCATGTACTATGTGCAGTTCTGGGGCCCACACTTTAAAAAGGATGTGAAGGTCCTTGAATGTGTCCAGAGAAGGTCAACAATGCTGGAGACAGGGCTGGAAGGCATGTCCTATGAAGAGCAACTGAGGACTTTGGGTTTGTCGAGTTTGGACAAAAGGAGGCTGAAGGGTGACCTCAATGCCCTCTACAGCTTCCTGAGGCGAAGAAGTGGAGAGGGAAGTGATGATCTCACCTCCCTGCTATTCAGTGACAGGACATGTGGGAGTGGTTTAAAGCTGCATCAGAGAAAGTTCAGAACTTGAGTTAGGAAACATGTCTTTACTGAGAGGGTGATCAAACACTTGAACAGGCTTCCTCTAGAGGTCAATCCCTGTGAGTGTTTAAGAGGCATTTGGACAATGCCCTTAAAAGCATGCTTTAACTTTTGGTCAGCCTGAAGTGCTCAGGCAGTTGGACTAGATGATCACTGTAGGTTCCTTCCAACTGAAACATGTTATTCTATTCTACTCTACTCTTCTGTTCTCTTCTGTTCTGTTCTGTGTGGAGGGAGATGGCTGGAGACCTCATGTATTTTTGAAGGATTGTGGAGGGAAGAGGGTAATGAGGTTGCAACAGTATCCCACCTAGTATCCTACTCTCTTAATAATCTGGCTTTGCACAATGTACTGCGTTCAAATTGTTCTTATGTACAAATTATATAAAATAAGTTTCACTGGTTCCAGTTTCCCTTTCTTCATTACCTGCATGCATGCTTTCCCAGCAGAGAGGCAGTCAAGAAGAGGACAAGGGAAATGCTTACCCCATCCGAAGGGTGGGTGGTCCAGCCAATCTCTGAGGTCTCTCCAGTTGTATCCAGAAGTATTTCTGTTTATATTAAAAAAATATATATTGAAAAAAAAAATTAAAAAGTATTTTGTGCTTTTCCAAGTCAGGCTAAAATCTTATCTGTCCCTCACCAAGATTGCCTCTGAAAAAAATCCCAAAAATATGTCTTGTAGTGGGCTTCCACACACTCTCGTTTTGAGATGCGATAGGACAGGCTGCTTCCATACTAGTAAATTAAGCAGGGTCAATACAGGGGAAGAGGCACTAGACACATAATCATGCTAACTCCTTGTTAGCAAGTTGCTCGGCAATATTCTGGCCAGCTGAAACTTTCCCTGGCAAAGTGTAAGCACACTGACAGCATGAGGCAGAGTTATCATAATAAGCAGCACAGATGAGGACATTCTCTTTATGGCAAGGAAAGGGTGGGCAAGAGAGATGAGTTACATGAATGCATGCCAGTCTCCTCAGCACCATGGTTGCCCATCTTCTTTGCAGGTATAAAACTGGACACAAGGCTAAGACACTTTGGTTTCCAGCTCTGGAACAAAATTTCTGTGGGAGTTTGGGATGATAACACATCCTGTAATGGATTTACTTTTTTCTGGAGCTGGGTATTAGGCTGCAGACCTGTGTGTGAGTACCAGTTTAATCAGAAAATTAGTATTAAATTATCTCTCACACTATACTGCTCAGAAGTAGAGTATCTGTAGAATTTCACAGGCCTAGCTTATTCCCACAACTAGTCTGCATTTCCACTGTTACTGAATCTATCACTGGGGACAGGTACTAGACTGCACTGCTCTTGAAGATGTTATTCTCTGTTAAAGTACAAACATTAAAGAGATTGTGCCAGTATTCTCCAGAAGTTAATGTGAAGGTCTGAGACCACCCGGAAGTTACTGGTATGCAAGCATGCATGCTCTTCTGTGTACACTT